>NC_052666.1:28176996-28890190 GCF_016802725.1 Solenopsis invicta | reverse complement strand
ATAAAAAGTTAAATAACAAAAAAAAAACATTCGAATGAACATACATTCGTGTGATAATACGATCAAGTTTAAAAACAATGAGGAAGTATGTTTAATTAAATGCTAAAATATACTTTGAAAAAGTTCAAGAGTGCTCAAAAGTAAAAATGCCTTATAACAATTGTTAGCTATTGTGTACTGGCATATTAGCGCCCCTAAAAAAACGGCAGGCTACTAATTGAATAATTCCATAAACAATTGTTAGAATTCATCTCCTAATAACGGAGATAATGGGGGCAACCATAATATCATCTTCTCTTCTATATATATATATATTTTTTTTTTTTTTTAATTTATTTAATTGCGCGCTGAATAAAGTTTTAGAGAGTATCAAACGTACATATAGAACGGCTCGTGTAGGATATCGAAAAATTGTAAACGGGCGACGTCTCGTACCGCCTGCGCATGGGATAGATCGACCGGTGACTCTAAACGCGTCTCGCTTGATGCAGAATCGCCGAGGCGTTATGTAGAGGGTGAGGTGACGATTCACTATCGCTCGCCGGTGCGTACAGAGGCGAAGGAGCCGCTGAGCGAGGAGGAGCTCGCACGTCGCAGCGCGGAGAACATGCGGCGCGTCTACCAGGAGGAGCGTCGTCGCAAGTACCTTCAGGAGTTGCACGACATCGACTCCCGCAGGCACACGGACAACTTTATGTAAGTGCAAAGAACCACTATCTCTATTTTTTCTATTCTTTCTTTAATTCGTCGCGGTCAAAGGATAACGCGCCGCGCCGCGCTGGATCGAATCGCAGCGTTTCGTTTTTTTCGAACCTCGGGTATCACCCTTCGTTGAAGAAGAATTGAAAGTTTTTGCTTTTAACGATTAAAAAGGATAGCGTATCCTTGTCACGTATCTTTTCTACATTCCCTCGTCCTTTTTGTTCGAAAATGCGAGAGTAATATTTTCGAAGATAATAACGGCATCGGCGAAAGGTATGCGCATCTTCAGCTTGTCGACTCGTCGACTCGTAAACACTTCCTGCTATTCAATGCCCGTTGCGTAACGCATCGTGCGTTGTGAGCGGGCGTCACAATGAAAGCGTAGGCGAGCACGCGCAGGTAGAAAAACCCGCGAGAGGTCTCATTGACGTTCAGAGAAGAATCCTAGTAGCCCTAGATTTTCTCAATGGCGAAATAGAAAGTCCCGAGTCGAGAGGCTGAAAGGAAGATGTGTAAATGTAATTTCAAGTAAACTTCTTACATTTTATAACTTCTTATAACTTAATCGACGCACCGAGAATCACGTGTCTTTAAACTTTCATCATCACCATTTCGTTTTCATCGTTTTTCAAAAAAAAAAAAAATAAAAAATATTGCAAAATTAAAATTCCGTCGTAATCTTCAATTAAGATGATCGATTATTTGACCCGGAAATGCATTGGCTGGATTAATATAGCCCGAATAAATCCCGAGGAAAGAGAAAAATGTCGAAAAAAATAAATCTATATTCCTTCGACCGCAAACATTCGATAATCATCACAATGCCGAGGAGAGTTTGCGTTTGCTCGGGGCAAACGGAACGACAATCCTGGTTCGCCGCGCTTGAGAGAAACCGTTCTATCCTCCTCGACAAAACACTCCAACAATTTCAGACCATCGCAGAAGTCGCCCATACCCCTGAATCGCTACGACGATTTCGTGGACGATTTGAGCCAGCGAAGTCGATCCCAAGATCAAACACCGGAGCCGCGTCTGGTAGCGAGAGCGCTTTACAATTTCGTCGGCCAGTCGTCCCGGGAATTGACTTTCCGTCGCGGCGACCTCATATTCGTTCGACGACAGGTGGACAAGAATTGGTACGAGGGAGAATACAACGCGATGATCGGACTGTTCCCTTCCAACTACGTCGAGGTAATCGCTCGAGTCCTCGGGTCTAGATTTTAAAAAGCGTAGACGCGAAAAGTGAAAGCCGGATACCCGTCTACGAAGCGTGCCTTTTTAACAATTTCTAATTTCACTCAGATCCTACCGTACGACGGTACGATGCGAACGACACCGAAGAAGGCGCACGAGGGACAGGCGCGGGCCAAGTTCAACTTCGTCGCTCAGACTAATCTCGAGTTGTCCTTGGTGAAAGGTGAGTCCGCCGTTTGCGAGTAGAACTTTGTAAACTTGATTTGAGGAAATGAAAAAAAAAATATGAACTGCTTCTCAACACGCTCGCGATACTTGTCTGCAGGTGAATTGGTGGTTTTAACGAGGAGAGTCGACGAAAATTGGTACGAAGGGCGTATAGGAACCAGAAAGGGGATCTTTCCGATTTCCTACGTTGAAGTCATTACAGAACCTGGACTTCGATCAGGTAATTTGATCAGGGAAACTCGATTAGATGAAAACGGAAAGAAAAATTTGACAAAGAGAGAGCGACGTTGAATAGAGCTTCTTCGTCGAATCGATGAAATTTGTACAACAAGGACCCGCTTTTATTTCAGAGACACCGATTCAGAACAAACCGGTCGCGTCTCCGGCGGCGCACAGTCTCTTAGCGAACGGCTCGTCCGGAGGGAAAATGAGTATGGGACCCCATCATTACGTGCCGTCCATCCCAGTCAATATCAACACAACCCAGCCCCATTATAATTCACTGGTAACTATCGCGCGATCTCGTGTCATGGCATAATTACTCTGCGGCGTGATTGAATCTTCTTTATAACGTTTCATTACGCCGTCGGATAATGGCCACGTTTTCGTTGACAGAGAGAGAGAGAGAGAGAGAGAGAGAGAGAGAGAGAGAGAGAGAGAGAGACGGTTCTAATGAAGCAAAAGCGTTACCGAAGTCTTTTCTCTTCGTACTTTTCAGCCACGTATGGGAGGGAGCAAGCTGCACGTGTCGCAACTCAGCGAAACCCTGCACATCGAAACGCACTCGGAGCCAATCCCGTAAGTCTTATCTTACACCTTCTCGAATTTGAGACGGAAATTTGTATACAACATGCCGCCGTTAATTTTATGTAACTCGTCATCTCCGGCGCGTAAATCACCTGCGGTGATAAACTTCGCAGGTTTATCATGTTAAATAACACGTGCTCTCATAATGTTTATAACATTGTAAAAACCGGTAATTGGTGATCACCGATCACCGGTCATTAACATTACGTTGTACATGATCATTATGCAGCGATTTATATTATCGGGAATGATATAACAGATATTTTTTATGATCTTTTTTTTTTGTTAATTAAAATACATTAAACAGTCCGAACTGACGGTGATGATCCACGTGAAACGCGTTAATGACTTTTGATGCGCCTAATAAATTTTTTATCCGCTTTGTTCTTATTCACGCGTCGGTGATTCTATCAAACAATGACAAGGGAGGGAAGAGATATGTTGGACTCACAGGTGTTTGCATTTCGACAGGTACCGGGCGTTGTACAACTACAAACCGCAGAACGATGACGAGCTGGAACTGAAGGAGAACGACACGGTGTACGTGATGGAGAAGTGCGACGACGGATGGTACGTCGGCTCCAGCCAGAGGACCGGCTACTTCGGCACCTTCCCGGGCAACTACGTGGAGAGATTGTGAGGAAGGCCGACTGTCCAGGATTTAGACGCCGCGCGGCGCATCAGGGCCCAGGATAGCTTTCACCAAAGCACTAGGCGAAATCGTTAGAATAGACACCGAATTTTTCAACTTTAACCCGATCGTCTCTGGCAATATGATCGCTAAAGATTTCCGCAAGTTACGAACTTTGCTAAACGAATCCCAGTGATTTTTTTTGTGTAAAATTGAAGGACAAACTTGTACGTAACACGTATGATTGCAAGTCTCTACGATGCATTATCTACAGGTAATTATGTTTATAATTCATTTGATTTCAATTATTTATATTTTTATCGTGCAGGCGCGCGTTTGCAGTTTTAATCATTTTGACATACGGAAATTTTAAAAGATTTTAGCAATTGGTTTCTTTTACGACAGTAATTGAATTCTAATTGGTCTCGCAAATTAATATATGACATGGAAATTTGTATTTTCAAGGATACTAGCTGACGAATCTCTTCATCTGATTTTTATTGAACTAAAATATTTGCCGATCTCGAAACATTGCATGATACGTGATTTCATATAACACACGTAACTAGCGAAATGTTACTGATACAACGAATGAGACGTCTAATTAAATCCACGCGACTGCCTGCGCCGCACGGAAGAACTTTCACCGAGTTCGGGGAACGTGATTAAAAAAAAAAAAGAAACATTTCGTGCAACGTCAAATGATTCTTATTTTTATCGTTCCGAGCGGCGAGTAATTTGAGAGGCGAGAGGGTTAAGTCACAGCAGGAAGTAAGAAACGTCACAAGAGTCTTCCTTTTTGGGTCTAATGACGATATTAATCGATAACGCAGTTAGGATAAATATTAGAACTGTCAGTGTTTGCGGCGTGGAGTAATGGAGCTCTCGTGCGATCAGAATTACTATCGGCATATCGGTAAACCGTCGATGTTCAAGACATCGATATATACTGTCTCGGTATATACTTCTGTCTAATGTCATCTCGATCATTCTTTATACTTTATACGATATGATACTCGTGAAATCAAACGCATATATTGAAAAATACCGAAGGTAATCACTGATCACGCCAGGATCCTTTTTGGCGTCGA
Source organism: Solenopsis invicta (assembly GCF_016802725.1). Lineage (NCBI taxonomy): Eukaryota > Metazoa > Arthropoda > Insecta > Hymenoptera > Formicidae > Solenopsis > Solenopsis invicta. Next base: position 28,885,537 of record NC_052666.1, on the reverse strand, counting down.
ATTTACCAAAAGATTTAAGATAGTACGCTAGGATAATACGCGAGTTTGTAAGTAAAGTTTGTAAGTAGTGTACGATAACAATTAGTAACTTATTGTTACTGCTGTCCCTGACAGCTGCTAGCTTGAGCCAGGAAGGTGTCGAATAAAAGGAAAAGAAAGGAGAGGAAAAAAGAGGGCGAGAATACAACATCGAAGGGGAGAGGCGGGTTTTGATATCCGAGAGATAATGATTAGTTTGAGATTTTAGGGCGGCTGTACTCCGAAAAAGGGAGGCGAATTAGCACGCGGAGACTTGTGTTGAGTTCGAGAGAGAGAAAGAGAGAGAGAGAGAGAGAGAGACGCGGACGGCGGTTTCCCTATGATTTCGGTATTGTAGATAAAATCGGCCACTGTTATTGTTGCATTCGTGAGTATTTCGAGACTAACGAACTTATAATTGAAAGTTTGCCTTCCCAAATTAATATTTTTGTAAGCATTATTTGTACCCAGAGTTATATATAAATATACAACATATATATATAGATAGTAGAGATATATCTATATACATAAATATATATATATATATATATATATATATCGTATACTGTATACCACGCGCGATAACACTAATATATAAAGATACCATACACGTACATCACGAATAATTAACAAGTGTCGGACGTAATGTACACGGAAAAATATGTATATACATACTATGTTGACAGTTATATACATTCATACAATTGTAACGTGAAAAATAACGTATCCAAGCCAGGTCGTCACGATCTTTTCTAATGTCAACTTTATCACGATCGATCGCGCGATAATCGCCTAAGAGTACGAACGCAGTCGCGAGAAAACAGACAATACTACTACAATAATTATAAAGAAACGAAAGAGAGATCATGTGACAAGGGCATTATGCAGGCGCCGAAGTGTATCCGGTAGATTCGAAAACGTTAGGTGACGTTTTTACCTTCGAAAAAAGTCAAGAAGGAGGCCGTCTCTCTTCATCACCTCGTGTCTTCAGCGTACATTTGAGCGGTGTAAGCCTGATGCAAAAGTATTTTCTCATTGCACGGTATTTTTGAAAAACCTGAATATTTTGTCTATTTTACTACATCAGATGGCACAAAATTAAATTTCTTTTTTTCTATATCAGTAAATCGTAGATATATAATATCTTCTCCGATGTACGAAGCTAAATGCACCGCTTGATGCGCGATGAAAACGCGACAGACATTTCTTCTTGCGTGCAACGTGAGTCTGTGCATACACTGTACGCATATATCCACGTACATATCCCATTAGATCGTAAAACTCACGATCTCAAGTTCGACATTACGAGCCACCGAAATAAATGCCATGATTATTCGTCGAATTTCTGTAACTCGGCATTTCTTCTTGTTTTTCGTTTGTAGAGTAAGGCTCGACGGTCTCAAAATTCTTACAGGATATCCAAACGGTGGTACACCGAGTATACACGTTGACACTGCACACAACGTGATTTTCTTTTTAATTACTACAAAATATCCGAAGAAAGTTAGTAATATTTTCGCGCTACAATTTTCGCCTTACACACGAAAAAGATTTTAATTAATATAAGTGAGTAAGTTATCGAACTAAATATTTAAGGTATTTAAGACTCACTTCTTTTTATTTGAGCTTAACTTTGATGATTTTTGTAATAATAGTATTGAGAATTCACTCACAAGTGTAGTATATGACCGTTTCGGGCGTTATGACGTGCCCGTCAGTACCGATACCAATAACGCGTGATTTTTGCTTGACATTAAATCGAATTTCATCAATTCATGATTTGAATTCACTTGTTTTCGCAACTCGCGCTAACGACGTTACTATGTATCATATACCCTAGATGCAAATAAAACCTAGTCCATTATTAATATTTGTTACATCGCGTCATAATTTACCTTTAAAGTTGAACAAAAAATGAACGTGTTTCAGCACCTAAAATGAATGTCACGATTTCTTACTTATCTCTTCACCTTCCATCCCTGGTTACTTCTTAACTTGTGACTCCATCCGTGAAACAATGCGATTAAAAATTATATTTAACAACGATATATAGTTTAATGGGGTAGGTAACTTATCAACCATTAATAAGTTAAAAATCTACTACTTCCACTATAATCTCTATTACTGTGACATAATCATAGATGTACAAGAGATACTATCCGTATTATATATTGACTATTAATTCAATGAAAGGACGAAAGTACAGTAAAATATGATATTGCAGATTGCAGAACCTTTAAAAAATAAGAATACTCTTAAGAGAACTCCAAAGGAAGTCGTTATAACAATTCGTCGGATTCGTGAATAATTTTTACCGTGGTGAAACTCGTTAGAGAGAAGACATAAATCCTACCGGCGCTCAAAAAATTGGGTTCCAGACCCCTTCGCATCACGAACAGAAGCAGCTTTTGCGATTTCACGGGTATTTCGTACCAGAAAGAGTTGTATCTGCAGTAAACACTTGTATCTCAATCTCGTCACCGAATTTTCGGTTTTATAAATTTAGGTAATTAAAATCTTACATTTTTTCGCGCAGTTGTGTGCTATGATCAATCAATTTCTGCCCTTGTACACTATAGATGAATGTATGTATCAACTGAGCCATGACGTATACCATACACTTTAATGTTACTATAAATTCTTCAATTTGCAGTGCCATCTCGAATGCGATAAATGCGATATTTAATATCTCGCTTTAATCTCACAATAGTTAATAATATAAAAGCAAGTGATATAACGTGAAATGTGCGAATACTGCAACAAATTAATACGTACTTGTAGTAAGGTAATGCTTATCATTGTGGTCGTTATCATCATTTGTATGACGAAAGAAGAACTGAAGGTGTCATCAAGATGCTCCGCGACCCTGAGACAAACAAATTTTGCGAAAGGTATCGATAATTTTTTTTCTTTCCTTATACGTTTGACGTAGTGTAATTGCATACTCACCATATAGCTCGCCAGTGTACATGAACGGAAATCGCGATCTTCCGATTATAGGTCTTGTAAGCGTCCCTACTATTATTCGCGGCATCGTTACGATCGTTACATGATACAGTTTCGAGATGAAATCTGTGAACATTTAAGCAACAATTCGGCTCCCCTGATCAACTGGGATTAAAAGAATGTAAAAGAAATACGAGTTTTCCTTACCCAGCTATAGCGAAGAGACTGCAGACATGCTCGATGTAAGTTATAAACATGCAATCGTGTGCGAGTATGCCCACCATAAGTATACTCATGCCTACCAAATTGTGGATGAAAATGTAGAAATAATATTCTTCGCTGTCCACAAAGTAATACGCGTCATAAAGCATTATTAACGGCCGGGATTCATTGAGAGGTAACATGATGTTCAATATTCGAGGTAAGAGGGTAATTAGCATGTACAAATATGCACCCACGTAACCACATACTGCAAAAAAAACAAAGTAATCGTTAGTTTAAAATAAAAGTTATATCAATCGATTTTTCCTTACGGCAATATGTCAAAGACAATAGTCTTGCGTGTGCGGCATAAGTTTTCATAATTTCATACTCTTTCACGCTTTCCAGCTTCTCCCAATCCTCATGCAGATGATTAGTGAGTTTTTTGATCTGGAAGCACCCTCAATGAATGTTAAATTTCAACCGATAACAGAAGATTATAAAAAGCTGTGATCGTGAAGGGTTATTTAAGTATAATTTTTCAAACAATATATAATGTATAAATTTTGGTACTAGCATACTTTGCTGATATTAAACTGGCACGTGTGTACTTTCAGCAAAATCATAAACATTAATAGTGTCGCCGGTATGGCCAGGAAAATACATCGTAAGTTTTTGTCGCAGTGATTAATTTGAGCCATCTAAAAGTAACAGTAAAAATCACATCCCATTTAGACGATTTATAATTTACATCCAGAATAGAAGTCTATATTTTTATAATAGAAATTTTATATTGTATACTAAATTTTTTTAATTATATATCGCATAATGCAAACTTAACAGATGTGAACTGCATTGCCTCCACATCATATTTTAATCAACTTTTACAAATGTTATTCACTTCATTAGATTTATAACTAGTATAGCAAATACGTAGCAAAAATGTATTACGAAAAATTTCTCTAGGACCTGTGGAATGATCAGCGAAACAGCAATCGCAGTCAAGAAGCACACTCGAAACAATCTCGTTCTTTTACTTTGATAAGGCCATAGGCCGGCGAGTGATAACATTCTGTTTAATAATTTGTAATGATCCCTCACGGACTCCATAATTTTCAAAACAGCGTTTCACCTTCGGCACGAAGTCGATTAAACTTCCGTCTCGTCTTCGTTATGCGGAATGTATTAATGTTTTATCAGATTTAATAGTACAAAATATTACATACAAAAATATTACATTGAAAGGAAATTATTTCCGCAAATACTTAAAATTATTTCAAGTTATATATAAATGATAATACAAATGTAAATGGAAACAATAGAATCCACTTGTGGCACCAAAAAGATTGACAATATCAGTGCGTATGTTCGGTCTTTTCTTTTCTACATATTCGTAGTTTAAAATATGTGTATAATTAAAAAGAGAGTATAAGTTTAAATGAAAAGGAAAATAAAAGACACCAGAACGATTAGCAGAAGTGTATAATTACACACTGAAAAAAATGGGAAGAATGATTAATTCAAAATACAGATATACAAGTAAAATTATGTTGAATCATTAAAATAATTACATTGCACTAGAAAAAAGATTTACTAACTATTACCAAATTTGATAACTTTGCCTAAATTCATTTTTCTACATATTTATTTTCATATGTGTATTTTTAACAAAATTATTTTCTTAAGCTAATAAAAAAATCAAAAGCACATGGTATTAATCTCTCCATGAGTGCTACCATGATATCGTCAAATATACAAACAGTTCGAGATACTGAAACGATCACCGTAAAGTATGACATCAAAGTTTGCAGATACTCAAGATACTTAAAAACAAGAACTCATACTTTGTAATGAAAAAACTCAATAATAATTGTACGATAATTTTGCGCTTATTACTGTAGTGAAGCTCTCTAAGGAATAAACGGAAGACTTTGCTGCGCTCTCATTGCAAACCTTACATCTTATCACTCGTCTGAAGACTATGATTTATTAGCTTCTGTCCTTTGAAACTGAGAAGAAATAAATGAATCAGTTGTCCAATGACGTATCTAATTGATTCTGAAACTTCGCCTTTCTACTGCGTGATCTTTCACATTAAAAAATCATATTTTTTAAAATAATTTAAATACGAAAAACAATCATAATTAAATACTTGCAGTAAAGTAATACTTATCCTTATAGTTGTTCTTAACATTTGCACGGTGGAAGATATAATGAAGGTATCCACAAAAATTAAAAATTACATTTAACAACGATATATATTTTAACAGTTTATGTAACTTGTTAACCACTAATAAGTTAAATATAAGCACTTCCACTGCGTAATCTCTATTACTATAACATAACTGTGCATACTTTGAGATACTATCGATATTATATATTGACTATTGATCACTGGAAGGATGCAAGTACGGTAAAATATGACATTGAAGACTGTATAACCTTTAAAATAAGAATATCCATAAAAAAAGAACGTCAAAGAAAATCATTGTAATAGTATCATAAATGTGAATAATTCTTACGGTGGTAAAGCTCTTTAGAGAGAAGACGAAAATCTTGCCAGCGCTCAAAAAATTAGGTTCCAGACTCCTCTGCATCACGTACAAAAGTAATCTTTGCGATTTCACGGGTATTTCGTACCAGAAAGAGTTGTATCTGTAACAGACACTTGTGTATCAGTCTCGTCACTAAACTTTCAATTTTACAAAAATAAATAATTAATATCTTACATTTCTTCGCGCAATTGAATGCTGTGATCCATCAATTTCTGGCCTTGCATACTGTAGCAAAACAAGTGCATCAACTGACCAACGATAAATGAAATAGACTTTATCGTTTCTAGAACATCCTCAAACTGCAGTGCAATCTAGAATGCAATAAATACGATATTTAATCTCGTTACGACAATCGTTAGTCATGTAAGCGCAAGTGCCCTAACAAGAAATGTGCAAAAATCGAAAGTTGCAATAAATTAACACATACTTGTAGCAAGGTAATGCTCATTACTACGACAACTATCATCATTTGTACGACGAAAGAAATTGAAAAGGTTTCTTCAAGATGTTCCGCGAACCTGCAGCAGACAAATTTTACAACAATTCTCAACAATTGCATTTGTTTCCTTTATAAATACACATTTTACAAAGAATAATATTACATACTCACCATATAGCGCGCCAGTGTATATGAATGGAGATCGCAATTTTTCGGTTGTAAATCTTGTCGCCGTTCTTACCATTCGCAGCATCATTACAAATGTTACGTGACACAGTCTTGAGACGAAACCTGCGAACATTTAGATAACTATACTATTATTTAGATAACACACTAATCTTTCAGGGATTAAAAGAACGTAAGAGAGTTTATTTTACCCAGCTAGAGCGAAGAGGCTGCAGACATGCTCGACATAAGTAAAAAACAGGCAATCGTGTGCGAGTGCCCCTACTAAAATTATAATTACGCCTACCCAAATGTGGAAAATAATATAGAAATAATATTGTTCAGTATTCACAAAGTAATACGCGTCGAAAGGCATCATTAATGGTCGAGATTCATTGATGACAGGTAACACAACGTTCAATATTTGAGGTGAGATGGTAATTAACATGAATAAAGAGAGGGACACGTAAAGATATACTGCAAAAAAAAAAGAAATAATTGTCCGTTGTCCGTTAAAATAAAAATGGCATCGAGAGATTTGTTCTTACAGGAATATATTAAAGACAACAGTCTTGCACGTGCGGCATAGGTTTTCATAATCTCATACTCTTCCACGCCTTCCAGCTGCTCCCAATCTTCACCCAGATGATCAGTGAGATTTTTGATCTAGAAGTACCTTTGATAATTACTGTATCTCAATGGACAACCAAAAATTGTAAAAAGCCGCAATCACGAAGAATTATTTGAGTATTCATTTTTTAAATAATATCTAATAAATGTTGTATATAATATATAAATTTTGGTATTGGCGTACTTTGCTATTGTTAAACTGGCAGGTATATAGTTTTACCAGAATCGTAATCATCAGTAGTACCGCCGGTATAATCAAGAAAATACATCGTCCGTTTCCGTTACAGCGAAAAATTTGGGCTAGCTAGAAATATCGTTAAAATTCCTCCTTTAAACAATTTGTAATTTGCATCTTAGATTTGACAGAATAGTAATCTATATTTTTATAATAGAAATCTATATTATTCTATACTAAATATTTTATATTATATATTGCATAATGCGCACTTAACAGATATGATCGGCATTGCTTTCCACATCGTATTTTAATTATTTTTGTACATATTATTAACTTCATTAGATTTAAAAGTAGTATAGCAAATACGAAGCAAAAATGTATTACGAAAAATTTCTCTAGGACCTGTGGAATGATCAGCGAAACAGCAATCGCAGTCAAGAAGCACACTCGAAACAATCTCGTTCTTTTACTTTGATAAGGCCATTGCCCGGCGAGTGATAACATTCTGTTTGTAACACTGTAATAATGATTCCACACGAACTCCATATTTTTCAAAACACCGTTTCACCTTCGGCGGCACGAAGTCGATTAAACTTCCGTCTCGTCTTCGTTATAAGAAATGTATTAATATTTTATCAGATATAATAGTGGAAAATATTACATACATCGGAACAAAATTATTTCCGCAAATAATACTTGAAATTATTTGAAATTATTATATATAAATGATAATACAACTGTAATTAAAAACCTAGCATAGAATCTACATTGGGCACCTAAAAAATTAACATCAATATCAGCTTATATATTTGATCTCCTCTTTTATACATATTCGTAGTTTAAAATGTATGTATAATTAAAGGGAGAGTATACATTTAAATTAAAAAGCAAATGAAAGACACCAGAACAATTGACAAAAGTGTATAATTATATACTGAAAACAATGAGAAGATAGATTTAAATAAAAATATACTATAGATATAAAAATAATTATGTTAAATATTTAAAGTAATTACATTGCATTAGAAAAAGGACTTAGTAATTATTACCAAATTTGGTAACTTTGCCTAAATCTTTTTTTTTTGACATAATTATTTTCATATCTGTATTTTTAACAAAATCATTCTCTCAAGCTAATAAGAGAATCAAAAGAACATGGTATTATTCTCTCCATGAGTGCCACAGTAATATCGTCAAATGTATAAACAGTTCGAGATACTGAAACGACCACCGTAAAGTATGACATCGAAGTTTGCAAATACTTGAAAATAAGAATTTATGACCTCGGAATGAAGAAACTCAATAATAATTACATGATAATTTTGCACTTATTACTGTAGTGAAGCTCTCCAGGGAATAAACGAAAGACTTTGCTGCGCTCTCATTGCAAACCTTACATCTTATCTCTCGCCTGAAGACTATGATCTATTCGGTGCTTTAAAACTGAGAAAGAATAAATGGATCAGTTGTCCAATGTCGTACTACACATACATGATTGATTCTAAAACATCGCCGTCCACGTGTTGCGTGATCTTTGACATAAAAGAATCACGTTTTTTCAATAAATTGAATTCGAGAAACAATTATAATTAACTACATACTTGCAGTAAGGTAATACTGATTTTTATAGTCGTTATTAACGTTTGCATGGTGGAAGATATAATGAAGATGTTCACAAAAATATTAAAAATTATTTTTAACAGCGATATATATTTTAACAATGTACGTAACTTGTTAACCATTAATAAGTTAAATGTAAGTACTTCCACTGCGTAATCTCTATTACTATAATATAACTATGAATACTCTGAGATACTATCGGTATTATATATTGACTATTGGTCATTGGAAGGATGCAAGTACGGTAAAATATGACATTGAAGACTTCAAAACCTTTAAAATAAGAATATCCGTAAAAAAGGAACATCAAATAAAATCATTGTAACAATATTTGAATGATGAATAATTCTTACGGTGGTGAAGCTCTTTAGAGAGAAGACGAAAATCCTGCCAGCGCTCAAAAAATTAGGTTCTAAACTTCTCTGCATCATGTACAGAAATAATTTTTGCGATTTCACGAGTATTTTGTACCAGGAAGAGTTGTATCTGCAACAGACACTTGTGTATCAGTCTCGTCACTAAACTTCCAATTTTACAAAATTAAATAATTGATATCTTACATTTCTTCGCGCAATTGAATGCTGTGATTCATCAATTTCTGGCTTTGCATACTGTAGTAAAACGAGTGCATCAACTGACCAATGATAAATGCAATTGACTTTACCTTTTGTAGAACTTCCTCAAACTACAGCGCAATTTTGAATGTAATAAATGCGACATTTAATTTCACAATCGTTAGTCATGTAAGCGCAAGTGCCCTAATACGAAATGTGCAAATACTGTAAGTTGCAATAAATTACACATACTTGTAGGAGGATAATGCTTATTGCTATGGTAATTATCGTTGAAATCACGATGAAAGAAATGCAAAAATCTTCAAAATAGTTCGTGAACCTGCGGCAAACAAATTTTACAACCGCCATCGACAATTGCATTTTTTTTCTTTTATAAGTACACATTTTACTCACCATATAGCTCGCCAGTGTATATGAATGGAAATCGCAGTTTTTTGGTTGTAAATCTTATCGCCGTTCTTACTATTATTCGAAACATTATTACGATCATTACGTGACACAGTCTTGAGACAAAACCTGCAAACATTTAGTTAACTATTCTGTTCTTCCAGGGATTGAAAGAACGTAAAAGGTTGCCTTACCCAGCTAAAGTGAAGAGGCTGCAGACATGCTCGATGTAAATCAAATACATGCAATCGTGTGCGGCTGCCCCTGTTAAAATTATAATTATGCTTACCCAAATGTGGAAGATAATGTAGAAATAATATTGTTCAGTGTCCACAAAGTAATACGCATCGAAAGGCATCATTAATGGTCGGGTTTCATTGAGATGTAACATAATGTTCAATATTTGAGATGAGATGGTAATTAACATAAATAAAGAGGTGGACACGTAAACATATACTGCAAAAAGAATGAAGTAATCCGTTGTCCCTTAAAATAAAAATGATATCGAGGGATTTGTTCTTACAGAAATATATCAAAGACAACAGTTTTGCACGTGCGACATAGGTTTTTATAATCTCATATTCTTCCGCGTCTTCCAGCTTCTCCCAATTGTCACGTAGATGATCAATGAGATTTTTGATCTAGAAGCACCCTCGATGAATATTACATCTCAACGGACAACCAAAAATCGTAAAAAGCCGCAATCATGGAGAATTATTCAAGTATTTATTTTTTTAATAATGTCTAATAAATGTTGTATAATATATAAATTTTGGTATTGGCGTACTTTGCTAGTGTTAAACTGGCACGTGTATAGTTTTGCCTGAATCGTAACTATTAGTAGTACCGCCGGTATAATCAGGAAAATACGTGCGTTTCCGTCGTAGCGAATAATTTGGATTACCTAGAAATATCGTTAAAATTTCTTCTTTAAACAATTTATAATTTCCATCCAGTTTGACAGAATAGAAATCTATGTTTTTATATGTACTTTAATGTACAATTGTATTTATATGCTTTTCAAGAAATTATCAAGCTTCTATACATTTTTTTAAATTATGTACACTGAAAAAAAAGGCTGGTAATAACTATCAAATGTATAGTGAAATAGTAAAGAAGAAAAGGGTATTATGGTTATCCCTATTATTTCCGTTATTAGATGACGTATTCTAACAATTGCTTATGGAGTTATTCGTTTAGTAGTCCGTCGTTTTTTAGTGATGCTAATATGCCAATACATAATGACTGGCAACTGTTATAAGGCATTTTTACTTTTGAGCACTTCTAAACTTTTTCAAGATACACTTTTAACCTTTAATTACATATACTTTCTCATTATTCTTAAACTGAGTGTATTATTACACAAAGGTACATACACTCGAGTTTTTTTGTTATTTAACTTTTTTGGCCGTATACATTTTGAGTTATACAAAGTTAAAACAATAACATGGAATTTTGTTAATATGATTTTTTAAGCAAAATTTTTATATCGAAATATTTCTTCGATAAATCGATTGTCATTCTAAAGAGCGGTGTTTAGAAACATTAGAGACATCATTTTATGCTTGTTGTTTAATGTTAAATAGGGATAAAATAATATTTTTAATGAAATTTCTAATATTTCTAAAGCTTCTAAACGCAGGAAAATTCTAAATCAAAAAATTCTAAACAATAGAAAATTAAAAATATATAATTTTGTGACAAGGTGATACTGTGTTTCTTTCAAACTAAACTAATTTTTTAAAATTATTTTTATGGATAGCCATATTATAACCACTTTTTTCTTCCACCGATTATGCAATGCATTAGATTTTTATAAATCACGTTCTAAATAATAAATATTGCATTACTTTGAGTCTAGAATCTGTCAAACAACACTCTGACGAATGTAATCGTTCAAGTTTCAATAGAAAATATTAATTATAAACAAAGTTATTCAATAAAATGAAAGTAGGTGCCATATTACCCTCTTCTCCTCTATCAATTAAATATTTGGCAAACGTAACCAAAAATAATTTTACTTTTCTAAATATTTACATCAGATTTGATAATATTTATTAAACATTTAGAAACATAAAATTAATTTTAGTTATATTGACAAAATATTTAATTGATATTATTTCACTGTACATTTGGTAGTTATAACCAGACTTTTTTTCAGTGTATCACAATTGTATAAAGCGGATTTAACGGATGAGCTGCATTTCATTCCACATTATATTTTAATCAACTTTTATACATTATTAATATTATTAGATTTAAATCTGGTTGTATAGCGAATACGTATAGTAAAAATGTGTTACGAAAAACTTTTACGGACCTGAGGAATTATCATCGAAATAGTGATCACAGTGAAAATGCTCACTCGAAAGGACCTCGTTCCTCTACTTTGATAAGGCCACAGGCCGTCGAGTGATAACATCCTTTTTGTAATATTGTAATAATGATTCCGCTTCTATAGTTTTCAAAGCAGCGTGCAGCGTTTCACTTTCGACAGCAGGTCGATTAAATTTCCATCTCGCGTCCGTTATGAGTAACGTATTAATATTTTAGCAGATGTAATTCTGAAAAGTATGACATAGGTACATCGGAAATTTTCAACATAGCAATCCCACGTGTCATGTTTCACAAAAGGTGTCTTCTTCGTGGAACGTATTGATCGGAACGTTTAACTAAATAAGAGTTCTCCGGACAAGGTTCGTCCGCATACTTTGTTGCAATACATAAACGCCTACGGTAATTGTCATACGTATCTGTTTGTACTTCGGCGAAAAATTGCTACGATCAATATCGCTACGAGGTATTGCTGAGGCCATGTGCATACTTTATTTTGATGTGATACTGAATGTTACGCTCTTGTTTTTCAATTATTTTTATATATTATATGAAAATATATTAGAATAGAACGAGACTATTTTCGCAATTAATAATTGAAATTATTTCAAGTTATATGTGAATTCTAACTGTGATTTCGAATATTATGGAATCCACTTGCAACGTCAGAAAGATCAATACTAATGTCAGGCATATATTCGGTATTCTTTTATATACATATTATTCATATAAGTTTAAGGTGTATGTATTATAGAGAGTGTATAAATTTAAATGAAAAGGGAAATGAAAGACAACAGAGCGATTAATAGAAGTGTAATTACAATAATAGAATCAAAGACACATAATATCGCTTTCTCGACGAGTGTCACCGTAACGTCAGATGCACAAACAGTTCGGGTTACTGAACGGATGCGAAAACAGTAAAGTACGACATCGAAGTTTGTAGAACCTTGAAAACAAGAACGTCGTGTCACGCATTCGAGAAGCTCTATAACAATTACGCAATAATTCCGCGCGCATTACCGTGGTGAAGCTCTCCAGAGAAAAAACGTAGATTTTGCCGGCGCTCAAGAAACTCGGTCGTGTACTCTTCATCATCACCAGCATGATTAGCCTTTGCGATCTCACGGACACCTCGTACCAGGCGCTATTGCATCTGTCACGTTTCGAACATATGCAAGTTGTATACAAATAAGTAATAAAACATTTGATAACTTTTTTCTTTCAGGTAACTCTCATGAACCTTACATCTTATCGCCCGTCTGAAGACTGTGATCTATTAGTTTCTGTCCTTCGAAACTGAGAAAGAATAAGTGGATCAGTTGTCCAATGACGTACACCACGTATCTGATCGATTCTAGAACTTCGCCCTCCTGCTGCGTAATCTTTGACATTTAAAAAATCACATTTTTTAAAATAATTTTAATAGGAAAAACAATCATAATTAAATACGTACTTGCAGTAAGGTTACACTTATCCCTACAGTCACTATCAATATTTGCACGGCGAAAGGTACAACAAAGGTATCCTCGAGAGTTTCCGCAAATCTATGACAAATGAAAAAATAAATAAATAAATGCAAAAGATACCTTTTTAAAAAGTGTTTTATCTTTAAATGGCAAATGCTTCGCATTTATGTTTTTGCACAATATGTCACACTCACTTTAAAGCCTCCCAATGTTCGTGTACAAATAACTTGATTCTTTTGCGATAAGTATCATCAGAATTATCTGTAATCTTTATTTCTTCGTCACAATTACAAAAAAGATTTTCGAAATGGAATCTGCAAGTAATTCTCTCTCTCTTTCTTGATTTTGCTGATATCAAATTAAATTATAAAAGTATTTTAATATTAAATTGATTCAAAAGAATTAAAAGTTAAAAACAAAATGTCAACGAAAGTGCTATTACAATCTTCAGTGTAGACGCATTTTGTAATTCATCGATTGATCAATGCATGGCAATTTATCAATTAATGAATTAAAAAATTTATTTTATATTTTTTTTTATCTAAAAACAATTTTTTTTCATGTTCCTTTATGTTTAACTTTAATTTTAACAGGGATGGCAAATAACGAGTTACAGTAAGTAACGCCGTTACTCGTTACTTGTTTTATAATACTTTTTTATAATTTGGTAATAATGTTACAATTTTTCATAACAGTAATAATAAGGCCAGGGTTGGAACAATCACTTTTGACAATTAACTCATTATCATTACTCGTTGAAAAATACTAACTTGTCATTTCTCTCGTTACGAGTCAAAGTAACGCGTTACTTTTTGCGTAACTTTTCTTCGTTATATAACGAGTCAATTGACGAGTTACTTTTTTCAATGAATATTGCATAATGACAACAAGCGGTTTGTTAAAAGTGATTATTCTCCAACTCTAGCGTTATTATTACCATAATAAAAAATTGTAGCGTTATTACCAAATTGTTATTATAAAAAAATAAAAGTAACGATAAAGTAACGAAAAAGTAACGACTTGCCATCCCTGAAGTCTAATATTTTATGTAATAAAAAGCTTGATGGAAAAATTCCACATTTCTTTTGCATCAAGCTTTCAAGTCTTCTTTCCTTACCCGACCAGGGCAAATTTGCTGCAAACATGTTCGACGTAAGTTACAAACATGCAATCGTGGGCGACTATCCCGACCATAATGATTTCCCAAGAGATGAGGGAATGGCAGTATATTTTGAAAAAGTATTCCCGATTATCCACGAAATAATATCCCGGATACGGGGGTAGTACGGGACGGGATTCATTAAGGGGCCATACGACGTCGAATACGAACGGTATAAAGGTCATTGACATAAACGTAAATGTCGCTACTGTGTAATATACTGCAATGTACAAAGCGATTTGTAAAAAAGAAGAAACGCACAGGGAGTGAAACAACTTAAAGTCTCCCTCTCATTAGCCCTTACCGGCATATACCATACAGAATCGTCTGCTGTTCTTTGCATACAGTTTCATAATCTCGTATTCTTTGGGAGTTTCCAGTCTTTTCCAGTCGACAAACAAGTGTTGGGTAAGGCCTTTAATCTGACAAAGCATCAATTAATCTTCTGCACCACCTGTCGTTTTTCGGCACCTTTTTTACACATGTTACATTTACGACTCTTCTAAGGTAATTTTCATTACTTTTGTAAGTATAAAAACTTCTTCAAGAACTTTACATATTCTTTAAATACTTTAAAAAGTATTTGTTTATTTGAAAAATGTTATATATGTATAGGGTAACTGCTTCAATTACTGTCGCTTTAAGCACATAGTGGCAATTGACTAAATGCTTATTTTAAATATATAATAATCATTCTTCTTTATGGTTATTCAACAACTTTAATATACGCAAAATAAAAACAATAAGCTCGAAAATTGATTAATTATTTAAATATAATGGAAAAAATGAAAATGAAAAAATGAAATGTATCCTATTGACCCAATTAATGCCAATCGATGTCCTGAATACTGTCCCCCGATTACTGCCGTACGTATATTTATAAATAGAATTCATTTACTGCCGGTAGTAATGCAGGCAAGCATTACTCTAAATGATTGATGATTTCTAATGCTGCCATATTAATAAATTATTTAATAAAAATAATCTATCACATTTTTATGCTTATTTCATTTAAATGATATTTAAACATTATTATATAATTGTTTTAGTAGATATAAAAAGGTAGATATAAAAATACTACGTTTTCTTGTACTTTTAAAACATACAGTCCTGCTTTACTTCTTTTTAGAAAATGATGGCGTGTACATGCTCAGTTGCAGTCTTTAATTATTTTATAAATATAAATCTTATCAAATATTTTATATTGTTGTGCTTAGATTTATATGGCAATTTTAGTTTAATATTGAAACATTTTTATTACATAACGTTCTCATACTTTTTATTCTAATACTACAAATGCAAAAAGCAACAGTAATAAATACACTGGCAGTAATCGAGACAATTAATCTAAATGTTATAATTATAATCATTACAGTGTTCTCAATTTTCAAAAAAAAAAAAAAAGAAATAAGCTAAGTCATTTATGTCGAATGATGTATACAGAGGGTTAATACCAATATTTTCAATTTAAATATCAGTATTTATAAAAGTGTATATAAAAATATATAAAAATATATATACATATAATTTTCAAATTATTAAAATATTTTTTTTAATTGCTATTTTAGAATCATAGGTATTGGATTATTTAACTACACAATATGCATATATATCATGAAACATACCTTGTGAGTATTAAATTGAAACGTATACACCTTTACAAAAGCCACAACTGTCAGCAAGTATGACGTCATCGCTTCGAATATACATTGCAAGTTTGTCTTGCACGTAAATTGATACGCTATCTAAAACCATTGCGTTTATCATTCTTGCGATAGATTCTTCTTGCGGGTATTATATCAATTTACTTGCGGAATGAATATAGTCAGCATGGTTACAGTCAGTAGACCAACGCGAAATATTCTTGCTCTCGGTTTCAGATACGGCCACAAACCAGTGAGCGACGATATTTTACAGACGATATCATAATAATTTTTCCGGATCTCCATGGTTCTTAGAAAAATGATATTGCGTCTTCGGTATCGCAAGACAAGTAATCTCGAACTTTCGTACAACCGATCGCTCACTCTCCGACACGAGACACCACTCAAGATGGTATTCCCTTGCAATGAAACCGTTATACATAGTTAATTCTCGCGTAATAATTTTGCTTGCGTGTCACGTCAATCAACGACCGGCACGTGGAGTTTATAGGAACAGGTGGTGTTTGATTCTTTGACATTAACTATAACGTAGCCCCGATGACGAGAGCGGCTCGTTTTCCAAGTTCCCTCCAGAGAGAACGTATCGATCGGAGTGCAACGAAATAAGTACTCTCTGTTAACAGACACAATCCTCTGTAAATGTGTGTGTCTGGGGTCTCCGAGAGACATCGGGTGGGAGAGCTTTTTAATATCGCTTAGTAATATCTGTAACAAAATAAAATTTCATTACCTTTGTGACATTACATGACGTAGCAAATAAGAACATTATTTTATTCGCTGTATTAATATACTCTTGTGGAATATTTCCTACAGGAACAGTTTACTACATACTGTCATAATTGTCGGAAATTGATCATGACTCGACAGCAATGTAAAGTACATCGACATCAAGCTCTTCACATCCTACAAAATGAAAAGTAGGTTTTAGGTACTATTTTGCATAGTCTTATAACGTTAATTGTATTACCGTTGTGAAATTTTCTAAAGAAAACATGTATTCTGGCGGATAAGACATCAGCTTCGATACTTTCTCTCGTCACTAACATCAACAGTCTTTGTTTCTTCACCATTATACATGCAAAATATAATGAGAAAGAATACAATTTATTGATTTCAAATAATAATTAAATTGTTGTAAATGTTTCTGTAAAAGTATTCTCTTACAAGGTTTAAATTTGTACTGAAAATTAATTAATATCTAACTTAATATCGTTTCTTATATCTTGTCGCAAGTTTCGAAGCATGCAATTAAACACTTTGTGTCCTTGGAAGCTGAAACAAAACAAGTGAAACAATTGACCAAAAGTGAAGACGAAATACTCACTGCTTTCGCAAAATCATGTAACTGTATTGAAAGCTTGAATGCGAAAAAAATAAAATTCTGTTCTAAGTTTTTATTACATTACAAATTTTTTTTATATTTGACGAATCGTAAATCACTCGCTTGTACTAAGGAAATGGTTAAACCGACCGTAACGAACAGAAGTTAAAAAGCTCCAGAGTGAAGTTATCCTTCACTCCTTTTGTCGGAAAGCATAATTTTATAATGATCACTGCGGGTTTTCGTAACTGACAAGCACTTACATTAATTGTAAGTATATATCTATTACGCTATCTCCGGTGTAAATATAACATTGGTATTAATAGTAGGTGTGTTAGTGAATAGCTGACTCTTTGAGAAATATAGTTTGAATTACTAGTGCAGTGTACACACTGGAAAAAAATATATATATTTCTTTAATCGCACCGAATTTTGCTAAGCAATTTTTTTTCGGGCAATGTATGAATTTACATAATGCTAGTAATATTTTCTTCTGTAACGTAACCCAACTCTATTGAGATAAGCGCCCCATTTTCCAAACTCCCTCCAAACAGCACGTATCGATCAGAATAAAATAGTGGAGCAAAATCTTTCTTCTATATATATGTAGAAAACCTGTGTCTGTTATGAGAGTTCCAGGAAAAGATGAAGGAAAAAAATTTCTTGATCTGATGCTTAATAATAAAAATAAATTTTATTATTTTTAAAATTGTACTTCTAAAATTTTAAATGTGATAGCAAATATAAACATCATTTTATTATATATATATATGTGTGTGTGTGTGTGTGTGTGTGTGTGTGTGTGTGTGTGTATGTGTGTAATTTGTAATATTATACTCCTGTGGAATGTTTCAAGGATATTTTACTACGTGCTGGCATAATCATTCTTGATTAATCACGACTCGTTTAGGGATGATAGTAACGTAAAATACGACATCGAGCTTTGCACCACCTAAACGCGAATAAAAACACATTTTATATATTTTTTAGTTTACATTTTATAGCATGTCATATTAATTGTTTTACCATTGTGAAGCTTTGTAAAGAAAACACATATATTTTGCCAGCAGTCACAACATTAGGTTCTATGCTCTTTTTCATTGCAAACAGGAGCAGCTTTTGTTCTTTTACGGGTATGTTAAACCACGAGCTGTGAAATCTATAAAAATATACTATCATTTATACATACAGAACAAACATTAAATAATGATACAGTCTGATTAAATTAAAAAAAGAAAAGAAATTAAACTCTTGTATTTTTATGTAAAGTATATCTTTTATAACTATCAAATAGCTAATTTATATTTTTTTAACTTAATATTGTCTTTTACATCTTGTCGCAAGTTTCGAGGCTGTGATTTATTAACTGTTGTCCTTGGAAGCTTAAGCAGAACAAGTGTAACAATTGACCAATAATCATGACGACGTATCTCGTCGCTTCTGGTAAATCGTGCAATTGCGCCGACAGCTTGAACACAAAGAAAGTAAATGTTTCTGTTTTAATTTTTTATTATATAAAATTCTACTACTTGCTTTATTTACGTAAATCACTCACTTGTAATAAGGCAACGCTCAAGGCGATTGTAATTATCAAAAGTTGCACAGCAAACGCTATCATAAAAGTATCTTCGAGAAGTTTAGCAAACCTATAATAAGAATACAATGCTGATGACGAGTAACTATCTAAATAAAAATAAATGCGTCTCTTATCATAGTATATCAAATGTTACTTTAGTAATTAGTATCAAGATTAGTGCAAGAAAATGATATTATGCACTTACTGCAAAATTTGTTGATGAGCGTGAATTGAAGACGCAACGTTTTTATAATATTTGCCATTCGAACAATAGATCAGATCTTTATCCGAATAGTAGATCAAATCATTATCCATATTATTACGTATATATGACACATGCTCAAATCTAAATCTGTAAATTTTAATGCAAAATATTGTTATAAGATTTTTTGCTAACAAATTTTTATTTTTATAAGCAATTTTTTATCTTATTTATCTCTTAATTAAGCTTGAGTAGTAATTGGTAAAAAAGTTAAAAGTTAAATAACCAAATTAAAAAGTTAATAATTTTTAACTTAGTTAATTTTAAAAATGAGATAATTTTTAATTTCAAATAGGTATCTTCAAAATATATAACTTTAACTTATTATTTTTCTTTAAACTAAAAATTTACTAATATAAATACAAAAAAAAATATATATATATATTTCTATATAAAAAACGACATTTTTTCTTATTTCATATAAATTTATGTGCACAAAAACATCCTGTGCCGTCTCTTATTGATCAAAATGCATTATATTGAAAATTTGTATATAGAGCCTTTAACTTTTTTATTATTCAGTTGCCCAACTCTGTAGCGAGATTCTGTAACTCCTTAGCGACAATTCGGTATCGTTACATCGTCGTTGCGCAGATATTATACATAGTAGAAAAGCTGCGCAACGATACGTAACGATATCCCTAGCTGTCGTTAAGAGTTACAGAATCTCGCTACTGTTCTTAATTGAACGAGATGTGATCTTACTTTTAGTACAAATAATCATTACCCAACAACGGCGGAAAGACCGCATATATGTTCGATGTAAACAAAAAACATGCTATCGTGTGCGATTATTGCTGTCATACCAATAGTGCTGGCAACTAACATATGTAAATAAATGTAGTAGAAATACTGGTCATCATCAACGAAATAGTATGCTGGATACGGTAACATTATAGGACGGGAAGTATTCAACGGAAATACAACATCCAAAATGCGTGGCACGAGAGACATTGATGTAAACAAAAAAGTAGATACGTAAACGTACGCTGCAATCAAAATAAAATTCATAAAAAAGGTATCTATTAAAATATATTATTTTTTTATTAAACATTGTGTGATACCAAACACAGTTTGTATTATTATTTTATTTTTATAAATATTCCTACTCTTTTTAGAATTTTCTTTTTTTTACTTTTCTCTTTTAATGAATATGTATTTTATGTATGATGGCTTTTTTGTCAAATAAAATGTTTAAAAAATTTCAATTTTTTTATTATAACAGAACAAAATTGTACATTTAAATAATTTAGCTTGCACTGACTGAAAATTTTCTTTAGGAAAAATAGAGGGTCTTTTTTCACACAATATGTATATTTTTTAATACTTTGATAACGTCAGAATTAAATAGTATTAATGTCTTCTTTGTAACTATAGTTTTAGAAAAACTAATTATTATTTATTTATTTTATTTAAACAGCGCATTCTCAAGTGCAAAGAAATCATGTGATATTAAATTAATTTTTTAATTGCACAAGAAAGTAAATTTCGCTGAATCTCAACTAAAATTAAACAATTCCTTACGGCCATACATCAGCGCGTACCATCTGCCATTTTCGGCATATCTTTTCATAATATTGTGTTCTTCCTTAGTTTGAAGCATATTCCAGTCTGCGAATAAGCGATCAGTGAGATCTTTAATCTACAAACATCACTGATATACTCGATACTTCAGATACAATATTTTCAATTATTCGAGATATAATAATTTTGCCAAGTAGATCGAAAATTTTACGAAAGAAACTATTTGTGGCTTAAGATAAAAATATCTATACCATTCGTATTAATTAAACGTACTTTTCTGCTATTAAACTGAAACGTACAAATTTTCACCATGATCATAATAGTGAACATGTGTGGAGTTAAAGTTTCATAAATACATTCCATATTACTGCATACAACAAATTTTAGCATCTGAAAAATGCAGTTGCATTTTTATTCGTTTGTATAATTTTAATTACAAATAAATTATCTCGGTGCGGAATCTTAATGAACTTTCATCACTAATTTACTCTTTTTCTTTCTTAAAATAAAGTTCTTCACTTTACCTGTGTAACATACGCGCTAATATACATAATGAGTAAAATAATCCACCAAAATAATCTCTCTTTGAACGTTTGATAAGGCCACTGACCAACCACCACCAAATACCTCTTACAGATATCGTAATAGTAATTTTTATCGTGATCCATACTTCTCGTACAAGTGGTCGGCACGATGTCTGAATTTCGAAACCTCCCACGAAAGATTTTTTTCTTGTGATAAATATCGGTTATAGATAAATTTTAGATACTGTTCCGCACAGTCATCTTTTTCCCATGGTCGGATTGCACGATCGTTAAACGGTCACGCGAGTTTTCATAGATGTCAAGCACTTGCGACACGTCTCGCATGAATATAAAATGCGTACCAATGATAGGTGCGAGTAGACAACGTTTGACGGCTGACTGTTTAAAATATTTGATTGTTTGAATAACGAGTGTTAATACGCAGAATACGCAAGGGAGTAGATATTTATAACTCACACTGAACAGTTTCTATATCTTTCAAACTAATATATTCGCGACAATTTTTCAGTGATAGATAAAAACGGGATTGTTGCACGAGAGCTTCGGTGAGAATGTAACTTTGCTCTCTTGATTATATGTAGAGAAATACTACGTGACTCATCATCTTAATTAATTACTATCGTCATCATGCAAGATTGGGAGCACGCAAATACAAAAGGTTTGGTACGATAAAGGTGACATTTACTTAATTATTTAATATTATGTGTGTCACTGCTATCCTTGTAATAAAAATTGTACATGTTAAATTATACCGATTGATCATTTTCAGCAAGCATAAATTTATTACTATCATATTATTACAACTACATTCAGTAACATGTAATATTTTCAAATATGTCGTATTTAACGTTGTATGTAAATTAATACGCATAATCTTGGGTCATGATTTGCAGATAATGTTTTTAAAACGTTTAAACAAATTTTTAAAAACGTTTGAAAAACGTTTAAAACGTTTAAACAATGTTTTGAAGAAACTGTATTCAATAATTTTTTTAAATGCATACAACATTATTTAAAACGTTTAAAATTTACGTGCAGAAATTAGCATTTTTAAATATTAGTAAATATTATTCATAAATATCCAAAACATCAAAAATATTTCACATACATAAAAATTTTAATAACAAACTTTAATTACACTCATAATTTTTTTAAATTTTTGATTCACTCAATTTTCTTATTTAAAAGAACAACTGCTGCATTGTACAATTACAGAATAAAGATATTCGAATTGCTGCATGGTGCATCGGAAGGGTCTATTGTACCCTTCCTCGGGAAAATTGATCTACATTGTTCGACTACCCGGAAAAAAGGGAAGACCGAAAAAATTCATATATGGCAAGATAATTGAAACCTCATAACTGTGATCAAGTCCGAATATGGAATGCGTAGTTAAAGTTAGAGATTATAAAAATTAAAAGTTATAAATTGGCACTAAATATCTCTGTGACTGACATAGGTTTTCTAATATAGTGTTTTTTAATTTCGTCATTCCAATACAATTTAATATTGTTAATTGAGACTTATTTCTTTCCTTTTGAAATAGTGATGTCAACATGTCTTAAAAACCTATGATTAAAATCAATTATATTACACTATTATTATTAAATTGTACTGAAATTTCTGTTAACAGTTACAATAAATGATTTCTTACCCATTTCTTTATTTTCCATCGCTGTTAATATTTTTAAGACTTGTAATTTCATAAAAACCGTATAATCAACAATGATACTTTGAATATATAGATAATTTGTTTTAAATAATAAATTAAATAAAGTAAATATTATTTCCACTACAAAATCTATATTACTGTAATGTAGTTGTAGTTGTACAAAATTAGATTATCCGAATTACATCACTTATCATATGAAGAACGCAAGTACGGTAAAATACGACATCGAAGACTGTAAAACCTTAAAATATCAACATTCTTAAAAGAAATTTTAATAAAACGCATAACGCAATAATGTATGTAAATAATATCTACCGTGGTGAAGTTTTTCAGCGAAAATATGAAAATCTTGCCGGCGCTCAAGTAATTCGGTTGCATGCTTTTTCGCATTGCGTACAGAAGCAGTTTTGAGATTTTGCTGGTATATTGTACCGGAAAGAGTTATATCTGCTATAATTTTCTGTGTCAATAATCATGAAACTTTTTACAATATTTTGCAAACTTTAAAATCGTTATCTCACATCTTGTCGTGTATTTGCGTGCTGTGATCTACTAATCTCTGGCCTTGCAGACTGTAGAAGAATAAGTGCGACAGCTGACCAATAATGTATATTAAGTTTTTATCACTTCCATAGTTTTGTTTAATTGCATCGTGATCTCGAAGACGATAAATACAATATTTTCATTTTTTTTGCATTTATCACACAACGCGAGTAATAACGTGACACAAGCTGTCTCGAAATGTACGAGTGTCATACATTGAACAAAAGTAACAAAAGTAGAGACACGTACCTGCAGCATGGAAATACTCATTGTTATAACAATTAGCATCATTTGTATGACGAAAGAAATGCAAAAAATGTATTCAAGAAGTTCAGCCAGTCTGCAGCAAGAAAATTTTGCAACATATATTAATGCTTTTTTCTTTTTGTTTTTTTAGACACATAAACTTTAGACATTTTAACATGCAATATTGCATACCCACCGTAAGGCTCATTGGTGTACATATACGAAAGCTGCGATTTTTCGATTATATACATCTTGCAGAATAATATTTATTGCATCATGATTGTTACGTGATACGTTAATTGTTTTGCCGTTGTAAAATTTTCTAAAGAAAACATGTATTCTGGCGGATAAGACATCAGCTTCGATACTTTCTCTCGTCACTAACATCAACAGTCTTTGTTTCTTCACCATTATACATGCAAAATATAATGAGAAAGAATACAATTTATTGATTTCAAATAATAATTAAATTGTTGTAAACGTTTCTGTAAAAGTATTCTCTTACAAGGTTTAAATTTATACTAAAAATTAATTAATATCTAACTTAATATCGTTTCTTATATCTTGTCACGAGTTTCGAAGCATGCAATCAATCACTTTGTGTTCTTGGAAGCTGAAACAAAACAAGTGAAACAATTGACCAAAAGTGAAGACGAAATACTCACTGCTTTCGAAAAATCATGTAACTGTATCGAAAGCTTGAATGCGAAAGAAATAAAATTCTGTTCTAAGTTTTTATTACATTACAAACTTCTTTTATATTTGACGATTAGTAAATCACTAGCTTGTACTAAGGAAATGGTTAAACCGACCGTAACGAACAGAAGTTGAAAAGCTCCAGAGTAGAATTATCCTTCACTCCTTTTGTCGGAGCACATAATTTTATAACGATGACTGCAGATTTTCGTAACAGACAAGTACTTACACTAATTGTAAATATATATCTACGCTAAATTACGCTATCTCTGATGTAAATATAACAATGGTATTAACAGTAGGTGTGTTAGTGAATAGCTGACTCTTTGAGAAATATAGTTTGAATTACTAGTGCAGTCTACACAAAAAAAAATACATATTTCTTTAATTGCACTGAATTTCGCTAAGCAATTTTCTTTTGGCAATGTATGAATTTACATAACACTAGTAATATTTGTTTCTATAAAATAACGCAACTCTATTGAGATAAGCGGCCCATTTTCAAAACTTCCTCCAAACAGCACGTATCAATCAGAATAAAATAGTGAAGCAAAATCTTCCTTCTATATATATGTAGAAAGCTTGTGTCTGATATGAGAATTTCAGGAAAAGATGAAAGAAAAAAACTTTTGATCGCTTAACAATAAAATTAAATTTTATTTTTTTTTAAATTGTACTTCTAAAATTTTAAATGTGATAGCAAATATAAACATCATTTTATTATATATATATATATGTATATATATATATATATATATATATATGTAATTAGTAATATTATACTCCTGTGGAATGTTTCAGGGATATTTTACTGCATGCTGGCATAACCATTCTTGATTAATCACGACTCGTCTAGGGATGATAGTAACGTAAAATACGACACCGAACTTTGCACCACCTAAACGCGAATAATTACACATTTTATATATTTTTTACATTTTACAGCGTGTCATATTAATTGTTTTACCTTTGTGAAGCTTTCTAAAGAAAACACATATATTTTGCCAGCAGTCACAATATTAGGTTCTATGCTCTTTTTCATTGCAAACAGGAGCAGCTTTTGTTCTTTTACGGGTATGTTAAACCACGAGCTGCAAAATCTATAAAATTATACTATCATTTATATATACAAAACAAACATTAAATAATGATACAGTCTAATTAAATTAAAAAAAGAAAAGAAATTTAACTTTTGTATTTTTATGTAAAGTATATCTTTTATAATTATCAAATAGCTAATTTATATTTTTATTAACTTAATATTGTCTTTTACATTTTGTCGCAAGTTTCGAGGCTGTGATTTATTAACTGTTGTCCTTGGAAGCTTAAGCAGAATAAGTGTAACAATTGACCAATAATCATGACGACGTATCTCGTCGCTTCTGGTAAATCGTGCAATTGCGCCGACAGCTTGAACACAAGAAAAGTAAATGTTTCTGTTTTAATTCTTTATTATATAAAATTCTACTACTTGCTTTATTTACGTAAATCACTCACTTGTAATAAGGCAACGCTCAAGGCGATTGTAATTATCAAAAGTTGCACAGCAAACGCTATCATAAAAGTATCTTCGAGAAGTTTAGCAAACCTATAGTAAGAATACAATACTGATGACGAGTAACTATCTAAATAAAAATAAATGCGTCTCTTATCATAGTATATCAAATGTTACTTTAATAATTAGCATCAAGATTAGTGGAAAAAAATGTTATTATGCACTTACTTCAAAATTTGTTGATGAGCGTGAATTGAAGACGCAACGTTTTTATAATATTTGTCATTCGAGCAATAGATTAGATCTTTACCTGAATAGTAGATCAAATCTTTATCCGTATTATTACGTATATATGACACATGCTCAAATCTAAATCTGTAAATTTTAATGCAAAATATTGTTATAAGATTTTTTGCTAACAAATTTTTATTTTTTTAAGCAATTTTTTATCTTATTTATCTCTTAATTAAGCTTGAGTAGTAATTGGTAAAAAAGTTAAAAGTTAAATAACGAAATTAAAATGTTAATAATTTTTAACTTAGTTAATATTAAAAATGAGATAATTTTTAATTTCAAATAGGTATCTTCAAAATATATAACTTTAACTTATTATTTTTCTTTAAACTAAAAATTTACTAATATAAATACAAAAAAAAAATATATATATATATTTCCATATAAAAAACGATATTTTTTTCTTATTTTATATGAATTTATGTGCACAAAAACATCCTGTGCTTTCTCTTATTGATCAAAATACATTATATTGAAAATTTGTATATAGAGCCTCTAACTTTTTTAATTATTCAGTTGCCCAACTCTGTAGCGGGATTCTGTAACTCCTTAGCGACAATTCGGTATCGTTACATCGTCGTTGCGCAGATATTATACATAGTAGAAAAGCTGCGCAACGATACGTAACGATATCCCTAGCTGTCGTTAAGAGTTACAGAATCTCGCTACTGTTCTTAATTGAAAGAGATGTGATCTTACTTTTGGTACAAATAATCATTACCCAACAACGGCGGAAAGACCGCATATATGTTCGATGAAAACAAAAAACATGCTATCGTGCGCGATTATTCCCGTCATACCCACAGTGCTGGCAACTAACATATGTAAATAAATGTAGTAGAAATACTGTTCATCGTCAATGAAATAGTATGCTGGATATGGTAACATTATAGGACGGGAAGTATTCAACGGAAATACAACATCCAAAATGCGTGGCATGAGAGACATTGATGTAAACGAAAAAGCAGATACGTAAACGTACGCTGCAATCAAAATAAAATTCATAAAAACAAGTACCTATTAAAATATATTATTTTTTTATTAAAAATTGTGTGATACCAAACACATTTTGTATTATTATTTTATTTTTATAAATATTCCTACTCTTTTTAGAATTTTCCTTCTTTTATTTTTCTCTTTTAATGAATATGTATTATATGATGGCTTTTTTGTCAAATAAAATATTTAAAAAATTTTAATTTTTTTATTATAGCAAAACAAAATTGTACATTTAAATAATTTAACTCACACTGACTGACGATTTTCTTTAGAAAAAATACAGGGTCTTTTTTCATAAAAAATGTATATTTTTTAATATTTTGATAACGTCAGAATTAAATATTATTAATGTCTTCTTTGTAATTATAGCTTTAGAAAAACTATTTATATTTTATTTATTTTATTTAAATAGCGCATTCTCAAGTGCAAAGAAATAATGTGATATTAAATTAATTTTTTAATTGCACAAGGAAATCAATTTCGTTGAATCTCAACTAAAATTAATTGATTACTTACTGCCGTACATCAGCGCGTACCACCTGCCATTTTCGGCATATCGTTTCATAATATTGTGTTCTTCCTTAGTTTCGAGCATATCCCAGTCTGCGAATAAGCGATCAGTGAGATCTTTAATCTACAAACATCACTGATATACTCGATACTTCAGATATAATATTTTCAATTATTAGAGATATAATAATTTTGCCAAGGAGATCGAAAAATTTTGCAAGAAAGTGTTTGTGGATTAAGATAAAAATATCTATACCATTCGTATTAATTAAACGTACTTTTCTGCTATTAAACTGAAACGTACAAACTTTCACCATGACCATAATAGTCACCATGTGTGGAGTTAAAGTTTCATAAATACATTCCATATTACTGCATACGACAAATTTTGCCATCTGAAAAATGCAGTTGCATTTGTTCGTATAATTTCAGTTACAAATAAGTTATCTCGGTGCGGAATCTTAATGAACTTTTATCGCTAATTTACTCTTCCTTATTCTTAAAATAAAGTTCTTCACGTTACCTGTGTAACATACGCGCTAATATACATAATGAGTAAAATAATCCACCCAAATAAACTCCCTTTGAACGTTTGATAAGGCCACTGACCAACCAGCATCAAATACCTTTTACAGATATCATAATAGTAATTTCTATCGTGATCCATACTTCTCGTACAAGTGGTCGGCACGATGTCTGAATTTCGAGACCTCCCTCGAAAGATTTTTTTCTTGTGATAAATGTCGGTTATAGATAAATTAATATTTTAGATACTGTTCCGCACAGTCGTCTGTTTCCCATGGTCGAATCGCATGATCGTTAAACGGCCACGCGAGTTTTTGTAGATGTCAAGCACTTGCGACACGTCTCGCATGAATATAAAATGCGTACCAATGATAGGTGCGAGTAGACAACGGCTGAGTGTTTATAAAATTTGATTGCTTGAATAACGAGTGTTAATACGCAGAATACGCAAAGGAATAAATATTTATAACTCGCACTAAACAGTTCTTATGTCTTTCAAACTAATATATTCGCGACGATTATTCAGTGATAGATAAAAACGGCGTTGTTGCACGAGAGCTTCGGTGAGAATGTAATTTTGCTCTCTCGGTTATACGTGGAAAAATATTACGTGAGTCATCATCTTCATTAATTATTATCATCATCATGCAAGATTGGAAGCATGCAAATACAAAAGGTTTGGTACGATAAAGGTGACATTTATTTAATTATTTTATATTATGTGTGACACTGCCATCCTTGTAATAAAAATTGTACATGTTAAATTATACCGATTGATCATTATCAGCAAGCATAAATTTATTACTATCATATTATTACAACTACATTCAGTAACATGTAATATTTTCAAATATGTCGTATTTAACGTTGTATGCAAATTAATACGCATAATCTTGGGTCATGATTTGCAGATAATGTTTTTAAAACGTTTAAACAAATTTTTAAAAACGTTTTAAAAACGTTTAAAACGTTTAAACAATGTTTTGAAGAAACTGTATTCAATAATTTATTTAAATGCATACATCATTATTTAAAACGTTTAAAATTTACGTGCAGAAATTAGCATTTTTAAATATTAGTAAATATTATTCATAAATATCCAAAACATCAAAAATATTTCACATACATAAAAATTTTAATAACAAACTTTAATTACACTCATAATTTTTTTAAATTTTTGATTCACTCAATTTTCTTATTTAAAAGAACAACTGCTGCATTGTACAATTACAGAATAAAGATATTCGAATTGCTGCATGGTGCATCGGAAGGGTCTATTGTACCCTTCCTCGGGAAAATTGATCTACATTGTTCGACTACCCGGAAAAAAAGGAAGACCGAAAAAATTCATATATGGCAAGATAATTGAAACCTCATAACTGTGATCAAGTCCGAATATGGAATGCGTAGTTAAAGTTAGAGATTATAAAAATTAAAAGTTATAAATTGGCACTAAATATCTCTGTGACTGACATAGGTTTTCTAATATAGTGTTTTTTAATTTCGTCATTCCAATACAATTTAATATTGTTAATTGAGACTTATTTCTTTCCTTTTGAAATAGTGATGTCAACATGTCTTAAAAACCTATGATTAAAATCAATTATATTACACTATTATTATTAAATTGTACTGAAATTTCTGTTAACAGTTACAATAAATGATTTCTTACCCATTTCTTTATTTTCCATCGCTGTTAATATTTTTAAGACTTGTAATTTCATAAAAACCGTATAATCAACAATGATACTTTGAATATATAGATAATTTGTTTTAAATAATAAATTAAATAAAGTAAATATTATTTCCACTACAAAATCTATATTACTGTAATGTAGTTGTAGTTGTACAAAATTAGATTATCCGAATTACATCACTTATCATATGAAGAACGCAAGTACGGTAAAATACGACATCGAAGACTGTAAAACCTTAAAATATCAACATTCTTAAAAGAAATTTTAATAAAACGCATAACGCAATAATGTATGTAAATAATATCTACCGTGGTGAAGTTTTTCAGCGAAAATATGAAAATCTTGCCGGCGCTCAAGTAATTCGGTTGCATGCTTTTTCGCATTGCGTACAGAAGCAGTTTTGAGATTTTGCTGGTATATTGTACCGGAAAGAGTTATATCTGCTATAATTTTCTGTGTCAATAATCATGAAACTTTTTACAATATTTTGCAAACTTTAAAATCGTTATCTCACATCTTGTCGTGTATTTGCGTGCTGTGATCTACTAATCTCTGGCCTTGCAGACTGTAGAAGAATAAGTGCGACAGCTGACCAATAATGTATATTAAGTTTTTATCACTTCCATAGTTTTGTTTAATTGCATCGTGATCTCGAAGACGATAAATACAATATTTTCATTTTTTTTGCATTTATCACACAACGCGAGTAATAACGTGACACAAGCTGTCTCGAAATGTACGAGTGTCATACATTGAACAAAAGTAACAAAAGTAGAGACACGTACCTGCAGCATGGAAATACTCATTGTTATAACAATTAGCATCATTTGTATGACGAAAGAAATGCAAAAAATGTATTCAAGAAGTTCAGCCAGTCTGCAGCAAGAAAATTTTGCAACATATATTAATGCTTTTTTCTTTTTGTTTTTTTAGACACATAAACTTTAGACATTTTAACATGCAATATTGCATACCCACCGTAAGGCTCATTGGTGTACATATACGAAAGCTGCGATTTTTCGATTATATACATCTTGCAGAATAATATTTATTGCATCATGATTGTTACGTGATACGTTAATTGTTTTGCCGTTGTAAAATTTTCTAAAGAAAACATGTATTCTGACGGATAAGACATCAACTTCGATACTTTCACTCGTCACTAACATCAACAGTCTTTGTTCTTTCACCATTATACATGCAAAATATAATGAGAAAGAATACAATTTATTGATTCCAAATAATAATTAAATTGTTGTAAACGTTTCTGTAAAAGTATTCTCTTACAAGGTTTAAATTTATACTAAAAATTAATTAATATCTAACTTAATATCGTTTCTTATATCTTGTCACGAGTTTCGAAGCATGCAATCAATCACTTTGTGTTCTTGGAAGCTGAAACAAAACAAGTGAAACAATTGACCAAAAGTGAAGACGAAATACTCACTGCTTTCGAAAAATCATGTAACTGTATCGAAAGCTTGAATGCGAAAGAAATAAAATTCTGTTCTAAGTTTTTATTACATTACAAACTTCTTTTATATTTGACGATTAGTAAATCACTAGCTTGTACTAAGGAAATGGTTAAACCGACCGTAACGAACAGAAGTTGAAAAGCTCCAGAGCAGAGTTATCCTTCACTCCTTTTGTCGGAGCACATAATTTTATAACGATGACTGCAGATTTTCGTAACAGACAAGTACTTACACTAATTGTAAATATATATCTACGCTAAATTACGCTATCTCTGATGTAAATATAACAATGGTATTAACAGTAGGTGTGTTAGTGAATAGCTGACTCTTTGAGAAATATAGTTTGAATTACTAGTGCAGTGTACACACTGGAAAAAAAATACATATTTCTTTAATTGCACTGAATTTCGCTAAGCAATTTTCTTTTGGCAATGTATGAATTTACATAACACTAGTAATATTTGTTTCTATAAAATAACGCAACTCTATTGAGATAAGCGGCCCATTTTCAAAACTTCCTCCAAACAGCACGTATCAATCAGAATAAAATAGTGAAGCAAAATCTTCCTTCTATATATATGTAGAAAGCTTGTGTCTGATATGAGAATTTCAGGAAAAGATGAAAGAAAAAAACTTTTGATCGCTTAACAATAAAATTAAATTTTATTTTTTTTTAAATTGTACTTCTAAAATTTTAAATGTGATAGCAAATATAAACATCATTTTATTATATATATATATATGTATATATATATATATATATATATATATGTAATTAGTAATATTATACTCCTGTGGAATGTTTCAGGGATATTTTACTGCATGCTGGCATAACCATTCTTGATTAATCACGACTCGTCTAGGGATGATAGTAACGTAAAATACGATACCGAACTTTGCACCACCTAAACGCGAATAATTACACATTTTATATATTTTTTAGTTTACATTTTATAGCATGTCATATTAACTGTTTTACCCTTGTGAAGCTTTGTAAAGAAAACACATATAATTTGCCAGCAGTCACAACATTAGGTTCCATGCTTTTTTTCATCGCGAACAGAAGCAGCTTTTGTTCTTTTACGGGTATGTTAAACCACGAGCTGCGAAATCTATAAAAATATACTATCATTTATACATACAGAACAAACATTAAATAATGATACAGTCTGATTAAATTAAAAAAAGAAAAGAAATTAAACTCTTGTATTTTTATGTAAAGTATATCTTTTATAACTATCAGATAGCTAATTTATATTTTTTTTAACTTAATATTGTCTTTTACATCTTGACGCAAGTTTCAAGGCTGTGATTTATTAACTGTTGTCCTTGGTAGCTTAAGCAGAACAAGTGCAACAATTCAGCAATAACCATGACGACGTATCTCGTCGCTTCTGGTAAATCGTGCAATTGCGCCGACAGCTTGAACACAAAGAAAGTAAATGTTTCTGTTTTAATTCTTCATTATATAAAATTCTAGTACTTACTCTATTTACGTAAATCACTCACTTGTAATAAAGCAACGCTCAAGCCAATTGTAATTATCAAAAGTTGCACAGTAAACGCTATCATAAAAGTATTTTCGAGAAGTTTAGCAAACCTGTAGTAAGAATACAATACTGATGACGAGTAACTATCTAAATAAAAATAAATGCGTCTCTTATCATAGTATATCAAATGTTACTTTAGTAATTAGTATCAAGATTAGTGCAAGAAAATGATATTATGCACTTACTGCAAAATTTGTTGATGAGCGTGAATTGAAGACGCAACGTTTTTATAATACTTGTCATTCGAACAATAGATCAGATCTTTATCCGTATTGTTACGTATATATGACACATGCTCAAATCTAAATCTGTAAATTTTAATGCAAAATATTGTTATAAGGTTTTCTGCAAATCAATTTTTATTTTTTTAAGCAAGTTTTTATCTTATTTATTTCCTAATTAAGTTTGAGTAATAATTTGTTAAAAAGTTAAAAGTTAAATAACAAAGTAAAAAGTTAATAATTTTTAACTTAGTTAATTTTAAAAATGAAATAATTTTTAATTTCAAATAGGTATCTACAAAATACATAACTTTAACTTATTACTTTACTTTAAACTAAAAATTTACTAATTTATATATATATATATATATATATATATATATATACAAAAGATATATATTATATATGTATATAATATATATCTTTATATATATATATATATATATATATATATATATGTATTTATTTATATATGTATATATAAAAGAAAAAAATATGTATTCCTATATAAAAAACAATATTTTTTCTTATTTTATATAAACTTATGTGCACAAAAACATCCTGTGCTGTCTCTTATTAATCAAAATACATTATATTGAAAATTTGTATATAGAGCCTTTAACTTTTTTAATTATTCAGTTGCCCAACTCTGTAGCGGGATTCTGTAACTCCTTAGTGACAATTCGGTATCGTTACATCGTCGTTGCGCAGATATTATACATAGTAGAAAAGCTGCGCAACGATACGTAACGATATCCCAAGTTGTCGTTAAGAGTTACAGAATCTCGCTACTGTTCTTAATTGAAAGAGATGTGATCTTACTTTTGGTATAAATAATCATTACCCCACAACGGCGAAAAGACCGCATATATGTTCGATGTAAACAAAAAACATGCTATCGTGTGCGATTAATCCCGTCATAGCCACAGTGCTGGCAACTAACATATGTAAATAAATGTAGTAGAAATACTGGTCATCGTCAACGAAATAGTATGCCGGATATGGTAATATTATACGACGGGAAGTATTCAATGGAAATACAACATCCAAAATGCGTGGCACGAGAGACATTGATGAAAACAAAGCAGTAGATACGTAAATAAAAGCTGCAATCAAAATAAAATTCGTAAAAACGGATATCTATTAAAATATATTATTTTTTTATTAAAAATTGTGAGATACCAAACACATTTGGTATTATTATCTTATTTTTATAAATATTCCTACTTTCTTTAGAATTTTCCTTCTTTTATTTTTCTCTTTTAATGAATATGTATTATATGTATGATGGCTTTTTTGTCAAATAAAATGTTTAAAAAATTTCAATTTTTTTATTATAGCAGAACAAAATTGTACATTTAAATAATTTAGCTTGCACTGACTGACGATTTTCTTTAGAAAAAATAGAGGGTCTTTTTTCATACAATATGTATATATTTTAATACTTTGATAACGTCAAAATTAAATAATATTAATGTCTTCTTTGTAACTATAGGTTTAGAAAAACTATTTATGTTTTATTTATTTTATTTAAACAGCGCATTCTCAAATGCAAAGAAACCACGTGATATTCAATTAATTTTTTAATTGCACAAGGAAATCAATTTCGTTGAATCTCAACTAAAATTAAATGATTACTTACTGCCGTACATCAGCGCGTACCACCTGCCATTTTCGGCATATCGTTTCATAATATCGTGTTCTTCCTTAGTTTCGAGCATATCCCAGTCTGCGAATAAGCGATCAGTGAGATCTTTAATCTACAAACATCACTGATATACTCGATACTACAGATACAATATTTTCAATTATTCGAGATATAATAATTTTTCCAAGAAGATCAAAAATTTTGCAACAGAAAGTATTTGTGGCTTAAGATAAAAATATCAATACCATTCGTATTAATTAAACGTACTTTTCTGCTATTAAACTGAAACGTACAAATTTTCACCATGATCATAATAGTCACCGTGTGTGGACTTATAGCTTCATAAATACATTCCATATTACTGCATATGACAAATTTTGCTATCTGAAAAATGCAGTTGCGTTTGTTCGTGTAATTTCAGTTACAAATAAATTATCTTGGTGCGGAATCTTAATGAACTTTTATTACTAATTTTCTCTTTCTTTTTCTAAAATAAAGTTCTCCACGTTACCTGTGTAACATACGCGCTAATATACAAAATAAGTATAATAATCCACCAAAATAAACTCTCTTTGAACGTTTGATAAGGCCACTGACCAACCACCACCAAATACCTCTTACAGATATCGTAATAGTAATTTCTATCGTGATCCATACTTCTCGTACAAGTGGTCGGCACGATGTCTGAATTTCGAGATCTCCCTCGAAAAATTTTTTTCTCGTGATAAATGTCAGTTAAAAATAAGTTTTAGATACTGTTCCGCACAGTTGTCTTTTTCCCATGGTCGGATTGCACGATCGTTAAACGGCCACGCGAGTTTTCATAGATGTCAAGCATTTGCGACACGTCTCGCATGAATATAAAATGCGTACCAATGATAGGTACGAGTAGACAACGTTTGACGATTGACTCTTTAAAAAATTCGATAGTTTGAATAAAGAATGTTAATACGCAGAATACGCAAGGGAGTAAATATTTATAATTCATACTGAACAGTTTCTATATCTTTCAAACTAATATATTTGCGACAATTTTTCAGTGATAGATAAAAACGGCATTGTTGCACGAGAGCTTCGGTGAGAATGTAATTTTGCTCTCTCGATTATACGTGGAGAAATATTACGTGACTCATCATCTTCATTAATTACTATCGTCATCATGCAATATTGGGAGCACGCAAATACAAAAGGATTGGTACGATAAAGGTGACATTTATTTAATTACTTTATATTATGTGTGTCACTGCTATCCTTGTAATAAAAGTTTTAACATGTTAAATTATTAACCGATTAATTATTTTCAGTGAGCATAAATTTATTACTATCATATTATTATAACGACATTCAATAACATGTAACGTTTTCAAATATATCATATTTAACGTTGTATGCAAATTAATACAAATAAATTTTGGTCATGATTTGCAGATAACGTTTTTAAAACGTTTAAACAATGTTTTGAAAAAACTCGTGTATCCAATAATTTTTTAAAATGCATACAACATTATTTAAAACGTTTAAAATTTACGTGCAGAAATTAGCATTTATAAATATTAGTTAATATTATTCATAAATATCCGAAACGTCAAAAATATTTCACATACATAAAAATTTTAATAACAAACTTCAATTACACTCATAATATTTTTAAATTTTTGATTCACTCAATTTTCTTATTTAAAAGAACTGCTGCATTGTACAATTACAGAATAAAGATATTCGAATTGCTGTATGGTGCGTAGAAAGGGTCTGTTGTACCCTTGATCAGGAAAATTGATCTACATTGTTTGATTATCCGGAAAAAAGGGAGGAGAGAAAAATTTCATACATGGCAAAGTAATTGAAACCTCATGACTGTGATCAAGTCCGACAAAT
This sequence comes from Solenopsis invicta, assembly GCF_016802725.1. Taxonomy (NCBI): domain Eukaryota; kingdom Metazoa; phylum Arthropoda; class Insecta; order Hymenoptera; family Formicidae; genus Solenopsis; species Solenopsis invicta. The sequence goes on along the minus strand of NC_052666.1, from coordinate 28,848,523 downwards.
ATGGGGTGCGTAGTTTAAGTTGAAGATTATAAAAATTAAACGTTATTATTCAACACTAAGTACCACTGTAACGTAGACTTTCTAATATTGTGTTTTTTTAATTTCATCATTCCGATACAATTTAATATTATTAATTAAGACTTATTTCTTTTCCTTTGAAATAATAATGTTGACATATCTTAAAAACCTGTTAAAATCAATTATACTACACTATTATTATTAAATTGTACTGAACTTTTTGTTAACGGTTACAATAATTGATTTCTTACCCATTTTTTTATTTTCCATCGCTGTTAATATTTTTAAGACCTGTAACTTTATAAAAACCGTATAATAATGAGATTTATAATTAAATCAACAATGATCCTTTGAATATATAGATAACTTGTTTGAGATAATAAATTAAATTAAATAAAGTAAATATTATTTCCACTACAAAATCTTTATTACTTTTTTTCTTTTTTGTTTCTTTAGACACATGCGTTCTAAAATGCAATATTGCATACCCACCGTAAGGCTCGTTGGTGTGCGTATACGGAAGCTGCGATTTTTCAATTGTATACGTCATGCAGAATAATATTCATTGCATCATGATTGTTACGTGATACAGTCTCGAAGCGAAATCCGCGAATCCAGCTTCCTTAATCAATTGTAACGAGAGAGAATACAAAAAAAAATATGATTTTTTCTTACCAGCCACAGCAAAGACGCTACAGACGTGCTCGGTAGAAACCAGAAACATACAGTCGTGCGCGACTGCCGCTATTACATTTATCTCTAGGCTCACAGAAGCGTGGAAGAGAATGTAGAAGTAATATTTTTCGCCATTCACGAAGTAATACCCCTCGTAAGGCATGGGAATGGGTCGGGATTCGTTGAGGGGGTAACATAACGTTTAATACTTGAGGTACAAGGCTATTTGATAGAAAACAGATGACACCCGCGTACCCAACGACTGCAACAAAACGAAATAATTGCCAGCGTTGTCATTCCTTAAAATAAAAATAATATTGATTTAGTCTTACAGCAATATATCAAAGATAACAGTCTCGCACGAGCTGCATGCGCTTTCATAATTTTGTATTCTTCCGCGCCTTTCAGCTTCTCCCAGTCGTTAAACAGATGATCAATGGAACTTTTGATCTAAAAATATCGACGAATAAAAACGCTAAATCTCATTAAATAGCTCACCGAAGATCGTAAGAGACTGCAATCGCAAAGAATAATCATTTTTCGATGAATGTATAATATAAATTTCAGTAATGGCATACTTTGCTACTGTTAAACTGGCACGAATATAACTTCACAAAAACCACAACTATAAACAGAATCGCCGGTACGACTATCACAATACATCGCACGTCTCCGTTGCATTGAATAAATTTGCCCACCTAGAAATATCGTCATATCTCACATCTCACAGACAATCCATAACTTACGTTCAGTTTCTTTCATACCTGATTAAAATTATATTTATAATTTTATGTGCAATGTACTTTGATATTTGCATACATTTTAATATACATTTTATATGGATTTCATGAAATCATAAATGGAGTTTAATCCTAATTTTTTTTAATTTTATGTATTGTCTAAAGCGAGCATAACAGATGTAGACTGTGTTGCCTTGCATATTTTAATCAATTCCTTTATGCATAGTATTGGCTATTACACTTAGAACTAGTATAACGGATATTACAGTGAAGAAAAAAGCTTGTTCTACAACCATTGGAACGGTCACCGAAAGAATGGCCACAGTCAATGGCCTCGGCGACACAAAGTGGACTAAATTTCTCGTCTCGTTTTGCCTTTGTGAGAGATTAATATTTCAGCGGGCATACCCTTAAACAAAAAAGTTGATAAACTTGTTTCAATAAACTGATTACTGATCACTAACTGATTATATTTCGTCAGTTAACTGAGAAAATATCATCAGTTACTGATCAGTAATCAGTTTATTGAAACAAGTTTATCAACTTTTTTTTCAAGGGTAATAACAAGCAGATAAATAGACGTAAGTCAGAAGTGCTTGACCATCTCGGATATTGTAAAAAATGAACGCGAATGGTGGCCTGTCAACGAACAAGACGATTTTCTTTCTTGTGCGACATATGGTCGGAATATTCAAGAGAATACTTCCGACACTGTGCGTCCATATACTTAATTATTGTTAGCTGTAAGATAAACGCTATGGTGTCTGTCATCCTGTATGTACATACATATGCATCCTGTATATCGTTGGATAAATGCTACGTTCAATACTATTGCGTGACTAACGACCCGTGTGGCACTCCAGTTTCTTGTGGAACCAATTGGCAGAAATGGCTCTTTTTTCACCTCGTTTCAGTATAAAAATACATTAGGACACTTTACAAAATAAAATACTTATATTTCGAAAAGTATCAAAGATATATAAATGCTTCTGTTACGTCCTGCGTAATAACAATTCTTTTCTTTCAAGCGGATACACCGTTGTTCGACAGAAAGATACGCATAAGCTCTCCCACCAAACGCTAAAGCCAAGGCGTTGATATACTCGAGTACGCAGCTCTTTCGGCTTCCAGAAACTCAGCCTACACTACAATAAATCACTCTAAAAATTGATATTCTCTGCAGTTTGCTAACGAGTCACCTACGCTCTTTACCGAGAAGCCTACTGTCAAAAAGAAATTATGAGGTTCCTTAAGTAGACGGAGTTCTTTGACGCCTGACACGTGTTTGGTCGGCGAAGCGTTAGAGACAAAATACGTTATTAAATCGAAACTCGTGGAAGAGCGCGTAGGCGTTACAATAAATAAAATCAGTGCACACGACCCTAAGAATCATCGGCCAAAACTAGTATAAATAAGCAGCCTTTCTAAGCGGGACGGGCATTCCTTCTTTCCATTTCATCATCTCTAATCTGTCGCACAGTCCGTGGCATCTTGTGTATGCTCGAGTCTGTGACGCTCGGATTCATTCCTTCGTTCCATCCCATCCATTTTTTTCATCTTTTATTTCTGCTTATTTTTTCTTTTATGTCGGTGAAACGAAGATAGGACAACATTATATTCAAGAGTGATACTTAAAATGTATAGGAAATTTGTTTATGAGTAATAAATTAAATGTAAATATTATTTTCTCTACATAATCTTTATTAATTACTACAATAATTATGATTGCACAAATATTAAACTATTTGAATTACATCATAGATTACTGGAAGGATTGAAGTACGGTAAAATACGACACCGAAGACTGCACGACCTTTAAAATAATATCTATCGTTCTTAGGAGAGACTTTGAGAGAATATATTGTAATAACATTAATTTGTCATAACATAAACAGTCCTTACTGTGGTGAAACTCATCAGACAAAAGACAAAAATCTTGCCGGCGCTCAAAGAATTCGGTTTCGTGCTCCTGCGCATCACGTACAGGAGCAATCTTTGAGATTTCACGGGTATGTTGTACCAAGAAGAATTATATCTGCAATAATTTTGTGTCTCACTAATTATCAAACTTTTGACATTGCAGCAACGTTTAAAATTGTCGTCTTACATCCTGTCGCGTATTTCTGCGCTATGATCTACCAACTTTTGGCCTTCCAGACTATAACAGAATAAGTGGACCAGTTGAGAAAAGAAGTATAACAAGTACTTCATTATTTCCGTAATTTTGTTCACCTGTTCCGCGACCTCGAAGACGATAAATATGATGTTTTAATTTCACACTTTAATCTTTTAATCATGAATCTTTTAAATGTGAGTGACGTAACACGATGTACGGGTAACATAATACAAAATGTACGAATACCACAAGTTAAATTGCAACAACAAATTGATACGTACTTGTAGCAGAGTGATGCTCATCGCTACGATAACTATTATTATTTGTACGGTAAAGGCAACGCAAAAGGTATTTTCAAGAAAATTCGCGAAGCTGCAGCAAAAAAAGTTTGCGACAGGTACACAAAAAAATGGTATCAAACATTAATATTGTATTATATTAAAATTAATATATTACTCTATATTAATATACTCTATTCTATCAAAAATCTTTCTTAAAGAATTAATTAATCTTAAATTTCACCAAAATGTTAAATTTATATTTCAATGTTAAAAAATCATCTAAAGAGCACAATGTGATTATTTTGATAATAATATTATTACAAATTTTTGGTTTAAAGTATTGTTATTGCCAATTTTTAGTTTTTAATCATTTTTTTTTCAACTCATGGAAATTAGTGTTGAATAATATATGAATAGTTTTTTCACACGTATGTACGATTTAGTGCATATTGCATACCCACTTTAAAGCTCGACAGTGTGCGTACACGGATTTAGCGATCTTCTGATTGTACGCATACAAACTGTTATTCATTTTATCGCCACAATTGGTACGTAATAAAGTTTTAAATCGAAATCTGCAAATTTTGCTCATCTAATCAGTCGTGATTGAGAGACTATAATAATAATACGATTTTTCTTACCCAGCTACAGCGAAAATGCTACAGGCGTGCTCAATATAAACCAACAGCATGCAGTCGTGCGCGATTACCACTGTTATAGCTATCTCACAACACACATACATATGGGAATAAATGTAGAAAAGGTACTTTTCGTTGTCCAGGCCAAAGTAATAGGCCGGATAAGGAAAAGCTATAGATCGGGATTCATTGAGACGTAATACGGCATTCAGTACGTTCGGTGCAAGACCAATAAATATGAACACAAAACAAGCTATGTGATACCATACTACAACAAAACAAAATAATTGTTAGTTGTCCGTTGCAATAAAAAATAATATGAAGCAAGTAACGCTTACCACATATTGCAAAAGAAAACAGTCTTGCATTTGCGGCATATTTTTTCATAATTTTATATTCTTCCGCGCCTTTTAACTTTTTCCAGTCATTACGCAGATGATCAGTAAGACTTTTGATCTAAAAACATTCGCGATGAAAATGCTAAACCTTATTGAGTAGTCCCGAGGATCGTAAAAGGTCCGCGATTGCAAAAGTTAATTCAAACAATCATTTTTTGACCAACATTTGATATAAATTCAATATTGTCGTACTTTACTACTGTTAAACTGGAACGTGTATAGTTTCACCAGAATTACAATCATCAACATAAGTGCCGGTATCGTCAGAAAAATACGTTGTACGTTTCCTTTACAGAGATTAATTTCGGCTATCTAAAAAAATCCGTTATTAAGTTCTATTTTAGATAATCTATAATTTGCATCCAATTTTCATAGAATAGGTAATTGTGCACTATAAAGAACCCAGCTCCAATCATATTGACCTTGACATATGTTATAGAGGCAAGGATACTGAACAACTTTTTCTTATAAATTAATTAGCGCTCTCGTCTAGTTTTCGAGATATACTTAGAGAAAGAAAAATCAGTTTTTCTTAATTATTTCAGAAAATATTTATTTTATAAAAAAATGTGTCAAACAAAAAATGAAGCATGTGATAAGCTCTGTAAAAAAGGTTATATGCATATTTTACCTAACTTCACTACTGTAGTTGTTATAGTAGAAAAACTGTTTTAAAATAATTTTTTTTTATTTTCAGTAGTTTTGATGATGAAATGTAGATGCTTGAGCGGGGGAGAAGGTCCGCCCCCTTTCCCCGTTTTTTTCTAACCTAACCTAATCCTATTTTAGTTGTAATTTGGCCAAGGATATTCAATTGACCACGTTGCGATATTAGATTTTAAATTATGGCCAACTCCCTCCCACACCCACCCCGTCATTAGTGGACCAACTGAGACGAGGTAGATTAGAAAAAATACGGGGAGAGGATGCAGGGGAAGCCCCTCCCCTGCCTACGCGTTCTCTGTACATGTGAAAATTTAAATTTGTCAAAGTTTTTTTAAAATGATTTTTTGCTTAACACCTAAAGTATTGGAATTAGATAAAATATATACACAACCTTATATTTAGAGCTTATCACAAGCTTCATTTTTTGTTTGACACATTTTTTTGTAAAATAAATATTTTCTGAAATAGTTAAGAAAAACTGTTTTTTCTTTGCCTAAATATATCTCGAAATCTGTAGGAGAGCGCCAATTAATTTATAAGGAAAAGTTGTTCAGTATCCTTGCCTCTATAACATAGAGGCAAGGTCAACATAATTGGAGCTGGGTCTACTATAGTGCACAATTACCATAGAATAGAGTTGTATTTATAATTTCATGTGCCATGTATTTTTGTGTAGTATTCGCATGCATTTAATATATATTTTATATCGATTTTATAAAATTATACACCTGAATTCCATCCTGAATTATATGTTATCTACAAAGAGTTTAACAAATTAGACTAACAGGCTCGCCGGGAGCATGTGTGTGCAAGTTATGCATCGTTCAATAGCTTATTAACAATTAAGAGACATGTAAATTAAATTTTATAAATCAATACTCCATTTGTAACATTAACTGCTGTCAAATTTAATTTCTTTTAAAACTAGTATGTTGTGCATGAATTTAACGAAACTATTCTACAAAATTTGAAATTGTTAGAATAGGATAATTGTTTATTTTTTGATATTATTGAAATTTTTTTAATACACATAGAACCATGTCAATTAAGAATAAAAATAAATATTTAAAATATTTCAAAAAATTAATTTTAAACGTTTTATTTTATCTATGTTTCAAATGTTTAAATGTTTTACTTATACAAGGTTCAAAAATGAAAATATTAAGAGACGGTCGGTGAAATCTCTCTGCACAAAAGCAGAAAGATTACGTGTCAGCGACAGTCCTGTAGATTACATTATCTTGCATATTATATTTTAATAAATTTTTAATGCACACTGATAAATTATAATAAATTCATGCACATTATTGACTATTAGAGTTAAAACTAATATAAAGAGTACGTGATAGAAATGTTACGAAAAACTTCTTTAGTACCTGAGGAATCATCAACGAAAGAGTGATCACAGTCATCAAGCTCACTCGAAACAATCTTGTTCCTTTTTCTTGATAAGGCCAGAGACCAGTGAATGATAGCATCGTCTTTGTAATACTGAAATATTGATTCCGTGCGGAATCCATCGTTTTCAGTTCTGTGTTTCACCCGAGGCGGCACAAAGTGAACTAAATTTCTCGTCTTGTTTTGTCTTGTGAGAGATTAATTAATATTTCAGCGGGCGTAATGGCAAACGCAGGAAAATACCACACAAGTCGGGAACTCTTGATATAATAATTTCGCGGTGTCATGCCTCGTAGAAAATGAATGCGAGCGGCTTGTCAATGAACGAGACAATTTTCTTTCATGCGGAACATATCGATCGGGATATCAAAGAGAATAAAAGTTCGTATGACGCTGTACGCGTGTAATATTATTGCGTGACAATTGTCTTCGAAGTAAAATATTCATGCTCTAAAATTTTAAATAATTAGTAGGGTTGGTTCTTCCTCTTTATTTAATTTTTTTTTATATAAAAATACATTTAGAACACTGTGTGTGCGCGAAACGATATACGTGTTTTCCGTGAAATTATTTCAAAGGATACACTGATTAAAATAGAGCACGTGTTATGAAATTATTGGGAATAAACTCTGATCAAAATTATTCAGTTTGTTTTATAGAAAAACAAAATAGAAGAATCTGGGGAATAATTAAATAATTCCAATTTATTCCGTACTATATGTGTGCTTAAATTCTCAAAATAGAAATCGAGACGATCACTACCAATATTTGTATAGCAAACGATACGTTCATTCGAGAACGTATACTCGAGAGTTTCGCAAGTTTATAACGAAAGATAAAATAAACGCAAAAAAATTTTTATATTTTAAAGTTTCAATGTCTTTGAAAAAGATCGGAAGGCAAAGGTTTTTTTGGTTCTTTAACATTTTTTTCGATAAAATATTTGATAAAATAAAATTTCATCAAATTTTGTTTTATTAAATTATAGCAAATATATATTACTTTATTTGATATATAATTTATAATACTATACTTCTGCGAAATATTCTTCTCGCGGATATTTTACTGCTTTCTGCCGTAATCGTGAGGTATTGATTACACGTCCAAAGACGATAATAGTGTAAAATACGACATAGAGCTTTGCACAACCTAGATGTGAGAACGGTTAAAGGTTTTACATATCTTTTCGGACTACAAAAAATATTTTAGTAATATCTATAATATTGATTTACCGTTGTAAAATTTTCTAAAGAAAACACGTATATTTTGCCAGCGGTCAAGGCAGTAGCTTCGATGCTTTTTCTCATCACGAACAGGAGCATCCTTTGTTCCTTCACAGGTATTTTATACCACAAGCTATGATATCTATAATATTACCATTGTACATATAAAGAAAACATAAAAACTAATTAATAGTTAAGTGATTAAAACGCAAAAATAGAAGGCCTATATCAGTCATAACGGTTCTTGGTTCTTGGTGCCAATTAATAATTTTTAATTTTACATTTCCCAACTCAAACTGCGAGCCGCATTTTGTCGGACTTGAAACACAGTCATGAAGCCAGAATAATAATATTAATACTTTAAGAAGTAATATACAATAATTCCTCTTTCCTCGGAAAAACTGCCCTAATAGCACAAGACGTCTTCGGGATGATCCTGAATTCGTCCTGAATGTTCCCGGACAATAATGGGACGGACATAGGACATTATACTAGGATGACAATTTTAGAACTACCCGAGAAATATTAAATAAACTAAAAGAATTCTATATACAGCCTACGTTATACCCACTGGACGTAATTTTAAGTCACTCACACAGCACATTGTAGGATGTCCTCAAAACATCTAAGTCCTAAGCCGAATCTAAAGACGTCCTTAGGTCGGCCAAGTCCTAAGTCGATCCTAAGGACGTCCTTTGACTATTTCTTTGTCATATGGCACAAACTAGGAAAGCTAAGAGAAAATAGAAAAATTCACGGTTATAATACTTTTCTACATTGTTACATTATCAAATAACTAATTCCTTTAATGATAAACTTTTATTTAATAAAAATTTGAATTTGAGCAAAGAAGTTTGAGATTAAGAATTTCGCTTCAAACAAAAAAAATCGAGACTGCCTACTCTAATCCAGAATATATATAATATGCAAGCATGTATATAAAGAATTTAAGAAAATTTTTATTACATATCATACTTAAACATATAAAATTATTCTAATAAAAAAAAACGTTTGTATTGTATCAGAAAATTAAGTTTATGCAAGATTTGTTTTTTATTGCTGCACTGGACTGCACTAGCTTTTTCTTCTTGCTTTTATCAAATTTCAAACGTATATCTAAATATTATTTTTAACGCAGAATATGCACTACTTCAGCAATAAGAAACAGACCTATAATACATATGACAACTACTCTGAATCATAAAGGTCAACATAAAATTATACATTGTTTTTATAATAATAAATCACATATTTAATCCCTTATGAATAAAAATAAAATAAAAAAATTTCTTTGACATATTATATAATATAATTAAATGTTAATTTCACAATTTCAAACATATAAAGATTTAGAGCCGCTGCTCATATTGGCTACGTTTAGCGGAAAATACAGCTTTGCAATTGTTGTAAAATCCTTTAAATGCTTATACATTTAGACAGGAAGAGTAAGGACAAGTATTAATCGTATCAAAGAATTTTACAACGGTATCAATAGACAAAATAGATTTATGAATGAAGAAACCTCAACCTACGTTCCAATTAGTAGACAATATTTTTTAAATGTTTCTCTAATAAAAATTTTTTTGTACTTAATTTAATTAAGGTATTATATTGACATATTTTCTAGGTGCATTCTTACTTAAACAAATAATAACAGAAAAGTTATTCCAAATGCTAATCCGCATTAGTAAAAATCAGTAGAAAAACTATATTTTATATATATTTATATAAATAATATGGTTTAATTATACATAATTGATTTTATCAATAATATAAATTTACTTAATCAGTTATATATACATGTTAGCATAAAATTCACAGATCATCACGCGGGATCTAGTTCGCATCGATCACGGAGGTCAAGCAACGTTCACCGGAGTTGCGACTGGGATGGGTAACCGCTTGGGAACTTCCAAAAAGAAAATTTTGGTTCTTTTTTTGGCAAAAAATGTTTTTTAAAATGTTATTAAAATATTGTTTTGTTTAATTGGAATTATGTGGTGTAATAATATAATATATTTATACGGATATGCCTTAAATATCCTAAAATAGTCCTGATCTGCATATGTATATCCCAAGGATTGCGAACGGACATCTTTAGGACTCCTGATGGGATGTCCATAGGCAAGATAACAATTGATGTCTCGGTTCGCGGGAGAGTCCGACACTTTTTTCTATCAGATTCGTTCATTTCGCGCAAAAACGCGTCGAATGAGTTTAATTTAGTCAAAATCAATAACTGTTTGTCATTTCGACATGTCTTACAACTGTAAAACACTAAAATTTCCCACACGGACTCTTACAACGCACATTATTGGTTAATCAATTTGCGCTACCTAACTTCATTGATAACCAATGAGAAGATAAATAGACGAATAATATCATTTATTATTATTTTTTTTTAAATAAAATAATTAATGATAATTATACGCTTTAAAACAAGCTTGGTGAATAAGAAGTTCATGTACAAGAGTTGATATCATATCATGTTGTTACTGAGAACTAAGGTAACAAAGGCCTTCGTTGAAACGCATACTCCCTACGTTTTTTAACAACCAAATAAGGTTGGCAGCAGTCAGTCGTAAAAATAGAATATCAATGTAGATTGTAGTGTCGATTTTATTTTTTCAACAAAACGCAAAAAAAAATATATTTTTCATGGAACTTGTATTTGAATATTTTCTCAAAGTACTGCTGCATAACACAGTTTTACTTACTTGCAAATCTTCGTGAAAAACATTAATCCTCGCTGCCGACTCGCCATCTGAATTAATTATCCGTCGTCGAGATTGGGAGCACGCAAAACACAAGGCTTAGTAAAATATAAAGATGACATTTATTTAATTACTTTATTATTTATGCTACTGAATGCTATACTCGTAATAGGTATTTTTATAATTATGTTAATAGATCATGTATGAATCCGTAGAATGCGTGAGGTCTGCTGCGCGAGTTTTACAGCCCATGTGTAAAACGCGTGTGTTATAATGGTTACGAGTGTGTAAATTAATTACAAGGGGTGAAGGGGTGGGCTGGACGCGAGGGTGGATGGGAGGGAGGACGCTGCTCTAAATATGCGGACGCGCCCTTCGTCGAACAAGTCGCCCCTCTCGACGAATCGTCGACCACGCGCGATCAAACTCCTGCCCGCTCCGATTTCTCCAGTTCCGGATTCGCGAAGAACTGTGTGTGCGCGACTCGATTTATAATACCTAAGTTTTTCTCTTTTCTTCATGCCCTTCATGGTCGCGATCGATATCGGATCGGTCCCTCTCGATCGCGAATGCGTAAACTAATAAACGCGGGCTCGATCACTATCTCGAATTTCGCTTTCAACTCTCTCACTGGCGGCTTGGCTTCCTAATTTTAGTCCCACACACACGAGGAAATCATCACAAAAGAGAAATCGTCATGCCGCGCTTCGCGCGCGTACTGAACGCGCCTCGTACTGAAAATATCGTCCTCAGTTGAGAACGCGCTCGGCCCCATGTTGCATACGGTATTTTATGCAAAGGAAGTACGTTTTTGCGGCATTCGAGGGAGAACTAGCGTGTGGCATTTTTCTGTTATTGCCTGTCTCGGTTATAGGTTATGAGAGATCAGTGTACTATCTTCGCTCATGCATTTCGACCCTACGCTCTGCGCATGCGTCACGAAATGTGCAGAGTCACGTGAAAAAATTGCGCATGCGAACCGTAAGAGAATCTTGATTTTGCTCATTTTGCCGTCCACGCATGGCAATATCCCCCACCCCAAAAATTGCCCATTTACGGCCATGTTGCCAATTGTTCCAAAATGTTGCGAAAAACATGCTCCCTTTACATAAAAATTTTCTTTTCATAATCTTTATTAATTACTACAACAATTATGATTGCACAAATATTAAACTATCTGAATTACATTATAAATTATTGGAAGGATTCAAGTACGGTAAAATACGACACCGAAGACTGTAGAACCTTTAAAATAATATCTATCGTTCTTAAGAGAGACTTTGAGAGAATATATTGTAATAACGTTAATTCGTAAATAGTCCTTACCGTGGTAAAGCTCTTCAGACAAAAGACAAAAATCTTGCCGGCGCTCAAAGAATTCGGTTTCATGCTCCTGCGCATCACGTACAGGAGCAATCTTTGAGATTTCACGGGTATGTTGTACCAGAAAGAATTATATCTGCAATAATTTTGTGTCTCACTAATTATCAAACTTTCGACAGTGCAGCAACGTTTAAAATCGTCGGCTTACATCCTATCGCGTATTTCTACGCTATGATCTACCAATTTTTGGCCTTCCAGACTATAACAGAATAAGTGGATCAGTTGAGAAAGGAAGTATAACGAGTACCTCATCAATTCCGTAATTTTGTTCACCTGTACCGCGACCTCAAAATCGATAAATATGATATTTTAATTTCACACTTTAATCTTTTAATCATAAATCTTTTAAATGTGAGTGACGTAACACGATGTACGAGTAACATAATACGAAATGTACGAATACCACAAGTTAAATTACAACAACAAATTGATACGTACTTGTAGCAGAGTGATGCTCATCGCTACGATAATTATTGTTATTTGTACGGTAAAGGCAACGTAAAAGGTATTTTCAAGAAGATTCGCGAAGCTGCAGCAAAAAAATTTTGCGACAGGTACACAAAAAGAATAGTATCAAACATTAATATTGTATTATATCAAAATTAATATATTACTCTATATTAATATATTCCATTTTATCGAAAATTTTTCTTCAAAAATTTGATAATCTTAAATTTCACCAAAATATCAAATTTTTATTTCAATATTAAAAAATCATCTAAAGAACACAATGTGATTATTTTGATAATAATATTATTACAAATTCTTGGCTTAAAGTATTGTTATTGCCAATCTGATAATTTTTTCTTCCAAATCATTGTTGAATTATTGTTGAATAATATATGAATAGTTTTTTTCACACGTATGTACGATTTAGTGCATATTGCATACCCACTTTAAAGCTCGCCAGTGTGCATACACGGATTTAGCGATCTTCTGATTGTACGCATTCAGACTATTATTCATTTTGTTGCCACAATTGGTACGTGATAAAATTTCAAATCGAAATCTGCAAATTTCGCTCACCTAATCAGTCCTGATTGAGAGATTATAATAAAAATACGATTTTTCTTACCCAGCTACAGCGAAAATGCTACAGGCGTGCTCGACGTAAACCAATAGCATGCAGTCGTGTGCGATTGACACTGTGATAATTATCTCGCAACACACAAACATATGGAAATAAATGTAGAAAAGGTACTTTTCGTTGTCCAGGCCAAAGTAATAGGCCGGGTAAGGGAAAGCTGAAGGTCGAGATTCATTCAGACGTAATACGGCATTCAGTATGTCCGGTGCAAGACCACTTAATAAGAACAAAATACAACCTATATAATACCATACTGCAACAAAACAAAATAATTATTTGTTGACCATTGCAATAAAAAATGATATGGGGCAAGTAATGCTTACAGCATATTGTAAGAGAAAACAGTCTCGCGTTTGCGGCATATTTTTTCATAATTTTATATTCTTCCGCGCCTTTTAGCTTCTTCCAGTCGTTACGCAGATGATCAGTAAGACTTTTGATCTAAAAACATTCACGATAAAAATATTAAACCTTATTGAGTAATCCCAAGAATCGTAAAAGGTCCGCGATTGCAAAAGTTAATTCAAACAATCATTTTTTGACCAACATTTGATATAAATTCAATATTGTCGTACTTTACTACTGTTAAACTGGAACGTGTATAGTTTCACGAGAGTTATAATCATCAACATAATTGCCGGTATTGTCAGGAAAATACATTGTACGTTTCCTTTACAGTGATTAATTTCGGCTATCTAGAAATATTCGTTATTAAATTTTATTTTAGATAATCTATAACTTGCATCTAATTTTTATAGGATAGAGTTATATTTATAATTTCATATGCCATGTTCTTTTGTGTTAAAGAACGGTTAAAGGTATTCGCATGCATTTAATATATATTTTATATCAATTTTATGAAATTATAAACCTGAATTTTATCCTAAATTATATGTTGTCTAAAGCGAGTTTAACAAATTAGAATAACAGGATCGCGGCGAGCATGTGTGTGCAAGTTATGCACCGTTCAACAGCTCATTAACAAGAGACATGTAAATTAAATTTTATAAATCAATTCTCCATTTGTAACATTAACTGTTGTCAAATTTAATTTCTTTTAAAACTAGTATGTTGTGCATGAATTTAACGAAACCATTCTACAAAATTTGAAATTGATAGAATAGGATAATTGTTTATTTTCTGATATTAATAAAATTTTTTCAGTGCACATAAAACCATGTCAATCAAGAACAAAAATAAATATTTAAAATATTTCCAAAAAATTATTTTTAAACGTTTTATTTTATCTATGTTTCAAATGTTCAAATGTTTTATTTATAAAAGGTTCATAAATGAAAATATTAAGAGACGGTCGGTGAAATTTCTCTCTGCACAAAAGCAGAAGAATTACGTGTCAGCGGCAGTCCTGTACATCATCTTGCATATTATATTTTAATAAATTTTTTCATGCACACTATTGACTATTAGATTTGAAACTAATACAAAGAGTACGTGATAGAAGTGTTACGAAAAACTTCTCTGGGTCCCAACCTGAGGAATCATTATCGAAAGAGTGATCACAGTCATCAAGCTCACTCGAAACAATCTCGTTCTTTTTTCTTGATAAGGCCATAGACCGGCGAGTGATAACATCTTCTTTGCAATACTGGAATAATGATTCCGCGCGGACTTCATCGTTTTCAGTTCTATGTTTCACCCTCGGCGGTACAAAGTGAACTCAATTTCTCGTCTTGTTTTGTCTTGTGAGATATTAATTAATATTTCAGCGGGCGTAATGGCAAACGCAGGAAAATACCACACAAGTCGGGAACTCTTGATATAATAATTTTGCGTGTCATGCCTCGTATAAAAAATGTATGCAAGCCGCCTGTCAATGGACGAGGCAATTTTCTTTCATGCGAAACATATCGATCGGGATATCAAAGAGAATAAAAGTTCGTATGACGCTGTACGCGTGTAATATTATTGCGTGACAATCGTCTTCGAAGTAAAATATTCATGCTCTATAATTTTAAATAATTAGTAGGGTTG
This sequence comes from Solenopsis invicta, assembly GCF_016802725.1. Classification (NCBI taxonomy): domain Eukaryota; kingdom Metazoa; phylum Arthropoda; class Insecta; order Hymenoptera; family Formicidae; genus Solenopsis; species Solenopsis invicta. The sequence continues at coordinate 28,833,194 of NC_052666.1, read as the reverse complement.
GCTCTTCCTCTTTATTTAATTTTTTTATATAAAAATACATTTAGAACACTGTGTGTGCGCGAAACGATATACGTGTTTTCCGTGAAATTATTTCAAAGGATACACTGATTAAAATAGAGCACGTGTTACAAAATTATTGGGAATAAACTCTGATCAAAATTATTCAGTTTGTTTTATAGAAAAACAAAATAGAAGAATCTGGGGAATAATTAAATAATTCCAATTTATTCCGTACTATATGTGTGCTTAAATTCTCAAAATAGAAATCGAGACGATCACTACCAATATTTGTATAGCAAACGATACGTTCATTCGAGAACGTATACTCGAGAGTTTCGCAAGTTTATAACAAAAGATAAAATAAACGCAAAAAAATTTTTGTATTTTAAAGTTTCAATGTCTTTGAAAAAGATCGAAAGGCAAAGGTTTTTTTGGTTCTTTAACATTTTTTTCGATAAAATATTTGATAAAATAAAATTTCATCAAATTTTGTTTTATTAAATTATAGCAAATATATATTACTTTATTTGATATATAATTTATAATACTATACTTCTGCGAAATATTCTTCTCGCGGATATTTTACTGCTTTCTGCCGTAATCGTGAGGTATCGATTACACGTCCAAAGACGATAATAGTGTAAAATACGACATAGAGCTTTGCACAACCTAGATGTGAGAACGGTTAAAGATTTTACATATCTTTTCGGACTACAAAAAATATTTTAGTAATATCTATAATATTGATTTACCGTTGTAAAATTTTCTAAAGAAAACACGTATATTTTGCCAGCGGTCAAGGCAGTAGCTTCGATGCTTTTTCTCATCACGAACAGGAGCATCCTTTGTTCCTTCACAGGTATTTTATACCACAAACTATGATATCTATAATATTATCATTGTACATATAAAGTATACGCAACAACTAAATAGTTAAATGACTAAAACGCAAAAATTGAAGGCCTATGTCAGTCACAGCGGTACTTGGTTGTTGGTGCCGATTAATAATTTTTAATTTTATAATTCCCAACTCAAACTGCGCGCCGCATTTTGTCGGACTTGAAACTCATTGTCAGTCATGAAATCAGAATAATAATATTAATGCTTTAAGAAGTATATACAATAATATCCCTCCTTCCCGGAAAAACTGTAAATTATTTTATTCCGAAAAGATAACACCTCAGCCAGGGTTCGAACCTGGATTACCTGAAATTGTAAAATTAAAAATTAAATATTATTAATTGGCACTAAGAACCGCCTTCTATTTTCGCGTTTTAATTTTATCAATCCAATATAACGTATTATTGTTAAATCATAGAACTCATGTAATTCTGCAGGAAGTTTTCCATACCATAAATATTTTCTTTCTTACCCTACAAATTTATTCTTAATTTAATACTGTCTCTTACATGTCGTCGCAAGTTTCGAGACTATGATTTATCAGTTTTTGTCCTTGGAAGCTGAAGCAGAACAGGTGAAACAATTGAGCCATGATGAAGACTATGTATCTCAACGCTTCCGCTGAATCGTGCAGCTGTGACGAAAGCTTCAATGAAAGAAAGGTAAAATCTTATTTTAATTCTACGTCATGTGTACGAAACACTTACACCGAAAAAAAAGTGTTGTTAGCTTGACAAAATTTTTCAACTCGAATAAATTTTTTCAGCTCAACTATTTATGTACTTAAGTCAAATGCATAAATACTTGAGCTAAAAAAATTTAATCGAGTTGAAAAATTTAGTCAAATTAACAACTTTTTTCTCAGTGTATATTTATCTGTTTGCAAGTAACTCACTTGTACCAAAGTAATGCTCAAGCAAAGTGTAATTAGTAGGAGTTGTATAGCAAACGCTATCGAAAACGTATCTTCGAGAAGTTTGGCATATCTATAGTAAGAACACGATATTCTGATAACGAATATCTGAATAAAAATCAAATAAAAGCATCGCGTTTGAGAAAAAGATTATAGGAAAAGAAAAATGTGCTGCGGTATTTTTTACACACTCACTGCAAAGCCTTTTGATGAGCGTAAACCGAAATCGCAACGTTTTTGTGATACATGTAATCCGGATAATTGATCGCACTTTTTTCCATATTACTACGTTCACGTGATACTTGATCAAATCTATATCTGCAAGTATTTATGCAACATAACATTGTTACGAGAGTTTTCGGTGAATTAATTTCTGTCTCTTCCAAGTGAATATACACGAGCTAAAACTATTATTACGTTATATTTACTCTTCTTGGTAGATTTCTATTCATTCTTTAGTTATAAGAAATGTTATCGCTTTCGGTATAAAATTATAATTATTACCTGACGATAGCGAAAAGGGCACAGTTGTGTTCGATGTAAGTAAAAAACATGCAGTCGTGCGCGACTATTGCGGTTACAATTATAGTGGAAGAAATTATCATATGGAGAAAAATATAATAGAAATATTCATTTTCGTCAACGTAGTAGTACGCGGGATACGGTAGCATTATAGGACGAGAAGTATTCAAAGGAAATACGATGTCCAAAATGCGTGGTGCGAGAGAGGTTGATGTAAACGAAACGGTAGATATGTAAATGTACACTACAAAGAGATCAAAATTAATTAAAAATCGCCTCTGTTAAAAATGTTTCTCGTCTTTTAAATAAAAATTCTGTCGTTAAAATTATTTAACACATTTTATTCTTACAATTGCGCCTTACGTTTTTCTTCACAACTCTTGCTAACTTTGTGTTTAATTTTCTATGTACGTAGAAAAATAAATTTTTTTCAGTCTCAGCTAAAGTCAAGAAATTACTTACAGCCGTATATCGACACGTACCATCTGCCAGTTGCGGCATACTTTCTCATAATATCACGTTCTTTTTCAGTTTTGAGCATATTCCAGTCTAAGAATAAGCGATCTGTGAGATGTTTAATCTAGAAACATCAACGATGTATTCGACAGATCATCAACGGTTACGTCAACAAGATTTTGCAAGAAAACTATTCGAATGAAGCTATGGCTTACGGATTGGAATACCGTTCGTATCAAGAGAACGTACTTTCCGCCTGTTAAATCGGTACACGAAAATTTTCACCGGAACAATCACTGCCAGCAAGTGTGGAGGTAAAGTTTCGAAGATGCACTGCATGTTATCGCACACGAAAAATCTTGCCACCTGAAAATTGTGGCATTCACGTATACTATAAGTTTAATTACAAACGAGTTTAATCAACTCGGTACTAAATAACGAAGTTCAATTATTAATTCCTACAAAAAAAGAAGGGATGTTAACGATACCTGTGCAACGATTACGTTTGCATCAAAAAATAGTATAAAGATAAAAAAAAACAAACTCTCTTTCGGCTTTTGAGAAGGCCACTGACCGATCCACCTCAGATACCTCTTACTGATATCGTAGTAACGATCTCTGGGTTCCATATTAAACAAAAAACAACCTTCTTGGCACTACAATGTCTAAATTCTCGAGGCTTCTCGCGGAAAGTGCTTTTCCCGCACAGTAAAGTGTCAGTTACGAGCATATTAATATTTCAGATGTCGTTCCTATCTTTATACGAGGGTACGATCGCATGCGAACACGCGAGTTTCCGTAAGTGACAGACCCTTACATATAAATATATGTTTCGTAGAAATGTCGCGCGAGTAATAATAATAGGTGTAAGCGGACAGCAGGTTTGACAGCAGATCCTGTAAAAAAATAATCTACGTTTATATTAAATACGTTGGAAAATACAGTAAATATCTGTAATCACGTTAAACCGCTTTTAAGTTGCTGCTCGCGATAATTTCACAACGATAAAGTACAATGGTAGTTTTTACAATAAATTTTGACGATTGCGGTTTCGCTCTAGACATCGTGCGAGTCCACGTGAATAAGGTGTCGTGTCAGTTATATAATAACAAAAAACAATAGTTTTTATTGTGTCGGAATATATTGGCATTGTGCGGATGATTCGCATTGCATTTTTATTCGATAAAATTACGTTTATGTGCTGCAAAAGAGAATCATTATAATTACCTGTAAATTTTAACACATCTTAATACACACATCTTAAATTAACTAAATTCTACTAGAGAAGGAAATCTCGCAATAAATCTCGCGAAAGTTTCTTCTACACATGTTGTATTACATTTCAAAAATAGAATATCGATACAGTGTCGATTTTATTTATACAACAAAACGGAAAAAAATATTTTTTTTCATGGAACTTGTATGAATATTTTCTCAAAGTACTGCTGCATAACACAGTTTCACTTACTTGCAAATCTTCGTGAAAAACATTGATCCTCGCTGCTGACTCGCCATCTGAATTAATTATCCGTCGTCGTCGCGCGAGATTGGGAGCACGCAAAACACAAGGCTTAGTAGGATATACAGATGACATTTATTTAATTACTTTATTATTTATGCTACTGAATGCTATACTCGTAATAGGTATTTCTATAATTATGTCGATAGATCATGTGTGAATCCGTAGAATGCGTGAGGTCTGCTGCGCGAGTTTTACAGCCCATGTGTGAAACGCGTGTGTTATAATGGTTACGCGTGTGTAAATTAATTACAAGGGGAGAAGGGGTGGGCTGGACGCGAGGGTGGATGGGAGGGAGGACGCTGCTCCGAATATGCGGACGCGCCCTTCGTCGAACAAGTCGCCCCTCTCGACGAATCGTCGACCACGCGCGATCAAACTCCTGCCCGCTCCGATTTCTCCGGTTCCGGATCCGCGAAGAACTGTGTGCGCGACTCGATTTATAATACCTAAGTTTTTCTCTTTTCTTCATGCCCTTCATGGTCGCGATCGATATCGGATCGGTCCCTCTCGATCGCGAATGCGTAAACTAATAAACGCGGGCTCGATCACTATCTCGAATTTCGCTTTCAACTCTCTCACTGGCGGCTTGGCTTCCTAATTTCTATTTAGTCCCACACACACGAGGGAATCATCACAAAAGAGAAATCGTCATGCCGCGTTTGCTTGTCGTGATCTAATAATTCACTGTTGCTTAAATTAGTGAAAGAGTTGAACGCGCTTTTCCTAAGGACAGATTTTCTTTTCATTTTCCTTTTTTTTACACTCACCCACTTACACGTGTCGCCGCCGAAAGATATTCTTAAATAAGGAATAGAAGAGGAACGAGATAATGATCGAGTCCGAATACATACATTTAAGAACTTAGCAATATACATATACAAGGACGTATGTAACATAAGGCGCAACTCCCATCTAGGGATTGCGATGATCCATTGCCATCATCTTATCCGACTTGGACCAAAGTAACTCGACAATAAAATTACCAATATTCTTCTCTGTGTTGCGATACATCTCGATTGATCTCATTTAGATCTGTTCTTGTTAGCTGCAACTCTTATCACGCTTTCTGCACTTAAAACGAAGCAACTATATGTTTACGCTTTGGAAAGAGAAAAAAGGAAGAGGAAAAGCGTACAAGGTGCATCCAGAAAGAACAGACTAAACGAATTAAGCGCTCACAGAGAGAAGATCCGCAGAAAAACTTCTTATGGAACTCACATATTCTATTCTTTATACAAAATACCATATAAGATATCCTGAATTCAACGCTAGAGAGAGAGCGATCGAGATTATCATTTTTTTTCCTCTTATCTTCTCCAAAAATAAGAAGAAATATATATATATATATATATATATATATATATTCAGCTGTGTGTTAAATTAATTCTATAATTTATCGTGGGACTACTGGGTATGTTTTGATTTCATCAAAGGAACGATGCGCTTGAAACGAGTCTTAAAAAATGTAATAATTGATGATCGATGATACAACAGTGAAATTCCATTACTTTTTGTATTTTAGATACCCTGAATAGGATGTCGTCAAAGCAAAAACGAGTCGATGTTAAGTGGCAAACGCATCGTATATAAAATCTAACAGCGATTTCTGTCGCGTACATATTATTCTCACGTACGAATTGGAATCATATAAAAGTGTCGCGCTCGACCCAATCATAGTCTATTAAGATTGTTACAATGGAAGTCCCAACAATCATTCATGACCGGTCACAAAGCACAATGGCTCAGACACGCAATCATTTTTTTCTGGCATATTTTCGTTAATTCAGCCATTAGATACGTGTGTTTCTCACAAAGTTTCTCTAAGTGTTCGATGACTTAAGATCCAAGTAGCCACTATGCATCAATATTATTTAATATGAATTATTGTGCAATAATATCGTGTAAGAACTGTGCTTAAATAAGTCGAAATTGCACTACTCGCGTGAAAGAATGACAACGCGAAGAAAAAAAGAATATCACAATATAATTAATAATTAGAAAATAATTAATGACAATTAAGATATAATTCGACCATCTTTTACGATTCGTTAGAATAAATATTAAACGTGCTAGAAATTGAAATACACATCATATAAGTCACGATTAATCACAGTGTGTTAATTTTTCTTCAGCGGTGTAAAGGAGTTCGTGAAGGAATGTCAATTTCCACGAATACCCAAGTTTGATTTCATAAAAGAGCACGGAGTTATTTAAAGACAAGTTAAACTATTTTCGTGATATGATAACGCGAAACGTCACTGACCGCCAATGATCATCGCGAAACGAATCGTCGAAAAGTATAGGTCCTAACAGAATACTTTGTAACCGGCTACAGGTAGATTGAACACCCCTTCCTTCCATCGTAAGTAATTTGCTCAGCTCATGGCGAGAGAATCGCATACTTATCGTACGATAGAAATGAATTTGGTCCTCGATCGTGACGGAATACCAAGGATTTCCCACGTTCTGGCGACGCAGCTTTCGTCCTCGCGGTCACAAAATGTTCTGTCACGCCATTGCTAGTGCTTTTACGTATCCATGACTATATGACAACGTCCTTTTCTTTTCGTTTTCCTTTTTCTTTTTCAATTGACCCCTCTCGTGGTTCATGTCGTGTGACATCAATTGCTGTCCTTGTTCTTGGATTCTACGACGACCTGGATCACCTTGTGTGCGCAATCTCCATCGATGCGGCGGTGACGATGTTAAATGTCGAGGATCGCAGTCAGTGATCGCTCTCTGGTAGATTGAATAGTTGAGAATTGTATTGAGAATTGTATCCTCGAATCGGGTTTCAATTACCGATAAATTTTTCACAGTCTCATTGGCTATAATCAGACTGGTGTGTCTGACTATTTTCAAATCATAATCAAATCAAGCTATAAAGGAAGAGCTAGTCATAGTTAGCTTGAACGATCCAATGGGTGGATCAATCTAGATGGATCGATAAATCCAATGATTGTACGAATTTGGCTGTATAACAAGAATCTCAATGGAGATTGTTGTACGGAACAGATGACGACTGCGATCAAAAACATCATTTAGAAAATTTCGCGGACTTAGCCTGAAAACGACCGTGATCCTGATCGTAAAAATTTCAAAAGAGTTTAACTTTTACACTAGTATAATACTATCACACATACACGCACACACGCACACTTTCTCTCTCTCTCTCTCTCTCTCTCTCTCTTTCTCTCTCTCTCTTTTCGTCATGTACTAAGTAAGATACTGGAACAATACTCGCGGTCGCAGCCTAAGGGTGAACCGTACGCTAAGCGAACGAATAACGAACGTACGGTAAATGCGAGTTTCTCAGCCTGTTAAAATTCGAGAGATATCTAATCACGTAGAAATGCAGAAAAAAAAAACGTTCGTTCCGCGAGTATCCGATTCGACTGAGAGCAGCGAGTCGCAGGAAGTTTCAAGCTTGACCGCGTTACTCGTTCGCTCAGATTGGCGTATCCACCCCAAGGATAACAACACTCTATCAATGTTTTTCGATACTGTACAACATCGCTCTGTGCGAGAACGTCGGCCGACGTGAGAGTCGCGCGAAATCGATGCTCTCTTTCTCTTTGTCTCTGTCTCGAAGGTCTCTCCCATCCTGACATCGTAGTCCTCCTCCTTGCGGTAGCGCGCGATAAAAAGGATGAGTCGCCAATGCGCGCAGAAGAGGATCTCTCTTGCGCCCTTCCTCACGGAGATCGATCTACGCCGTTCGACGGCTCGGAAAGAAGAGAGGAGAGGAAGATCTTATACATGGTGAGGTGCAGCAAAGGTTTCATCCGTGAGAGGGACGAATGGGAGAGAAAACGTACGAGGAGGGAGCAGTGGTTCTACGACGGGAAGGGGAGGAAAAGAGAAAAAAAAGAATGGAAATAGTTCTTGGACTAAAGGAAGAAAGGAAATCGATTGCGTTTATCTCTTATATCGTTAATTTGGTCTCGGGGTCCAACGACTCGTGAAGAGTTATTGTATGAAATAATCGGGATGGTCTGAGTCCTTCTCAAACCTCTTCGCCTCCTCCTGCATGCTCTCCTTGATCTTCAGGATGGCCGCCGACTCGGTCTGATCCTGCGAATCAACCAACACCAGGCCGGTTACACGTAAACGATCAGGCAAGCCCATCAACCTTGCCCAAGTTTTTCCGCGCGCAGCGTCTTTCACCAGCGAGATTCGCGGGACTCTCGGTAATCGCGCGTCGGAATTTTTTTTTTTTTTCCCCCCAGTAGGGTGATTCGGTTTTCGTAGTCGGAGCGGGAAATGTCCAGCTGGATATTTTCCCTCTCGTTGTCGCGCGCAAGGAACGGGTAGGCCAGGAATCTGCTCGATAATTTCTTTCCGGATAACAACGGCGCGGAAAAACGTACCCTCGCGGACTCGCGGAAGCCACGACGGCAAACGAAACCGAGAAGTCCCGCGAAACAAGATCCGTCTTCACCCCCGTGTGCGAAAACGCTGGCCGGTGAATAAAACGCTTTTAAAAGCGCAACGTGATGGCGGTGCGTCGTGAAGGGGCCGGGCTCGTGAAACGAAAAACTCCGTGGGACGGGACACTGGATAAGGTGTCGGTCTCGTTGTCGGGAAACCGGAAGAAAAGTTGGGGCTTGAGGTACTGTTTGCTTAAGGGTGCTCTGACCCACAACACATGGACGTTACGTAAGATAGTGAAGCCCGTGTCGAGCCGAACATAATACAGCAATAAGAATAATAACATTAATGATGATGTGATGATGATAATAATAATAATAATAATTGAACACAACGAAAAAAATCATTTATCGTCGCCTGCTCCCCCCACGCACGCACACCTCACCGACTATAAACGACAGGTATAGTATAGTGAAAAAAAAAGGTACTCTAGAGAAACTCGACGTGTCGTCCTTCACACACTTATGTTTTTCCCCCTTTTTAGCGGAAGAAACTCTTCCGCCCCCTTTTCGGAATTTTTGTCCCCGCTTATTATTTTTCGTGTCTCGATCTCGAAATCCATCGATACGCTTTGCGCTGACGCATCCATGTGCTACAGGTCAGTACAGGCTAGTACTATATACAGCTATCTGTTCTGCTCTAGTCCGGTTTTACGTATTTCATACGCAGTGAACGCGAGAAAAAAACATTCAACGAGAGTGCAACATCGATCATGACAATGTGTTCCACAGCCGCCAGCGATAGTAGTGCAACGTCCGACTTAGCAGAGATCAGTGTCGAAGGATCATCGATCTTGGTTTAAAAGCAGTGATTAAAGGTAGACACTGATCATGCCTAGCCGGACGGATGGTACGAACAAAGTGACGAGTGAAACACAAGTGATGTGTGTTGTGTGATTAGCACAAGTGCAAATACACGGAGACGGATAGTTATATATAAATACGATGATAGCCAGCACCCCTCGGATTGAATCGTAAATAAAAAAGAAAAACGCAATGATCTCAGTGTAACAGGATTACATTTATTGTCTCGATCTCGCCTGGCTTATAGGCATATATTAAGTATGTTATCATTCAGCGATACGTTCGGCTTACAACGAGGAGTATATCAAGTAAGTTGGCATTAAGGGTACCAAACCGCGCCAGTCCGTGCCGCGAGGCTCTACCGACGAACGGAGGAACAACGTCGTGCAGAGTAGGTCGACGTTAATGTATCCGCTTGAGGCGGAAACGACAATTACGATTTTCGTCAAACGAATCGCGTTCGAGCTTCGTACCCTCAATGCACCGCTTTGCCGAGTTTGTTTTTTTTTTCTTTTTTCTTCACTCATTGACTCGTGTGCTGTACGTCCTCGCATTAAAAAGAAAAGATTATGCGACTCCACGAGCGCGCGTGTACTTTCTTTTCTCCGTTTGACGTATGAGGCGTAACGGCAAGACGGCAAGTGCTCCGGGATAACGGCAAGCAGTGCGCTCTGCAAGGCTATCCTGCAATGTCTCACGTGACAGGCGGCAATTTCCGATCAAAGTCAAGCTTTAATTACAAGACAAACCCGCCACCAATGTCGTCCGCGCGTTGCAAACTTTACCAAATAACATCTCGTCAATTTTATCACCCCGCGATGTTCGTCATGTCATTTACCACCTGTGCCATGTACTCACGCACACATACATATATATATATATATATATATATATATATATACATACACATACATATATACATATATATATATATATATATATATATATATATACACATATATATATAAATGGTGTGAAGCAGAACACCTCGTTTTCGTAATAATCAATCTGTTAATCCACGAACCCAAACCGAAATGAAAAGCGTTAAAGAACGCTCAGGAACGTTCGCAGCAAGATAGCGTTTTTAAAATAAATAAAATAAAAAAAACAACGAGCCTTCACAACGAGACAATTAAAAGAAAAAAAAAAACTTGCAGCGTCTTGCCGTTTGGTTCCAGAGCATGCACTTGCGCATACGCACATTCATTCCTCTCTTCTCTTTCTCTCTCCCTCTCACCCGCATTCTCTCCGTGTATTTTTTTCTTCGTTTTTTTTTACATAAAATTCCATTCGATGTCTCGGCACTATAAGTTAATTTAAACATAACTAATAGCAGCACAGTATAGTCCAGTACTGACCTATAATCAATGCGGACGGATGGATTCCGGGAAAATCTCTCGCTTCTCACCCTCATCGCATTTTTATCTTCCTTTTCTCTATCTATACTCGCTCTCTAAGGTTCAGTACTCGCATGTCTACGTATCTTATATTCATACAAAAATATTAACGTTTGCATATGTATATATATATATATATATATATATATATAATATATATATATATATATATATAAAATATACATATATAATAAGCATGCGAAATAAGGAATACTATGCTTTATATATATATATATATATATATATATATATATATTTATATATAATATATATTTTTCTTATATACTTCTTTTTTTCTCTCAAGTACTTCGTTTAAGCTACCTGCAATAAATCATTCGCCTCGCAATATCGCGTAATCTCGAGCTGCCGAACTACCGTTCGCTGAGAGGTCCGCCTCTAATCGTTGTACAATGTCAATCGGCCACCAGTGTCAAGGGTGAAAGCTACGATCGATTAATTTACATGAATAGTCGTTACTCGAGTCGCATCAAATCTCAACGATTAATAGTACGTGGACTAAAAATTCTGCTTTCAAAAGAGAGAGATTCCACCCCCTTCGTATTACGAGCTGTGAACGCTAAAAATTGAGCAAGTGACGAGCTTTATATTTACTTTGCACGAGAAACAACGGTGAAATAACTAAGCACTAACGAGCCACGCGAAACACGCGTCGACTGATTCCGCACGGATTTAAATAGGAACAACTCTAATTACAGTATGTTGCCGCACGGATCCATAAGAGAACTATTAGAAGCACAACGCGACGTCGCTGTTGATCTGTTCGTTCAAAAAATTTCGACACTCCGATTGAAAAAGCGCGAATTGGCTATCGGAGTTATTCTACAATAACACGCGAGCTTCTCTCGTCAAAAATCATTGTCAATCCGTCGTGATCGTTTCTATACATTCAACTTTGCTTCGCGAGCAAGAAACGGTAATTGGCGTGTATCTCGTGACTGAAACGTACGTACAATATATCAATTTCCATTCGCAATGCTAAAGACGACTGCAAGAAGGATACAGAGCGCCTGCTTCTGGTATCGGGAATAGACTGTGAGCAAATAGTTGAAGGGATCCGGTCCGAGCTTGCTTAGACTGTTCATCTTATTACAGAGTCTCGTGATCGTTATTGCAAGATGTGTGAAAGTTGAGACCGCTAGAGATTCACGTGAGTATAAGGAGACCGCGCGGGATACCCTCTCCTCTCGGGGGGAGAGGATTATCACCTGCCGTAAAATCGTTTACAATTTACACCGCTAACTCTATAATATGCAATGAAGAACAGGTCAAACATCAGTAGAACTCACAAGGGGGATCCGGGAGCAGTGCATCAGCAATTTTAATAAAATTTTATGGATGTGTAGTATTCACTTACACATTTACTACAGTAAAGCTGTAAGTTGCAAAAATTAAACATTCTCGAGAAAATGACGATTAAATATTTCCAGCACCTATAGTACCGTTACAGCTTTTAGCTTTTTTATAAGGTCCAAACAAAAGAAAACAATAACAAAACCGTTTTACTACGTCGCTGACTCGACAATCGTTCTTCTAACGGTACGATGGATGAAAATATTTAATCGTCATTTTCTCGAGAATGCTTAATTTTTGCAACTTACGGCTTTACTGTAATAAATGTGCGAGTGAGTACTATACGCCCACAAAAATTTTTTTTAAATCGGTAATGCACTGCTAGACGAGTTCCCCTTGTCAGAATAGTACGTTCGAAATTAAGAAAATGAAATTAAAAAGAAAACAAGAGTGTAAAAATCGAGTAATAATTATGCGATCAATAATCACAGTAGCAGACAGAGTTATATACGTATATCCTATCGTATTTGTGTATGTGTGAATAATGTGTATGTGTTTTCGTGTTTTATGTAACAATCTCCACGTGATTTTTCAGGCACCTTTACTTAAGATCTATATATGTATAATTGTCAAATAAATATAAATAATAGAAAATAATCTGACAAATCTTAAGTAAATATCAACTAGCTTCCGTAATAAAATATAGGCATAATCCAGGGACTGAAGATCGAAATAACTTTACTAGTAATTATTCCGATATCGTGTTTACCACACATATTCTTATCAAATCTTATAAAATAATTAATTATATCATTCTATACCAAAGGCAATTTTTTACAACCAAAATAGCAAACTTTTACGTTACAAAAAAGAAAAGTATCAATTTAATATTTAAGTAGTAGTACAAATAATATAATAATAGTAATATTGTTATAATATTAAAAAGCTATGTATAACAATATTATTTATATTAATATTATATATGTATACTAATATAATAATATTTATACTAATTGATTTTTTATTTTGGTTAATATTATATAATAATCAAAATAAAAATTAATTAGTATAATTATTATATAATATATTATATATTATATAGTGTTGTATATTATATATTTCAATTACATATTTCAATTATAAAACAGCAAAATACCGTCAAGTAATATTTTCAATAACGTTTTCAATCCCTGGTATATTCATAGTAACATTTAAAAAAAAAATAATTATGAAAATGAATATATCTAGTCTTGCAACCTTTTGAGTATTTAAAGAAAGCATATACATATCATATTCCTATACACGGCAAGGCGCGCGTGTAAGAATAATCGTTGTTCAAGTATTTGTGCCACTTAGAGATAGCAGTTCAATTAATGAGCGCTTAAGTGCTAATCCTAATCGAGCAGGAGCAATCGATAACGACCGCACGTTACGCTGCGTTTGACACGAGTTATTACTTTTCTTTTTTTTCTCTTTCGCTCTGACTTGCTACAAGCTTGAACCGCCTGGCGAAACTACATGTGCCGGACTATAGCGAAACTAGCCGGAACGCACCGTGGAACACGTGAATACGCAGCGAATCCGCGTACGATGCTTTTCCGCATTACATGTATATAACCGGCACACCACGTCTAGCGGCATCTACGAACTCGGGGCTGGCTCCAAGGCGACTTTTTAAAAAAACTGTCGAGAATACAGAGAAGGTGCACGTACGTGATTACTGATAACTCTTTTCGCAAGGCTCGCAAGGAACGTCCGCGACGCCGTCTCTTTTCAGATTACGACAAAACTTTGTGAATTGTGCAAGATAACTGAAGCTTAAAAAAAACACGTTTCTTTATTACTCAAAGAAACTTCCGTTTAAAAGATGAAATCACGCATAAGTACAATAAAAACAGTATTTGAAAAGAAAATATTTTTAACAGAGCGTCAAATAGAATTAAAATGATAATAAAAATTGTATGTATAAAATTATATATATAGAGCTCTATTGTTCAATAATTTATAAAAATAAAGTTTAAATAAATTTACAAATATTATTTTAGAGATCAATCTGATTCCAGCCTTACAAGTGCAAATTTTCTTTAATAAAATACTGTCGATTATTCTCAATTCGGATAAATCACCAAAGTTTCAACAAAATCAAAGATGAAAGCGTCGTGACTGTTCCTTGTCATATCCTACTGATAATCTCATATAACAACATATAAGATTAACACGTAAAATCGTGTTCACCATTGACTTAAAAGTCGATTACTTTGTCGTACGAAAGTAATTTGATATTTCACCTTATAAAGCACGCAGAAAGAACTAGAGACACTTCTATATATAAATTATTTATAAAAAAATTAATATAAATAAAATTTTTAAAACAAATTCTAAATAGATGTGTAATTTGTAATTATAAATTTGTAAAAATAATATTATGTTAAACAAGAATACATTTTACACAATATCAATCTCTTTTTCAAAATTCGATAATTATAAATTAAATTTATATATATATAACAAGATACATTATTATTAACATCATATTGATATTAATATTAAATCTCACCTTTTTCTGCCCGCTTTATAACTGTATCGTTAGACGTATTGTTAGTGTGATAGTAGTTAGATAATTTCAGCGAATATATGGTTATAACAAATATTAGATGCGACCAAATGACGCTGATTAAATTTACCAAAATACCATGTGACGCGTGATTAAACAGAACACCTTCCGAAAAATTTATAGGGACAAATGATACTCTGTAAGAAAGCATTAACAAGCCTGTTGGAGCAAGGCTGAGGATAAATCCCTTGAACGAGACTGAACCCATATTATTTTAGCAAAATACGTGAATATCCGCCGTATTGATAGAAGCGCTTGTGGCTGTTAATTGAGATGATTAGAAGGGCTCTAAGTTGTAACATGAATCCGTATGCCACAAAAATATGATAATAATTAAGAAAGATAACAATTTAAAATAAATTTTTGAAAATTTAATCATTAAATATATATAAAAGTGATGAATAAAACAGGCGATAAAACAATGACATACAAATCCACGACAACACGTCGAGTAACCATTAGAAAAAGTTGTTAAACAACCTGTGCATACTTACATTCTCTCCAGGAGCTCCAAATCCACCCAGATTATAATCACCCATTCCGCTACCGCTATCTTCCCGTGGTGTTCCAGGACCACCGTTCGCTGGACTGTTTTTCATTCCGTCGAGACCATCACCGTTTAGAACCGGACCCATTGTATTAGGACCCATAGGACCCATTGGACCACCTTCAGGTCCGCCGCTCATTGGAAAATCCTAAAATGTGTTTATAATATCATCTCGCTTGCACGTAAATCCTTTGAATATTAATCATTTGTTTGTTTCATAAATTATTATTTAATCATAACTCTCTCTCTCTCTCTCTCTCTCTCTCTCTCTCTCTATATATATATATATATATATATATATATATATATATACACACAGGATGATTATTAATGACTGCTTTCATGTTTTACCCTAGGAGCATGATTTACCGACGGATACGTATTTCTAACATATTATTATATTAGAAATTACAAATGCGTGCTCCTATGGTAAAAAGTGAAAACAGTCATTAATAATCATCCTGTATATATATATATATATATATATATATATAAAAATTATTTATAAATTATTATTTAATAACTTACACCCGGCATATTTCCACCAGGTACGGGCTTCATCATGGTATACATGTTTTCCCCTCCGCTATTGCTACTATCCTGTGGGCTAGGCATAATAGGTGTACCAGGTCCTGGCGGCCCCGTTGATCCAGGCGGCCCTCCGTAGTTACCCGGCGATGACGACGAATAATTCATTGGCTTCACATCACAATCAACAAATGTTAGGTATTTATAATCATTAAATTAAAATTAATATTAAAAATATATCGAGAAAGAAAAGTTGATATATATTTATGCATACCGTAGATGTGTTGGGTTGCCACTGTTGTCTACCACCCGGAGCGGCCATACTCATTGGTGGCATTCCAGGGCCTCCTGGCCCACCTGGACCCAAAGTACTACTAGGCGGTGGACCTCTCATACCTGGACCATAACTTCCAGGACCCATCGGTCCCATTCCCGGTCCTCGCGGAGGATTCATTCTTGGATTCATTGGATTCATTCCCGGAGGACCTATGATAGAAGGTAAAATTTGGTAAATTCAATCGTTATATATCGGGAATGTTAACGTTTGTTCTAGTTTTATGTTAATGCTAACAGCTAATTACGATTTTGTGAACTAAACGATAAAAATCGTGAATTTATAAACTAATCTAAGATAAAATAACTTGTGTATAAGATTGCGCTTCGTGTGCGATGTAACATTAAGTGCGGGTTCAAAGTGCCGAAAATTGAGAGTCATGCTTTGCCAAAGTCGAGCTCGAGATAAAGCCGGTGGATGACATGCCGGTTAAAGCAACTGTCACCACACAAATTAACATAGTGAAAAGCTCATGCTAAAGATAGAAACAACATAGTACTAAATTGCAAACAATTATTAATTAACTTAGTATTCAAAAGTAAAAAAAAAGATAAAAATAATTTTTGTTAACTCTATTATTGAAAATTCTTAAAAGATCTAATGCCAGATAAAAGCAACTTCTTTCTTTATGCGATAGCATATTGTGTAACACCCATAGATCATAATTAAAAATTATTTCGTAAAAACATAACGTAACATGGTAATTAATATTCTAAGAATATAATTGTTAAACACAAACATGATCAGCCTATCTTTTCCATTTGCATGTAGCATGATCTCATAATGCGCAAACATTTTCCATTAAATGTATAAGCTTGTTATAACACATCAATACAGATATATTTTATGTTTATTTAAATATATCCATTTTTTTCAACAAAAAAAGTTCCGCAAAAATGATGCATTTGTATGTACAATTATTGTAGATATATATTTATATGTTCATGAATATTTTTAACTCCAATGTAACATTTTGCACACATATATTAGCAAAGATATTTTTTAAACGTGAAACAACAAGGTTATTGTATATCTCACAAAGTTATTGTATATATTGTGCGAAACAAATTTCTTGTAAACTATATAGAAATATCACTTGTTATACACATAACTATGTACACTTCTAATATACTTAATTGCGATTGTCATGCTGGATGCTAGTTCGGATGAGCAAATCATTTTGCAAAAGAGCAAAGCCGGTGTTCTTTTCTAATTATCTTTATATGAAAATGAAAATAAAAAAAAAAATTAAAGGCAAGGAGGAGAAAAAATAAAAGTTAGGCTTGACTAAGTCATGTGAGTGTGATTTGGGTTGCTTCCTACCTTGCCACCCTACAAATTCTCCAGCTTCGCCTGAGGAACACAAGAGCACACATTAGTACGGCAGGTAGGTAAGATCGGGTTCATGGTGGTAAAGCCTAGTTATTTTGCAGTGGTATAGCAGATGAAATTATTTCTGAATTTAATATAACAACATTTATTAAGAATTATTCAAAAGTTATTCTTGAACATTATCATAAATTTTGACAGCTATGTGTTTAACTGAATCATATAAATGTATTGAGAGCCAAGCCATTTATATCTATATTTATTTATACATAGAAACTCATATTTTTATATCTGAGAATATTCATTAATTTGTTATACTTTAAAAACAGAATATTGTAAATTATATTTTTTTCGAATCTAATTGTGAAATGATAAAATACATATCATATGTATACATGAATTACTTGTAAAAAAAATAACAAATATATATATATAAAAGCACAAAAAATAAAATATTTAATAAAGAGAACCATTGAAATACATACTTACATACTAATTACACAAGACTGAATATATCTAACAGTAACAATCGAACGCAAACTACACCACTGCTTGTAACTAGACAATTCAAAAACCAATCCACTCCACATCACAGCAATCCAATCCAATTTAAAATATTACTTATTCGTTTATTGCTGTGTGGTTTTTGGTACGCATGCGTCTATGCCATTCTTCTCTCACAACTCTCATCAATGCCAGAAAAAAGTAATGTAATACTGGCACATAAATGATCTCTTACCTTGCCTGGTAGGATCCATACTATTTGGCATCATTGGCTGTCCCGGTGGCTGTAAAAAAAAAAATAACAAAAACTTATATACTTAAATTTTGTATATGTATACAAAATTTATAACTTGTGTGTGTGTGTACACTTAAATATATAAATATATTTAAAAATTAAAATTACAAAAACATGAATTATGGTCACGTATTATTTTATTTACTTGTTCAAACCATTTTCAAATATTAATAGAAATTTATGAAAGCACTTAATCCTAATATCTGTTTTTATACTTACTCCATTAAAGTCATTTCCCATTTGTGGCATACGTACTCCAGGTCGTGGTCCTGCTGGATATCTAGGGCCCATAAACTGTAACAAAGAAAACTAGCATTCATTAAATTAATCACGTAACAAAACTTATTAATTTCAGTCATAATTGCAAGGTGTAAATTAAGTATCCATAAAGTCAATCATGATTACTATACACAGAATTGACTAGATATAGTATAAATATCAGGCAGCCACAATAAGCAATCCGTGAGATGATAGGCCATAAAATATGCATTTCAAGTTCATCGCAGCACATTAGTTGGTTATATCATTACACAATGCAGATGAGAGATTCATTTATCGTAAATGTAAACATAATATTCTAAACTATCGTAGAAGTCTTTCGATAAATCCTGTGCAATATATTTCTGTATAAAACCAACATCACGAAAAACATCACGAAGAAAACAATTATAGCGAATGTAACGACGATTATGAAATTCAACTGTACCATGATATGGTGCGATGACATAGCGGAACAAGTGATTCTTCATGAGTGAGAGTGTATGTGTTGAATGAGGCTTACCTGAGTGGACATCATCTGCGAGTGTGGGGGCGGGGGTGGCTGGGGGTGCTGGGGGGATGGCTGTGATGAGGGGTGTGTGGGCGGAGATGGTCGCATTGTCGAGTTGTTCTGCAACAAGCAACGCAAACGACAGACATGTAGCAACACTGCGATCCAGGCAACAGCTAGACTAGAAGGCTTTGGGGATGATTGTGTTAATACTATGATCGATTTCAGCATCTTAAGTTATCCGAAAGTTGTAATTAGGAAAATATCGTTCTAATGACATTTCAGTGTCTGTCGTTGTGTACCTTCTTTTCATAATTACAACCTATATGCGAAATCACTTTTAACATTAAACTGTGAAACGAGACATACAAGAATATGAAAAGATGCCAATCAGTTATAAAATGTACAACGTTATAGAATGTAAAACGACTTCGTTGAAAAGATATGATGACTCCTAAGCATTGCAGGATACCTATGTATGTAGAGAGATCTAGAAACAAACTGTACCGCTTATATATTGTGTAGCACATTATCTTTGTCTAATCTAGTAGGGGACGACTACTTTGACAAGCAATGTATGATTTTTCTTGATCTTCTTGTGTTTCCATATACATTTTCATATAATTATATTTTTATATTATTTTATATTTTCTATATATAATGAATAGCTGATACAAATGTTATTATTAAGATATCAATAAAAGATTGAAAATTTCTATCTTCGTATAATCTGCGTCTTCAACAAGTATATATGACCAATGAATTACAAAATTATGGAATTATATATTATACATATTTACACGTATGTCTCATATACTTTAAAATTTTCAAATCTTTTATAAACTTTTTTTATAAATTATATATAATTAATCATATAATATATATAATTAATATCTATGAAATCAACGTTTCAAATAATATAAAAAAAGTCATGGATCACTTGAAACAAAAACTAGACTACATTCTAAGCAGGCTTCCATGTTAGTTGTCCCATACATTTTAAAGAGTATAACTTTGGCTGGCCATGTAATTCAGGAAAGTATTAAAGCTTGTATTTTGCAAAAAAGTTTGCTAAACGTGAAACAGTTATATCTCTACTTGTAATATTCTCATATACTATTGTGACATCGCCAGCACAAAGTAACATACTCTCCATGATATGCTTACTGTACCACAATATTGTGCTCTAAATGTCTTCTAACATCTATATAATCCTGTTCTTCATAGAGTTTCTAGATTTGCTTTATGCGCCAAGAAGATGAAACAGTGAAAATGATACAAGAACGCACATACAAGTATTAGATAGAGAGCAGAGAGAAAGTAAGTACATATATACAGTATAGACAAGCATGACATAAGAACGTCTTTTGAATGTACACTTGTTTCAAAACAAGTTGATCATGACTACGGCTATGTGTGTGTATATTCATCGATAATATAGGGATATATATACTTATTTAAATTATATACCATAAAAAATTGTATAACATATAACACGTTTTTCCAACTCAATAAAAAAAAATTTGTTTTTTTAATGATCGGTTCTGTCACTTATTTAAAAAAATATTTCTCATTTTTTTCTATTATTTTTAAACAATAAGTTAAATATTAACAAAGACTTTATTCATGTAGGTTTTCTTTTAATCTATTAAATAAAATTGCTATCTTTTAACTATTAGATTTGATAACAATGTTTATTACTTTATTTTAAAATAGCTTAAATTATTACGCTTTGAGTTTTATTAAAGTATTATGCTTTGAATCAAGTGTAAATTTTAAACAAGAACTATGCATAACAATAATAAACACGACTGTGTATGTAACACACACACATACACATATATCTAGTGTGTAGAAATATACGTATGTATTAGATTAATATAATTATTTTAAATTTATCTTAAATTTATTATTTATCTTAAATAGTTTAATTTAAAACATTAGTATCTTTTTCTTAAATCTGATAATTTTTTTTAGCAAATCCTACTTGAAATCTTAGAAAAGATACAATTACTATAAGTAATAAATTGAAATAGTATTATTTAATTCATTAAGTTTATCAAAATCTATTTCAACAAATGTAATAAATGCAATTAAAATATAATTATGTGACAACCGATTTAATTAAAGAATATTTTTCACTTTATGTATTCTGTAAATAAAAAATAAAAAAAAACAAATGATATAGACATTTTTATGTTATTAAATAAAAACTCACTGGGAAGAAAGCAGGAGGCATGGGACCACCAGGCATTCCGTCATTTGGTGGCATTTGACCAATTGGAGATGGGGCTGGTCCAGCATTCTGTAAAAATTTCGTAATTTTAGTCCTCAATGTTTCATTGTTTCTTTGCGAAAGAATTTAAATTTAATGTTAAAAACATGTTAAAGGTTTAAAAAAGTATATTTAGACAATTATAGTTTTTTATAATTATCAATGTAAATATGCGTTAAAATGAAAAGTTTAAACATGTATGTTTAATGACATGAATTAATATATTTGATACAAAAATGTTTCAACTTACGTGTGCGATGCCATTGACGTTATAAGCACTATTCACAAAACCCTGATAACAGAACACATATAACATATAAGTAATATATAAAATATTACAAACTTGTGCATATATTATATTTAATATTAAAATTGTTACTTCGATATTCAAAAGTCAATAATAATTGTATGCAAAGTACAAAAAAGTATTATGGCTGTTAATATAATTACATAATCATGAAATGCTTTGGCCTCACTGCTGTGTTCACAAGAGTCTCTTCTCTCGGGCGCTGCGCAGTACAGATCCCAAAAGACACTAAAAAGAAATTTTACAATAATTATTTTATCCCGAAATACACTTGTGATATTTCCTTCACTGGTAATGCGACGTGTACTTACCACCACCAAGAGTGTAAAAACCCAGGTGGTTCTCCCAGTGTAATGTTCTTCTCCCATCGGATCTAGACAGGCAAAGTAAATCACATTGTAGTAAAGTTATATACAAGAATGTGTTGAGTATTTGCAAAGATCAGAAAGAATTATTCTATATACCTCGGACAAGAACGTTTGTGCTGCTTTTTGTGCTCCTACATGTAACAAGTACTCATACACGTAAAGAGCCAACCTGAAAGCATGATTAGCAATTAAACATTTTTAAGTAAGAAAACAATTTCGATAGAACAAAAAAATAACCCTAATCCAAGTAATATTTTTCGCAACAAATTTTTTACTTTTTTCGGGGTAAGGGGATTTTAAAGACGTAAGTTAGCATCACTATTATTAAATTAATTTTTAATCTAGAAGAACTGTGTTTGAAACCGAAAGTAACGACGCGCAGTTCAAAAATTTTAAATTAAAACATAAAATATTATTTCAGCACGAAGCTGGGCATCTTGCTATGATAGCCTCGGCCTATTCTTAGTTAATTCGAAAAAACAAACT
The DNA here is from genome assembly GCF_016802725.1 of Solenopsis invicta. Lineage (NCBI taxonomy): Eukaryota > Metazoa > Arthropoda > Insecta > Hymenoptera > Formicidae > Solenopsis > Solenopsis invicta. Next base: position 28,810,583 of record NC_052666.1, on the reverse strand, counting down.
TCGAGACAGAGAGGAGGAGCGCGAAAAGGCAGGCGATCGAATTACGCAAACGAGGAATCAGTATTCGTCATTGGTCTTTCTCTTTCTCTCTCTTTTTTTAGAAAGCCCGTACTTAAGTTGCTTGTCGACAATAGCGTTTCTTCACGCGTCCATCCGTTAAACGTGAAGTTAACGCCGACTTTCCCCGCGCAAGGCAGTAGTATAAGGTAAACGCCGCGGCTAGGTGTATCGCGCGTGCAAGTGAGCGGAGCCGCGCGCATTGCACCAAGAGAAGCGCGCCGGCGATACAAACATGGCGCGGGAATCGGAAACCACCGATCGGCGGCGAATCGGAGCGGAGCAGCGGGCGCGTACGCGGCACCGCTCGCGGTGAGTGACAGCGCGCGCGGATCAATCGCCTCTCGCGAGAAAGCGGGTTACGCACACGAATCTCGCCGTCGCGTCGCGGTCGAGTCTATTTCGTTTTTCCAGCCTCGATTTTTCGGCCTCGAAGCGCCGGGTGCGCGTTCCACGAGTCTCTCGGATCGAACGAGCTCGACCGACTGACCGACCGACCGATCGATCGATCGATCGAATTACAATTCGCGACCGCGTCGCAATTAGGGCCACGGTCTAGAAAGGGTCGACGTATCTCGCGAGTCGGAGTTAATTGCAACTGTTACGGCAATCAGTCGCATCGGCGGTTTATGACCGGCTAATTCCAGTTAACGACTTCCCCCGACCCCATTCCGCAGCTAGAACGCGTTAAGCCTCTTCATTCAAGTTTCTCGCTCCTCAAACAAACGTCGTACGCCATGCGACACAGCGGTGAAAGATGAGAAGGAAATGAGAACGCGAGAAATGAAATCTTAGCTTGTAAAAAAGTCAAATCGCTGGCGTGACAGCAAGTTTTCTCGCTTGTCGATCGATCGATCGCATTTTGCGCAAGTGCAACTTTGCTCTGTAAAATTGTTACATTCACGCATAATGCGATTGATCAATTGAAGTGAAAAACTAACCTATCACCCGATAGCGTTCACGCGGTTGATCGAAATGACAATTTCGAATCGAAGCAAATAGTACCGCGATCGCCGATCGATTAATTATAATTCAGCTTTCTAAATCAGCGCGATTTAATCACCGACCGATCTCGGTATCGCCAATGCATCGTTTCGCGCCACTCGGATCCCGACATTCGATCGGGAATCGGCACGAAGGCGGGGATTCGAGGGTTCGCGCGACTTCTCGCGAGTTTTCTCTCGGTGATGGCGCGTGTCGACGCGATCGAGCCTTTCGCGCGTCAAGTCTCGAATCGATCTCGCGGGGAGAAAGGGGAACCGACGGGAGGATGCGACGGTGGTTGATGGAAGGAGCAGGGGGAAAAGAGAACATCGTACACGTTCGAATGAGAAACGCACAAAGAGGAAAGCGGGAGAGGAAGGAAGACAAACGAATGGCTCATCGGCCATCGGTAGGTAAACTGGATTAACCCGACGAACCGGGTTCTCCGGTCGCGATATACGCTCGCGATGTACGCTCGGAGCAAAAAGAACCGGCGACGGCGAAGGGGGTGGTGGGAGCGCAGAGGGGGGGAGGAGGAGGAGGAGAAGGGAGGGTGGAGGGAGAGCCCGCGCGGATGGAACGAGCGGGGGCTAGGTGCGCGGGGGGAGGAGAATCAGGAGGCCGAGAAAAATGGAGTTATACGCGAACGATCAATGGCCGGTCGGAATTTTCACGATGGAACACCAATCATCTTTATTTTTTCCTCTCTCTCTCTCTCTCTCTCTCTCTCTGTCTTTTCTGCATCGCTGGCGAATACGTACTTTTCTCTCGCCTGAGAATCCGAGGGCACTGACGACCCTTTTCCCTTCGCGTACATGGTCGCCGTGGTGGCCGGTCAATGCTTCAAGCGTAAACACAAGTGCGCTCCGCCTGTTCCTTCGAACGCGAAGCCGCTGGACGGCCTGGAGTGATGAAAAGAACGGGAGATCGGGGATTCGCGCGCGCGCTACGCGCGTTTCCCCGTGTACGGTGGCGGCGGCAGCGGCGGCGGCGGCGGCGGCGGCGGCGGCGGCGGCGGCGGCGACGGCGTCTGTCTCGCTCACCCGAGCGAACGGCGAACGGTAATCGCCCGGCGCACGCTTACGTCGTCGACGTGCAACGTCGTGTCAAACGAAACGAGACCCGCGAGGAAAAGGTGCACACACTCGGTCGCCTCAGTCCACACGTCCCTCTCTCTTTATCACTCTGTCTCTGTCTCACTCCGCCACACGCATACACACACACACGCACACACTCAGAAAGGAGGATCGCGGGAGGTGTTTCCGTTTCTCTCTCTCTCTCTTTCTCTCTCCTTCCTCCGCACCGTTTCTCCGTGCCTCTTGCTGGCTCGCTCGCTCACTCGCGCACCGACAAGAACTTCTCCTCCGTCCCGCTTTCCGTCGCGTCACGTCACGAACACGTCGCGTCACAATTGGAGCGAGGTGCCTGCTGCTGCGCGATACTGGAGGGACACGGTACGACGCATCACGACGTCGCCGTCGTAATCGTCAGCGATTCAGGTGCGTCGCTGCGGGCGCCTCGTCGTCGTCGTTGTCGTGGTTGTCGTCGCCACCACTGTCGCCGACCAAGTTCTCATCGTTCTTCCGTACTTAATTCCAGCAACCTCGTCGTCTTTCCGGTATCGTGCCACCGTAGGCCTCGCGTTCCACTCTTGCGCGCGTTCTATTGTCTTCGACCGCGAGCACGACCCTGCTGCTCACTCGCTGTCGCTGTCGCCGTCGACGTCGACGTCGTCGTCGTCGTCGTCGTCGTCGTCGTCGTCGTTGTCGTTATCGTTATCGTCCGTTCACTTCACCGTTGCTCGCACTTCACTAATCACTGTCGTTGCCTTCGACTCTCTACCGCGCATCGCAACGTCGTCGTGATCGTTGTCGTTATTGTTGTCATTACCGCCGCCGAGCGCGGCTCTCGTCCTCGGCGAATCTCGCTTTGTCGCGCGCGCTCCGACCGAGAGCGTCTCGCAACACGGGAACGGTGTATCACTGCGGCCGCACGATGTACATAACGCATACGTGCTACGTGCGCGCGCGCAAGCACATAACACACACGACTCACACAGGCGCGCGCGCAGCTACCACCGACACACACTCACGACGCGCGACACGTAAACTTCACGCAGCGAAGTTACGCGCACGCACGAGTCGCGTACGCGCACACGCACACCCGCGCACACGCCTAACGGAGAGACGGAAACCGCGCGCGCGGGAGAGACGTTCACGGGTGCGAGAGAGCAAAGAGTGGGAGCGAGACTGAACTTACTGCCGTGTAAACACGAGCCAGTTCGGAAGTAGTGTGACTCGTAGATTTCGCACGCGTTGCACGACTACACGCAGATGAGTCGACGGGGTATACCACACCACCCCGCTCACCCCGTTGCCCTCTCACAAACTGTGTCTATCCTCGTTACGCTTTGTCTCTCTCGTTCACTCGTTTCTTCCTTCGTACGCCCGTTCCCCTCTCGCTCTCGATCACTCGCTCGTATCGATGCACTGTCCTCGTCCCTTGCACCGGCCGGGAACGGCGTGCGCGCGCATCGCCGTTTGTTATGCCAATGCCGTACGAGTGACTCGAAAAACGGGGGGACGAGCAAAGTCCCACTTTGCCTTTGTCATTTTTTTTTTCGTATTCCTAGATACAAACGAATATTCCGCCGATCGTAACTCGAAAGAATTGTTTACTTAAGACCGCCTTGATAGCCGTGTCGTACCTTCGTGCGAGTGATTTCTCGACGCGTGAATCTTGTGTCAGTTATTGTTGCTATCGCATTCTCACAGAGAGATTTATTGAAAGTAACGCGCGAAAATCAATGCTACAATCTTAAAACATTTTAGAGAAAATACAGCTTTATCCATTTTTCAGGCTTATATCAAAATTTGAATCAATCTTACTATTCTACTATTGTTAAAAAACTGACCTGAGACACCGTTATTTTAGGAATTTTCTAGCGTAAAACACACAGAATCAATCTGTCTTTATCTCTCGTCGAATAACAAAGACAGAATGACACCTGTGTCTCTTGCTGAAAGCTCCTTTTATTTTCAATGATTTGTCTTAGATTTAATGGCATTCTTTACACTAAAACAAAGAAAGTTTCCAAACAAGGATCATACTATTCTATGTATTTCTATACTTTTTTATCTACGTGTATACAAAACGAATTAAGAATCTGCAATTTTAAAAAAGACGTAACATATGTCAATCAAATTTTCAATGAATTTAAATTTTTGGAAATATTTTATTGTAAAAATATTTTATTGTAAAAAATTACATAGCCAAAAATTTGTCTGAAATTAATAAGTGAATAAAAATAAAATGCCAGCTTTGTTGTGACTAATGGCTCTTTCCAACATTAGACATACTTCGTTTGATGCAATTGTGATACATGTACTATTTGTATCTGTTAACTTTACTATCATTCGTTTTTAAGTTACGAAATGTTTGTCCAATACTTTTAACAAATTAGTAAATTGCATTATTTTATCTGCTGGCCTTGCGTTACATTAATCTAAACCTTATTAATAACGGTAACAGCTCGGCGTGCCAGAGTAACGCGCGTTATCTCGTCGAGCGGATTGGCGGAGCGCGCGTTTTCTGCGCGCCATGGACATTTCTCGTGAAAAAAATCTTTGCAGAATCATCGTCGTCATTGTCAGTGAACCGGCCTCCTACGACATATCGCCGCATCGCCGCTCGTATGGAATAACGTCATTGTTATTAAAAATGCGTTACGCGATATTGGGATAGGTCGATACTTCGAATTTGCGATAAAGGCGCAGGCGTAAAACAAGCGAGAAATTCTGTCGCGCGACGACACGCCGACGGCACCACATTGTCGAATAAAGGACGAAGCTGTCCCAAAAAGGACTCGCGGACGAAAGGTGGCGAAGGAGGGAGGGAACGAAAAGGGGCGAAACTCGCGCTCTTGCGCCCGCTCGCGGTACGGCACTGGCTTAACTCCGCAATCCGATTGGAGCGCGACTGATGAACACACACAGACGTATAATGCACCGGTACACGCACACACCATCGAGTGTACTATTGGCGCGGCGGCGTGCGTACGTCGACAGTCCCTGGTAGCGAGGGAGAAGGACGTGGCGGGACGAGGGCAACGCGCGATGCGGGAGTAGGAAAGCGAGGTGCGGGACCCGATTATGCCCGAACATCAGCGGACGCGTCCGACGCGAAATAGTCGACAATTGACGCGATAGAGAGTTTGGCGAGAAGGTAGCGGCAAGAGGGGAGGGGGAACGAGAGGAGGCACGCTGTTCTCTCGGGTGAACCGCTTCCCCTTTTTCAATTTTATCATGCGATCGACGTCGCAGCTCGGACTCGTCGCTACGCGAAATTAGACGAAATCTTCTATAATTCTGTTATGTCTTCTCCGCCTCTCTCTCTTTCTCTCCCTCTTCCTCCTTGCCCGTTCCAGCGACGCTACCGAGATAAATCGTGTGAGACAGCGTTAATCGATAAAAATTGTATAGAGGATTGAGATCATCGAGGTGCCGTCCCGAAACTCGAAAACAGAATACGCGAAAATGTTGAAAGCAACAATTGCGGAAAAGCCTTTACAGCTGTTGCGCGTTGCATATAAATGGTAATTCAGACAAAATAAATTTCTCGATGTTTAGACTTCGTGCTACTGATGGACGGCCCAGGCACAGTTACATGGGAAGAATTCCTCGAGAATGCAGAAAGGTTTCTAGTTGTTTCAGACAAGATATCGGATAGATGGAAGCTCTACGGAGACAAGGTATATCGTCAAGTCACTCGCGCGCGCGCATATGTATATAGTATATATGTTACAGTCAATTTGATTAATTTGGGTATTATGTTTAATGGCCAGTCAAAATAGTCATAATATGCCCATTAGTTCTAAGACGTTTAAATAACGAAAACATATATGTATTTAAATTAATCAAAGAACCGGTTATTATAGATTGTGCCCACCGATAAGTAGACAATGTGATTAATGTTGTAAGATTAAAAATATAAATTTATTCTTTTCTATTAATCATTTTGATCGAACATATGAGAAATTATTCACATTGGTCGATCATTATGTTTCTATTTAAATAATTCCCAATTATTCAAATTGCCCATAACACACACACACACACACGCGCGCGCGGGCGTTTACGTGTGTGTATATATATATATATATATATATATATATATATATATATATATATATAGAGAGAGAGAGAGAGAGAGAGAGAGAACAAATAGTAATTTTCAAATTGGATTAGATAACTCGACAAGTTATATAAAAAAAACACATTTAAATTAATATTTAATTGCTTAAATAAGATATTCTTAAATACAGATAACTTTTCTATCGTAGCTCAAATGCAAATACCATTAAAACAACTTAATTATAACATTAGATAAAACGTCAATAAAGTTTAAATTTGTTTCTATCATTTTCTGAGTTTTTTAAAAATACGAATTGTTAATGAAATTCACAATAATTCATTTTTGCGCTATTTATTATAAATATATAAAAATCGTAAAAAAAACTTAATAAATCGAGTATTTAAACATTTTAATTTTTTTTTTTTTTTAAGTTGTAAAATGTAATAACATGTAAAAATTCAAAATGTGATATTATTTACGACCTCTTCAGGGACAAGTTACAACTTAAACGCAGAACGATTGAGAAATATATTCCCAGTGAGCAAGAAACATTAAAGCAAATTTAGAAATGTTGATCTTATGTGTGTATTTTTTGAACGTTTTGAAATAATATCGTGTAAACATTTCAAAAGGATTATTCGATACATGATTTTTTTTAAACATTGTTGAAATGTTTTAAAAACATCTCCACGTCATGGTCAAAGTTTGTTCATATTGGTGTTGTACATGTTTGAAAACGTTATTGAATATCGTTAAAATAATAGTAATTTTATTTCATTGAATTTATTGCATCCCGTGTCATTTAGCGTTATTTTCATGTTCTCATGTTAAAAATTATATACGCTTAGGATATTCCTGGACAAGCTTATCTAGCCAGGAGAACCAAATGCTTCGTACCGAGCGAGTCGATCGTGAGAAAGGAAGGATCGACCTATGACGACGGCGACGACGATGCCGAGGAGTTTCAGGTGAAATTTCGGGAAGACCCACACGAGGCTACCTCCGCGAGCGAAATTCCTTTCATCATCGAGCACCACATTCTGTGGTCTATTAGCTACAGCGTCCCAGTTCTCTTCTTCAATGGATGGAAATCAGGTAACCACCCAGAGCGACCATACAGCTATTCGCATTGACCACTTGGAAAAAGATCTATTAACCGTCACGGGACTTTCGTAGAAGAAAGGGCTATTGCCAAAAGAAGGAAGTATATCGAAATCGTCTATGTAGGCGAAAAAAGGTGTAGTACGCGACGCCTTTTCGAAATTTCGAAAATTGCGGGAACAGAAGATACCTGAAATTTGCGATTGCCGGCGCCGTGCATTCACGCTATCCCTGCCTCGCGTGCATCGTTTTATTGATTATAAACGCAAACCTGCCCGACTATTTCAATATTCGCGCAGATCTGCCGACGGTATTAATTAATCCCGATAACGCATTTTAACGGCGCGGAAATGCGTCATATATGTCGTTTAGATTAATTAACATCATTTTTTTACGCATTCATTCAGCGAGAGGAGCCAATTGTCGTGAGAGACCTGACGTGCATTTTTCTTTTCATTTTGTTCTCTTTTTTTTTAGATTTCGTCGGTATTAACCCGGTGAGCGTAAACGAGGCTCAGACGGTCTACGGTTCCGAATTAAATTACACGGAATTATCACAAGCGATTCACCCTATCGTCGGCACACCGTTCCTACAATTACATCCATGTCTGTCGCAGGAGTTATTGCGGACTATGCCGAACAGGTGAGGCGCGGCATATTAAGCGACAGAAAAATTACGAAGAGAACAGCTACACGCGAAAAGAATTTGAACAATTTTCCTTAAGCATCTAAAAGTTTCGTTGAAAACAGATCTAAAAATAATTTTATTGGACCATAAAAATAATTATGGCTTTCGAGCATAATGAACAGTGCTGCAAAACAATTTCGACATTCTAATGGCAATCAATTTGAGAATTCGGTATAATTATTTTTATGATCCAGCAAAAAATTATTTTCATAGATCTGTATCCTATAAATAAATTTTTAGATACTTTAGCAAAACCATTTTTTCCGTGTATGTAAATATAATTTTACATCCTACTTCCCTGAATAATTCTTGTTTATCGTGAATTTTCACAAATGTTGCAGCAAGAATAAACTCGTCAGCTGGCTAAGCTGCGTGGCGTCTGCGGCCCTAAATCTCAAAATACGTCCGGAATACTTTGAACTGACTCACTGAAACTTCGTCTCGAGCATTCTAAGGGCCGATGAACATTCTAAAACCTGTAAATATTTCTGTGCGAGCATTGTTCTAACTGTACTGAAAGAAAGAGAAAGCGAGGCGTATTCTACCTTTGTGACTCTAAAGTCATCACTCTAACGACTGGCGACCGGTCATTCAAACTCGTTTGCTTGCAGGTACCTGTAACGTACAGGGAAAAATCGATTTTTTTGATGCGCGTAAAAATTTGCTATTAAAAATAATTTTTTGTTGAAATTGAAAATAATTAAGACGCTCGAAAAGCTAGAATGTTATAAATTTTTTGTAGCATTTCTCATGTTTGAATATCCATCACAATAATTTTGGATGGTCTAATAAAATTGTTTTTAGATCTGTATTCAGTTAAGTTTTCAGACACTTCGGTAAACTCGTTCTTTCTGCGTAAGAAATGTTTCGAGAGATTATCCTATGAGGAGAACCTGTCGGTCTCATCTCTATTCGAGAGTAGGCGAATGATTCCAGTCACGAATATTCGATGGCAACGACGATTCGAGTGGAATCCGTTCGCGGACGTCGACATGGCGGATCTAGCATTGACCCATACGGCGGGCCGAATAAATTGCTCGCAAATGGGCGACGTTTTGCGTTCGCGCGCGGGGGCGGAGGGAAAACAGGGGGGAAGCGGAGAGCAAAAGAGGCTAGAGCGTGGAAAAGAGAGCATGCAATTAATACGACCGCGGACACGTGCGCGCGCGCACGGCAATTAAACCGTACAAAGACGCATTTGCGTGCGGCCCCGGGAATATTCGTTCTCGACGAACGCGCAGTTTTTCGTATACGCACAAGTATATGTACAGTCGGTTGCGTTAACGATGTCCGGGGACACGTGGGCGGTTAACGCGCTTCTCGTCAATTCCCTTTTTGCTCTTTGCGATGAACGAACGACGGTAATCGAATCGTACGATTAATTGCGTGACGAAATATGATTCTCTGAAATACTGCGAGGAGAAAAGAAAGAGAGAGAGCGAGAGAGAGAGAGAACGAGAGGCAATGTTATTAGGCACCGTTAACGTAGCCAGTTGTACGCAGCGCTCCCGTCCTCGCGCTCGCATCCGCGCATTCGCGTCGCACGCGTACCAGCGGTTCTCATCCGAGCCGCGACGAACACTTACCGATTAATAATCCCGTTAGCCTCGGTCCCTCTGATCCATCCGGATTCGGCCCGCGCGTGTAACGAACGTTCGCCTTACGAAACACGTGCCGCTCTAAATTACAATAGCAAATGTACGTTATTCATGTTATTCGACCTCCATTCTGATGGTTCTCCTGCAAATAAAAAGAGAAATATTGAGGTTATTCTTTATTCTCAGTGACGAGATGGAAAGAGAGCAGGAAGAAGGAAGGGCTAAAATCGTGTTTCGGCAACTCGAGCCGCCCCGATGTTTGTCGAGAGCTAATCGATATGGCTTTTATACATCGATCGCGAATCGGAGAATGCACGGATTTCTCATTTGTTAAACTTACATTATATTTGTTAATATCTAAGGCCTTTCTATTATGGACTAAAAGCTCGAACTACAGCCATTAGAAAAAAAAACTGATTACTAAACAAATGCGTAACCCACGCATATAATAAATTAATTTATTTAGTTAATTTAATATTTGTCAAATTCCTGCATTTTTATATGCATGTGATGTGATATGCACGTAGTTCTAAGATTAATGAAAAGATTTTCGATGATATTTCGCATCCGATTGATTTTTGTCCATAGAAGTTTCTTAAATTTCGAAGATAACTACAAACATATATAATTCCTGTATAAATGTATGTAAAAAAAAAAAAAAATATATATATATATAATTATAAACTTTGTGATAAAATATGAAAAAAGTACACTGAGAAAAAAATTATTAACTTGACTAAATTTTTCAAGTCGATTAAATTTTTTTAGTTCAATTATTTATGTATTTATTTTTTGAAAAAATTAGTCAAGTTAACAACTTTTTTTTCAGTGTACCTATTGGCCCAGTCATAATGGGTTCTTGCGTCTGATCACTTTTTCCACTTTTATTTTTTATTTAAAATAATCAAAAAATCTGTCAAAATTCATAAACATGCTTTCGAGTTTCCAGAACAAACTGCACTTTTTTAGAAGAACAACATAGTATAATTTAATTATGTTTAAAATTTCGAAAAACTTCCATTGATAAAAATCTATTGGATACAGAATGATTGGGTCCTGATAAAAGCCCTTTCTAGAAGAATCTTTTTATCTTTCGAAAAAAATCTTTTCAGCCTTTAAATTTTAATCTTGTAACTGTATCAAAATTTTTTTCTGAAATTACAGGCAATACGAAAAACAATTCTCTGCAAATTACTAAATATATAGATTTATATTCAATAATATAAAAAATTGTAAGAAATTGTGTTTTTACATTGTGAAATTTCCGATTGTTCATAATGCAACACGATAACATTTGTTGAAACAAGTATCTATAATTTCTATAAAATCTATACTGAATTATCTATTCTTTCTTTCAAAAATAATATAGTCAATTGTTTCTTTTTTTAATTCTTCAGTGCATAAGATTCTTTCAATCAATCATGTTTGAATCAGATCTTTTTCCGTATTTTAGATAATTTTTACAGAAACTTAAGGATATTTCGACATTATTCAATTTGGAATCATTAAGATTATTTTGATATTTAAAGCTATTGCACAATTAGTTACGCATACAAGGTTAATTCTTTCTCTTTCTTTCTCTCTTATCATAATATCGCTTTGCATTACAAATATAGCCCAAAATAGCGGAGTGAGAGTGATCCATCGAGGTAAGGAAGCGGTTGCTGGCGCCACCTACAAAGGTGCGACGAGTAAAGAGAGAGAGAGAGGAACTTGTTTCCCTGTCGCCCGCGCGCTTTTCAAACTTGAAGCGCGGGCATTGGCTCGAATTACTACTGCGCTCGCGTTATCGATGGAACAAGTCGCGATTCCGCGGTCGTTTCCACGCGCAACAGGAGCGGCGGGTCACGTCGCGTGATGTCAAGTACAGAGTCTCGCGGCTGCCGGATACGGCAATTCTCCTCTCATGTTATAGATGCAATATCGCGCGAGTTATGTGCCCCGAGACGAAGGCGAAATGGACGACAGTTTCGTCTTCCGCGACGCTCCTCCTGTAAAAGCGTATTGAAAAAAAAGCAAAATTCTTTTTCTCTTTCTCTCTCTCTCTCTCTCTCTCTCTCTCTCTCTCCCACCTTTTTCCCTGTCCCTCCTGTTGCGCACGCGACGCCGAGTCCTGAAAATCGATAAAAAAGGAAGAGAGAGAGGGGAAAAGGGTTCGTTCAACGAGGGAGGGCGTTTCTCTTCGATCGCGCGCCAAAACGCGGATGCTGCGAACGAGACCGAATTTCATTCAGCGACAATCTCTCGAATCGAGTGGGAAGCTCGGGAACGCACGCACGCGTATCTCTTTCCCGCGCTCTCGAATTTGCCCATCATGTCGCCGAAGACGTCGCACGAATTTCTTTTTTTCTCTGCCGCACGTGGTCGTACAAGATTTAAAACGACACGAGATGCGTGAAGGCGAATAGCGCGCTATGCGACGCCTGTCCGAATTTCAGGAGGAGGCATTTTATCGATCCCATATGCGCCGCGTGGGCAGTACCTCCTGACATCCGATTCGTTGCGCACGTCAGATAGAAATAGAGGCGCCCGGATAGAATCCGGGGTGACAATGAATTCGCCATGGCGACCGCCGCCGGAGTCGCGAGGTGGTGGTGGTGGTGGTGATGATGATGACGGAGGAGGAGGAAGAGGAGGAGGGTAAAGCGCGAGCGCGGGACGCGAACCCTCCTTCCGTCCCTTCTATGAGAGGAAAGCTACCTCCCCCATACTGTACAACCACCACCACCACCATCACCACCACCCAAAGTACCGTTCGTGTTACGAGAGTCATTCACTTCTTCCTCTCGCCGCCGGTTTTCGCGGGATCCTCGCTCGCCGCCGGTTTTTACCGGATGACACCGGATGGGACGAGATAAAGGCGAGGGCGAGTGTGTGACAACGACGATCCCTCCCCCCGAAAACTATCTGGTGCGAACCGAAAGAGAAAGGCGAGACCTCCGATGAGAGCGCGGATCATTGAGGACGCGCACACGCACTCACGCACGCGCGCGTGGACTCGATACAATTTTTTGCTTCGCTCATCGCATATCGCTCGCCGATTTATCTTTCTCTCTCTCTCTCTCTCTCTCTCTTTCTTTCTCTCTCCTTCTTCGGCCGCGCTCTCCCGCCCCCTCTGCCGACTCAACCCTTCTCTCGCGCGCTTTTCGAACGCGTGGCACGAACGTCACACACGCGCGCGCTCGGCTCTCCTAGCCGCCACACCGTGCTATAAAGAAGCAACTTTACGCCGTGCCGCCACAGTCTCGCGATCGTCGCCGCGTCGCGCGCAGAAACAGGATTCTCGTTATTCAGCAGCACGACCAATCGCGATGTACGTATTGTAGATACATGCACGCACGCACGCAATCGTTCGTGTCCGCACGTAGCGCGATCAGTTGCGCGGCGCGTTGCGATAATCGTCCGCGACGGTGTACTTTTTCCTTTTTTCCTTCTTTTTATTGCGATACCGCTCGAATGCGATGAACTTAGAAACGCCGCCGTTTGCGACGTCGATGCGCAGTGAACGAAAGTATAATCGTCCAATAGGAAATTCAGCGAGGGAGAGAAATGAGAGGAGAGAAAGAGTTTCAACCCTTTGAAATTGTGTGCGACGTGTTTATCGCAACGGCGAACAACGACAGAGTGCACATGTCGTCCCGATTGCTCGCGCCTTGATTGATCGCTCTCTCTCGTGTGCGCGAGCCCGTATCGATTCGCAAAAAGATCCCATATGTCTGGTTCGCGTTACAAAATCAAGTTGTCACCCGTGCGGTCTCGATTCACCCCGGGCTTGATTACACACAGGTGTTTTTCTTGCAGAAAAGCGGTTATCTTTTCTTTTCTGGGTCGCTTAAGACGCGACGAGCAGCGTCTCCATTCTACTGTGTTCCATTCTACTGTAAACAAATGCACCTTGTTATACAGTACAGAAAACACGCGACACATCTCGCCTCCTTCAGTTCGATCTCTCACCTAGTTTCTTATTTTCTTTCTTTCCACGCGATCGAAAGTTTTTCCAGGTTGCAAGTTCATCTCCCGTTTCCTTCCGCCGAAGGAAAATTATAAATGACAAAAAGTCAACGAAGGTCGTGTGCGAACGTTTATGTACGGTTCGGTTAACGACGAACACTCGTGCGAACGATTATGGGGTCCGAAGGTTATCGGAATTAATTAATCGGGAATGCGGAGACGCGGCCGGCGGCGGCGGCGGCGGCGGCGGCGGCGGAGAATCGGAGAGCTTAAATTTGGAACAAGGGCACACATCGTAAGGGACACGCTTTAGGACCTACCTATCTCACATCCCGCGCGCTCGATTGCGCGCGATTGTGAGCTTAGGCGGTGCCTAACGCCGCCGAATCGACGAAAGCTAGCTGTCGATGCGTGAAACGAAGCTGTTCCACGCGATTAGCTCGCGAGCCGATCTTTTCCGCAATTAAAGCTGTCAGACCACTTGAGCGCACCTTGTAAATCCCAAGCCTCTTCCGTTTCCACGCCGCTGGAGCTAATTGAATCAGATGCATACGATACGCAAACTTGATCAATAACAACGATCGCGAATAAATTACATCGCACCTCGAGTGTGTCGGCCGTTTAACAATCTTCCGACACGATAAGTTGTCCAACGTCGATTGTTTGTAATTATTGGACTTTTAGTTTTAATATTGCTAACAATTCAAGCGATAAATAGAGCGTTTATTGGCGTTCAAGCCCTCTAAGAACGAACACGTTGATACGGAAAACAGAAAAGTGAATAAATCTATTAAAGAAAGAAAATACAAACTAATAAAATAACGCCAAAAAAAGAGAGGAAGAGAGTGAGGAGAGTGTGGGGATTAAGTGTGCAATTCAGGAAGATGGGGGTGGATGTAGTTTTTATTACGATTAATTATCATGTCTTGTATATCAGCTGTTTATCTTCTTACGATAAATGTAATATGTTATGTAACAGATTACACGCCGCGCACGTGTTGCATCAGTTGCGTTGACTAGAATTCATCGATCGGCTCGTTTAAAGAGAGAGAGAGAAATAGAGGGGGGTGACAAAGAGGGGGAGGGGGAAGAGAACGAAAGAGAGAGAAGGTGGAAGAAGATGGATTTCTTTTAAAGTAATATTAAGATGTTTAAAGCATGTTGGAAAGATAATTGAAGAGAAAAAAGAAAGAAGATATCAATCTGACAAATCTGTAACTTCCCGCTGACGGGATAACAAGTGTCGAAGCTCGACGACCGACATCTGTTGCTGGGCGCGTACGCCGAAAAGTGTAAACAGCAACGAAATCGGATTATGTATTGGAGCGGATTTGTTTGCGCTCGCGAGGAGAGCACTTGTCCCCGGCGTGCGTGTTACGTAAAAACACACGACTGGCGATTATTGCTCATTAATATCGCGCGTTTGATCGCTCGGTGGCGTTAAAAATAAATGCTGAAAAAAAAACGTCGATAGGTGTACAGAGTCCTGACAGTACAGGTTTAAAAAAAAAAAAAGAGGAGCTTTAGGGGGATATCAAGATTCAGCGTTGTTATTAACGTATATGTATATATACGGCGCATCATCAATGTTCTGTTGCAGATAACGACGGAGGCGAACTGTTCGCTCATCGATCGGCGCGATATCACGTCCTGCGAATCTCGGGACTACCTGCGCCTGGGAACCTCTGGCGCTCTTCGGATGACGGGAGACTTGAAGTTTTCGAAGCGAGGGGCACGCCGAAACGTCGGATAGCTGAGGAGGACTCGCCCCCGGCCCCGTCCGCGGCACAACACCGGCGGATCATTATAATCGAGTGGACAAACCGCCGACAGACAATAGGGACCCGGCCGGTCGCTTCCGATGGGGTCGTAGCCGCCGTACGCAGCGCGCGCCTATTCGTAACAGTATATCGCGATGATAGGTTAGCCGGTAGCGGCAGGAAGAGATCGTCGTAGCAAGGGGAGATCGCCATAGCTAATCGTACCACCCAAGGTGGCACAGATTGAGAGCCCCATCAGCGCACATCCTCTCCTGGCTAACGAGATACCGCCGAGCGTCCATCCAGTTCGTCCAGCGCGCCGTTACGCCGCTCGTCGCGTCGACGACGACAGCGTCGTGCGTCAGCTTCCGATTGGCTGATTAGAATACGCCGAAACGACCGAAGTCCCGCGAAATTGCCAACTGAATTACGGAGAATTCTGTTTGCCGCGCGAATCGGCGGCGATAAAAGAGAGGCAGGAAAAAAAAAAGGGAGGAAATCTAATCCCTTATCCCACCGTTAATCCCACCGTTAATCGCGCGCCCGTCCTCGACCTCTTTTTTTTTCTTCCTTTATCCTCCGTCGTGTCTCTCATCCCTCTCGGCTTAACTCGGCACCGTGAGCGTCACTCGCCATCTCGACACGTTGCCGTTTCACTCACGAAGAAACGAGGCAGGAGGGAGAGGGAGAGGCAGGCAAATTCGCTCTTAGTGCCCCTCGACGGATCCGGCGATTCTCTTCCCCATCGGGACGACAGTCGGCTTCCGGCTAACTGGAAGTGAACGCTCTATGTAAACGATTGCCGAGCGCAGCTGTTATTGGAACACACAGGACTCAGGAAGCGCATCATGGAAGTGGCAAGTGAACTGTAAGTACCAGCCTCCCCGTCGAGATATCGTCATTTCTATTTCTTCTTGTGCTTTAACTATTGCCTTACATGATTTATAAATTATCTGATCAACGAATGGCGAAGCCGTGATCGAGGCTGCATTTGTGTGCACGTCGCGGTATGCGAATATCCTTGTTAGAGCAAGTTTTTTTTTTCCTTCTTATTCTGATGCAACTGGCACTTGTTTGGTCATTTGTTTGGATTGTATTACATTTTATCATGACGAGCCATCGACGTCGGTCTGCTGATAATTATACTTGACACATGTCCCAAATAAACTTTGTCCTCTGTGCCATGTAGATCTTTTGACTTAGTTCTCTCCGGAATTTAGTATCTGCGACTTATAAAAAACGTGTCACGTAGTTTCCGATAAGGATACGTAATTCTAAGAACCAGCATAAACGCAGTTTTTTTATGGCATATTGTATTGCATTATTCAAATGTGTTTTTTTTTTGTAATTTATAATAGAAACACACGCTTTAATTTCACAAAGTATTTGGCAAATGCGTTAGTTAATGTATATTTTTTCAAACTTTTGAGTACTTTTTATATCACTTTTAATTCTTTCAATTTTAATTATCACCTTTTTGCATACATACATTTATCGGGTGGCAAAGTATAAATCATTCATATCGGTTTATTTAGATTGCGTGTCCACTTTTATAGGTTAATTAAAATTAATTTTGCTAACAAATTATATGTAATATAAGAGGAACAACCTCAATTCTTTTTCACAGTGATACCGCGTGTCGCGTATCTCTATCTCTTATAATTTTACGTCTTTGTATCTTATAATTTTTTTTTTTTTTTTGACGTCTGCAATGTTTTTTCTGCCCACATTAATAATCATATGATAGAATATGTCTGTTACGACATGATTTCAATCGTGTCTGAGCTAAATTTTAAATTATAGTACACCGTTAACGTTTATTTTGAGCAGATCATGATTCTTTATACGATGTAGCGATTAAATCGTAAATGAAGAATAATTTAGTGATGGTAGAAGCTTTAATGACGTACTAATTATGCATTACATAATTAAGAGTTTAGCTGGATCGCACGAACGTTAAAGGCTAAAGCGACTGGAGCTGACGCATATTTTATCGCGATATGATACGTCGACATTTTTAACTCGTTTACGAATGTCATAGCGAAAAAAAATATATCGTAGCGATTAGAAAATAAACATTACAAGGGAGAGGCGCGTGGTGCGCGTTTATCTAACATATGACATTGCGAGTTTCCGTGACATAGCATACATAACGTTTGATTTACGCGCGAAGCCGAAGATCAAGACGCGATATTTTACGTAATTCAATCGCCACGAATTTATTGCGACTTCGCTATTAAAAGTCGCAGATCGCACTTCAACGGCGAGCACTCGCGGCGTGAATGGAAGTTAACCCTGCGCGTGTATGTACATACATGCAGTTGTGAACCATTTATACGCTGCGTCGTATATATCGCATTCAGCGGCAGCGAGATTCATTGGCACAGAATTCCATAATGGCAACAGCGGGTGCTCGGCGGCTGCTCATTAAATCATTGTTAGGTCCGTTCTTTGTGATAAGGAACGCAGAGGGAGAAGACGAAACGGTCGCGACCGCGCGCGCGTGCAGCGCATAAGACATCATCGCCAATTGTAATGAGAATGTGCGTAGATGCAGCTTCCGCGGCGGTGCAGTATGTTGACTGAGCGTCTCGTCTCGTCTCGTAAGGACGTGCCTCGCGATTCTTTTAGATGACACACAGGCCACGATTCATGGCAACATTTTATTTATAGTTTTGTATATCATCCATTTCGATACATATGATCTGCATATACACGCATTCTGCTTCTTCAACTCACCTCTGCGTTGACAGCAGAAAAAAATTTATAAAAGATTGCCTTGTGCGCGAATTCTAGATCGCCTAAACTGTATCTCAAAACTTGAATTTGATAGAGGCTCCTCCATTACAAAAAAATATAAAAGGAGATTGGGCGAAAAGTAGAAGGAAATGAAGACAATATTTGGTTAAGAAGATTTATAATTAAATAAAACACGCAAGTATAAGCCACATCTGGTGGGAATACGTCGATGTATCGCGAATGCGAAACGTGAATACGGCATAGAAGTTGCACACGATTATTCTTATTGCTGATAAGAAAATACCTGCTCCGCTTCTATCACACTAAGCGCTACAACTACAAGTTTATCGCAAATTTATTTCATGCGATCGTCGCAGTCGATAGAATTTGATTTACCAGAGTAGGCGTCTTCGTTTATTTTCACTTCGCGAGAGCAATCTTACGTAGAATTACCTGCTCTTAATGAGCTTTGCAATCATATCGTACCGACATGGAATAACGAATGCTTAACTCGGGATTAAATTCCAAGTGTCTATTTCTACCAGTGTAAATTAACTTTGATCTCATCAGTTTAACTTGCTACTTATCCCTTTCTAATTAGAGTTGTCAGCGGTAAGGGAATCAAAAAATTTATTAACCCAAGATAAAGTTAAATTACTTAATTAAAATAAAATCAATTCTAAATTTTCAAATTTGATTTTCATCATTAAATATAATTTTTAAAATTATTTATGGAAATGTACAGATTTTTGCAACGCCAAGATATAATTTTATATTTGTCAATGATGTTTCAGAAATCGCTCACAGCAAGATTGTAAAAAAAAAATTATACAAAATATTTACAAAATGATTCAGTAATCATGCAGTCTTCGAACGGATTTATTGCGAGATATGTTTTATCTTTATTTCACATACACAAATAAAAAAAGATAAATGTTCTTCTCAAAAGTGAAATAAAGTCTTTTTTTAAGTTTGCTTTAAAAATGCGTTAAAAATTATGATCAAAAATTTTATTCTATAATATTATTTTTCATATATTTAAAAAAATTTGTGTTTGCATAGAGGAGAGAGGATATTATGGATACTGTAGACATTATGATTGACATCATTATTTCCGTTATTAGATAACGAATTCTAACAACTGTTTATGGAATTATTCAATTAATAGCTTACCGTTTTTTAGTGGCGCTAATGTACCAATACACAATAGTTAATAATTGTTTACTTTTGAGCACTTCTAAACTTTTTCAAGGTATATTTTAGCACTTAATTACACATACTTTCTCATTGTTCTTAAACTTGAGCGGTTTTTTTTTGTTATTCAACTCGAGTATTTTTTGGTTATTTAACTTTTTATTCGGCTGTACACACATCGAGTTGTGCAAAGCTAAACGATAACATGGGATTTTGTTAATACAATTTTTTAAACAAAATTTTCATATCGAAATATTTCTTCGATAAATCAGTTGTTACTTTAAAGAGTGATGTTCAGAAACATTAGAGATATCATTTTATGTTTGTTGTTTAATGTTAAACAGAGATAAAATAATATTTCTTATGATATCTCTAAAGTCTTTGAACTAAAGTCTTTGAGGAAAATTTTAAATCGGGAAAATTCTAAACAATGGAACATTAAAAATATATAACTTTTTAACAAAATCTTGTATTTTTTTAAACTAAATCGATTTTTAAAAAATTATTTTTGGGCTAGCCATATTACCACCAGTTTTTTTCTTCTACTAATTTCTTCTACTAATTATGTAATGCATCACTTTTTTATAAATCACGTCTTAAATAATACATATTTCATTAGTTTGAGTTTAGAATCTGGTAAACAACACTTTGATGAATAGAATCGTTCCAATTTCAATATAAAAATTGATTATAAATAAAGTTATATTCAATAAAGTAAAAATGGGTACCACATATTACCCTCTTCTCCTCTAATAATTAGTAAAAAAATGTCAATAGTTTTTCTTTGTTTTTATTAAATGCTCCTTTTTGACTACAGGAAATTTTTCCAAAGAGTGATCGGGGAACCTGAGAAAAGTCAAGAAATATATTTTTCCCAGGTTCGCGCTACAGTCCTGTAAAAAATTAGTTAAACCGAGATCAAAGTTACTTTACATTGATAGAAATGGACATAAGTCATCAATAATAATTTGACAGCCGCGAGATTAAACGAGGAGAAGTAATTCTTTCCTTCTCACTTTTCATCGAAACCTTACATCTTCCGATCGTATAAAGATGTCGGTTACAATGTACACGCGTAATACGTGTAAAACCGGTTACCATACGTACTGGTAAGTTATTCTCGCGTGTTAATTATTCAAATACAATAGGACAGGCGATAAAGACAGGAAAGTCAAAAGGCCGGGCGTTTTTACGGAGGTTTTTATCTGTCGGCGGTATAACGTGTGAAATCAGACGCTATATTCTGACACGCACTTAAATTCTTCGTACGATAGTTAACGACGCGACGTTCGCGAAAAAAATCTTAACCGAGATGTCAAAATTCAAGGTAAATATTTGCGAAGTAACAAGCTCTGTCATTACATATATTTTTCTGTTTCTTTCCATCTTTTTCTTTCTTTCTGTGAATGAAATTTTGAGCGTCAACGAAATTATAGGCAGAGAACAAGAGACTCTTTTTAGGTTTACGTCCAATGACGTCGGCTTTTCGAAATAAACAAGAAAGAGAGAGGAAGGGAAGAGGAAAGAGAGGGAGAGAGAGATCTACCTGCATCGTAAATCATGCAGTGTGCAACTTCTTACATAAGCGTATTCAACAAGTTGTTTGCCGAAGATAATTTTGGAACTTTTACTCGAGCCAACGTCGTGACATTGAGTATTTAGCACAATGCGGTGTCATTCTACGACAGCTCGAGTCCAATTAATGTTTACCTTATTGACTTATTTATCCATTCATTCGCGCCGCTTTACATTCGGAACAATATTAAAAACTGAAACGTAAGAGAGAGAGAGAGAGAGATTTAACGTTTATTGAAATTCTGGGGCGCAGCTCTCTAAGAATGTAACAGATACAAGGTAATTTGAAAACAGAGTGAGAGAACATACATAAAACAAAAATCAAAAAATAAGAAAATAGTAATAAAAAAAAAATAATAATAAAAATAAAAAATAAACAAAGATGATAATAAAGAACAGACTACATAAGAGAAAAACCTAAAAAAGAAGTAACAAACAAACAGATAAACTTATCAAAGTTAGATATGACAAACGAGATGAATGAAAAGAAAATGTATAAGAGAGAAAGTATTTACAGTAGAGTAAAATAAAAATAAAAGAGAGAGAGAGGAAACGGGGCTATATCATTCCTGTTTCTAACTATGCTCAATTCTCGCTTCTAAATTGCGGCTACTTATTATTCTTACTTCTAACCGCGCTTAATCATTCCGTGCTAATCCATTTTAACTAGCTGCGGCTGCTTTTTAATAGCGTTAGTCCCCGTAAAAGCCGTGCAAGCCGATCGTCGGTTTTATGCTTCCGGCGAAATATATACGACGTATGGTGTCACTCGGTATTCGAGAACCATAAAATTTTTACTTCCGACGTTCATCTCGTTAAACCGAAAAGGTTTCAATTGAGACCGTTATTCCGAAACGAGCGAACAAGGTGATATCCTTTAACTTCGTATTCGTGAACCGCTGCGTCGATTAACAGTAATATAAAACCGTGGAAAAAAAACCGTACAATGCGAAAGCATATATATAGAGACACACTCCGGCCGGAAACGCGCGTGGCTTCCGTCATCGTAGGCGATTAATTCTCAGGGACGATATTTTCCCATCTGTCCGCGGGTTCGGATTATTTTTCAACGGTCAACGCGCGAGGCCGGTCGTGTCAACAAGCATCTGCGAATGACGTTATGCGCCAAGAGTATCGTGTCGCGCTATCGACGGATTAACTGCCGCAATTAAGAGCCATCTCTTATACGTCGTCGTTCGTTTACCTCGAAAATTCTCATTTATCTCTGGACCTCGTTTACTCGCGCCGCAACGAATGCCCCGTTGCGAAATTTAATGGAAAAATTCCAGACGGCTCGCTGACGTATACAGCTGTGTTTAAAGAGAATTTCCTGATAAGATAAAAATACCGGCCAGTGTGTCAGTGAGAAGTAGGTCACGATCCTCGACGACATTGCCGTATCAACACGGGTCAGTGCCGGAACTTCGGTGCGAGAGGCGGAAATAATGGAAATAATCCGCGAAACGATCCGTGACCGAACGGCCACGTATACGAATAAAAGTAATAGTCGCGTGTGCGATTGTCGCGGCTCTTCGTTGCGTTACCGAAGGCTTCGCGAGTCTGTCTGCATTTGTCGCCGCACCGCTCCTCCCTCACTTCGTATTATTAAACGCGAGCAACGAGAGATCGGGCGCGATACGACACGATGGGTGCGAGCTCGCGTCGTCGATTTACGGTCGCGTGTATATATACGTATAACACCCGTCAGACACCGGTGCACTCCGAAGACGATTCGTGGTACTCGAGAGAACTTGGCAGAGATCGCCGAATGCGCAAAGTGTTCTGGTCCATGCTTAAACGCTCTGAATTTTGCGCTTATTAAGTCGCACGGGTAATCCGATACTCTCGCTGGCCATTGTCGACAAAATAAGCAATGATTTATCGGCGATGTTGTGTATTAGCATCGATGATATCACGATCATTAGCATTAGGACGCAACAGCAGCGTCTTTTCGATAGCGCTAGATACAGACGCGAAGTGGCCTTGCTCGATGACGCAATCGGGGATAAAGAATTCATGCTTGTCTCTCTGACCGGTTCTCTTTCGAGCGGCACGATTGAGATACACTGTCATTGAGGGGGTCGGTGACATTTTTACGACGATTTTGCTTAAACCCAAGGTTACAACCGATTGACAAACGTGCGTAATTCGTTCTAATAACTCATTGTCAGTCCATTCAAATAGGCTCACAGCTCATGTCTTTTACATCTTCTTCGTTGTCTTGTTATGTCGTCACCGCATAATCGCGTGGGACGAATTTTACGTTTAAATCGGCAATCGCTTAATCCTTAAATGGACACGCGCGGCACTGAGTACCGCACCACAAATTTATTATTTAGCAATTGTAATAATTAGATAAATAATTATAAAATCGTTATAAAAGCAAGCAAAATATATTTATAATAAAATATAGTATTAAAATTTTGTGTCTATTCTCTTATGAAATTAATTTGGTTAGACGTAACTAAAAAAGTAAAAGTAAGATCATTGTTTAAAAATAAAGACACATCCATTTAAAATCAAACGTAGAAAAATAATAACATTGCTGTTACTGAATAATGATATAAAATTAACTTTTTAAAACTTTAAAAAAAAAATAAAATAAAATTTAACAAAGGGATATTAAACATTAATGCGAGTAAAAACAAATTAAAATGTAGGGCATGATTAACATCTCACATTATTACAAATATTTATATAAACACGATTTTTCTTACGTTTTGAAGCGCGCGCAGTACTCCGTGGCGCAAAACGTGTTTTAATGTGTTTAAAATGGACAAAAGGTTAATTACTTAATAGGAAAAATGCGATAACTATGCTATCTCATGATTAAGATATTGAATGAGGAACAGGAGAAGATTGGCAATAAAAGAAAAATGTATTATCAATAATTTTTCAGAAAAATAAATTTTGCGACACTCAGTTTCGCGGCGAGCCCACTTGAGGGTTAAGACCGTAAAAATTGCTAGAAACTTGAGTTACAACAAAAGTCGTGTGATTGCATACGCGAGGCTTACTTATTTATTCATAGAAACAACCGATGAATACTAGAAGACGCGGTCATCTATAAATATAATCTGAGATTGCTCAGTGTTCCAGTTGATCGCGTTTCGTTCTTCAATAATAAAAAATGTAATAAATGTAAGTTTATCAAGCTTGACACATGCAAATACAAGTTATGCAAGTATAAAATTATAATTGTCAATGATACGAATTAAAAAGATCAAAAAGCTACATAGGAATATATTTATTTTAAAATGAATAAAGGAAAAATAATAAATTAATATATACATTTCGATTTTTACCAATTGCAAATCTTTCTCAACATAATTAAGAATCTTTATAAAGGAGAGTCGAGGCAAAAACATTATTACTTTAGTTTAAACTACATTAATTATATTAATCAATTTTATGTTTTTGTCTTGCTTTGAGAAACGTATATTATTATATTATATTCACTTTAAAAATGAATATATTTTTACTTTTTTATTCTTTTAATTGTATTTTATAGATTATTTTTCCTTAATCAAAATTACCAATTTAACGTGATAATATTAAAAAAATTTTTTAATTATATATTTTAATTTTAAGTAATAATTTTTTAAAAAATTATGAGAAAGCACTGTATGTACTTTAAGGCGCCAAGTTAATTTAATTTCCACGTATTTGCAAAGCTACACCTGCGCCATATTGTCGAATTAAAGCAATAATCGTGACACTAAAGCCTCTATCATTCGCTTAATCCTCATTTAATTCCATAACAACTCCATGTCGGCAAGCAACGTAATAATAAAAATACATTCTTAATTGGTACATAGTGGTGTTCTCCAATGGGAGATAACGATTGACAGATCGTTATCTTGCGATGCTAAAAGAGTTCCTGCGATGACAATTCGCAGTGCAATTTGTCGCCTTTTGCCAGCTGCATACAAGTATAACGCGCGTGGGTGCCGTCGATCGACTTCCGCGTTTTATCACGTACTGCATCGCGATAAAGGTGATTCGCCTTTACAGCGACGAATATTTCTGTCCTTCAAGCCGTTATCGAATTCTAATCGATCGCCGTAATCGTATTATTACTTTCCCCGATTTCAAATCAGCGATATCTTGCAATTTTTTTCCTAGATGCACGCGCGTGCAATTTTTATGCAATTAGCAATATTTCCTCGTAGCTGATTGGATTATGTACGCTTTAATAAACTGAAGGAAATCTTGTCAAAATCTTGTCAGCTTGAAATAGTCGATGGTTTAAAACAGTTGTCGGTTAACTATGGTAATTCTGTCTAAAAAGTGCCACTAAATTTGATTTAAAAAGAATTGTTTGTGGCAACGTCGTGCGAAGTGCCGCTGCCAACAATCGGGACACGTGTAAATCGAGTGTTAATCTTAGTTCCACTATAAAAAAGGTGTCAATTATTGAAATAAGCCGTACGATTGTTCGGAAGTTAACAGAAGTGTAGAAACAAAAATATTCCAAATGTAATGTGTTTCGCGATGTTCAGCGACGTTGGAAGATATTAATTACTTTTTCAAAATAAATTTTTTCCTATTATTATTTTATAAATCGTTTTATATATTAACACAAGTATTATGAAAGCTGACGAAACAGGGTAAGCAAAATCTATTTATAATTTTAAGCTGAGAAAATTATTTATCAAGAAAGTTATTTTATTATATAACCGCAGTAATCATAATAACAATAACAATAAATGAATTTCGTAAAAATAGGTGATTTTAAGATCCATTCATTAAACTATATTTTATTTTGATTTTTTAATTTAATTTTCATTTATCATGAATAAGCGTACAATTTAGAAAAAATTTTGTGTTTTTAAAGTTAACACTAAGATCGATATTAATTGGAATTAACTATGAATATCTTGTAAGTGATTATAAATTCTGTGAGAATGATTTTCTTGATAATTTGAAAGAAATATAGTCTACATATCAAGTAAAATAAAGTTCGATGTATTTTATAGCAAATATTATGGAAGCTGGCGAAACAGAGTAAGCAAAATCTATTTATAATTTTGAGCTGAGAAAATTATTTATCGAAATTATTTTATCATGTATCCTTTTATCACATATAAATCGCAATAATCATAATAACAGTAACAATAAATGAATTTCGAATGATTTTAAAAGTTATTCATTAAACTATATTTTATTTCAATTTTTTATTTTAATTTTTGTGCATCATAAATAAGCGTACAATTTAGAAACAAAAATCTTGTGTTTTTAAAGCTAATGCCAAGACCGATATTAACTATGCATATCTCGTAAGTGATTATAAATTTCCGTAAGAATATGATTTTCTTGGTAATTTGGAAGAATTATAGTCTACATATCAAGTAAAACAAAGTCCGATGTATTTTATCCTACACTTATATAATTACATTTGCCGTCAATATAGGATAGTAGAGACGCAATAGACATTACGAGACATTTTATGACACACATTACGGGAAGTCATATTTATGTCATTATTTTCCAAGGAATATTTCATCTCTATGTAAAATCTCTACGTAAAAGTCACGTATTGCCAGAGAATACCACTGACAAGCATCTGATGTTATATGTTTCAGTGATCATTTCGAAGTTGACACGTTAACATGTTGACTACGCAGTGTTTTTTAAATTAAATTTGCGCGTAGATTCAAAAGGCATTAAAGCTCGTATCTTCCGAGATCGACACGTTATCAGTGAATTGTTCTCAATAACTACCCCTCGAAGCAATATCATGTAACAAAATGCTGCTGATTGAACGTTTAAAAGAAAAAGGAGTTATTTAACAAAGAAGGAAGAAATGTGAAAGAAAATGTTATCGATGCGTTCGTTCCAGGTCGCCGCTGTCGGGGACGGAGAATCAGGGCAAGATCAAGGAGAGGAGCTCGTATTATCCCCAAGAACCCAGCAAGAGGCCGCAGACCAAGGGAGAGAAAGTGCGAACGTGTCTGAGACATAACACGCTGACTTTACTGACAGTCGTCGGCGTTATCGGTGGCGTGGTACTCGGCATAATCCTGCGAAGCACACGTGAGAAATGGACGCCCCGCGAGATCATGTACATCGGTTACATTGGCGACCTGTTCCTGCGGATGCTCAAGAGCTTGATTCTGCCGTTAATCATCTCGAGTCTGATATCGGCTATCGGCTCCCTCGATATGTCGCTCAGCGGCAAGATCGGCGGTCGCGCGATCGGCTACTACACGGTCACGACCATCCTTGCGGTTATTTTAGGTCAGTGAGAAAAGCTGATTTGATTCAAATTAAGCTTTCTTTTTGAACTCTTGAGAATTTCAAAAATTAATGCTGTATTGGGCAATTAAGAGTTAATCCGCGATGTTTTTGCGTAATAAATACCTTTACAGACTTACAATTTGGAAACTGAAAATATTTACCTGATGCGATTATCAGAGATTTATATTATTTAAACACAATAAATTTGTAACGCTGAAGATGGTAGCCCCGAAATGTACGGTTTTAAAAGAAATTTATATGAATTTTATATAGAATATGGTATTAATATTGATTGTTAATTGCTCAATATAGGATTAATTTCTGATTCGATTCATCGCACTGTGATCGACACAATTAATTATTCATGGTTTATCGAGATTTTATTTTGTATTGCAAACAAGAGCAATAACTGAAAGATAAACTGAAGAAAGCTTCATTCAAATTGGAAACGTAATTGATGTTGAAGAAATAGGAAACTCTAATGTAATCGTCTCCACAGCTGGACACATTTAGTGTTTTAAACAATGTGCTTACGAGATTAAACGAAACAATTGCTCGACGGCGCGCGAATCGCGATTAAGGAATCGCGCGGTGTCTCGGACGTCTCGACAATGATACGTTTCTCAGAAACGGATCAACGCTATGTGACAAACGGCAGATGCCCAGATGACAACAATACACCCGCCGCATTTACATATCTGGTCGCGAAGGGAATGATAGTCCTGAATTCTCGTGACTCATCTCGGTTAATTAACGCGCGCCACCGAGCGGAGAGAATTGAGCGCGAACGTCGTGTCAAACAACGCAAATTAGCAGCGGCAGATTACAGCGGAGACATTATCGCGGAGGGTTCACGACATTTTGCAACATCGGACAAATATGACGTTTTATGTTACATTCGTCTGGAGATTATACCGGTTATAACTCGAAACTCCTTCGCTTACGTATCATCGTATGCTCGATTTTTTTTCTTTATAAAGCTTCCTCTTCTTCTTGCGATCCGATATCATCACGCCAGCTAAACGATTTCTCGTCATTGTGTTATCGCACCTTATCTCGCCGATTTTACATCGCGACCGCTGACGTTCTTCGCCGCTTATTTGTTTCCGCGATTAATTAAGCGAATAAGAAACAATGGTAAATATCCGACTGCTGAGCGCGCAACCAGTTACCGGTTAAACTTTGATTTTAGGAATAATCCTCGTCTGCTCGATTCAACCTGGCAGAGGTCAAGAAGCCAAGGAAGCAGCGCAGACGTCGAAAACAAATGTTTCCACCGCTGACACGTTAATGGACCTAGTCAGAAACATGTTTCCGCCAAATATCGTGGAGGCTTGTATTTTTCAACATCAAACTATAATGGAGGAGCCTAAAACGAATGCACACGGTAATAATCTTTTTAATGATAGAAGTATATTTCAATTTTGATCGTTTTTTCGCTTGTAAATTTCACGTTTAAAATACTGTCCGTTAGTTCCCTACGATGATTGGAAACCGATCCAGAAGTCAGTTTCGGGCTCAAATATCCTCGGACTCGTCGTGTTCTCGATAGTGATGGGCATCACTCTCAGTAAAATGGGACCGCAGACGAAGCCGTTGTTGAACTTCTTCCAGTCGCTATCCGACGCTATGATGGTGATCACAAAATGGGTCATATGGTACAGTTCGCAAATAAGAATATCCGCGCTTCTCGAAACGTATTAATTTTTCCAAGGAAGAATCTCAATTGACAATTGCGTAATCGTCATGATTGCGTTATATTCTGTTATAATAATTTTACCATAGCATCTCGACTCTAATTTGACACGTCACGTCTCCTTCGTCGAATTACGGAGTCGCCTTCGAATTAAGAACCTTGTGTGTTACGTGTACAGGTTGTCGCCGATTGGTGTGCTCTCCCTGATCGCTTCAAAAATTACGGAGATAGAATCGCTCGAAATCCTAGTCACCCAGCTCGGAATGTATTTCCTCACCGTGATAATCGCATTGCTTATACATGGCTTTCTGGTGCTGCCCGGGTTGTACTTCCTCTGTACGAAGAAGAACCCGTATAGCTACATATGGAATATAGCAGAGGCGCTCATCACTGCCTTCGGCACGTCTTCGAGTTCGGCGACACTGCCAATCACCATCAATTGTCTCGAAGTGAACAACGGCATCGATCCGCGTGTCACCAGATTCGTCATGCCAATTGGCGCTACCGTAAACATGGACGGTACCGCCCTGTACGAAGCTATAGCTGCCATTTTTATTTCGCAAGTGCGAAACCTATCTCCTTCCTTCGGACAGTTAGTAGCGATAAGGTGAGCATTCCTATGCATTTCAAGTTTTTCTATTCATCTCGCGAAAGAAAGATATATATTCTAATTTCGCATCTAATGTCTGTTTCAGTATCACGGCGACTGCTGCCAGCATCGGCGCAGCTGGAATTCCGCAGGCCGGCCTAGTGACCATGGTGATGGTGTTAAACACGGTACATCTTCCGGCCGACGATGTCTTTTTAATCCTCGCGGTCGACTGGTTACTGTAAGTGTATTCTCTTTTACTTTACAATCAAGATTTTCAAGAGCAACATACACAATGTGTCCTTGCATTATTTACAGAGATCGATTTAGAACGACCGTGAACGTTATCGGTGACTCGCTCGGCGCGGGGATCGTCCAACATCTTAGCAGGAACGAGCTCTCGACGTTGCCGCACAGCACGCAGCAAACGCAAAACGGAGCCGATTGTCAAGCGACCACGTCGATATAAACTAATGTGTTCGTTAATCGTTAAAATCGCGTCTCCTCTATTGACGATCATAATCGCGGTTTCATAAACCGCTTCGCAATCGGAGGATCGACCACCCATGGCATGGCAAACATATCGACATGCTTATCGCGCGGCTTATCATTGGAGTGTTGCTATAACTTCTTGAACTTGCAAGAGCCAGAGAGAATTTAAAAGTATATGCGGGAAAATAAAATTAAGAATTAAGATTAAGAGAACATGAATAAATTTATGGACGACAACATGATATTACTTGTTACAGTCGTGTCATGTCCGAGATTTCTAATTTTTTTTTAAGTTATAAAATTTCGAGAAATATATACCGTTGACGGGTACATTTCTACATTTTCAATCGTACGTCATAACGAAGCGCGACAATCGCGAGATGCGATCCTGACAAAGTGTTCTTGCGTTAGGTACTCATTGTCAGTAAGTTCCGTTTTTATCTTAGCCAAATTGATTTAGTTATCAATTACTCTATGCCATACTACGAGCGAAGGGAACAATCAACTGTACCACCGTATCGTAATGCCATATTTGCGATAAACGCACGCGGTATGCGACAGGTGCGCGAATTTCTTCATTCAAGAGTTATCCGTACGCAAGTGTACTATAAAGAAAAAAAAAACATTACTTTGGTAGTCACGTAATTGACATCCATTCCGCGATACAAGATATAAATATACGTAATGATAAGGCATTAAATATCGATTATTGAACGTGCAGCTCGCGGTGCGAGCGACGAGCGTTCTTCAGATGATTTTGGAATATAAGATATGCTTGAAACTAAATACTTCTTAACTTTAGTAAATGTAGGCCCCCACTAAGCAAATTTGCTTGTAAAATGTATAAGTATAGAGTATATACATACGTACATATATATATATATATATATATATATATATATATATATATATATATATATATATATATGAAATATGTATATGTATGTATATACACATATTCGTCTTCCATTTTTGTTTGCCGAGAATTACGCTTATCTGATACTGTAACGTGTATAGTATAGCATTGCGTTTGAGTCGCATAATTCGCAATCCGGTTTTTCTCTTCGCGAGTTATCTACGTTTCTTCAGAAGATTGCATTTAAGATTGCGAAACTCGTAACAGATTTATGAAAAGCGAAGTGTATTCGGCGATTTGAGAAATTGGATTTTATCTGACACGACAAAGAGTCTCAAATAGTTTATATTACCTTTTTTTATATGACAATACAAGCGAGAATTACATATGTAATTTTACTCGCGTATATTATTCCGCGGCGGTACATGTTAGGAAATATCGTCGCGCAGTTGGTGCCATACGATTACATCGTATTTCGAAGATAGCTTTTACACCTACATAATATCCAGTGAATAAAAGCAGACTTAACAAGTTCGATGCCATTAGCAACAATGAACTGTGAGACTTAACCCTCAAGTATGAAGCAACGTTGATCATTTTACACTCCCATCGACTCCTCGATTGAGAAAACGGATATGCAATTTTATGTTTTATTTTACTGCATTTTTTTACATGTTTTCTCACGCGATAAAAAAAATTCGATAAGTAAACTAAAAGTGTAAAGTTTTGTTGTAGAGCATGTTAAATGACGTAAAGCAAAATCCGTACTTAAGAGTCGAAACGCCTTTTATTTTTTGTTACAATCTTTTATTTTTCGGCACAACAAAAATAATCACTGTTAAATCATTGTCTTCGCGTGACATGTAAAAGAATTATGTGAGAAAATAACAAAATGATTAATAAACAAATCGCTTGATTTTCTTACACATGTCCTTTGCTTGAAAAGAGTCTTTTGTTATTTTTTTGGGAGGGTAGAACTTTTTCAGATTTTTATAAAATGAAACGTAAGTCTATACATAAAAGTAATTAACGTGTCCGTTTAAACCGAGGTTTAAACTTTTGTATCGTATTGGAACAGGAATAAAACTTGCGAGTGAAGCATTTATTTTACTTGCCAATAAGTATAGCATTTATTTTGCAGTAAATTTGTTAAACATTCTTCTAACACATATTTTATTTAAACGGTTAAAATAAGATGTAATCAAAATCTAAACAAAAATCGATTATTTATATGGGATTGATTAAAGCATAAAAAAATAAAAGATTCTATAAATTGTTATATAGGAATCTTGTGTTATTATGCAAATGGCGTGATTAGGACAAGCTTTATTGCACAAAAACATGAGAAAGATCTGAATAAAATTAGAGAAGTAAATTGAAGTTAATCTACAAATAAATTCTAAAAAGAGTTAAATTATTTCAAAAATTAAAAATCTTACTTTTGCGCCATTTCAAAGTCAGAATTTGCCTGTTTTTCAATAAGATACACAGTTGATATAATTGACACAGTGTTACACTGTTCGATACTGTAGTGATAAACTGTACTGATAAAAAGCTGAGTCCAAGTGTTATGTGTAAAATATGTATCATCAACTTTCTACAATACTATATGTTTAAAATGCGTTAATTATGTTCATTTTTAATATACACAATATAAGTTGTATAAAGAAAGATTGTTCAGTCATTAATATTATTAGAAATTAAATTGTAGAGTTTTGTGTTCAAACAAGAATCTTGCACAGTGGAACACAGTATAATATCAGTGTGTCATAGATGCCTTTCTCATCGATGATTCCTCAAACCTCTGGTATTGAAATAGCATTGAAATAATCTATTTTTGTTTAGATTTTGATTACATCTTATTCTAGTCGTTTAAATAAAATATTATTTGCTCAAAGAATGTTTAACAAATTTATGTCGCAAAATAAATGCTGTATATTTTACTTATTGGTAAGTAAAGACTATTTTCCAGCTACGACACATTAATGTTACACTGTATTCCATTGTGCAAGGTTTTGGTTGGAACACAATTAGAAACTCTACAATTCAATTTCTAATAATAGTAATAACTGAACAATAATCTTCTTCCTCTATACAAAATTATGTTCCTATTATAAATTAACATAATTAACACAGTTTAGACATAAAATATTTTAAAAAGGTGATGATACTGACATATTTTACACATTTATACTCAGCTTTTTACAGAATCGAGCAGTGTAACACTGTGTCACAGTTGAAACACAATGGATATTTTCCATTTAATAATACAAGTCGCCACAAATATCATTCTACCTTTTTTTTTATATTCAATGAGCAATAAAGTTCGAACGATGCTTGTATCGACTTGTATCACTAAATAGGAAGCACCTATTGTGTTGAACACAGTGTTAACTGTGTCAACTGTGTACTTTGTTGGAAAACAGCCAAATAAATGCTTTATCTGCAAGTTTCATTAATATACTGATATGATACAAAAGTTTAAACGTACACGTTAAGTACTTTTATCAAGACTTATATTAGTTTCACGTGATTGAGCCGAGATAGAAAACTCATGATTTCATAAACAAATTAGAAATATTTGTGAGACTCATTGAACTTCAATAATATGCACAAAAAAACTAAAATACGTCAAACGCATCCTCGCACTTCAATTTAACCTAACCAACTTTAACGTATTTCCCAAACCTATAGATTCGCACGAGTGTATCGCTGTTGCAATCATACATTTAACAAACAACGATTAATTTCGTAATAAGATATATCGTAAAATGTATGTAAAAGCCGGTGCACCGGTAACGCGTGCGACGTGTTTACAACCCGCTCGACGGAAAATCGAGGTTAGGTCCTCAGAAGGCACGGCACTGAGCACCGAACTGCCCAAGTGTTGGCACACATGGCGAAGGGAGCGCCGAGCGTGCGTACACAAACTTCAAATCGTTTTCGTCCCAATGGTTTTCACGCGATTGACTGATTCGTCTCGCCGTACTGTACGAACGATAATTTATGGAAACGCAATGGGAATAAGGCGCAAATACAAGTACAAATTAACTCACCGTTCGCCGCTAGTCGTTCCATCTAGCTTCGTCCAGCTTCGACTCGGCCGCAGCTCTCGCGAACGCTTCTCCAAAAATCCTCCTCACGACGATTCGTCTCGATTCATACTTGGCACGACACTCTTGGTACTTACGCGCGTTGAAAAGAGATACGGGATATGGGGCAACGAAGACGCGATTGAACGCGCGACGCGATCTTGCGTCGTTCCGACTGATTGACCGTTGCCACCATAATGCCGGCTACAGCGGCTGCACACTCAGCGGAGATAAACACGCGCGCGAAAACGCAAACGAGAGCGAATCATATGACGTATATACATACAACACCCGTGATACTTCGTTGGACGCTTCCGAGAGTAAACACGTGTTGTTGTGTCCTTTCGTTCTCACTTGACTCCGACAAACCGACGACTCGTCCGAAAGACAAAAACGTCGCTACCTTCATATCGACGCCGCGCGGATACGACGCTAGTCGAATCAGAACTAGAAGCCGAACTGCGACTGCCCCGACTGCCGTGCCGTTTGGAAATATATATTAGCGACACGCTTGCAACGACAATAGCGAGCATGTAAATCTTGCTAGTTGGAAACGCAATTAAACGTACTTTGAAGCGTCACTGCACTCCGTTATTTGATTACACGTAATCCGTCACGTAAATCGCGAGAGCGATACACCAATTCCGTGAAAGCGCCATAGCCGAACTACGGCGCGCGTTCAAACACTTTGGTCGCTCAACGAGCGGTAATCGAATGTGATTGGTTGGATTTGCGAGTGAGAACTAGTGGAAACCAATCACGTTTAATCTCTCAACGCGCAAGCTAGCCGCTTTGTCGTGACGTTTATTGTCAAATAATCGGTACGCGTTTGAATTTCATTGTCTTTCTGAGTGAAATATTGTTACCCGTTAAGTAAAAATTACAACGAAACATTAATCTAGAATTTTGATATTCTCCTCAGAAGATGCGAAACACGATTGAACGCGAAACAGCTTCTCACCATGCATCGCATTCGACACGACGGACGTGGCGAATATCCGACACTTCACTTCAATCTTTCGACACTCCATGGTACTCTCGAAACACTCGCTTACGTGAAAAACTCGGACTATGGGACGACGAAG
The DNA here is from genome assembly GCF_016802725.1 of Solenopsis invicta. Taxonomy (NCBI): domain Eukaryota; kingdom Metazoa; phylum Arthropoda; class Insecta; order Hymenoptera; family Formicidae; genus Solenopsis; species Solenopsis invicta. The sequence continues at coordinate 28,775,753 of NC_052666.1, read as the reverse complement.
ACGCGAGTTGAAATGCGTCGCAACGCACCGTAACCTTCCGCCGTGGTTTCTAACCAATCGACTGCTGGCAGTGCTGGCACTGCGTAGCAGCGGCGTAGCAGCGGCGCAACAACGCGCAGGCGCGTGGACGTGCCACGCGCCAGTCACGCCGCTACGCAGTACGCAGTGCCGGCAGTCGGTCGGTTAGGGCAGGTTAGGGAGCACGGCAGAAGGTCTCTCTGTGCGTCGCAGGGCATTTCAATTCACATTCTCGTCATCCCGTACGATAGTGTTTGATGCGAGCGAGTGTTTCGAGAGTGCCGTGAAATGTCGGAAGCGAAATAAAGTGTCGGGCGTTCGTGCCAACATCCGTCGTCAGTCGAATACGATGTATTGCGATGCATGATAGGAAGTCTTGTCGCGTTCAATCGTGTTGCGCATCTTCTGAGGAGAATATCAAAATTCTAAATTAATGTTTCGTTGTAACTTTTGCTTAACAGCCAACGATTATTCCGCTCAGAAAGGCAATAAAGATCAAACGCGTACCGATTATTTTGATAACAGACGCCACGACAAAGCAGCTAGTTTGCGCGTTGAGCGATTGATGTGATTGGTTCTCATTAGTTCTCGCCCGCGAATCCGACCAATTACGTTTGATTACCGTTAGATGAGCGACCGAAGTGTTTGAACGCGTGCCGTAGTTCGGCCATGGCGCTTTCGCGTGCGGAGTCGGTGAATCGTACTCGCGATTTACGTGATAGATTACGTGTAATCAAATAACGGCTTGCAGTGACGCTTCGACATGCGTTTAATTGCGTTTCCAGCTCGCGAGATTTACGTGCTCGCTGTTGTCTTTCCAAGCGTGTCGCTAATGTATATTTCCAAACGGCACGGCAGTCGGAGCAGTCGCAGTTCGGCTTCTGATTCAACTAGCGTCGTATCCGCGCGGCGTCGGTATGAAGGTAGCAACGTTTTTGTCTTTCGGACGCGTCGTCGGTTTGTCGGAGTCAAGCGAGAACGAAAGGACACAACAACACGGCGACTGTTTATTCTTGGAAGCGTCCAACGAAGTATCACGGGTGTTGTACGCATATACGTCGCATGACAATTGATTCGCTCTCGGATTGCGTTTCCGCGAGTGTGTTTATCTCCAATGAGTATGTAGCTTATAGCCGCTGTAACTGGCATTATGGTGGCAACGGTCAGTCAGTCGGGACGATGCAAGATCGCGTCGCGTGTTCAATCGCGTCTTCTCCGTTGCTCCGTATTCCGTATCTCGAGTTTTCGACGCACGTGAATGTCGAAAGCGAAATGTCGTGCCAAGTGTGAATCGAGACTAATCGTCAATCGTCATGAGGAGGATCTTTGGAGAAGCGTTTGCGAGAGCTGCGACCGAGGCGAAGCTGGACGGATCGAGCTGGAACGACCAGCGGCGAACGGTGAGTCAATTTGTACTTGTATTTGCCTCTACAATTCGCGCCTTGTCCGTATTGCATTCGCGTAAATTATCATCGGTACAGATGCGACGAAACGAATCAGTCAGTTGCATGAAAACCGTGTTAGGACGGAAACGATAAAATTCGTGTACTACGCGCGTTCGGCGCTCCTTTCGCCAAGTGTACCAACACTCGGGCGACGTGCCGTGCTTTTTGACGACCTAACCTCGATTTTCCCATTCTCCGCCGAGCGGGTTGTAAACACGCTGCTCGTGTCACCGATGCACCGGCTCAGAGTAACATTAAACTCCCATACATTTTACGATATATCTTATCACGAAATGTTAAATGTTTGATTGCAATAACGATACACTCTTGCGATTTGGTTTTTTGGAAGGTTTTTTGGAAATACGGTGAAGTTAGTTAGGTTAAGTTAAAGTGCGAGGATGCGTTTGACGTGGCATTTTAGTTTCTTCGTATGTTTCATTGAAGTTTGATGAGTCCTGCGAATATTTGTAATTTGTTTACAAAATCATGAGCTTCCTATCTCGGCTCGGTTACGCGAGACCGAGCTATAGGGCATTCCTATATTCTACGTTGATAATCTTTTTCACGAGCACCATATCGCTTTTTCTATACTTGAATCGTATTCAACCGGATTATTTCATCGACGAGGCCTTCCATATACCTCAGACATTGCGATACTGTGCGGGAAACTTTACGCAGGTAAACCGCATTTTGGAGATGATTTGTCGATGCCCTTAAACGCACGCGGTTTTTTTACTTATAATTTTTATTTAGAAATAAATCATAAATTGTGCTTTCAGTGGGATCCAAAAATCACCACGTTGCCAGGCTTATATATTATCACTACCGCGATTCTATCGCCTTTTCGTCTTTGCAACGTCGCGTACATAAGATGCATAAATTTACTGGGGACGTGCGTGAATCTTTATCTCCTTTATGAGATAATAAAGGAAAACTGTAAGTCTATCGGGACAAACCAGTGGAACGATTGGTCGACACTCACGTCGGCGTATAATCTTACCCTCTTTCCACCACTGTATTTTTGGTGCTTTTTTTATTACACGGACGTTGTGTCCATGAATTTGGTGCTCTTAATGCTGTATCTGCACCAACATAAACGCACAATGATAACGGCCCTTGCAGGTAACTATTCTGCACCTAATGTAAGTTTCCAGTGTGAAGAGATACAAATAAAAAGTAAATAAATTATGCAGGTTTGCTAGCTGTGCTCGTTCGTCAGACGAACATCATTTGGCTTGGTTTCTTTACTGTAGAACGCGCATTAGATATACTCAGTCACAGGATGGAGCAACCAGTTCCACCTGGAGTGCTTAGCACTCCATTGCATTTTCGTGTAAGTAACATTATGAAGTATCTCTGGTGACAATTTTTCTCAGAATTTCTGTATAATATTTTATAACTCAGAATTTTTTTGTATGAATTGTAACATTTTTTAGAAATACTTAGAAAGAGTATATTTTTTCTCATAATTTTTTATACATGTTAATTATGAAATAAGATTTCTAAGAATTTTTGTTCTATAATTTCTGACGAAATGTTAAAAATTTAAAAGAGTTAAAAACATTTTTTTAGAAATTATGGATAAAAAATCATAAACTATTTTAGAATTCATGTGTATGAAAAATTCTAGGAGATGCATGTCCATTTCCACCAATGCAGGATAACTTTGATTTCTGTTTAATTAACTTTTTATTTTTTCTTGTTCTAAAAATTAGATAGAGATCAAGATAAGTTAAAATGAGATTAAAATTAATCTACATTAATGGAAATGGACAGTAGACTTTCTGAGTATTTTCAAGCATTTCTAAAAAAAATGTTCCAATTTGTATAAAAGTTATGAGAAAAATTTTCACTAAGGAGAAACTGTGAAAAGAGAATGCATTAGGGGAATTAATCTGGCAAACTTGAATCACTTTTAGTTAATTTGGAAGCAGATAACGTACGAAATGCGCCTAGGTCCGCTGTCCTTCGTCAAGTTCGTCGCGCAGATATGCGGTAGTCTACTTCCTTACCTAACGGTGTGTCTCACGTTCGTTGCCTTCGTCGTGTGGAACAGAGGCATAGTGATCGGCGATCGTTCCGCTCATGTCGCAACGGTTCACCTTTGCCAGATACTTTACTTCTCCGCCTTCGTCTCTCTGTTTTCGTGGCCATACGTGGTGCCTCATTTGCGAGCGTGTTCACGATCTCTTCGTCACCACTGGATTCTCGCGGGCTGCATCGTTGCGTTGATGGCCGCGACGATACGTCTTAACACCCTCGTTCACCCGTACGTCTTGGCTGACAATCGGCATTACTGGTTTTACGTGTGGAATCGATTCATGGGCCGATACGTGGCGTTCAGGTACTTGCTGATACCGATTTACGGCGCGAGCTTGTATGCCATGTGGCGTAACATCGCGCATCTGAGGTTTCTCACGCAAATTAATTATGTTATATGCGTATGCGTGGTGCTGATACCTCAATTACTGGTAGAGCCGCGTTACTTCATTCTACCGTACGTATTTTATCGTTTAAATATAAAGAAGCCGGAAAGGTGGCAGATATATTGCGAATCGCTCACGACCTTCGCGATCAATTGCCTGCAATTTGTTATCTTTGCCAGCAAAGTGTTTTACTGGGAAGATCAGCCCTACACCCAACGAATTTCTTGGTGACATTTACGACGAATGCAAATGTACAAAATTAAAAGAGAATTTTGTTTCTATGTTGAGTATTCGACGCCTTCCCTCGCGTTTTCTTTCTATACGTGATAATGTCATTTTAGAGAGAGACAAAACTCTTAAAGGAAGGGTGTTAAGGGAGTGATAATTACTTTTGAACAAGTTTATTGTTCACAACTGAAACTTGTGGCAAAATTGCTAGATAATTTTGTACAGCAACGGTTGTCAATTTGTAATTTCACGGCACGTATATTATCGTCAGCGCACAATACATTAAACGCATTTGATCGACGACTCGATCGAGAACTTTTTTTATATTTTCTATTTTTGTTATGGCTCCTTCGTCTCGTCACTTTGCTATGTTATCGTTTTTTTTATCGAATATAAATGTTGCACGTAACGGTATAGTAAAAGGTACCGAAATGCAATTTGCGAATCTTCCTTACTCTAAGCCTCTTTATTTATTTATAGCAAAGAACTGTATCTTGAGAGAAAATCAGGCCTGATACAAAAATATTCTTAAAAGTAAAAATGAAAGCAAGAGTATTATGCGCATCGGAATAATTTTAAATCTGTACTCCGAATTTGCAAACTTGCAAATATACTAAATTGGAAAAAGATCATTCAATAATTCATGACAGTAGAAAAGCGAGGGAAATGTGTGTGCACTGTAATTGTCATACCATGAAAAAGTGCTCCCATCCTCTCCAGTTCTTTCAAATCTGGGTGTGATATTTATATATATAACAAAGAATTAATTGTTTCGTTTAGAAATAAAGATATGTATGTACAACTTCCGGCTTGCGCATGTACATTCAGCCTCTGGATTGCCGGTAATTTGAGCATTACTCGCGACGGGGACGTTTTCATTCGCCTACATCGCGTAGAACCGACACTATAAAACAATACAATCGTATATCACAAACGGCCTCGAATAAACGCGCTAAGTACTCTCTAGAATTTCTCAGAATTAAAATTAAAAATTAAAACTTACTTCCTACATATTCTAAATGATAAAACAAAGGTAAAATCGTTCATCTATTTATGTTCTTCTCTTTCTCTCTCTTTCGCTCGCTCGCTCGCTCGCTTGCGTCCTCTTTCTTTCTCTCTCTCTCTTTCTCTCTCTACAATCTAACTGCGCGAAAATCGCACATATTGCTTGTCGTAAGTTTATTGCGGACCGTATCCATATAAATCAATAATGAAACGTAAATAATCTTCTGTACACACCTTCGCACATTCCGGCAGGATATGTAATGGGAAAAATTTAATGCGCCTTCTCGCTTCGACATTTGATCATTTTCTAAATAGTGCAATTATCCTATAGATATATTATGTATATATGCTACAGTTTTTCGAGTTTTGGTGTCATATATAGTGACTATATATATATCTTATAGGGCGTAATAGCGATAAATTATCATCCATACCCCGGAATTATATCTATCGCTATAAAGCGTCACGCGCTAGATAAAAAGTAGGTAAAGTAGAGCAGTTTTGAAAATTAAAGTGTCGCAAAAAATTATTGGGAACTCTTAGGAAAATATTTTAAATTAGCACCTTGATCTAATCAACGACACGAAATTTTCCGATATCGATTTTAAAGACGTACGGTCGAGAGTGCCTACTAGATATATAACTACAAAGCTATGAAACTTGAGGAAAGAAACTTTTCTTGTTATTTTTGCGCAGTCTTCCGAGCGTTTGTACAGCAGAACTTCTAATGGCCGAACTAATTAAACTGATGGACAATTAATGCTCCGCGATTAATTGTTACTTTATACATGTAACTAATGTTTAATGGTTTTTTTATATTGTTAATTAAAAATAACTACGTCATATTTTTGTTTAAATAAATCGTACACTGAGAGAAAAATTTTTTTAATGAAAAAATATTTTCTTGAAACTATATATTTTAATGCAAGAATTTGTTTGTTCTGTTTAAATAAAAATATTTACTTTTAAGTAGATATTACTTTAAGTTTATAATTTTGTACTTTTACATTTTTTACATTTAAATAATGATTTTACATAATGATAAAGAGAGTAATAATATTATTAAATTTAATTAAATTATTTTTTTGGATTAAAAAATCTGGTTATCTCGAAAAAAGAGGCTCGGGCTGTCTTCGCTTCGCCTGTCACTTGACGCGACCGCGTCTCTTGATATAAAAATAATCTAACAAAATAGTTTCCAGAAAAAATTACTTGAATAAAATTCATAAATATTTCTTCATTTTATTTACATAAATATTTCAATTAAGAAATGTTTAACTTACAAGTAAATAAGCTAGAGATTTGCTTGAGATTCGCCGAATAAATAATATTTTGTATTAAGTAAAATTTTTGTTTTAAGATATTTTTTCTCTCTGTGTAATAATACGGGAAATGTTTGCATAAGTAAAGTTATAGAAGATTACGTAAAGTTGTATATTTGATCTAATGTTGGTTGAATTTTTATAGTGATATGTTAAATTAGGAATGAAAACGTTCGGAATTATTAAGATTCCACTGTACGATCGTAATTCGATAGTCTGACTATTCCGATGCCGTCGGCAGGCAATCGAAACGAATTCTTTGGATTTCGCACTCATTGTCAGTGCACACTTTTCTTATTTCCTAGCTTTTTTTTAATACTACCTAACTCGCGCGAAGTATATTGTGCAAGAATAATCAAATGTATGTATAACTTTAAATGTTGTATTCCTTTCTAGGAAGTACAGATTTTCTACGCACATGCACGCAAGTACATAGGTAACGGAAACGCTCGTCTATTTGATTATAATTCGCTATTTTGTTCATAACTTCGTGAACGGCATTACGATGAAATAAATAGGTTACATAATTAACAACGGTGAGCGCCATGACAGTAAACTTTTCGTTCAGGCCGCGTCGATTATCGACGACTGTCGGTATGAAATGCGCAACACCCTAAAAAACATCACCTTGCTATTAAAAAATTTTATTTTAAATAACTTGGTACGAAGAATTCAAAATCGGCGAACCGATGGCGGCATAAACAGAAAAGTTAGCACAATCAACTCGGCGCTTAACGTGTTAACGAAAATGAAAGAGCAGCGCAAATCTCGAGAATTAAAAAGTATTCTCTATTCAGTCAAATATGATGCAAGAGAAGATGCTCGTTTCGGCGAGTGACACTCGTCACGTATAGGCATTGATATTCAGTTGTCAAAAGCAATGAGGTTCTTTTAAAAATCTGAAAAATTTCTTCGGACTAAGTTGCGATAACGCGCATATTTGGTATTTTTTCAATGCTGATTCATGCTGAAAGCTAAATAAAGTATAAGTCAAAGATATCTCGTGCATTTCAACCTGATATCTATCGATTGGAAATATCTGTGCAAATTTTCATATTTTCGCGTAAATGATAATTTCTCTAATACAATTGGCGACAAAGCTCGAGATTTATATTTCGATTTTCGTGATTCGGCTTTTAAAGATTTATCTTCTCTTTTTCGGAACCTTTCAGAGCTACGAGGAATTCTTATTAAGAGACTTGCTCTAACTCTTTAACTCGTAATCGCCTATGCTTGCTAATCGCGTAAAAGAGGCGGGACAGGATTAAACGACGATCGTTAAACATTATACTTGATAATTAGATTAACGAGCAACGAGTCAGGTTTATCATCGGGAGATCGATCAGCGTGAATTTAAGGGGCGTGAGATCGCCCGGATACATTTTCACTCTTTGATCGAATCATCTTTGATCTCGCGTCGTACTAGAGCAAGTTTAGGAATGGACTTCGCTATGGAATAGAATGTAATAGAATGGAATAGATCTATTTATAGAATTTAGGAACGTGTCCCTCAGATAGAATAAAGTAAGTGTAAGAGCTTGTAACGTTACAGCGAGTGACTCGTTTGCTTTCTTTGGTCGTTGAACTACGCGGTGTGCGACTTCGCCATTTATACGCGTCAGAGATGTTTCGAAATCGCATAAATGTTTTTCTTTTTTTTTTATTTTCATAACTAACGAACACCATTCCCACCCTATCGCGCTGTATGCATCGATTAGTATTATTCATATGGAAATTCACCTTTCTTTTCGCGTTTACGTCGTTTCACGTGGCGCGCGCGAAAGCGGAAATGCCAAAAAGGTAACAGGTAACAGACGGTTCCGAACTCTACGCGTAAATTTCTATCACTGCATTGAATCGAGTCGCTGCGGTCGTAGCGTTGCCCCGGGAATCCTACTTTATTCTCTTTCCCCGTCGCGGTATCCTTTCTCGGAGCAAGGGCGGACCGTCTTCGAGGCGAGCTACTTGTTGCGGATGTGTGTAAAAGCTGATAAAAAAACGACTCGTTTTACCGGCTATGCTTAAAGGTAATAACGGTTTTCCCGCTCTCGCCGTGGGAGAGAGGATATAATATACTTTTAGGCACTGAATCGCACAGTTTTCCGCACCTAGGAATTCCCCTGGAGTGACACCGATGAACTAGTGCGAAGGAGGGGCGGGATTACACACAAGATTCAGGTTTGAGTCCACGCATCTTCGTTGTCCCTGCCGACATCATACGATCTGCTGCTTGAGCTTCACCAGGTTCGTCGCGCCGTAAAGCTTCATGTCCAGCGGCGCGCTCGGCTCGTTTTTCTTCGTCTGCGTGTGCCAGGCGAGCACCTTGGTGCAATTGTCCGCGAGCAGCTGGGCGTCCCGCGGCTCGAACGGCGCCAGGCTCTTCAGGAAGCCGTCCTCCTCGTATCCCGCGCGGAACGGCATGGTGGCGTTCGGCCGTTGCTGCAGGAAGCTAACGCTCACGGCGAACCCGGCCATGTCAACCGGGAACTTTCGGCCGGCCACCCAACCGTCGTAGAACCCGGCGAACTTGCCGTTCTTCAGAATCGGCGAACTCAGCCCGAACTTGGTGCACAGTCCCACTGGGAACATCGACACCGTCTTCGTTTTGCGAATCTGAAAGGCACGCGTTAAGATAAATTCTTTAGAGAGGTCTTTAGCGAAGTTAGGCTATACACTTTCGTGAGTGATCGTACCTCGTCGAAAAGTTCAATATCGTATGTATTGTCATCGTCGGCGAAGTAGAACACACCTCTCGTGGCGTTCGCTCTGATCCACTGCAAACCGCGATTTCTGTTCGACACCCCTCGCGGCTTGGCGCCCTTCTTGAGCTTGTACTTCTCCGGCATCGGAGCTGCGCGTAAACGTAACACAATTCATTCGTATCGCTTATATTACCCAGTATACCCACGTATACAATTGCATGGCAAATTTGTAACATCTCAGATATTAATTTACCGATTAAATGATCGAACTTCAGGCCCGTTCTTTCCAATAACGTGGTAACTTGCTTGGTGGCGACGGTAGCGTCTTCGATGACGAGCCAATGTACATTTTTTATCAACATCAAGGTATGGGCCAACCTCGTAAGCTCGGGAATCTGTTCGGGTCTTCGATATGTGGGCGTGATGATATACAGGGGTTCCTCGGACGATTCCTCGGGAGGGGGCGACGGACGAGACGACGTTACCGCCTTATGTACCACCGTCGCCAGGGGGTGCGATTGCGGCGAAGACTTGAAATTATTTCTGGAGGCCACCGAGACATTTTTGCTTAACTGATTGATAAGCTCCTGCACGAGCATCGAGCTTATTTCCGGACTCAGGCCGTTCGTAATTTGTACTCGGTACACAGCGTATCGAATCTGCAAAGAGAAATGATAACTCGTCTGATGAAGTATAGATCTCTCGTACCAATAATTAACATGCATACATAAAAGATAAGTGTACCCTAATATATGGCTTACCTGCTGTTTCTAAATAGTTACATTATTAAATTGAGTGAAATAACGCTAGTATGTCGCACAGACTGTCAACGTGACTTGTTTGCGACAGTTGACTGCTCAGTATTATGTATTCTGTTGTGGACAGTGAGATCAAAAGTAGAATTTTTTCGACTGTGTTTCTCATAATCTAATATTTCGTGGGAAAGTGCTTTGTAACTATTCATGGTTATTAATCTTCGCAGTTTATATTATTGGAGCTCTATATTCTAAAGTATAAACTTTACAACGCTGTATTGAATTTATATTTTCGTTATACCGTCCTGCTTGATCAAAGAAAACTTTTAGGAAGGAAGAATTAATCACAGATTAATAATGAGTACACACACATTTATCGTAATGTTTTTTTTCATACTTTTGTCACTTTTGATCATAAATTTTAATCCATCTATTAAACTCCGATTCACAGGCTGTGATTTTAAGGGAAAAAAATTAAAATAAGTCAATTGTTTACTTAATGGGTTGTTGATGAAAATAGTCTTTGGTGTACTCTTATATTTAATATGTCAGTAAACATGCCAATATGTTAATAAATTTATAAGTGTAATATTAGATCACGTTATTACTTATTTTTCTAACATTTTTTTAAGAAAAGGACAATATATAATTAGATCATCTCGAGTATCTTAATACTTGGCACTTTTTCTGAAAATCTTCACTGCACCCACGTAAATATTTAAAATTGTTCCATATTTTAAATTACTTTGAATTTGGCCATCAGTTTTTAATTTTGGACTCGGCAAAGAATGAAAAAAATCGCAAAGCTTAGGGATAGGCCATATATGTATAGCGTACCTTATATAATAATAAATACTTTGCTAGACAAGATAAGTTTTTAAGGAAATACTGATCTCGGTACGGCGCAATAAATATTAATCGTTATTTTTTACCATTTCCTCGGCGAGCCTTGGGGTTTTGCTGTCACCCTCCTCGCCCGGCAAATCCCCAGCGTCATCCGCGGAAGTATCGGCATTGAAGGCCGTTACTTGATCAAAAGTAACCCCGGTGGACAGGTGATATTGATAAAAGACTACGCAGATCCCTATCAAGGCGATCACTCCCATTTTCATGGACGGCTTCATTATACTGATGCCTGAACTCACAGAAAGAGAAACGTTCGAGAATAATGGCGAGGATAAAAATGATGTATATACTACGAGTAACGATTTTAACGGAGAGACGAAGAGTGACACGATTTAAAAAAAAAGGAGGAAGAGATTAAAAAAGAAAATGATGATTCGATTACATTTTGAGAAACGTACGTTAAGCTATATTTAATGGTTTTAATCTCGCTCAAAAAATGAGAGTGGAAGATGAATCGGGCTGTAGATTAAAAATTTACCACACCTCAACTTACTCTAGCAACTTTCCTGCTCGGCGCGAGGTGCAGTTACTCTCACGTCCTATTCTCGTATCTTCTCTGGACTGAGTGGGTTTCCAATTTTAATCTGATTCACGGTTCAATCCCATTCTAGGAAGAGGCGGGCACCCCCCATTCGCCGAGCATTAGCGTACGTATAATATAAATGTATATCGTGCGAATTTTATACACGTATATAAAATGTAAATTTCACAGCGGATGAAACGAAGTAGATGAAGATTAACCGTGGAGAGCTAACGTGAATTAAAACCTGACGTTGAAACGCATTTCCCGCCATCCCGTATTAAAGCTCGACGCGCAGATGATCCCGTTTCCGCGTGATCTCGGGCGGAAAACGTCGAGTTGCCATAATAGTTCGCCCCGGGGCTGAAAGTTGAAACAAAGATGTGCTCACTCACCCGAATGCTACATGTGTCGGCTGTTCCGTCGTTTCCTCTGCCTCTCCTGAACCGCGAGCTGCTTCTTGCCCTGTCATAAAAGTAATTAGCTGTCGTAACGCTCGTGATAACTCGCCGCAAGGTTTTTACATCTAAAGCAGCACGATACGCAGCCGCTGTAATTTATTACACTTAGTCGCGGGGATGTAAAGTCCCGGTAAATTGTAATGCGCGAACGAACCTTTCGATCACTTTGTCCGCATATCGATGATCACGACTAATTGCGGCTCTCCACACGGATTTAATTATTATGATTCTCTGTCGCGTCCGCTTCTCGAGATGCGCTACGGCCGAGTCGATTCTCGATCGAACGGACTACACGGGGTTCTCCCGAGGTTTAATTATTTTCGCGGGTCATGTGGCATTTCCCAAAGGCCCGGATTCGCTCGGAGGAGGCCGGGGGGAGGAAGATGAGAAAGAGAAGGAGAGGAGAAGAGGAGGAGAAAGAGGAATTGAGCGCAGGCGTACCGACTAAGCCGATAGCGCGGTCGCCGGAAGAACATCCGTCAGGATCCCGCGGACTTTGGCGATAAAGCGAGCGACGTTCAAAGCGAAGGACCGTCGTCGCTAACGAGCGACGATAACGTTCGAGATTTATCTTACGAACGAGACTAACGCGCGAGATACGCGCGGACGTTTGCGCGGGCTCTCCCGCGGGATGCGGCCGCGCGAAACCTGGGAATCCCGCGTGGCCAGCGTCGTAATTTTAGCCTGTCCTTTTAAACTCGGCCACTCGCGCACTCTGCGAGAAAGATAGAGAGAGAGAAAGAGAAAGAGAGACAGAGACCAGAGATGCGTCAATTGCTCTCGCTACTTCTTACTCCCGCGAGTATCAGGCGGTTCGCGTTAGCCGCGTCTATCATTAATAACCGTCGTCTTCCATCCATATCGCCCCCTCGCGATTTTATAGTCTCTTTAGCGCGCGAAGAGACAATAGACGCTCAGCACGGTATTCACGACGTATGATAACACGTTAAGAACTAGTACTCGACGCATTTAATTCTTATCTCTTCGCTTCTCTGCAGATCCTTTCTGCTAAGGCTGCAGCGAGTAGAAATTTTATCTTTATTTCTCTCTCTCTCTCTCTCTCTCTCTCTCTCGCTGTCTCCCCTTTTTTCTCTATTCATCACCTCATTAAACGAAGAATGCGTACCTGCACAGTACGCTCTTTGAAAGTCGATAATGATGTTCCTTCTTTTGAACGTTACGCAAAGTAGCTCGAAAATTCTCTCTTCTCTAATTTACTTTCAACGCGTCGTTGCTATCGTAACGCGCGTTCTTACGTAAGCCGCGTCATGTGCAGGACGGCCGCTCTAAATTACGCGACACCGAGAATTTAACGCTGTCTATCCTGTATCGCGCGCGGATCGCAAAACGCACTTCTCTTTCGCCTCGCCTCCGGCGATGTCAGCGGGAGGGGGGAAAAATGAAAAAAAAAAAGGCCGACACGCCGATAAGATCTCATCGCCTTTATCTCGCGCTCGCGACACAAAGTGGCGTTTTGCAGCGAGCAAGAATCGCGACGAAATGGCGGAAATTTGCCGATTAAACATTTTAAAGCGCATCACGGCGTCGTTGATCGTCAGAGTCAATTATCGATGAGGTGAATCAATCCGAGCTTAATTCTATTTTAAAAATGTGTTGGAACGCGATGAATATTCATTCTGACGAAAAGAGAATAGCGAGGTTCTCTCCATTCTTCTCTCTTTATTACGACGATAACATGTTTAAAAATCTATTTAAACTTAAAGCGTCACTTCGCCCCCTCTGTCTCTTCTCCCTCGAATTTAATCTGTCAACTTTCTGATGAAGTTTCTGATTTTCTGAAAATTCCGAAAACATTTTTCCATCACCGCGACAATATCTTTGCCAAAGGGAGAAACGCAGCCGGGTTACGCGAGAAAATGACTGCCTTTCGCAACCGACGAAACGGCAAATCGAATTGGTAAACACTCGCTTTGACGGAAAGAGCGAAACAATAAATTCGCGTCGTTGCGATAAATTTTGGTTCAACTAAATGGCGGGAGAAACGGAAACCTGATCGATCGCGTAATTAAGCGCCCGTGATAAGTACGTCTAATTCAGCGGCTTCCTCGGTAAATCGCGTAAGGTGTCAATAAGGTTTCTTATAAACGCGCCTATTTCACGGTGTTCGATCAATGCGAAATCACCGGACGGAAGATTCGGTGTAATTGGAATTCGTAATATCGCTGTGGTATCGTTAATGTAACGAGATTCCATAATCGCATCGAATATTCGAGTACTTCGCCTACCTGAGAAGCTCGCTGCTCGATTGCGCGCTCACAATATCCATACAAATGCGTGTAAAGTTTATATGAGAAGACCTTCTATTGTAAGCCGCAAACAAGGCCTTAAGGTAACACGCAGTACTGTGAAAGCTTATCGATTGTGCCACCCACAGTTGTGGACGAGAAGTGTCGTCGCATATTTATTCTACCTCCTTGATTCTCTCGAATGAAACCTCGCATTACGTCATCGCAAAATTCGCAAAATTATTATTTTTTTTTTTTCTAACGAGCAGACCGATGTGCGGTTTCGAAAATTAATTTTCGTTCGTCATTGATTTTACGTAAAAATAAATTCTCGCTGGGAAATAAATCGCCGTGTTCGCGACATGCGATCTTTCGCTGCAATGATAATGAGATTTACGGGAAAAATAATTAAATATGTATCTCCCCGCGTTGGAAATAGATAGAACAAATACAGTAATATATAATTCAACCGCACGATCTCTTTTCGAGCGTCCAAGCACATATATATATGTATATTAATGTATATGCGCGACGATCGTCACGCGAGAAATTTCGCAGATCGATCGAACTCGTGCGAAATTGTTTTCCATTGGCCGTCTCGATTAATAATTACAATGGCTGTCTTGTTTGCCAGAAATTTCGCGTTGTTACGCGAGCTTTTGAAATCGGGGCTTAAATCACGGCTGTGACGAACGCCGCGGGGATTCGCATAAATTACTAATTGAATGCGGGAAAATGCGGAGTGGGATTCTTCTTGCCTCGTTTCCATGCTTCGCCTGAGAATTTCATGGCCGATCAGCTCCGCACCAACTAACCGTGCTGTCTACATAATCTAGGCAGGATCGTCGGTCTCTAATCTAAATCAGTTTGCAAATCGGTGCGGCATATCGATCAACGGGGCAATTCACCGTCTGATTTAATCAGAGACGCATTCACGTTATTGAACGTACGTACGTACCTGTGTAGAAACGGGCCAGGCTTGCGTATACATATATAAAAAGTGGTGACGTTTGTAGAGCAAAAGACTTGCATGCGTTTCGAATTGGTAATTCGGCAATCCGACCTCGCTTTAAGCTCGCTTTACACGATCTATAATTTGCGACAGATTTAATAATTTAACTGTCAAAGAAAAAAAACACTCGAATATTCTATATATAAATTTCAAATCTTTCAGTTTTTATAAAGTTTCAAGCTTTTAGCCCACTTTAAGCGATCTACAATTTGGGACAGAATTCTATTTATAATTTTATATCAAATTATATTTGACGTAATTGGGTTGCTAAAAATAACATGACATTTATTGAGAAATACATGTAAAATAAAAGTATATTATGGAGAATTCTTTAATAATAACATCAGTTCCGATGTTGTCCACAATTATAATAATAATAATAATATCCGCTTGCATTATAAAAAATAAACTTCGTAAACGTAAAAGAAATATTTAATGTAAGTTGTGGCATATGAGAAAAGAGCAAAGAAAATATTCTGTCATGTACCATATTATATTTAACATGTACCATGTTAAATATGATATGGTACATAACGAACTTTTATCGAAGAATCTGTAGCATATCAAATTTTTTTTAATTAAATAAAAAGCAATTTGAAGATTTACTCAAGTAACATTTTAGTTTAAATCATTTTTTCCAATGCATCGGCACGAGCATATTTATTTTTCATAACTGACAGATTTTACATATAAGCAAGGTTATTTCTTACGTTCACAGTTAATAAACAAGTATTCTAACTTGCTTCCGAAACCAAGACTGTCACGTGGATTGTTAAATATGACAATAGGTTTATGTCATTTACAATTCACGGATATTTATACGGCGCGTATTTCATGCGTCTTGCTTGTTCACATGTTTTCTGTATAAATAGAATTCGAAACATATCATATTTTTTTATTTTTTAATAACAATTGTCAAAGAAAAAAACAATCAAATATTCTTTGCGTAATTTCAAATCAAATTATGATTAGTATAAAGTCTGGTCTACAATAGCCGTAAAGCTATAATGCGCTTTAAACTTAATTGGTAGAAATGGAACGTACAATCGCGGTTTACAGCTTTATGACCTTATGGTACGGTACGACTATTTTAGAATAGACTTAATACAACAATTTTTTCTCGTTTATGATAATACTCACAATTTGATATAATATATAAAATTATAAATAGAATTCTGTTTTAAATTCCGCAAATTATAGATTGTGTAAAATAGGCTTTATATAATATATATTTTTTTTTTCAATTAAAATTGTGTTCATAATTTGATATATAAGATTGTAAATAGTATTTTGTCTTAAATTATTATTATTATTATTATATACACAGAAAGGAAAAATTACTAAATTTAATAAATATTTGTTTCAATAATTGCAATAAAATATTTACTAAATGTAAACAAATATTTATTCAGTACAAAAACTATTCTAATTTAATTTACCTATCTTTTTTCAATTGGGTAAATATTTATGTAACGTAAACATTTCATTGCAAGTATTCAAACAAATATTTATTAAAATTTAGTAATTTTTTCTCAACGCATTATTATTATTATTATTATTATTAATTCTGTTGAAAATTATAGATCGTATAAAGTGGCTGTCCTATTAAGATTGCGGGGGAAGGGAGTTGCTCATAAGAAACGATTCGAGTTTAATCAACAAATCGTTCGAATCCTTCCAAGTCACGATTATTATGCGGAATTATTTTTCTCCTCCCCCCCCCTCCTTTGCATCGTTCAAGGTGCACGCGGTGCAACGCGACGGACGCAAACGGCGGCCGCGACGTTCCGCGACGTTGTACTCGCGTATCCGAGTAGAAACGCCGTGATATTGCCAAACCGCGCCAACTCGGCCGGAACTTTTATAAATCGAGCACTTCCCAGGGCGCTCCACCGACACGCCGCTCCGCAACTCCGATTAATTAAATCTCCTCGCTTTAGAACCGAACTAATCGAAATTTTAACCGGCTTCGAGACCGGGGCGAACATTCATTATTCGAGTTAATGCCCCGCGTTAGACCCGCGGCCAGACCTCGTTTGCATCAAGCCAAGAAAACTGACCTTATCACTCCTTCTTCGTTTCGAGTCGAGCATATTCAAGCGCGCGTGTCTACGCTTATCGCGCTGTTTTGCGCTTTTGTTTGCGGCTTTTATTTGTGTCTCGCGTATCTTACGAATCTTCTCGAGTGGCGCCGCAATACCGTCGACGCGACCTCGCCGTCCATTACATATTCTCTCACCCGTGAAAATATATATTTTGAACGCGAATGCCAATCGGAAGGCGATCGGTTTTCCGCGAAACACGCTCGTCGCTCGACATCGAAGCCACGCGCGCCGCGTCGCGCGACCTTAGAGTCGCAATACGTGCTCGCCGTTAATAGAGCAGTCTTTAATTATAATGTACGTTTTCTTGGAATGTACTTAAGATACCTAAAAATATCCATTATGCGCATAGTCGCCCGCGCGGACTTTTCAAGGCGCCGGAATTTGATATATCGTTTCTAATTTCAGCGTATAATAAATGCGTTAGTCGTTACTCAATTGTTTACGTACCAACCGGCTCGTGATTCGGCCGGAAACCGGAGCACGATAAATGCGACCGCCGATTAATCTCGCAGCTTCCTTAACTAGAGCCACTTATCATCCGTAAGCTTCCGCGCGGAGCCAGACAAATTAACGCACTCATCGTCGTGGCGCGAATCAATTTTTCATCGCGCGGCCCGTCACGCGTCTAATCGCTCGTCGCGGCCGACGGAGAAGCACTCCAGTTTTGAAGCCGGCTTTCTCGGGGGCATTAATCAGGCCGCTCCGCTTCGCTTGGCACTTGATCCAGTTGACCCACGGGAGTTCTCGCGGAAACGACGAGTGGGACGATCGAAACGCGCATCTCGGTCGGGAAGAGCGGCGGCGGCGATGATGACGATGACGACGACGACGACGACGACACCGGTGACGGTGTCTTTTTACCGATGATGCCACCGTCCTTCCATCTCGGAGTCACGCGACTGAGAAGACTCTATCAAGACGAGGCCGACGAAGACGACGAGGACGCGCGCGGATGCACAGCGAAACGGCAACGCAATCACGGTTGATTCGACACTGAAACGTTTCCGCCGGTTTCCTCCTACTCGCGTGGCCACTTCTCGTAATGTGCCCCACCACGCCGATCGAAGGACCGATCGTCGTAACACGCGGGAGAGAAAGAGAGACGTGTGTGTGTGTACGTGTGTCCCACGTGTGCGTGCGCGTGCTGCGCACGGATCACGCAGATCACGTGGCAGAATCTATTAGCAGATTGTGGTAATTCGGCGGCATATTCAGTAGCAGCGCGCAGTAGCGCGTTTTCAGGCCGGCGAACGTCTAGCTCGCCTCCGTCGCCGACGTGCCGACGTCGATTTTTCACCTCGCGGTTCGCGTGGACAGGTACGGCGCGATAAACGGGATTAAGTGAACGTCGTTTCTAATTAGAAATCGGAAATAAGGGAAAGAGAGACGCGAGAGAGAGAGAGAGAGAGAGAGAGAAAGAGTACGTGTTGCACGGAATAAGCGATTTTTCATGTTCACGATATCGTGCATGATATTTATATCCAGTTGCCGTGCGGAGCCTCGCAGAAAAATAGATGACGTATGTGATTCCCTGTCGAGTCCCTTCGCGATTTCACAAACGCAGAATATATATCTGAAACGTCGTGTTTTACAATAGAATCCAGATCGAAGTCGGACAACTTTGGACAACTTTACGAATAATACATAGCGACCCACGCGTATCATGTATATCGGTGTACTTCTGATCTCTCCGATACATGTACGATTAGCCCCCTTTTTCTCCTCCCCCTCTCTGAAAAATACAGCCGCTTACGTATGTCGCTTTATATTGGAAGCATGTCGAATCACAGCGGTCCATCAATTATTTTATTCGACAGAATTTTATTCTAGGAATGATTTCTATATCGACGCGTGTTTTCTCTGTAAAAGTTGGATCGAAGGATATATCTGCCACTTGGGGGTACATCTGTAAAAATAGAGTTTAAAAGTATTTCAGGATCGCCCAGCGGTGTTACTGTCGAGCTTTTTATCGGTTCTGTCAAACGTATATATGTCTTGCTTACATTCGTATACCCGTGTTGCCGGCAAATAAGGCAAATCGGAATAGTTGCCACATCTTCATTTTATAAGGCGAGCTTTACTTCTACAATGTAAAGCTCGCCCGATATTCTCTTTGCATGAAAAGACATGAAATATTACGTGCGAGAACATGTTGCAACGTACGTACGTATGTACATACATACGTCCTCGCGTAAAGTCCTCGTGTACATGAATATCAAATTGTGTGTGCGTGCGCGTGCGTGCGTGTGCATTAAAAACGCGTTGTCAGCGGTCTCGTATTCGTCGTCGCGGAATATATCGCGGCGACACACGCGAATAGCCCCGGCGGGAGCAATTTTCGTCGCGGCTGAAAACGCGATTAGACGCAAACGCGGTTAATCTACCGGAATCGCTCGCTCGCCGCGACTCGCGCGGAAAAATTCATGAGTTCTCCTCGTATTATTAATCTTCCAATTAGCTCTGTAAATGCGCGACGTGCCGCGGCAAATGTATTCCGCCCGCGTTTCGCTTCATACGACGTTATCGGATAACGTTGTAACTTGCATTCGCCGTGCCTCGGAAGCTTGCGCTAGCGGCGAAAATGATACGATACCGTGCACGGCGGCACGTGCTCGCGATTACCACCACACGAAAGAGAGAGAGAGAGAGAGGAGAAACGTACACAACGTATACCTACTTGTATAATGATCAATAACACGAGGCAGAAACGAGGCACAGTGGTCGATGACGAAGGACGACCAGAGAGACCAGTTATTCCCAAACAGATAAGGCACCGGAGTTATCGTTCGACGGACAATCCAATTCTTACCCGGTGTAACCCGAATTAGTGATTAGCCGTAGGATGTAGAAGTTCATCCTCGTCACACCGACTGATCGCGATCGATTGATTAAATATTAGCGATGTACCGCGCCGCAGAGCGTAACCCGACGCAACGGTATAATTTCATTAAAATTTCCGGTATTACGGCTGAGGCTCAAGTGGATGGTAAATACTGTCTTGATATCGAATCAACATATGCACACAGGTAGCTTTACATAGCGATTGGGTGCCAACAAACGAGGATGCATCCAACCGGTGCATCACTCCGTTCATCAAAGTATTGGAAATGTTAGACTGTGCCCTCGGTATTGCTAATTAGACAGCCGTCTGAAAGTTTCGCTGGCTGTCCAGTGAGGTTTAAAAGCGCGAGGAAACGTCGACGTCTCCGGGACACGTAGTTATATTATAGCCGGGGGCTGTAGAACGGAATTTCTGATCCGAATAAAAATCACGCGAATAAAACACGATATTTCAATACTACCTCGACCTAGGGTCTTCTTTTTTTTTCTCCGGATAATCTCCTACTATGTAAACACAACGATCGCGTCACGGACGAAGGGCGCGGGGTAGGACACGGAGCACGGAAGTTTGATCGATTCGCATTGAAGCGAATTTCGGGGCGGATATTTGCGCGAGCTAACCCCCCTCGGGGGGGGGTCCGCATTTGCTTTCCGAGCACGTTGCCGGTCCAGACGAGATTCTCGGGGGCGCAATCTCGCGAGGTCGCGTAATTTGTAACGCAACTTTCGGTATCGGGGAGGGGGCTTCGGCAACTAATAAGAAGTTCTTTCCCGTCGACCCCGGTGTACAACCCTGTAGCAGTCTTCTGTGGCGCCCTTTGATTTGGAGGGCACATGGCTACCCTGCTACTGGTCGATAACCGCTCGGTAGACACCATGTGATTCTCTCTCTTTCTCTCTGTTCCTTTCTCTCTGTCTCTCTTTCGGTTTTGATACCCCTTTGGCTTCCCTCGATACCTCTTACCTATAGCTGCCCATGGGCGTCGGCACAATTTTTCAAGCGAGCAACAAGATAACGATAATAATACCAAGACAACGATAGTAATAACAAGCGATAATATAACGAGCATCAAAATAAAATGTATCAGTCATGTTCGACGAAAAAGAAAAAGGAAGAATACTTGACGCACACTTGACGAAACATTACAGTTTAATATTTTGATAAGCGTATTGTGCAACTATTGCATCATATTGCAATCATGAATTGATGAAAATTTTACAATAATTGCGTTAATTGTAAGACGATGCGCTATAACGCTGCAGTTTTATCGGAATAAAATTTCTAAATAATATTTGTCAAAAATTAGAAATTCAAATTTGAAGTAAAGATATTTTACAATTATTTCAAAAACCAATTGATTCTTTATTAAAAATTTTTCCATAATAAATGTGTAACATTTTATATATTGCAATATATTTCTACATAATACTTTAGGAATAATTATGCATTTTTATTAGCATATATATACATTAATTATATTTCTAAATGTTTTATGAAATATTTTTCTCGATTTTTAAACAATTCTTTTCAAATTGAATTGTACAAGTGTATCGCTAAAATGATTCGCCATATCGTTACAGTTTTGTTGAAATACTATCACGAAATTAATAGGATCAAATAGTTATCAATATTTTGTAAAAAGGCAATATTTTTACGTTTATTTTTGTAAATATTTCTACATGATTAAGGTTATAATTTTTATGCAAGATTTCATCACATAATTTAATAAGTGTTCTATCGGGATATTACATAAGACCAAAAGTGTTTCAGATACCAAAATGTCAGCAAAATTAAAGTAAAATTGTTGTTACGGATTTCAATATATTTTTTTTAATTCAAAAGAGAAATTTTTCTTTTACTTTTCTTCGTAGAACTTCAGCTTTCCAATTTTATTTGATCAAAACTTAATAGAAAGAGCAAAATTTTTTCAATCTAGTTTAAGAGCACGTCATCATACGTAATTATGTATAATTATACACGTGACTCGAACAATTAAATCACGACAGTCGTACAATTAGGGGTGGTAACGTAATAATTAAGTAAAACGTGAAATAATGCGGAGTATGAGACGGTAATTCACGGAAGAAAATGAGGGTAATGGCAGGAGCCGGAATGTTAGCGCGTTAGGACACTTGAATGGGAGAAACTTCGACATGCTTGAATAGGAGGGAACTTCGTTTAAACACGTTTATGCGCGTTATCGATCAGGAGCACCTGTGGTCTGTCTAACGAAATAGCACCTTTTTAATGAAACTTTTCTCCATCCCCCGTTTCGAGCAGCCGGAAAAGATTATAAGGCGCATCCCCTTGGAGATTTTGCTCACGGCGCCCATGTGTCTCCCTTTCTTTCCCACCTCCCTATCTTCCTATCTTTCTCTCTTTCACTGCCATTTTCCATCCATTTCCGTCCATCCCACCTCCGTCGTCATATTGATCGTGACTTATAATACCAACGTATGATATATAATGTTGTAAATCGGATATCTCGCCTGCCAGGTCTCGACAGAGGCCTTCCGTGACCGATCTCACGGAGGGACGCGACGTTGGGGATTATCAATAAGGAACAGTTGGCATACTGCCCGGAAACGTGTACTCTGGAGCCATTCGCGATCGATCAAGGTCGTGGTCGATCGCATCTATCCGAGGAAACGTTCAATCGAAAGTCACAGCTACGTTTTTTTTTCCCTTTTTTTCCTATTATCTCTTCTTCGAAGAAGGAAAGGAAAAATACCGTGTTGAATCGTGTCGAGCGATAATACTTATCAAAATGGGGTGTTTGTTTTTGTGATAATGATAGAATAGATTGTTTACTCCGTATACAGGACAGGCGTAGTGTATCGCGCTTATTTTTATAATTCAGTTGGTTCGATGCAATCCAATTACCCTTCAATTCTCAACGCGCCAGAATACGTGATGAGTTCCCTTTTATGTAATGCCCGCAATTTCCCATGGGAATTGCTCTTTCAGACCTCCACGACCTACTTTTGATCGCAAACGATCAATCTCTACTTTTTGCTAATTACAATTGCAGAAAGAGATCTCTCACCTAACCCTTCCCTATCTGTCTCTCGTGAATCTAAGGTTCAGGTGAACCGAAAATCGTCACATTCGCCGACGGCGATTTTTTTCGTCGATCTCTCCTAAGGACATTCCGGCTGATGTCCTTACCGGCGTTCTCCAGAACTTCCCGATAAGTTAAGCTAAATACATTTTCACTTCCTTTATTGACCTTCCGGTATCAGCTACCCCCGGTGGCAACCCCACTCTCTCAGTAATCGGCACCACGTAAAGGTAGCGCTACGGTCGCGGTCGAAGACCATTCATCGCGAACGCTAGATTTGGATGGGTATTAAGGGTGCCGGACGCGTTGGCACACCGAACGCCAAACGTATACCGCCTGTCCTTCCGGTTCCTCTCGTGCCGAGTCCCGTCCCCGCCGCTGCGGGTTCGAGCAACGCGGACACCCAGCCGGGACAATTCGCTTGAGGGAACTGTGGTTGAGGTTAAGCCATCGGGTCATTAATCCAGATTAATCTCGGCAATCTGTCAGCGTAATCAACCTTGAAACACGAGACGTTAACGCGCTTCTATCTACCCTTAATGACGGATTACCCTTGGATCTGCTTACGAGGCTCGCGCAAGAAAGGATACGATTCTATCTGGATTAAACATTAAAATACGAACGTTATAAATACGATTGTACGAGCCTTGGTCTAACATTAAATGCCATCGATCCTAAATAATTGAATCCCAAAGTTGAATGTTCGCGGGGCCAAGTGCGACTGGCAAGACATTTGGTGAATGCCGTGTTCTGTCCGTCCCCGCGAAACGCTGTGCGCGAATCCGCGCATAGGCTCCTTGCGCGCGTTAATCGTCAGCAGATGTTCGCTCGACTTAATCCGCGTTCCACGTCAATCCGCCCGCGGGCCAGATGGAACACGTATCGCCGTGCGCGCGTAGTAAGATCGCGAAATCCATGGATTCGTGCAAATCGTGAATCGTGTCTTCTATTTTTTTCTTCTTTTTTTTTGGCGAGGGGAAAAATGGAGCATCGCGGTAAGATGGGATGTTGATGGTATGTTGATGGGATGTTGATGGCATGTTCACAGGGGAGGGGAAAAGGGGTGCTCGTCGCGGCGAGCTCGCTGCGACAGTCAATTCGCGTGAAGCATTTTCGCGGGACGGAAAATTGTCGAGCGATTTTCCGCACCGTCGACGACGACAATGACGAACAGCGGCATTGCGGCAGTACTCACCATAGTAACGAGGGTGCTCGCTCGCGCCGTCCGCCTTTCGCCTTCGTGACAGCCGTCGATCGGCAACCGCGACAGTCACCACACTGCGGAGGAAAGCGCGCTGCTAGGGGAACGCTACTACTGCTGCTGCTGCTGCTGCTACTGCTGCTGCTGCTGCTGCTGCTGCTGCTGTCGCAGCCGCCGCCGCCGCTGCTGCTGCTGCTGCTGCTGTTGCTGGTGCGTCCGGAAAAAGCGGGAGGGGGCAAATCCACCGTCGTTCCATGCTGCGGCACGCGAAATTCGCGCATGTACCCTGAATAGCAAAGGCGTCGCGGCGCGTCGCGCCGCGCAGCCGGCCAGATACATGTAATCGCGTACATACACACGCGTACACGAGGCGCGCGCACGCCCGACATTTCGGCCGGCCCGTTCGCCGCGGCTGGCTGATCGAAAGAGCTGCTCCTGACCCTTCGTCCGCTTACGGACGCTTCTCTTTACCTTAGCCCTTTAGTCCCCGTATACACGGGGGCGTTCCATTAGAGACGGAGCCCCACGGTAATCCTCCTCGCATTACTTTGAATTCCGAGGCAGCGCGAACACAATTAGAAAACTCTATACTTCCGTGAAATACTTCATCCGATTAAAAGAAAAAAATGTCACGGAAATTAATTGTGTGATACTTCGGCGCCTTGGAAAAACGTGGGAATTAAATTCGTCTTTATTTATTTTTTGCGAAAAAGAGATAACTTCTCAAACGATACAATGGGTAAATGCAATCGATGCACGTATTCGTTGTCCCGCATTGGTCTTCCAACAGACACATGACCCCCTAAATACAATTGAGTGTATTTTGTACGTAAATCAATACGTTAGTATTGCACCACTGGTCATTGCATTGGCAACCATCACCAGCAAAATTTGCTTTAGGCGATCTGTAATTTCGGATTTTACAATAGAGTTCTTTACATCTTTATGTATTTTGATGAGGTATGTGTATATTTTAATACAAATAAATGCAGAGAGTTTAATTTGGAGTAATTGGGACTCGGCGCTGTAATAAATGCACAAAATTTTATTTTAGTAATATAATTTTATTATATATTTGCATAGAGATTTATATATTTTATTATTTAGTAATATAATTTTATTATATATTTATATAGAGATTTATTGTGATATATTTAATAAAAAAAGGCACGTGTATATTCATATCTAAAATGATGTACATAAATAAACACATTAGATGCATTTATATGCATTTATTTTGTTATAATCAGAAAAATGCACATATTTTTTCCCGATATCTACACCTTGCAATAATACTTATTTAAAACAATTTATTGAAGGAAAACAATTTAACGGTTATCTACAAAGATTAAAATTTAAGTTAAATATTCAGAATGTAAAGAAACGGGCCCGTCTTCAAATCTTTCGTTGTATAAACACGGTAATATTTTTACGGACTTGGAAGAACAAAGTTGTACGCTTTGATTAATATTTTGAGAACTCATTTAAAAGAACGAGAAAAAGAAAAAAAACCGACGGACTTGGAAAGGAAATATTATTTCAAGTTTAAAGCAACAATTTTGTTCATTTCTTTCTACAATTTTATAAATTATTCTTAGCAAAAACATCTCTTTATCTTTCTCTTTTTATAAATATGCTAATTTTTCTTCGGACATTTAATAACTTGTCTTTGTTATTTGTCATTATTTTTATATACGTATTTCTATATCTTGTAAGAGGTATTTAAAAAAAAAATACGTAGTATAGATCGGTTAAATCGAATTAAAGACGATTTCGGGGAAAATACTGGGCAAATCAAATAAGGATCATCGACGCACCTCTGGAGGATCGTGTTTGTTTCGAGCGTCCTGCGATCAACGCAAAGTGTGATACGCAGATTCGAACGCCTCCGCTTTGACAAGCCGTCCAGTCCGACTGAGCAAGAGGTGCAACGCGGGGTCTCTTGCGTTCAGAAAGTTGCTTTGATCGGTCGAGCGTGCACGAGCCCCGGCGATTTTCGACGCTTATCAAAGCGGCACGCATGTAGTACGCGAGGCGGATGCGCTGATAACAAAGCGGAGCTCGTTCAATTCATCGGGCGTTTTATCGCTGGCACGCATGAAGATAAAATCGTTGTGTTAAATGCATCATCTCTTTCTGCGAGTTATGTATTTGCGGTCTATCTTTATGTAAATACACCGCAATAGTATTGATAATGGCGACATTAATTGTTTCGGATCAGGATATCTGTTGTCATAAGTGATATCTTTATCCAGAATAAAACAAGAGTTACCATAGACGAGAGTCTTCTATGTAGGATATCTGCACTTTTTCTCGTTTGTGTAGATATTTTAGTTTGAAATAGATTCCATTCCGCGAATATCGCGGTTT
This sequence comes from Solenopsis invicta, assembly GCF_016802725.1. Lineage (NCBI taxonomy): Eukaryota > Metazoa > Arthropoda > Insecta > Hymenoptera > Formicidae > Solenopsis > Solenopsis invicta. The sequence goes on along the minus strand of NC_052666.1, from coordinate 28,749,128 downwards.
AGATTAGAGTCGTAAAATAGATTGCAGAAATATAAAGATGTAAAAAAAAGTTGCATTGTATGAAATTTTTTAATTCTTACAATATAATCAAGGATAACTTGGATAATCGTTATGCAGATCGTGTGTATTAAAATATTTCGTGACAAATGCGTGTCGTTAAAAGCAGCTGTTAGAGATGGAACCGTGACGTACACTATTAAAAGTATGAAATTCAATGTATCTTTAAATTATACATTAAATTTAATGTATCTATATATAAAACCATCTGTAACATACATTTTTTAAGGTAAGCAATACGTGACGTTTACACGAACCTTTCTCCCGCAAATAATAAAAATGTAAAATATGTAAACTGTTGTGAATCGGATAATACAAAGCATAGTACAGAAAAAAGTAATTAAGTTTTAAAATCGTTAATATATCTGATCTTAATGTATTAAAGTAAAAATATATAATATTAAAAATCAAAAAGTTAAAAAAATGATCAATTTTCATTATGTTATATATCAAGTTCAAATCTTCTATGATCTGTAGTTGTTTACATATACTGAGAAAAAAGAGTTATTAACTTGATTCAATTTTTCAACTTGATTGAATTTCTCCAGTTTAAGTAACTAGGTATTTAAATTAAATATATACGTAGTCAAGTTACATATATATTGTTAACTGAAATTCACAAGTATTTTATTCAAGTAAAAAAAAAAAAATATACATAAATGCTTGAACTGAAAAAATTTAATTGAGTTAAAAAATTTAGTCAAGTTAATGATCTTTTTTCCTCAGTATAGATGACATTTTATACACAGTTTACATTATTAACGCGTAATGTAAGATTATTTACATCTTACGCGTAAACGCGTAAAACCATGAATTTTTATATCTTATTCTGCGCGTTTGTGGCAGTCGCCCGATTCACCCGAGGCCTAGCTACGATCCTGACTAGCGCAAAACTGGCGGGAATCTCGTCGTTCGAACGCCAATGACGGCGAAAATGGTGGCTGGACGGTCGGTCGGCAATGAGGATAGGATTTGCACGTCTACGTATTCGGTGAGCCCAGGGTGGAGGAGGCGGGGGCGGTGGCGGCGTCGTGAGCGAATTTTCGCGGCACCTTGCGGCATCCGGGCACGCGTCGACGGAGCACGAGTCAGCACGAGTAGCGTGAATCGGCGCGATTTCGCAATTCGCAGCAGCAGCGGCGCAGCGTAGCGCAACGACGGCCCTGGCCGGGGGTTTGTCTCTCTCTCTTCTGTCCGAGGTGTCGTACGTACTCGCGGCAGCGGCGGTGGCGGTGGCGGCTTTTGTTTCTCACGCGAGTGGTGCGGCGGGCGCGAAAAGAGGAGCGGCTGCGTAACGTGGAGCGTTACGAGCCACCGGTACTAGAAGTAGAGGAGGAGGAGGGGAGGAGGAAGAAGAAGAAGAGGTGGAGGCACGGAGAAAGAGAGAGGGAGCGTGATAGCGAGGCCAGAGAGGGACGGACGGAAAGCAGGGAGAGAGAAACAGCGTCGGGGAAGCGCTGGCACGCGGTGTAGCGAAAAATGGCGAAGACGTTTCGCGCGGTGACGGTCTCGACTCTGTCAAACAATGGACTGTCCACACCGAAATACAACAAACCGGTCACGCTCAATATCAATTACGACCCGCAGGGCCTCAGCGTTGAGTTCGTTTCAGGTACGGACGCGACAGATACCCACCGTTCGCTCCCCAGTGGCGCATCGTCAAACGACGACGACGGACGACGCGCGGCTGATCGATCACGCGACCGATCGCGGCCCGGACGCGACATAACCACACTTCCCATCGCGTCGCGTCGCGCCGTGCCGATTCTTCCCGTTCCCTGACTCGAGGGGACGGTCTCCGAATACCTCCCGCTCGATTGCCGGTCAATATCGCGATAGCATCCTCGACCGATTCGCGTCCTTTCCTTCTTCCCCAATTTGTGTCTTTCTTTTTCTTCTGCTTGTGGGTGTATGTGTGTGCGTGTGTGCGTGTGTGCGTGTGTGCGTGTGTGCGCGCCTTTGGTTGCATGTTTGAGCGAATTTGCTTCTAGTCATTTGTTGGGCTGATACCGATAAACGAACCTTGTGATGACAACTCCAGTCTAATTCTATTGTTTATATCAACATTGTTGTATTTTATATCCGAAAAGCTATTTTATTATCCATTAGATGAGGATAGAGGATGATACTTAAAATGTAGGAAGTTATTGATCTGAAGCACTTTAACCAGAGTTGCATATATTATCTTTCTAATCTTTGCGACTATCCTTATTAATGTATGCAATTATATTTTTTACTCTTTGTACTTTTTCTTTCTTTCTTTGATTATGTATAATGCAATATGAGAAGAAAAATTAACATTTTCAATGTCCATTTTAGGAGATGTTAACTGCAGGGAGAAAGCAAGTTTGTTGGAATTCCCAGTGACTCCCAGTACCGAATGCTCTCGTGTATCATCTCGGAGTTATGTTTTTACACTCGATACAGATAGCTTACTGATTACATTTGCTAATGAAACAGGTGAGCCAGCAACTTTACTCTTGCAGCCCTGTCTTCCACAGATTCTCATTCATTAAGCTTTTACATGATAAAAAGTGAGGAAGCATATATTCTTATTGTAGTAACATCCAGAGAGATGTGCCTGTAAAAAGTACTGACTTTAATATTTAATTTACAGATTTCCGCAATTTTCACTCACACGTAGTAAAACTCAAGATGGGGAAAGGTGTATCGGCATTCAATGAAAGAACAGAAGAGTCCTCGGCGATGCAGTATTTCCAATTTTACGGTTATCTGTCGCAGCAACAAAATATGATGCAGGATTACATTAGGACTAGTACATACCAACGAGCGATTCTTGGAAATCTATCTGATTTTAAGGATAAAGTTGTACTAGACGTAGGCGCTGGTTCCGGCATATTATCATTCTTTGCTATACAAGCTGGTGCGAAAAAAGTATACGCCGTGGAAGCTAGCAATATGGCAAATCATGCCGAGCTTCTAGTTGCAGCTAATAATTTATCAGATAAAATAATAGTCATAGCTGGAAAAATAGAAGAGATTGATCTACCCGAGCAAGTAGACTGTATAGTGAGTGAGCCTATGGGATACATGTTGTATAATGAACGAATGCTCGAAACTTATCTGCACGCGAAAAAATGGTTAAGTCCAGGTAAATATATCAAAGAATTCGCGACTTACGTACTTATCTTGCTGGTTTTTTTTTCTTAATCAAATTTTGATCCACAGGTGGAAGAATGTTTCCCTCCAGAGGTGATCTGCATATCGCGCCCTTTTCCGATGAAAATCTTTATATGGAACAGTTCAATAAGGCTAATTTTTGGTATCAGACATGTTTTCATGGAGTAGATCTCTCTGCCATGAGAAATAACGCCATTAAAGAATATTTTAGACAACCCATTGTCGATACTTTTGATATTAGAATATGTATGGCGAAATCTGTGAGGCACATAGTAGACTTCCAAACAGCTGATGAGACTGATTTACATAAAATAGGTATGGAAAAATAGAAATTATTATATTACGATATATTGAGATATAACACGCAACATTTTTAACAAATTATGTCTCTTTCAGAAATAAATGTCGATTTTCATATACTGGAGAGTGGTACATGCCATGGTTTAGCTTTTTGGTTCGATGTAGCGTTTATCGGTTCGACACAACAAGTTTGGTTAAGTACTGCTCCTACGGAACCTCTCACACACTGGTATCAAGTACGCTGCCTCTTAGAAAACCCATTGTTTTGTAAAAGTGGGCAACTACTCTCCGGGAAAGTCATTCTTATAGCAAATAAAAGGTAAGAGAGTGTCTAGCTCTCACTTCAGCTTTAGTACCGTTGTTTAATTCCAAATTACTTATAAATTTATTTCTCTACATTATAATACATAATATATTTATTTCAGACAATCCTACGATGTAACAATAGAACTGAAGCTTGAAGGAACAAATCTGGAAAGCAGTAACAACACCTTAGACTTGAAAAATCCTTACTTCCGATACACAGGCGCCGCAGCACAGCCGCCACCCGGTTTAAATAACACTTCGCCGAGCGAAGCTTACTGGACGACTCTAGATGCGCAGGGCGCACGGCAAGCGGTGAATATGGTCAATGGAATGTCGGTTAATGGTCTGGGGGAAGTCTCGATGGATACAAGCGCAACAGTAAATCCAAATAATTTGCTGGCAATAGGTAAGGTTTGGTTTGACTCTTCAGTGTACCATTACATGTATTAATTGTGTCGTATGGAGTATATAATGTTTGTAATCAAACGTTCTTGCCACATGCATCACGTCCCAGTGGTTTTAATTCTTCGACATCTAATTTTCGTGCAAAACATATTTATGAAGTCCTGTGTCGCAAAATGTACGAAGGGTGCCGGATGGTCATTGAATGATCTCGGTACACATTCTATGTATTCGCTATATGCAATATTTAAAACATAAAATACGTAAATATAAAACATTTCTCTCAATGATAATAAATGCCAGTCTTTATAATCTGAGACATCCTAAATTCCATTGTTGCTCAAAATAAGTTTATTTCCTTCGTCTACTGTTTTCTGCAGTATATCATTTACCATGCATTTTTACGTAATGTATAAGAGTATTATAATTAATGTTTTTTTTGTCCAAGTTTTGTTTTTTTATTCTGTTTGATTGAAACCTCTCTCAACAACTCCTGCCATATAAACATTCAATTAAAAAATATATATTAGCATAAAATATAATATTTCCAAAACATTTTATTTATGTAGTACAAGAATGATTTGAAGCTATTAGATGTTCTTAGTACAGAAAATTTTTCTTTGTATATATTCTTGTTTATACGTGTTGAAAAATTGTAGAGTAAAAATTCCTGTGGATAAATAATTACACTTGAAATACGTTTAGATAAAAATTGAATATAAATTACTTTTGATTATTAGGTGCTGAAGTTATTATAATTACAGATTAATTGTTTATTACATAAATATCAAATTATTGCCCGGACCTTTTTACTATACTGGTACTTACGGAATGGACATATATTTTATTAATCTACATCATGGAAGACACTTGTACAAAGAAGAAAAAGTTCCTTGTAATTGTTCTTATTTATATATATTTTGTAGAATCTACTCGTGTAAATAAACTTGTTTTTAGTAGTACGGATTTATAAATTAACTATACTCTCTAATATCCCATTTAAAAAAAAAACGATGTATTCTCCTCCCAACATTTAGATATAAGTGACAACTATTGCATTACTGTAATATATGAAAACTTTCCGCTAAACTGATTAGATAAAAAAATATTATAATAGTAATCTATTATTATTATCCACTGATAGTGATGGATACAATAATATGAATATTTTTTTATTAAATTATTTATGAATATACTTTTTTAATTATTTTGCATAATATTAAAATCTTTTTAATATACAATGACAATATGTTTAAAACATAATTTTTAAAATTATTTTCTCTTTCAAATAATAATCTTTTTGCTTAATGAAAATTTAATATGAGTAGTTTAATATAGTGTGAGTTATATTTTTAAACTGTTTTACTCGTTTTATTCGTACATGATAAACAATGTACGAATTTTTATGTAACAGGAGGACAACCAAACATTCATCCAGGTTCTATCTCGAGTACAGGACGAGGTCGCGTAGGAGGTACGGCTACAAGCACTCAAGCGGCACAATTGATAGGCGGTGGAATAACTCCAAATATGTTTACGTCGCCTGCCACTGTGAGTACAATTCTAAAATTTGCATTTTTACAATGAGTTATCGAAGTAGTAAAGAATGTGTTTTATTTAAAATAATGCTTTAGGTAAAATCAGACAAGCATGAGATAATTGTTATAATATGCGTGTGTACATAATTTTATATAAAATTTGCTATACATTTAATAAATTTACGTGAGAGACGGAAACTAAAGCAATACGTCTGCTTGCGTGACTTTCGCGCTACAGCTTGGTGTTACTTTCCAGCAATCGCTGGTCCTCGGCAACACTTCTCATTATCCAGTGAATCCCAGCCTGATGATCGGTGACTACGTGACTCCTGGGAACGGCATATCGCCGCAGGCGTATCGGCAATGATCTATGGCGAAATCGTTTCTCGCCGAGTATTCCCGCAAAGTAAAACAATTACAGAACGATCGTAATAGTTGTAGCAGTATTGGAGACATCGGCAACAACAGTAAGCAAGGCCGTAAACTGGTATTTAGCTCCCCAATGAGTAAGCTTCGACTTTCGTCCGTGCGAATCTTAGGTACCGTCGACTTGGCCAATCTCAATTCCGGCTTTAGCCACAGCAACATTGCTTATTCAAACGAAAGTATAGCCAGTCCTGGGTTTGCATTTGATTGGAATTCTGTCGGTGATAAGTCTCAATGGGAGGCACGTTGGAAGAGACTGCGAGCCGTCCTCTCGTAGTTATCATTAATTATCTCATTGGTTATCTTATATAATTGATTTTCATTGGATCGTCACTTAGAAAAGAAAAAGAAAAGATCTTCCAGATCAACGTGCATGCTTGCCAAATATATCCACGAAAATATAATATTTTTAATGACAATATACAGTCTCGTCGCTATAGTATAGGCACCACTATTTTACGAAGTCTTGACATAAATCGGTGAAACGATAACTTATAAAGGAGAAAAATCGGGAATGATCGCGCGTTGCGATCCATTTGTTTTAATTCGAATTCAGATGATTTAGAATCGACTCCAAGTACTCAAAGACAGGCATATTTTACTAAGCTGTGTCGTTAACTTGCTTGGGTTTCGATATCAAGCGACTTTTACACGAGTTTTTAGAATAGGAAAAATAGCGACGTTTCGAACATTTTGAAGAAGTGCAAAGAGCAATAATACATTAGGAGCGTATGTTGTAAAGCACTCTGTGGCATTACCTGTTATTCAGATGTCTCTTGCACTTGTTTTTAATCGTGTCTTTATTTCGTTAGCATAACACAACAATACGCGAGAAAGTACAACTTTTTTATGAGTATTAGCTATTATCGCGTATATTTCAGTCCCGTGTAAATCTGTATTGAGACGTTTTAATTGTTTGATAGGTGTGAGGCAATTATTCATCGATTATATTTCGTAGATAAATTGTACATATATCTGAATGTGTGACACAAACATAGGTTGTGGGATACTTCATCTAGAAAGAAGGAAACGATCGCTATTCATCAAAATCAACCTAAACTAAAACATTAACAAAGGTTTCATTGCCATAGTATAAAAACGTAATTGCAGGTTTATATACTACACACACTGGACAAGGATTGCTCGAATAGAATCTTATAATTTTATACAAGATGATCTGTAATTAGCTTTGCATTACACTTAAATTTTTTAACATATATTTTATAGTCGCAAGAAATGTCTGTTTTGAAAGATTTTTACGATTTTTTATGAAAAATCCATCGTGTGTATATTGCGTATAATTAAGTTTCAAGCTACATTATCTATTAAATTAAAATAGACGAGTATCATTCTTTCTTTGTCAGATCTTATAAAATATATAATTCAAAGTCAAAGTATATAATTTTTTTTGTTAAATTTTGCATCGCATATATATGCATTTTATATATTATGACATTAAAATAATTATTAATGAAAAAATCTTTGAAAATTGACGTTCTTTTTGCATTGATGATCTGTATACACAAGTGATATTTGAAAACGCGCATATTTCCTGTACTCATAGTAATATTCTGAAGTAAAACAGAAATACACAGCCATAATGACTTTTCATCATCTTTAACCCTTTCCACTCATTATATAATTCAGTCGATGCGGATATTATTAAATGTTTATTATGTTTCTCGCTTAATTCATCAAAAACATTAATGATCATTAAAATAATATTTGGAAGGAATTTCCATTGATTTCTTAATATTTTTTCATCAATGGTAACACAAATTTGAGTGTAAAGGGTTAAAGTGTAGAAACATTGAACATACAATCTTTTGCAAACAAAGCAAATATATGTGTTGAATGTTACATCTCATATTTGATGATGCTTTATTCAGTTAAGAATTTTTAGTCCGGTAAATAAGTATGAGAGTGAGATACCGTCGATTGCCAATATGGAAACTATTGTACATACACATATATCATCGAATAATTTCTACATATTTTTTAAGAATTTACCAGTCAAACTACCAGAAATAATACAACTGGGTAATGTTTATAGATTTGAAGATGCAGGACGTCATTCGTTATAATTTTAAGAGGCAAATAGATATAGATAATTTTTTCGAAATTTTCCATTTTATTTAGTGGAACGATATATTTCCACCTTTTACATATTGTAGTAGTTGTTACTAAAATGGATAATTGTCTTATTCAATTTACATGAGATGTTGGAATAATCAGAAATTTGTCGAAATTATAAATAGGTTATCGTTTAGTGATATAGAGTAATTTATCAGGTAAATAAAACTGTTATCTCGCATAATAAAAAAATTTGAACAGAATGTTCTTTTTCTATAATAGAAATAAAACTCGCCCTGCGATAATTGGACAATAAATTGCGATTTTGCAATTCTTAGAGAATTAAAAAATTAAAAAGGTAACAAAATTATACAATGAAATCTATATATTCTACACTTTTATATATTCTTTTAGACATCTTCAAATCTAAAGAAATTATTCAAGTGTTCTGTTCCTGGTGAACTACTGTATAATTACTGTAGATCTCGAGAGGACTCCATTAAGTCTTATTTTAGGTTTTAAGGATGTTACACTTTATTTGTTATCTGCACATCTACACACACTTGCCATCTAAATGCACTTCCTAGTTACCTCATCGCCGGTGAATGAATGTAATGATAATTTTTCGCAGCAGTTTATTACTTTCACGCGGCCATCCTTCGAATCGAGAAACTCCTCGATGCAGAAGGCGGATGCAACCCGTGCAATGCACTAGCACACTTGAAATCAAAGCTAGATAATTTGTACTTACTCTTTACAGGATCTTTCGTACCTTGCGTGGCACGCACACTTGCGAAGAATGTAAATATGCGCGTCGCTATTTCTCGATGAAGTATTTCTGGAAAACAAAAGTATCATACGCTTGTTAATACGCGCCTCGGCACATATACAAATCAATCTCGTGACAGGCATTCCACAAGTGCTACTAATACTGCATGGTTTGTTGTAATAATTAATATAAGGACTTGCTTCTTCCATCGTTTGTTTGGGATAGTAACATCGTTAGCAACACCTAGAGCGTAACTCCGTCTTGTTTGTCTCAGCTTCTTTTCACAGTACATCACCATTGGAAGATCAAAGATTTAATCACGATATTAAGGACGACAGGACGACGTTTAATACCAACTGCGTTTCTAGATGCTGCTTTCGGCGCTATCTTACATTGATGTGGATGCGTGCGTTTTTTTCTTTTTGTACCGTTAGAATATCGAATATATAAGACTGCTACACCGCTCGGAAAAACATATACGCGATACTACATATCTCATCCCAGTTGTATCCTTCGCAATTTTTGTCGTTACATTTTTGTATTGTTGCATTTTTTTTCACGATTCCACGCAACTGATGTACATGATGTTCCGTTGAAAGATACGTGTTGGCTTCTTCAAATCAGTTGTTTTTTTTAATCGTATCTCGAAAGTTTTTATTCCTATAAACTGGGGTACACTTTATTAGCTAGCTTTCGCTCGTGTATGTTTTTTGGCGGTATTATCCGAGTATTAAGTAGTCCAGCAGTGTTATATAGGAATCCGTGCGTTTCAACGACTGAAAACTATATAAGATATCTCAGGTAGTTACGCGAGCTCGAGGAATGCCTTTACTGCGCTAAGTGTCTCTTTCTGCATCTTTATTCTTCGTTTCTTTAAGTTAAGTTCGTTCGCGATACGGTACAATGGTAGCAGATAAAATGTAGACGCAGGTTTTCGTTTACGATTCATACCCCGATAAAGCGTAGGCATGACTTGACGAGAACATTGTATAATCGCATAAAAATCAGACTCATACAAATATAATCCTTATTGTAACCGAGTAGTAAAATTGACCAGTTTATGTTTAAATTTTTTTCGAACTGATGATGATTTCCTTCGTTATACCTGTAGGACTACTCATTCGCGTGACAATTTTTCAAGGAATGTTGACCTCTTTCCGCTAGTTTAGATGACATCACAAGTAGGCTTAAATGATTTTGATCAAGATGTCACACTGTTAATTTATAGATTTTATTTTGCAGATTATCGAAGCTTCAAAAATCCCAAACATACAGTTTATATAAAAGTATATATCGCTTCTGTCATGCACGTATGAGAATAAAATTCAACAAAAATGGAAGAGAAACAATTTGACGCGTCAGAAACTGTAGTACTTATAGATAACAGGATTACAGTGGAGCAGAGACATCGTTTCTAACATGACATTTTACTAGTACGTTTATATTCATTGTAAATACGACAATATTTTTGCAGCCAACGCAACCTTTTTTACCGTTTATAAGAAATTTTTCTTTTCTTATGCCATGCACACAATTCTAGACGTCGTTTGATGAGCGCAAACAAGTTCAGCAAACTCGTAACGTTCACGCTTGTATTTAAACAAGTTTTAATAAATTTCGTGTTAACGGAATACATCACACGATAATTTACTGTCGATTATAAAAATATTATTTTTGTGAAGAATAGATATTGACGCTCAGTTTAATTCGAGTGTATATTACGCTGAATTGTGGGGCATGTACAATTAGAATGATACAAATATAAGTTGCGATAAGTTATTTGATTTTGTCGAAATCCGTCAGGCGACAGTCTTTGGAATTGAGATCGTTTTCTCCCAGAGTCTCGTTTTTAATAAAAATATTTCAACGAATTGTCTAGCATGTATGTGTATTTTATGTGATCATTAAACCTTTACGCAATTACGCGCAATTTGCCAATTTTAATTTTTTTATATTAAAATTTAATGTTATTGTGTTTCATCATTAAGGGCCAGCAAATAACAAGAGTCTTTGAGGAAACAATATTTATTTTGCAAGTGAGACTTATAAATATATAATACAACATTATTATACGATTGCTTGTGAGTTTACGTACAGCAGAACTCTTCTATTCACAGAAATAGCTGTCCCCTATAAATTGAAATTCTTCTTTAGTGCTTTCTCCGTTGCATATTCGCCACGTGACCATGTGGCCACATGCATAGTTTCCTTACAAAACAAACGAATGAAAGACAAAATACGCAACTTTTTTATCTTACACGCGTGTGTCATTAGAATAAGAACAAGATTTGGGAGAAGAATAAAAAAGTTCGGCCGTATTACAAGCAGTTATATACAGATTTCTTTTTTTCTGCAGCAGTTTCATACAAATACATGTAAAAATATTGGAAATGTGTAAAACGACTTTGTCCATATTGATTTGTGCTCTCTATATAATATTTTACGGAACCATGTTCAGTAATTTTGCGTAATGAATATTCTGCTCTTAAAAAAGTTATGTAATAAGTACATATTTATGAGTACAAGTACCATTGTACATTAAACAGATCCTCACTCATACGTCCTTGTTATTTATGTTCCGTTCCAACCGAAGACGACGTGAGCAATTATCAGATAAACCATAATTGTTATGGTACTCGTTAGCATGATAGGAAATCCTACCCTGTAATAGAATCAAGGCAGTCATGGCTTTAATTACGACTTCAATGACGGGAAATGACAAGATCTTTGAAACGCGCAATAATGACTCATTTTCCATTAACCGCGAGACGCAGCGATTCGTAACGTCGCGCTCTCACTTACCTGAAGAATTGCATGAAACTGAATCTGTAACCATGTTGCTCCGCGACGCCCATGCAAACAACGTTGGCAGTAGCTCCAATCAAAGTTCCATTTCCTTTAAAAATAACTGTTCAGTGAATATTGAAAAAACGGGCGCTCTTATTCGTTAGTTCGAAAACGCCAGCTTTTGCGACATGTCTTTTGATTATCGTTGATTCAACGTGGTGGCACGAACCAAATCGAGAGAATCGAATCGTGACAAAGCTCGAAAGATAATTTTACATTCGAACTTTTGTTGCAGTTTCGAATTAATTTGGCTTTCGAGGATCGTTTGGATCTAAAATGTCTTACCTCCCATACAAGCCCCGAACGTCAGTGCCCATATCAGAGGCTGCATAGGCAAATCGAGTTCACGATTTTGGGCGAGATTCGTGGCGATTCTCACCATCATGGTAGCGAGCGGTACGTTGTCGACGAAGCAGCTAGCCAGAGCTGATACCCAGAGCAACAACAATATAGCAACCGCTAATCGAGACTCCTCGTTGACCGACAAAATGAAATACTCAGTTCTTTGACCAATCCACGTGATGAGGCCCAAACGCGAGAGAGCCTACAAGATTTTTTTGAATGTTAATCCAAGAAGACTCCGTCTCGAGGAATCTCTAGACACTAAAATTGGCTGGAATTTTTCTTGATTCTACCTCCATGAGAATGAACAAGGATGCGAAAAATAGCAAGGTGCTCCATTCAACGCGTGCCATGAGACCGTCGAAATCCTCACTATCGGCCAATATTAGAAGCAGTAAAACGCCGACTAGAGCGATCCAACCCAAAGACAGATTTAAATGAGGCAGACTGTGCAGGAAGAAGAGCGTGATCACAAAGGTAAGCACGCATCCCGATTTTGCTAGCAACCATTTATCCCTAATGGGATACTGAAAAAGGACATATTCTTAAAAGAAATGCGGTTGATAATCGAAGCATAATGAAGCTCTCGAAAGACAAAGGACTATTCAGCTTGCCTTTTCCTGTAATTCCTCGAGCGTGGTTTTGTACTTCTCTAACGCCGCGCTACCTGTGATTAATTTCTTCTTCAGCTGCGATAACAAACGTTGCACCTTTTTCAGCAACGTTTCCCTTACCAGATTCTCGTCCTTGCTGTAATTGGACAGACTGGCCGCCGCTCGTTGCCAAATAGCGATCGTGTGCCTCAATTCCTACGGATGAACCATTATGCGTGAGATTATAATTTATATTTATATATTATAATTTATATTAATTTATAGTTTGCATATACCTGTACGTCTTGCGGCTCGTCGAACCTGAGAACTGTGACGTCTCGAAAAATGTAGCGAATTTGCGCGCTGACCACTATCAACACCAGTACCACGCCGACGCTCATGTGCAACGAGAACGTACCGAAATCGACTCCCTATAGGTGCGATAATTATTGGTTGATTATCAGATCGACCGACTCCAGATGTGTAAATTTCGCATACGTGACTCACAGCATCTTTAACATCTCTATTAGAAGCGATGATAACATTCGGCGGATCGCCGACCGGGGTCATGGCACCTCCGATGTTGGAATAAACCACCATGGCGGTCAAGATTGGCACCGGGTTTAGCTCCATCACCTCGCACAATCTAATAGTTACTGGAGTCATTAGCAGGACGGTCGTCACGTTGTCCAGCAGCGACGACAGAAACGCAGTGAAGAAGCAAAGGGCCATAATCAGCGGCCACAATTTTCCGGCGGTTATCTAAAAGCAAATGGCGAATAAAGGCGTCGTCAGGATTGCTTTAGCTATTTCATCTTAGGCAGTTTGTTTTTCTCACTTTGTAAGCGTAAACCGCCAGCCAGTCGAACACCCCAGTTTCGGCGATGATGGCAACCAGCACCATCATGGAGAACAATAGCAGCAGTGTGTCTGTATCTATCCAAGAAATTAGTTCGTTCATAGTCGGTCGCTAAAAATACAAGTATGTTACTTCTTAAATTGATCACTTACAAAATTCTATCGCAAACTTAAGAAAAGGCATGTTTGCCTGTACCTCGTTTAGAGCCGCCAGTGTCGCGATGGACATTGTGGACGCCAGCATGGCAGCCAAAGCTCTGTGCACGATCTGATTCGGTCAAACGTGATAATTAAAGCATTTAAGAATCGACAGGAAATAAATACACCTTAATTCGCGTATATGATTTACCTCGAAAATGATCATGATGTACAGGCCGATTAAGATGACAGCGGCGTACGGTATGCCAGTATCGGTGTTTATCGGTGACAGATTGTAGGCTATCGAAAACGAAAGACTAGACTTCGAATTCGTGCGTAGTTTGATGAACATTACGCCGCCCGATAGGATCCTATAAATAAAACGATAATTTTGTTAGGAGAATCTGTTACGTCTTTCTTCTGGCAATTGCCGGCAAAATTTATAGATTTTATTTAAGCAATAGAAAAGTATGAATAATGCACCTTCTGTCGACGTTTACTTGGAAGGTCTTCTGGTACCTTTGATCGGGAAAGATGTTCACCAGATTTTCGGGCAGTACTGGCAAGATCCACACGTCGCTTACATTCTGCAGCTAACAAATATAGCTAGTTTAGCGACATAATTATCCAGTAAGCAAAATGTCAGCAAATGTTTCTGATTTGGGCAAATACATACGGCATACAGGGCAATATAATTAAGATACTATATTATTTTTATGAGATGTGTGCAAAAGGATATGTAAAATAATAATTTATTAATATGACTAATTTCTTTTCTTCTTTCTCTGTTTCAGTTTCGGCCTCGTTTACTTTCGACGCGAACGTGAGCGTACGTGGAATAATTTTGCGCAAAGCGCGCGTTTAAAGATGTAGACACCTTCGAGTTCTCCAATTCGGTAGAGGAGAGCCATGAATTGGTTTTCCCGTCCGCCAGAAGCTGCAGCCATACCATTAAATAATGCGTCGATAAATTCGCAGGTAAACACTGCCCTTTCTTGCCTAACGGTAGCAATGGTCCTTCCATCGTCACGCTGATCAACTTGCTCATAACGTGCTCGTTGATTCGGTAATCTATATTATAATTAAGGAAATGAAAGTATCCAGTTGATACTATATTATATATATGATTTACGAAATTTTGTTTCTCTTGAATCTCATCTCGCTCAAAATAAACGAAAATTCACAGTTCGAATTTTCCCGATCGACTAGAAGGATACTCTTACTTTCTCCACTGGACACGGAAAGCTGATGCATCATCTCGGTCTTTTCGTTCTTGAACATCAGTATCACCTGCAATGTGAAACGACGTGAGATTTGCCAATTGACATTGGTCCTATGATTTCTTACTGTGAATAGTAGCCAACAGCAGGAGAGGGCGATTAACTTGATGTAGCGGCAAAGTGGCTTCTGCTTCTCCTGCGTTTGCACGTCCTGCCCGTCTTCGTCGGCATTGCTCTGATTGTGAGTACTGTGAAGATATCAGGATTATTACATCCGCTTGTTCCGAGAACTCATAGGGGATCGTTAAAAGTCCCCGTGAGCCGCGATAAGTAAAGAGGATAGCGAGTGACTTACCTGGTTGGTATCACGGGCCGTGTCCCGAGAGACATATTCACAACCAGGCAGTCTCTCTTCATGTAGTCCGGAGATCTAGAATCGCGCGTTATCTCTCGTTGTACAGAAACCCATTTCTATATCGATTTCTAGACCCACTTACCTCGTTTCTCTTATTCGATCATATTCCCTCTGAAAGACCGCCAAACTCGGATCCAAGCGGATCGCCTCTGGCAGCTGACTCCAGGCGCGAAGCACCTCGTCGGGGATCTGTCCGAATATCACGGAACTCGAAACAGAGGAGGTGGGACTGATCGGACTGCGAATAACTTTGAGAACACTCGTTACAGAATCATATCCTAAGAGAGATTGCAACAGATTCCAGGACTACAAACGTGACTCGCTCAAAAGATTCAGCGAAAATTTCGACTTACGTTTTTAGAAATTTCTTTATTAAATTTTAATCGTTTGCATTTTGAATGTTAATCTTATTATTTTACAATTGCTCGTTTGGAGTTTGCTCCGTTGTGAAATATGCATCTTTGGAGCTGCGTATAAAAGCATCGAGTCTGAGAGATTCAGTGTGAGTGAAAAGATATAAACTTATTGTAGTCCTGAGGTCGATATAAAGATCTATTATCGTTTGTAAATACCTGAATTGTTGCGGCCGCTGTGAGAAATCGGCGGGTTGAGGAACAGCCGTGGCGTTTGCAGGTCGGTTTCATCGTCGCTCGTATCGTTCTGCGACATCATATCTATTTTCCCAAATCCGCTCGTTATCGTCCCTTATTGCACACAGATTTCTTGTCGAATTGAAGCGTTAGTTCTATTAAATTTACACATTTTATTTACACCGTGCCGCGCGCCGTGTTGCATTCGCGGCTCCGAAAATACTGTACTGTTGTAGGAATGACTCAAATCGTACTCGCGAGATTCTCAGAGGTCACTTTACAGATTATTTACGTCTTACATGTAAACACAATCATGGAGATCATAGAAATTTGATGTATTTTTCCATAGGATGTTGAAAATTATTTATCGTATTACCTTTGCATTGTAGAAAATACCAAGATTTCTATGATTCATGAAAAATTGCATATAAAATTTAGGCTTTAGGTTCCATCTGCAACGCAATCATATCTACAGTGTGTAAGAAAAAATTTAAATATATACGTTTGAAAAATAATTTTATTTTACAGCACAATTTCAATCAATTATACAATCATGACATCAGTATTGTATCAATTATTGCATTTAAAAATATAAAAAACGATATATTACTTTTTCACACTATTAGCGCTAAAATACAATACAATTGCATAGTCACAATAAGTGTTTTCCAGCAAGAGACATGGAAGGACACAGAATAACACAGTGAAACATTTAATCCTCGTTTAACATCGACAAACAAGAATAAAATAATTCACTGTGTCAACTGTTACTTGCTGGAAAATACCCAATGGCTACATTATCGTAATATTACAACTTTATATTAAAATCTATGAATTTGTGTGTCAATTCTTAAACAAAATTACTACATTTTTATACATATACAATTAAATTACATAACAATCTCATAAACATGAAATATGTAAATGTTATATACAATGCAAACAAAAAAATGAAAAATAACCCAGGCAATCTTTTACACTCATTTTATAAACAATATACAATAATCTTATATATTACATTATACGATAGCGCAATATTGTTTGCATATCTTGTATCTATCATTGTCGTACATTATTTGAAAGTTTTTAAGCGTCGATAAGTTTTCTCTAATGCTCGTGAGAGGCTTCCTTGAGCTCCCGTCGACTGCCGCTGGCTTGCCGAAGGACGTTCTGCAAGTCCTGCATAGCGTACTTTTGCATCACGTAATTATACCGGCAGTAACACCAATAGGCCACGACAACGCCCATGTAGGAGCCCAGGGCCACGTTTGTCGACAGCTTCACGCGACTCGTGAACATGAAGGTGGCCAGGCCGGCCGCGAGACCGCTGTAGATGCCGGACAGCATGCTCTGCTTGAAACAGGGAATCTTCCTAATGTCTCGGCCGAACAGCATCACCGCCTTGGACTGATCGTCTTCGTCCACGGCGTCAACGGCGTCCACGGCATTCATCGCGTTCGTGTCCTGTTATTCAGGATAATACAAATGCTTTTACGTAACCTCCACGAGACGTAAAGTGAGGTTAAGTTTATGACAGTTTATGAGCTCGTGATCACGTGATTGCTTTCAGCTGTACCTTTTGCACTTTGCCAGCTGACATATCTCTCTCTCTCTCTCTCTCTCTCTCTCTCTCTCTCTCTCGCATGCATCGAAAAATGTGTGTATCTTACGACAAGTGTAAAAGGTGCAGCGAAAAGCACGGACAAAACAAACAGATTTGCGGAGCCTATAAAGTAAAACATTAGAACGTCATAATAAGCAAAGAGGTTATTGTCATTCCGGACTCGTAGAATTTTTCACACTTCCGAGAATCGAAGTTTCGAGAATTTTCGATACTTCGAATCGCGACAATCGAGATTCTCAAAAATCGTCGCGATCACCTGATGCCGATGATCTCCGCGGGGGAGCGTCGCGCGTTCAGCGAACGAAAGTTCAGCGCGATCCGGCGAATCGAGCGCTGATTGGCCGCGGCCGTGGCGTTGGCGGGGCGCCGGGTGACGTCGCACGACGCATGTTCCGTGCTATCGAATCCGAGTGACAGGTGGTGCGGTGCGGCGCGGCGCGGCGCGGTTTACAGCTCGGCTCGGCTCGGCTCGGCTCTCGATTCCGTGCACACACTCGATACGTGATCGCTCGCGCGAGGAACGCGGATCGTCGTGACTGTCGTCGTCGTGCGCGAACGTTTGACGTTACACGGCCGAGAAGCGTGGTGCACCGTCGCATCTTCGAAGGGGAAACAACGGAGACGCGAGGAAGGACACCCGTCGCACGCACGTCGCGAGGACGCGAGTTTACTCCGAGGGAATCTCTGCACTCTCGTCGTCTCGGGGACACCCGTCGTCATCCGTCCAAATTGTGCAAATCGCGGTGACATGCACGCACGGTCACTCGTGCGTCGCTGCTCGTAGGTGTTCCTCCCCACCTCCGCGTTTACCTCCTACGATGTGTACCACGTATCCGCGCGACTCACCCGGGAGATTCAGCTGCAGAAGAGGTAAGAGTCGTAGCACACACACGCACACTTCCCCTCCCCCTCGCGATCGACCCTTCACCGTCGCGCGGAGTCCCTTAACCTTATACTCGCTGTCGAAAAACGATGGGCGAGTAACGGGGAACCGTGATCGACGCCGCGCTGTACGTCGTCGTCGTCGTCGTTGTCGTCGTGGGGATCCTCGCGATCATCTGAGCTTTCGAAACGACCAGCCGTGTAAATCAATCTCGTGTCACGTAAATAAACGTGTAGCGCGTGTACACGTCTGCTCAGCGGTGCGTTACGTCACGAAACGTTTTTTCTTTTTTTCTCTTTTTAACGAGCGCGTTACTCCAAAAGATAGTGATCGATTGATAACGATCAGAGATAAGACACGCGGTACGTTTCTTGAGTTTCGGAGTACGCGCGTTATACCTTTCGATCGCGATGTTTCTCTCACGTCGAAAGCACCCTTTTTCCGACGACGGGATAGAGGATCCACCACCATCCCCTCACTCCCTCCCACCCCTGTCGTGGGCGAACGAACGCGCGTTCGGAAACGGGACGAGAAGGCGGCCGAGCTCTTCGACCCTCGCATGAAGGTGGACGACTTTATTTTTTTCCAGTGTATGCGAGATTGCTCTACGGCAGGCCAGGCATAGAACCGCAGGGATTTTCATTTTTGTGAGTAAGGAATCGCGGAGACGCGGTGATGTTCAACCCGCGTATGCTTCTAATCCGCGGGAATAGGCAGAGGTGCATGCACGTTATTCTTTCGCACTACTAATCACTTCTCGCTCTCTCTTTCTCTCTCTCTCTCTCTCTCTCTTTTTCTCTTTCTCTTTCTATCTCGCAATATCTGTCCTCTCTGCTCCTTTTACTCTCGATCTCTGTGAGAAGTATTATTCCATATTATTCCACTCGTAAAACAAGTGGAGCAAGTTGAGATCTGAGAAGGAGAATTCGCGAGATCGAGAAGCCGCAAGTTCGGAGAAATCGGAGGCAGGATTCCGAGGGGCCCCTGAGGGCGATTCCAGGATTCAGATATCCAATGTATACGAACAGCGATACGTTCACCGTTTTTCTAGGAGGCCGTTACGAGGCTAAAGAATTGGCAAGTAATACGAAGTAAACGACCCGTCGAGTCAACGAGCGGTTATCGTTCCGTTTGTGTATTGCGGAAGTCCACTGTTTCTTTTTTTTTTTCTTTCTTTCTTTCTTTGCGCCGATCGTCAGTGATCGTTTTTGCTTTCCCCGAGGCAGGGAATAACGTAATGAAAACGTCGCGTCGATTATGGGGGATTACCCGCACCTGTGCGGAGGCACCTCGCGGCGGTAAGCCCCGCTAACGGTAAGCGGAGATTTCGCGCGAGAGCCGAACGCGGCGCAAGAAAGGTCAGATTCCATACATTTATGGCGCAACGCGAGAGACACCGGTCACGATGCACGAGACGCGATCGTTTACCGTACATCGCTCCGTACGGTAAATCAAGAACGTTCATCCGAAGTCGTCGGATTGCTACGAGGGATCTTGTGATATTTTTTGCCAATTGAAACTGAAAACGAAGTCCCGAGATCAAAGTAACGCTTTAGTGCTTTTCTCATTTAAGAAAGAAAATGGTTTGCCTTTTTCAAAGCTTTCATTTTCCAATCTTACTTGTAAAGCTTCATTTAAGGATATTTTTGGCTGTACAATACGAGATAAAAGTTATCGAAATTTAAAAACTGAAAACTTCTTATACTGAGAAATAAATTTGTTAAAAATCTACAATATTTAGTCAATTATGATCAAATATTGCGTTGATTCCGTCGATATTCTTAATTTAAAAATGTTAATGATAGGCATGAATAAACTATATTTTTTGTTAATTTACAACTAAATAATTGTTGAATCAATCTAATGTTTAGTTGAGCGTATCGAGCTAAATATTTAAATTTTTCAACAAATTTGTTTTTTCAGTGTATAGTTTTTTTTTTAATCGGTGACAAAAAATTTTGGTCACAAATGTTCGAATGTTGGTCTTAAAATCAGCTGCAAAGAAGAAAAAAAATTTGATTTATAATGCAAATGATCTTGTTTTGTTACAATTTTAAGCAAATAACTTTTAAACGAATAAGTAGATTTAAACAAATCTTTGCATGAATATTTATTAGTTTTATTACATATAAAAAGTTTGATTTAAATGTTTCCTATTTCCTTATCAAATTTGCAAATAAATACTATAAAATTATGTAAGAATCAATGACAAATAAAAAATTTAATCATTTTTGAACTAATAAAAATAATATGCTTAAATTTTACAAAGACACTTAAACGTAATAATAGAAAACTCTAAATTAAAAGTAAAAAAATTTTGGTAATACTTAGAGATGTGACATATATCCTTTTTCTTTCTTAATGGAGAGACAATGAATATTTTATATTGATATAATAAAACTAATCGATTCGACACTGAAGCGAAGTAGTTTCTCTAATTATGCATTTCACACTAGATTTTGACGTATATATATATTGTATATATATAATATATGCAAGGTTGGCTAAGTTACTATATTTTTTTAAGTAAATTTAAAAAATATATTAATTTACGTTAATGGTTTGTAAAATTAATTTATGTAAAAATTTTTAAAAAACTATTTAAAACACATTAAAATAACATTAAGTTAAATTTAAAGTTAATTTTGTAAAGTGTTATTAAATCAGAAATTTGTAAGTTTTTAAAGTTAGATTATTCAATAGTTATAATATAGATTATCAAGCAAATTTAATATTTTATTTGTGAATGAATTTTATGAAATAACAAAAAATAGTTTTTTATATAGGAATGTGTTTTTTTTAATAATTTTTTTTGCTACATAGATAAATTTTTAATTTAGAAAAAATTAAGAAAATAAAGTTTAAATATGTAGTTAAAAAAATAACTACTTAAAGTTAAAAATTAAATTATTAAAAATGAACCAAGTTAAGTTAAAAATTATTAATTTTTTTAATTTTATTATTTAACTTTGAACTTTTTACAATTTAACCCCGTATCTACGTTACACCATCTCATCGTTAGATCTCGTGACACTTCCATTTATTCTCTGAGCTCCTTCGCTTCGGATCCTTCGAATTTCCCTCATAATGATCCCTCGTTATTCAACAATCCCGCAAGACGTTACCGCGCGGAACGCGAACTAATGTAATCCGCAATGCTCTCTACGACAAATCGGGCCAGTGCCATTTATCGTCCTACATTTGGAGATCGTAGCACGCCGGTCACCTTTCACCATCTATGCGATGCATTTCGAATAAAATTCCTCGGGTGCTCCTTACGATGTTTTTTGAAGCCGGTAGTCTCGGCCGGTGCCGAGCACATCGTTCACTTCAAGGAATAATTCGCGCGTGAAGGAACAGGTACAGATAATCATAGGAACGTTTTTATTAAATTACCTGTTTTAGACATATATTTTATACATTTCAAATATATTAATAAATTTATAATAAATATATTTCGAAATATAGAAGAAATATAAATATAAGATAAATACAAAATTGAAAATATATACATATACCGAGGGGAAATTCACAGCCGGCATTGGTGTACAAAATTTCGGCAGTGGACTGCCGAAAAAAGTAAGCAGTGACCTATAATATGACGGCATTGTCGTCAATGGTTGGGGAGTGGTGAGCTCACTTCAGAGTCGATTTTTCGATCATGGGGTTGAGCACAAAAATTTTTTCTTGCATATTCCGAAAGCACATAAATAAAAGAATATTTTAAGCCTATAATCAATTTCAGAATTGCTTTCTTTCTGGTACTTTACTCTTGTACCGTTAATGTGTATTCGTACTTTCGGGACGATTTTCTGGTCGAAGAGATTGAGTACGAACATTTATTTATATATCGTTGGAAAGCACATAAAAAGCACTTAATTCTAGTGTATTTATTTTTTTATTTTATTAATTATTTATGTGAGTTGGTGCTGGCTTAACGTTAAGCTGGCACCCCCACCTTCAATCTCATTTTCCTGCTAAACCGCTCGAGCACAAAAATTTCAAATAGGGTACATAATTAGCACATAAAAAGCACTTAATTTTGGCATAAGTGGCGTTTCGATTTTGTGGTGGGGGTGCTAACTTAACAGACATTGTTATTTTTAGTATTCTATTGTTTAAAGTTAGGTATACCTATGCATAAGACATCACATAATAATGTGCAATTACAGTAAAATGTATAGAATTTTTAAAGAAGAATGTTTAAAATTTATTTTGATTACAAACAAATACAATATCAAGGTCATTATTTTGATTATTTTTATTATTATTTTTAGTGTTCCATTGTTTGAAGTTATATGCATAAGACAGCACATAATAATGTGCAATTACATTAAAATGTATAGATACAGTTCGTAAATAAAATTTTTGGAAGTTTTTTGTATAATTGTGTAGAATACTTCGGGAAAGCTTTAGAATTCTTGTGCAGGCATTGGCGTATGATAATGGGCACGCGGTAGTGTTCATAATTGCATGGCATTGCCTTAATTTTAATATAGGATTGACGGCATTGTAGGCATTGACTAACAATAAGCATTGTCGGCAGTGTACAAAAATGTCGGCAGTGTTTTACAGCAATGCCAAAAATCGGCATTGGTGTACAAAATTTTGGGTTGTGAATTCCCCCTCGACATATACATAAATATTATTATATATTTTCGCGACGACGTATTGATCGTAATATTCATCTGGTGAAAGATTGAACGTTTAGTGAGTCACTGCTATCACGTTCCACGCTCGTGGGTCAATATCCATTTGCGTTCGATCCGTGCCGAATTTTCGGGGAGAGCGTCTCTCGAGAGACTCGTCGTGCCTCTAAAATCCGCGTCCTATATTCCGAATTTAACAGTCACGTCCTTTATAAGACACGGATTTATCTTGCCGCAGTATTCTCGGTAATCGGGTCACATTAGAGGGATGAAATACTTTATTAGGCACGGCTCTCTTCCACTTTAAATACATCTCTTCCATACTAATTCCTGTTTAAATATTTTCTCACGTGATTCCTTTAAAGAGAAGGAAAAAAGAATTCGAGTGCGCATTTTACATTTCTTGAAGAATGTTGTTTCTTTTTTCTCACGCGCTTCGCCGCTATCCCCTTCTGCATATCGCAACACTGGCGCATCTAATGGGGACGCGAGTTCGGTTCGTGACCTGCAAGATTGAGTGGCGCAGCGCGAAAGGTAAATCATGGATGGTGCACCTCGACCGGTGCCGCCGGTTGAATCGCGCGCATTTTCTCCTTTCGACTGAGAAATAGGCTTTATCGATCAGCGCGGAACTTTTCCCGGACTTACATGTCACTTCTGGTGGTGGTACTTTGTCTACTTCTCGGTAGCACACTCTGGTTGCATATATTCTCTCCGTCGCCTATACTTTCCTTTCGCCTAATGATCGTCGCTTCGTTCGATGGTATCGAGCGAGGATTCTTCGCGTCGTCGTCGGACGTCTGCGAAGTCAAATATTAACGAAGGTGAATGGGAAGTCAGGTGTACGATTGGGATGAGGACTGTTATACACACACATAATTTAATCCTTTCCGCTGTGCACGTGCAGTCGTCAGCAGTGCTATGTGGGCGCATAATAACGCGTCAATGAAAAAACTCTCTCGCCTGCATACTAATTTACGCGAATGTAAATCATCTCTCGCCAACTCTACGTGCTCTCTTCTAAACGGCTTGAACAATTAGCGCAAGCGCACGAACGCGTATTTTACGGAGTACTTGTACTTTTGCTAACTCGTGTATTCTTGTTGCGAACAGCATTCGGTGTCGGGACAAGGTTGGCGGATCTATATGGGGCAATGCGTGTCTCGTAAGGCGGGCGCCGTCGTCGCAGCATCCGGTCATCACAATTCGCCCTCGTACCGTATCATGGACAAGGCCCAGAAACAGGTGAGCTTCACTGTCTGTTATCTATTACGCGATAACGTAGAGTCGCTTCTAAAGTCTAAAAACAAAGTCGACTATATCGCCGATGGACGTTGAACTTCAAGGTCCGCGTTCATCGATGTCGAGCGTGTCCCTGGCTCTTTTGCCGTTATTGCATTTGCGCAATATCCACGAGGGATCGCGTATGAATCGTATGTATGTACGTATGAATGTGCACTATGCCAACTATCGCACGTATACCTTAGATGTATGCGTGTAGCGGAAAATCCGGCTGATCGCGCGGGCGGCTAGGCTGAAGGCCACGTCGAGGTTCAACGCCCTTCCTCAATCGCGATTCCACCCGCAACGGGATTGCGCTTCGACCCGCGAATAGATCATTCGCGCGCATCCGTGTTCGCTCTTTGCCAAACTCGTTCTGCTCCTTTCCATAAAAAAAAAAAAAAAAAAAGAAAACCGACACAGTCGACGACGCGCGACGAAACACATTGCGTTTGATGACATTTCGTTGTAACACGAAGGTTGAAGGTTGACGCGACGCGTTGAATAATGATAAAGCCTAATGCACAACGAAAGGCACAGGAATAGCAACAGAGAAGAATAAGGAACAATTCAATATGTATAATAAGGAAAAGTGTACTTTATTCAACATATTGAACTGTTCCTTATTTCCTGTTTTTCTATTCCTTATTTTGTTCATTGTGTCTGAAGCTTAATTCTCGCTATTTTATGACGCGCATATCACACAGAGAAATGTTTCTTCGAGTGAAAAAATATTTGTTTGAATCAAAGAAATCTGTGCATTGCTACACGGTTAAAGAAAAGATTTTCCTTCGATTCCTTTGATTTGAAGACATTTTTTTATTGCTCCTTTTGTTACAATTGAAGAAACAGTTTGGTTGTGTGACGCAAATCTCTTTTTAAAAATGTACGAAATACATCTTTAGTACCAGCAGCTAAATTATTTCTTACATTTCTATTGGTACTTTCTTTGAATTAAATAAATTAAACAAATAATTTGATCAAATAATTTATTTCCTTTAAAAATGGGCTAATAATTCAATAAGTCATTTCTTGAAATCAAATGAGTTTTCATTTTCCTCAAAAGTATTTTTACTGCAACTTAATGAACCAAGTTAAAGAAACGATTTCATCAAGTTAAATATGAGTTTTCTCTGGATGAGTCTAAACAGGTCAATTTTGCACGATGTACATGCTCAAGCCGCTCTATTTTGCGACGCGATATGTATATAAATAGATATTACAATTAATATTATCGACCCTTCCTTCGGACGACTTCGCGATTGAAGTCAACGCTTTTGATATACGATTTGCAGATAAGCACCGCGTAATCGCTCGCACGCTTGAATGCCTCTGCTAAACGATTAATCTAAAAAAAGTTTGACTGCCGAACGTATCTCGAATGTATATCCTGTATAAGTTATGCCGATCTCCACTTTCGCGGCTCGCGTTAACTTTCTCATGAGCACGAATAAATTATCTTTGAGCGGACGTGACGTGATGAAACGTGATCACCGTTGTCTTATACTTGCACTTATCCTGTTCACTGTCAGCGCATAATAAATATAATCTTGTAGGAAATAGCCTTCGCATATTCGAGTTAATTGTTTGCGAAGGTGCGCGATTTTAAGTCCCCAATCGAGCACTTGGAGACTCAGGCGAATTTTCAATTTTTAATTATTCTGCTTCAAATTCGGACACGTACACTGGCAAAAAGTTCATGTTCAAGTAAATATATATTTATTTTAATATTATTATCTCGATTTATAAATAAATATTAGTTAGGGTATGAAATAATTTATTTTTACATTTAAGAAATATTTTTTTTAATCAAGGAAATGATGTTAAATAAAATACATTTATTTGAACTTAAAAAACATTTCTTTTCAGTGTATAAAAAAAAATTTCTGACAAACGTTTTGAATTAAACAATTGTGACATCGTATCCTGGAATGTGCCAAAATTTTTTCAAACTTTTGAGAGCTTAAACCCTTTCAAAAACTAATAAACCCTTTCAAACACTCTAATAGACACTTGGTTGGATTGAGAAAGCAGCGAAAAGAACGTGAGAGATCACGGAGGGTTAAAAATAATCGAATGCCATAGAGTCGATTCGTATCTCTCTTCGCATCCCAACGAGATCCGTTAAGCCGCGTGAATTTCAGCATCCAGCTTTCCACTAACGCAATCGATGTTTATTCATTAATCATTGCTGGTTTCCGCGAGCGGCGCGCAAACCCGCTTCTCGAACGGTTCCGTCGAAGCTTCCTCGTCCTCTTAACAGGATCCTCGTGCGCCTCTTGTGAGAACTTTTATGCTCACTCGGGAGTCATGCCGCGATTCACGCGACCAATCTCGTTTCGGCCGACGACGACGACGACGATATGCTTTTCATTGTTCGTCATTACGCGTGCCGGTTCCACGGTAGCCGCGCGCCGGAAACCGGTGAGGCTGTGGAGAACGCCCGGAGAGAAGCCGGCGCGGCGGCCCGGCGCGGCGCGTGCACGGTTCAGGTGCGAAGAAGGAGAAATCGCGGAGAGAACTCTCGTCTTTTCTCTCCCCATTGTCTCGTCCCGGCGTTGCCTCGCCTTCCCGCTTCCCGCGCGCACGATCGTGCTGATTCGCACGGCGAGATCACACGCCGGATCGAGAATGCCGCTTCTTTTCCATTGTTCCCCGATGTCCTCGCGGTAGAGGCTGCCGCGTTTTCAACCAGAAATCTTCCCGAGATGTCTACGTGTAAGAGCGGAAGCGCCTCCTTTCCTTCGGTGAAACGGTTACGCGCGTGCACGCGAGACGTGAACAAGAGGTTTTGATGAACGACGTGGATAAGAAGTTGGGTCGATTCATTTCGAACTTCGCCTGAACTCCAGTCTTTACCCTACGAAGCTACCTTTGTCCGCGGCGTTATCGCGCCTATCCGCCTTATCAGCAAGATCGATTACGGTGAAGATCTTAATTTAGAAAAAAGAAACGATGACGAGACAAAAGCCGAGTTTATTACGAAAAATTTTCCATCGTATCGCGATTGAATCTTTATTTCTTCGTAAAACTAATAGTTTCTATACACAGAGAAAAAGAAATGCTTGTTGAATACACATTAGCCTAATTGGAAATATCTCGTTAATTCAGTAATGGTACTGATGAAACGAAAAGATTAAAAGTAAAGACAATAGCGAATATAATTGAATAAAATTTAATTGAATGAATTACATATATTAGTAATATCCCGTGATTCGATGTTTAATTGAATCGAGCTACGTTTTAATTCATATTGCAGCATGTTGTTTTTCAGTATACAGACCTCTGTACCTCTGTACTTGGCATTACGTAATCGTCTTTACATCAATGTTGCTCCTCGATTGAGACTGATTCGCGCTAAGCTCAAAGTGACGTTCTCGCGATTCTTCCTAATGGGGCCGTTAAAGTCGTTCGCGCGAAGGAAATCGCCGCGGTTCGTTGATTTCGTGTAATCGTATCGCGTTGCGAGGTTGCGAGGAAACGCTCCTCTTTGATAACGATGCGCTGCGATCGACGCGCGCCACCCAGATGAATCATCCAAGCGGTATACAGGGTGAATGAGAGCGATCGTTCTCTCTCGCGGGACGTGAAATCGATTCGTCTTCAGCGAAACCCTGGTGGCGAGAGTGCGGGGGACGAGTCGCGTAGGATATCGTTTTCTAGACGCTTGGATTCAATGCCTTGGTCGGGTGGTGTCACCGGGGTGCGCCCGGCCAACGAGAACCGGGACGTTTCGTTCGAATTCCTCGTGTTCATCGAGCCTGTATGAATGATCTGGAGGGCAAAATCGGAGTTGAACGAAACGGACACACCTCACGCTTCTCGAGGAACACCCTGTATACCGGATGGAAGCCGGGACGTGGGCGCATCCGTAAAATCAGCCCCTGGCTGCGTCGCCGTATCCACGTCGGCGTCGCGACGCCGGCGCAGACCGCCGGATCGATCCCTGCGTTCGCTTTCCTACGCGAGCCCGAGCCTCGCACGACGACGAGGCCGAAGTCGCGGAGGAGCGAGCGAGACGAAGGAAGAGCGTGCAACGCGGGGGTGACGACGACGACGACGACGACGACTACGACGGCGGAGGGCGACGTCGGTGCGCTGTCGCGCGTTTCCCTCACCGTCGTATGCCATCCTTGCGATGTGACGGACCACGAAGAGAGCTCTCTGTCATCCTTCTCTCTCGGCAAGAACGCGTCCTCCGCGCCAGTTAAAAATACATATTGGGGGCATGGCGACGTGAAGAGACGGCAGCCCCGTTTATCCCCGTGAGAGATCGATCGACGACCGGCTGTGTGACATTGGCCCGGAAGCAACCATCATGGAGTACCGGTACGGCAGCACGAGGTGCGAGGACGACTCGCTGGAGAACGAGAAGGGCATGAGCGTTGCGGTAAGGGATGGTGTTCGAGACACAGCCTCGTCCTTTCTTTCGTCCTCCTCTTTGTACGGAGAATCTGCTTTCGAGCTTTCGAAGGTGTCGTAACAGTGCGCGTGACAATCGGGTAGGATTATCGTCGAGAATTATCATCGCTGTCATTGTTTATTGGAATCTTGTCGATCGCGAATTTTTATGGTCTTTTATCGAAGACTACGAGCACGATGAACTCGTTTCTTGCTTCTGGGACTGGAAATGATTCCTGATGTCGTTTATTCAGAAAGAGTTTTTGGATACACGTCCCTCAACGGCTCAATTTGGATTTGATCTTCGTTGTCCTGCAGACGTAGCTGCTTGCAATAATTTTATATATTTGTCACACTGCAACTTGCGAGGTGTACCACATGCGCAATCATCCGAATGGTGTCCTCGCAGTTAACTTGCGACTGTCGCGAGACGTCTGTGTTGGACGCGGCGAGTCAGGGTTTTGAGAGCCTCTTCGCAGACGCGTCCGCGAATGCAATCCCAGATTTATCGGCCGCGGTTACGCTATTTCTGGAGTTCAAATGGGGTTGCGGCGGCTGCACTCGGTGGCTCTCGGAGTCGCGAGTCGGTTTCCGCGCGAGTCGCGAGGCGCACAGAGGCGTGTTCCAATCGTCGTCCTCAGTCGTCTCGATCATGGACAACGCGGTGGTTGCGTGCACATTGTTCTCGCACGCAGCGAGATGCGCTCTCGGCGCCGCGCCGTTATATAATTCGCACACGAATATCGATTAATATTATTGCAGTTGGGAATTACGCGGAAGGTTCGTCGAACAGACCTTACAAAACGTGCTGCATGCGCACTTTTGATAGCCTAACGCCGAGGAGATGCTCGGTAGAAACGAAATATCAATCAAGAGTACGAAAGAAAGCAGCGAAATCGTGCTCGGATTAAATGGCTAAGATGTGTATAGTATATAATCGGTTGAAGGCGAAGTTCACCGTCTGGCTGAAATTCAATTATACGGGATATCGATCTTCTTCCGCGAATATAATCGGCACGGCTAACGCGCGTGACTAGGAACGATACCGCTGATAATCCTAACTCTTGTATCTTGATACGAAGTACCCTTTGTTCGTGACGGCTGCAGAAACGCGATAGCGATCGAGACGGACCGATCAAAGACCCGTCAGGAACCTCGTAATAAATGATCCTTGCACTCTTAATAATCGAATCGTATCGAAAGAGATAAAAGAATCTTTAATAAGAATGATGTGTGTATGTTATTTACTTTAATTCTATTTTCTACAACGTTGCGTTTTGTTTTTTTTCATGTCTATCTATTCTGCGCTCCTCACTTTTTTTTTACATGAGAATATGCTATCTAATCTCGCTTCTCTAACGATGAATCTTTGTTTCAGGGCTCTACGAAGCGCGGTACGTCACACACGCGCGGCACCGCGATGTCCTTCGGCTTCCGGCGACGACCCACCAGCGGGATCCCGATGCCGATAGCAAACTATGCCGTTAGCAGCACCACCAACGAGAAGAGCCTGCTGCATCCACGATCCAAATCAGCTGGCCCGGAGCAGGATCGCAGGCGGATGATGGATGATGATAACAGCAATGTGATCCATAATTCATCATCCGGCAGGTCGACGCCACGACTAGCACCGCCAAAGAAAGACTCGAGCGGGATTGGCGTCAGGACAAACCGCTTCGGCTACCGGCAGCCGCAGGCGAGATTCACTAACAAGGTCAGCGATATCTATAACAGTCACACCATCATCCACTACAATCAAGAGAAGCTGCAGCAATATCCACAGCAACAACAGCAGCAGCAGCAGCAACAATCGGAAAGCTATTTTGTTAAACAGCAACAGCCGAATAGGGTCGTTGCGCACGTGCCGCAACACTTGTGCGGCACGACACCGCCGGCGAAGCCTCGTCTGTCGCAAACAAGTAATGCGGCTTATGGCGGCAATCCGATGACGCAACACGCAGACGCGAGCAAACGAATCTCAAACATTCCGGAACCCATTAGTAGGTACACGCTGCACACCAGTCATCTGCCGCTACCGCAGTTTGCCGTGCGGGTGAGCGATTCCAACTCCAAAATTGCCAAGACTGCAGCAAATCAGAGCAGAAAGATATCTACATCGACGTCGAAGGGCTCGTCCAGTTCGAAGGAAGGTTCGGTAACGGAGGACTCGGGTGTTGGCAGCCAACCGACCGGACCAGAGGACAACGATAGGTTCAGATCGATAGATTACATGGACGACGGTTCCGCGAGAAGACGCGGCGTCGGCAGACCGAGAAATCTACGTATGGTAGTGACCGGCAAGAGCTTCGACGTGAGAGACGTCCGTGACGACGACAGCACGGTCACGGAGATCTCGGTGATTCCGCTGCCTAAATCTTTCGCGACCGCCGCGGCTAGTTTGAACGCCGGCTTCGTGCGAGAGCGGGCTACGCAATATCAGCGAATCGTCAACAAGGATAATAGGTATACCGACTCGATTGCGTCAATGTCCACCACCTCCTCGGAGGGCTACGACGAGGGTTGTTTTAGCGAGGAGAAAGTCTACAAGGATCGATCACGCACAGAAAAAGTCCCGTCCATCAAATCAGATTTTAGTCCACCCAGCTCGGACGATCCTGAATACGGCCATGGTGAAGCTATGGCGGATGAGTATTCGTTAAGCTCCAGTGACGAGTACCAACGTTCCAACTCTATCATCGCCCAGCACGCGCAGGCAGTCACCGCTGCCGCGAAAAGTAGTGCGACATCGAAGAACGCTCTGCGCTCGGTGTTGCTCACCATTGAGGATCCGGCATTCGCCGCCGCCGCCGCTACTACGACTACTTTGATAGATGACGAAACTTCGCCGGTCGATAGCTTGTTCGACAGTCCCACCGCTAGCATCACTCAGTCGGATGGAAAGCCCTCTAAGAAGGATGAGGAACACGCGCACGAGCGTTCGGACAACACTCTCGAGGACGACGGTCCGGGCACGCCGACGAACGCCTCCAACTCGCTCAGTTTGTCCGAGGGTAGAGAGTTCTTCGACGATGAGATCGCTGATCAGCCCGGACTAATCTTCGACGACAGTAATCCGAGGACGAGAGCCGAAACGCAGTCCGCTCTGGGTGGTCAAGTAATCACCGAGAATAGCCATTCAACTCTGATTGAGACGAATTCCAAGACGAGTGAGTGTGAATTTTCTTTTCTAGAAATTCTTTTCGAAATATATATCATATCTGCTCTAAGTTACTAAAATTTTATTGAATTTTAATGATTACTATTTTAACAAATTTAAAAATAAATATATTTTTTAATTAAATAGGCATTTAATTGAAATATAGTTACTATCAATGTATGCAATTTGCATTACAGATGGTGCACACATCAAAGGTATAGTGAATAGTCCTCATCATGGGCAGCGTTTACATCGAACGGGAAGCGTAGACACTTTATCACCCTGCGAGTCCATCGCTTCAGATGATTTAATGTTAGATTATGACGGCAGCGACGCGAGCTCTTACGAGGAACAACAGCGGTTAGCATTAAGCAATATTATTTTTGATAAGCGATATATATATATATATTTACAGATTAGGCCAAATGTAGAAAATGTACATTTTTTTATCGTCGGCTCAAATTATCATCTGTTTGTCTTTCTTTCTTTTTTAGATTAAATTCTAATCCCGCATTGCACGAGCTGGATGACGCAACTATAATTTCTGAACTGGAAGCTCAGGGTGAGGAAGTGATGAGGCAGTGGAGTTCATTGCTGAACACTGCGCACATGGAGGAGGCGAATTCCAATTCCGCCAACAACAATTCCGTCAACAACGTGACGAGTAACAATAACAATCAGGCCGCCACCGAATCTGGGTGTGTATTCGCATTTTTCGCTACTTTTCATGCTTCCGTTGCAGTCGAAACATAAAACTCCGTGATGCATGATGCTTCTTCGGAAATGATTAACGAAACTTGCCGCAGTTAGATTTACAACGCGTGACGTACTTGCAAATTATATGTAGATTATGTAAAAATGTTCCTCTCCTTCGATCGGGACGAAGGAACACATACCGTTTCTTCGTTGGTGTTCATATAGATAAAATCCAGTAAAGTACAATTTTTTCCGTTTTTTGTACAGCTTTTCCGCTTTGTATCGCTTAAATATTCTAATTGCATCATTGTCCTTTTTGTGTCTTAAAAGAATTTGTACATCAGTTTGTACGCTTGTATTAATCATTTTTGTTTTTCTAGTTACGTAATATCGATTATAACTTTGAATGCAAATTTGGTTAATAATTTTAATTAATTTTGATGCGTTTAGCAGAGTTCTCAAATAGAGACTGTAAAAGTGTAGAAACTATAGCAGGCTTTAATTAGAGACAGTAAACTGTGTAGGAAGAGTGAAAGAGTACCTGGTCAATAGCTGTAACGTAGCTAGTCGATAAAGTATGCATACTATGCAAAGAAGGGAGACAAAGGATGTGTCATCCAACCATTAAATTGATATATATCCGCTGTGCCTGTGTCCTCTGTAGCTATAAGTCATTTTTAAACTTCAACAGTCAGTATGACCTTTCGAATCTTTTGTATATCATTTCGTGTACAAAATATTTCGCAAAAGTGCATACTAATTAAAATATCATATATTATGAGAAATTGATGTGTGCAGATGGGAGCATTTATATATATGTATATATATTTTAAATTACCATCAATGTTTCATCTCTGGGAAAATTGCGTCTTTTGCACTTTTATGAATTTTCCACACAATGAAAAACTTGATTCTCTCTAGATGATTCTGTATCCGTGATGTTTTCGTTTCTTTTGTACGCACTATATTATAATATATTTCGAATTTCTTTTTCTTACAATATGATTATCATTCCGTTTTAGTTGAATAACAGTTTACAAGTCTTAGAGAGGAAGAGTGTCACATGTAATAACCCTTTAGATTTTTTTTTTTTTTCCATATCCTATACGCACCATATGCTATTGTAGATACGATATATATGCAATTTTACAATCTTAGTCCGCATCTTGAAAATGATACGAAACTGTAATGAAGAAATCATTAAGCACATCGCGCGGGGAAATTGCACGCGTAAAGCTCCATCTTCTCTATCTCTTAATTGAGAGAAGCGATATTTCTCGTATCGGGAGCATGAAGTATTTTAGAAGCAGCATTTCGGATCGCGGTATCACACATTAATAACGATCGCGCTACCGCAGTAAGTCGCGTAAGTTTCGAGCACGTCATGGCCACACGCGCATAACAGCCTACTCTCTTTCACGTCGCTGGCTCCTTTTTACTCGATAGCTTTCTCGGCAAGCGAGAAAAGAAGTGTACACGTTGTGAAGTACATGTTAGACTTGTTCTCCCTCGAATGTCCTTCCGTCCTCGCTCCTGTCCTCGATCTCGTCTGCTCTTAATCGACACCCTAGAAGCTTTCGTCAAGACGCAGCATCACGTACTCGTCCGTTTCGTCAGCCCGTTTTCGTTCTGCTCCTCATTAACGGTGATAACGATCAGCCGGACTCAATGTGTGCGGTCGTGTAGAGAAACTAAATATTTCCTTTTTGCAAATTGTGTTGAACAATATGTCGATAC
The DNA here is from genome assembly GCF_016802725.1 of Solenopsis invicta. NCBI lineage: Eukaryota > Metazoa > Arthropoda > Insecta > Hymenoptera > Formicidae > Solenopsis > Solenopsis invicta. The sequence goes on along the minus strand of NC_052666.1, from coordinate 28,714,685 downwards.
ACGCAGATCTGTAGGGAAGAAATGTAGTCGCTTACAAGAGTGCATTGTTTCACTGCTGGCAACGAACGATATTTTCGTACGAGAATCAGTCTGCCAATTGAGAGCAAGACATTTTTTTCTTTTACGAAAATATCACAAATTATCTGCAATGTGTAACAGCCGAACTCTTGTGTATCTGACTGCGTTTTATTCTTCCCTATGATGATCGAAGTCGTACGAAACATACGTACACCGTGTGGCCTTTCATCCTCTCGCTTGTACAGAATTAATGAAATAAATTAATGAAATGCCCGCACACATCCGTCACAGGAGACGCCACAATTCAGCGACAGTATTCTGTGTTCTAGCGCGCTAGTAAAACGGGTGAAGCAATTGCAAATTCCCGATGAGGACTCCGCGGGTGGAGACTACTACCAGCTGACGTACCCTAACTAGCGAACGGGGTCCGCCGGTCCTCCCTTGAATGTCGACTAGGCAAAACCGATAACCGCACGCAGCCGATTACCGAGACACAGTAATAATAATAATAACACACGGACGCAGGCCTAACGCGTGAGTGGTCGCGTCTTGTTAAAAAGGAAACGTATAAAAAAAAAGAAAAAAAACAGACCGCGTTAAAATGAACTCGTCGCACAAGGCTCTCGAGATAATGATGATTGGAAGGTATATGAGTGTTGCGAGACGAGACGAGATATTTCATCGTATGAGAAGATAAAGATCTTTTATTTGCCACACGATGCTCGTGGCGTAGCCACTCACGAGTTAAAGATAGTCATTGTCAAGAATGAGAGAGAGAGAGAGAGAAAGAGAAAGGAGTGGGCGATTGAAAGAATGATAACGAGCGATGATAACGATAACGTATACGGTGTTGTAAATCTAGCGACTGATTATGGTTATGCGTCTGTGACTTTTGCTTAGGATAAATGAAAGAAAAGGGATGATACATGTCGTGAAAAATTGTTTTCAGTATGCAGAGCGTTTCCAAGTTTATTGCGAAGTTAAAGTAGCTCGATGAGTTAGTCATTTTTTAAAATTTTCAAAGAATAATTGCAACCCGATTGTTACTTGATGTAAGAAGAAGATTTTCTTACGCGCAGTCCTCTAATCTAATAATTTTTTACACTAACGTTAATATTTGTAGATATATTTTTCTAATCTTTTAACAAGCTTCGTGTAATTATTATTCGTTCCGAAACTTGTGCTGTGTTGCGTGTCTTTCTTAGTTCGAGAGAGAGGTATTAATTTATCCCGAGAAAAATATCAATATATGTATGCAACTAATAACGTAATCAGCTATCCCATCCCGCCCAATTTCTTAAACCGGATGTAGATGGGAAAGATGCTACCTCACACAGGTTGTCCTATCCCCGCGGATCAATTGGTTAATTCACTCCTCTTCCGGGTTTTTTTTTTTTTTTTAAAGGAAAGTATAGCTCTTAACGTGATTTCACGTTACAAGGTAATTTCTTTGAGATTGCAGTGCGTCCTTATTATAACCGCAAGAATTACCGATTCTCTCAAGTATAGTCGAGAAGTAGTTGAAGCATAGTGTGCCGAACAGAGAGTAACCCGCCGAAATACCGTTTACCGGTGTAAACCGTTTGTCGTTTACAAGTCGTCTCGCCGCGTCCTGGTTACAATGCTGCGAGGATTCGCCTGAGCGTAAAGCGATCCTTCCTCCGGGCGGAGAAGTTCGCGCGACTCTTCGCGGCGTATCCGGTATTGAGCGAGCGCATTTGATGGCGTGGTTGATAGAGATTATTTTTCTAATTTCGTATTTTTTCAATAACAATGGCCGAGCTGGCCGAGTCCTTCCAAAATTGTCGTCCTATCGTCCATGGTTCCAAAACCGGGTTCCAATTCCAAGTATGATAGATGCACCCTCTAGTCCTCATCCTAGTCACCCCAACAGCCGTCGCTTTTAAACGGTAACCATTAATACTATTTAATAATAAATTAAACATACGTATACGTAACGCAAGGGGTAATCACTTTAACACCCGCTACCAAATAACTATTAATTAATCGTATACTCGTGGCATTATAGAGAGCTTGTTAGGTGTAAACGCGTAGCTTCGTAGAAGAGAGTCGATGAACGAGTAATCGACTCGATGTTACCCTTCTTTCCCCCCTTTCTCTCCCTCCTTTGAATGAAGGAGAGAACAATGCAGTTTTAATACTACGTCTAGTCATACGCCTGATAACGTATGCATTCCGTTAATTTAATCAGTCGAATAATTCGGAGTAGTCAATTTCACGCTCGAAACACTTTAAATTGTTTCGATCTTTCGGTTTTGGATAGTCGCCGTTACGTTACAATAAAGGCGCGTGTTTTCAGTCCCTCGCGACCGTTTGTGCCATCCTCCTTCACCGTGACCATGTCCACGAAATCTTCCTCCGCATTATCGTTCGCGAAGACACCGTTATCTCACATCTTCGATTCCTAATATGAGTGAAGTACGAGCGTGATGTTGAGCCGTCTTCAAGCGGATCCCGTTTTCTCCCACTTTCCCCCAGAAATGATCAGGCAAGCTGATGCGTTTATATAGATACCTGTCTCGACATAGGTGCTCTTTTTAAGTTCACTGAATCGCGAAACGGGGGGGAAAAAATGACGTGTACCTTTTATTTCGGAGAGAGTCCGGGAAGAGCGCGTCGGGAGGCGACACGGCTTGAAGAGTTCGCGTAATTCCGCGTCTCCTTAAAATGTATCAGTGATACATGTACGCGATTACCGACGCGCGATGATAACACGTATTAACATAACGTACATACACTTATACTTAGCATAGTACTTACGAGAAACATATTGTTACTTTTCTGGAATTGAATGGCAGCTTATTTTGCAGCCGCTTTATTCCTTCTACTTCTTCCTGCGTGGAGAGCCACTCCTCTTCTGTCGCGTCTGCCCGTCATAACTCTTTGGTTTCGGCTTGCTCTCTTGCGCAAACTCTTGTATTTCCAGTAGCTTCCTGTTGTGGCCAAAAAAATAAAAATAAAAAATAAAAGACCCGCAACGGTATTCCAGTATCTAATACGTATATCCAGAAAGTTACTCTCCTCGATAAACTCTTATCGGAGCTTTTCCTAGAATTGAATTAGCGAAATTGGACGACGTCGTGTCGAGCTACGTTTTCGCGGCGCTTATGTCCGAGTATTTATATCCACAAGCGTGTACTCAAGTGTATCCGTAATTTGTAAGAATGGCATCGCAAAGAAGAGAAAGAGAGAGTGAGAAAGAAGAGAGCGTGCGGCGTAGCGCCGACCAGTTCTAGAAGACGGCAATACGACGGCATTACGCATGACTGCGGTGTATCGTATTTTTGTCTTCCTCGTATACGTACTACTGTATAAGCATATATATCGATCTTCTCCATTGCATTTAATTAAAACACACTTCCTCTCGTGAACCACTTGTTTTACTCTCTTTTCATTTCAACTCCGTGGCGGTGTGCGAGATTTAGGACTTAGCGTTTAGCTCCGGAGTCCAATTACGGGGACAGGACGAGAGCATAGACTCTTGCATAACGCATGATGCATAAGAGAATCAGTCAATCGGAATCCTTTACTTCCCTTTCCAGGATATAAATAAAGGACTCTGATCGCTTAATTGTCTAATGCGTTATGCAAAAGTCTGCGCCCTTGCCTTTGGGATTTGGGTCAGTCGGAGGGTTGCTGATCGCTACGAGGAGCCAGCTCTCGCGACCTTGGCCGTTGTGCAAAAAGAAAGAAAAAAAAGGGGCAAAGACCGCGGTTTACACAATTTGCTCAACCGTGTAAACCGGTTTCCCCGGGCCGCGTATGACGGACCCATACCCACATGGACGGCCGTGATGTAACGAGACTCGCCGCCGAGTAACAGTGGCGCTCGGTGCTCGTCCAGGTGCTGAATGATCAGCGGAAAACGTGGGGGAAACCTATTGATGGCTCAATAGGTTTCTCAGCCCTCGTCGACGGCGGAGAATCGAAGGTAGCCGGAAGCCGATCGCGGCACGTCGAAGACGTCGGGCCGAGCCAAACGGCGCGATTTCCTCGTTAATCAGAGCGTTACTAGTTAGCCGCGAGCCGGTATTTTTCTGCTCCTCCTTCGTCATTCGCTCGGCTCTACCGTGCCGCGATGGCGCGGAATTTTTTGATCCGCGGCGGTATCATCGCGGCCGCGAAAAGTGCGTATTGATCAATCTGCGACGAAATGCTCACGCACTCGGAGAAGAGTCGAGCGCACAATGGTCAGGGAGGGGGGAAAAGGGAGAGGGATTCTAGTAGGTCTCTCGAGGCAGTTCGATTCGTTTCCCCGATTTCTCCCTTTGCATCTGGATGCAACGTCGCGCACGGCAATATAACTCTTCGTTAAAGAGAAGCGAAGGCGAGCGCGCGCGGCAATTTTCATTTTCAAAGGTGTTGCTCTCTCGGATCAGTCGCGCTCGTCGTAGCGGAAACAACTTACGCGATGTAACCACGGAGCTTCCTCGCGCCGTTTTACTCATTGTCAGTAACGGTGAACTCTTTCGGTCTATTTACTAAAACCTCCTCTCAGCGATAATAGCCAGCCGCGGTCGACAACAGCGCATAATGCCGCCAATGATCCTCGAGCGTATCGCTTGCATATCTACCGTAAAGTTGCATGCTATACGTAAATGCAACGTGCGAGGAAATGATCTGACCGCTGTTTCTAAATGAATTGGCTAGTTAACGATAGCATCAAACGTCGCGTGTACAAAAAAAAAAAAAACGAACAATAGGGCTGAGGCACTCCGAGATAGGCATCCCTCTTCATCCCGGGTCGTTTATTACCGCGAGACGTGAGCGGATTGCGAACTCGATGGGCGCTCGGCGAAAGGGAAAGAGGAATTCCCTGAGGGTGCAGGATTCCGGTAGACTGCACTCGCTCTCGAGGATTGAGAAATGAGTGCCAGCGGCTACCAAGGATGATGAGGAGGGTACGGGTACGAAAAATCTCGCGGAGCCTCGTAAATCTCTCGGGTTCTCGCCGCGCTGCTGTAGTCAAGTCGGCGGAAAACTCTCGTCGAGGAGCGGGAGTGGCGAGAGCATGGGGGAGACGACGGCTGTAAGCGGTGGTTTTAAGGGCCAAGGGCCGGCCAGCTGGAGGAGTATTGATCGTTTACCTCGCCGGAGAGATGCCAGCGGATCCTTACTGTCCATAAAGTGCTCTCCCGACAAAAATAAAGGGCCTTCTGGGATATTGAAACGATACCGTGCTTTAACGAGCGAAAATATCTCTCTACGCTTTAGAAACAGATTCTCTTATCGTCCGCTACGATTACCGCGATAGCGCGTTTAGTCGATGACCTGGCACTTGAGTCGCAAAATTGATTTGCCGTCAGAAAAGTGATTCGTATATTTATAGTGTTTAACCAGGTCATTTAACCAGGTCAACATATTCACACTAGTTGTTAGAATGTCAACATTTTTTGCAGCATTGCTCGAACGTTCCACGTAATTATTTTGACAATTTAACAAAATCATTTTCCGGCGCTGTATTCAGCTAAATTTTTAGATACTTCGGCAAAACCGTTCTTTCCGCATATGGAACGACCTGGTTGAACAATATCGATTTAATATGTATAAATCAATTTTCTTTCATCGGAGAGCTATTTGCTGCCTCAAGCGGAGCTAGTCATTGACCCAGCTAATGTCAATTTTAGCACATTCATTTAGGACTGACAGCTGATGAAATATTCATTGCGTTGCACCTAATTGAAGTGGAAGAGGACTCGGCGTCAGGATCGAGTTTCACCTTTTTCCACGGGACGGAAGCAGCGTGAATTCAATAATCACCTCACTCCATTATCGCGTTACTTCTAGCAGCAAAAACCTATTTATAGCGAATTCCTGGAGACACTGGAATTCCCAGAGATCATTATCTTTGAAATACCAATTAAGAAAAAGTGAGAAGTGTAAAATAATTTGTGAAGCGAAGCGTAAAATAATAATTTTTACATTTGACGCGAGTAATCCATTCATTATCTCAATCGGGATTTCGAAGCTGATGATCTCCAGTATCTTCGGAAATCATAAGATGCAAAGCGCAATACATTCGGAAGAAAGGTGAAAGAAGTCGGGAAAACTTTCTCGACCACGGGTTTAGAAGTCGTATTCTACAGGGAGGTTCGGTATATCGTTAACTCCTAAATCGTAATAGTTCCCGCAGCTTTTTGCATTATCACCCCCACCGTCCTTGCGTTTGCCTCCTCCCTGCTGTCTGCAGCTGTTCCCCCTACCGTTCTTCCCTACCTCTCTCCGACTTCTCTTCCTCCTCTCTTCTCGTCGTCCACCGCGACGATATCGAACCGTGGCTCGTCGCTGTAGTGCGAGGTGCGCACGCGTTCCCTGTGTATATCCCCTCGCGAAGGATATCCTTCGCGATCCTGAATTCCGTGTCTACCTGCCGGTGGCTGATCACCGTAGGTCACTCCGGCGCGGCGTCGCGGCCCCGTCCGGAACTCCTGGGGGCTTCGAGTCCTCGTCGCGTCGTCGCGTCGTCGCGCTCGCGAGGGAGTTCCCCTTCGACGCCGAGGTTCCTATAGACGCGACGACGCACCCGGCCTCCTGACGCGAAGTGATATCGCTCCGAAAAAAAATTGCTCGACGCGCTCGCGTGCGCGCGTGTATGTGTAGTGCGGGTATACGATCCAGTGGATCGTGGGACAATCGCGGGATCTCTCGCTTCGCGGCGGGCACCGACGTTTCCGCGCCGGAAAGCGCGAATCCTTGATCCCGGCCGCCTGCCTGCCGCGAAATTATGCGAGGGGACGTAGCGTGACGTGTGTTGGCTTCGCCCGAGTCCAGGTGGAAAAGGTGAAGCTCGGTCCCGACGCCGAGTGCTCCTCCTTCTTCTCCTCCTCCTTCTTCTTTGTTCGCGAGTCCGTTTCCGAGTCGCGTTCTTGGCCCTTATCATCATTGTCTTCCCAACGTCGTCACTGTCACGTGAATCCGAGTCTTCCAAGATAGCGGTGTGATACGGCACATTGTACGCGAGGCTGCGTTCGTATGTGTATATATATTTAGCCGCGGCATTAAGATTCGCGATTTATTAATAGTCACACATAAAATTTAAACCTACCACGCTCTCCCGAGTCTTCTTCCCGCGGTATGAATCGATTAATCGGATTAGCGGAAACTCGTTCGCGCGAGACGCGCCGCATTGGGGCATGCCAAAATTGCGTCGCGCGCGCGGGAGTCTCGATTAATTCAGTTCGCGACGACGCGACGGGGCTGCTCGATTTCCCTCCGGATTTAAATAATTAATTAACTATTGGTTTAGCGTATCGCATTCGCAGATTTACCTTCTCGGAGAGGTTGAAATACAACGATGCACTCGGGTAATTGTTTGGTGCAGTTGAAATTGTAATCGTGCGCGCACCGGCAGAAAAACAGCGGACGCTATCCGGTAGAGATTTCGGTAGGATAACTTTCACTCGACAGGATGACTCAACTCCTTCCGAGTCCGGGTCTGAGATTGTTATGAAAACGAAAAGAAGGAAAAGGTGGGAACAGGTGGAGGTCGCTAATGAGCGAATTACATTCTAGCGATCCTCAAATATCCTTGAATCCTGAAAATGTCCTGTTTATAAATGTATGAAAAACTCCTGAAAAAACCCTGGAATTTTGAGACTGACGTGGAATTTTTTTTAATTTTTTTTTCATTCTAGAAAAATTGAATCTATGATTCATTTGTTCGCATGCTCGGTATAAAAAAGCGGTGCAAAAAATAAATCAAGCGAAAGAATTACGCGACACTGAAGAGTCAAAGAAACGCAATAAACTTAACTGAAAAAGGAAGAAGTAATTTTAGATGAAGCTTGAAAAGCAAGTACAGACATTGAAAATTAAATTCATAATTTAATAAAATGGTAATAAATTTATAATTTTTAGTTATAAATTTTAATTTTAAAAGTGCACTAAAGCAAGTTATTAATAGAAAAAAATTAAAAGTTTTTAATTATAAAATAGAATATAACAGAGAAATTATCATTCGTATTGAATGTCCACTTGACATTTTGATAATGTCACAAATAATATTGTTCCACATTTGTTTGCGTTTATTAATTCGTTCGTCATATAGAATTCTAACTTGAATACAAATTAAGCGTAATGTTGTCAATGAAAATTAAGTAATGAAAATTAATCTATCTGGAAAGACAAAAATTTTTCTCCTGAAATCTCCTGGAAATACCCTTGAATTGGCTAGCCAGATATCGCTAAACACCATGAATTACGTTGGCGGGATTCACGTTGGCGACGCGATTAATTTGCGGGAGGATGCGGCGAAATAAGCAAATTATCCTCGTTTCGAGAAACTAATTAAACAGAGGCATAATTTTTCGGTGCGCTTAACGCGCCGCGCTCGATAATTTACGGCGCGAATAACTTGCGACGCAAATCGAAAGGAAGAGAAAGAAAAAGAAAAAGACTCGTTAGACTCAACCCGCAAAATATTGCGTTACCGCTATCCGAGCGGCGATCTAGATCGATCCTGCGTATCGCGTTCGTTGGATTTCTATTTTTCCCTTTTTACCTGCTCCTGGAATCGCCCTCCTCCCCGTCCACCTGTCGGTTTAATGTCCAGGATCTCCGTTCACGTTTATGTCATCATCTCTCGATCATTGCGACGTCGCTTCATCGGCGAGCGAGGCGTGTAACGACGAGGGAAACAGTCCTCGCTCGCGAATTCGCGTGTGCTATAACTTAGCGAAAGGATTGCGAAAACGCACACGCGGAACGCGTGAAATTCTCGCGGGGGAAAGTGAGCGCGGCAAATGCATGTCTGCCGAATTACTCATCGTCGCGGGACGACGCCTCCTTACGTCGTTACACGTTCCTCGCTTCTCACCCTGCCGCGCGCTTTTCCCTCTTCCCGGCCTTCGACGGTCGAAAAGCGCGACGCATTCCGTCCCATCCGGCTAAATATGCTCGTCCGCGCACCGTCCTCTATTTACTTTGTCTCGTTTCCCGCGGGCGAAGCTCGGACTGTCACGCTTAGCGATACGATAACTTAAACCGGTCACAGCGCGTCGAGAAAACGCGACGGATCCTCCTCCGCGTGCTGCCGAAGCCAACGTCGAGGAGGCTCCCCGAGAAGACTCGGCGTTGAACGTGTGCGATCGATGACCCGCGCGCGATCGCCGAGAAACGAATGAGGATGATGGCCTCCTCCTCGTCGTCGTCCGAGACCGCGAAGGGCGCCCGGAGGCGCATCACCGGCCTGCCGACGCGCGTCCGCGTCCCCGCGAACCTGGAGAACGGCACCACCGGTGGCGGCGGCGGCGGCGGCGGCGGCGGCAGCGCGGCAACCCACGAGGATGGACGCGACGACTCTGGCCTCTCCTCCGAGAGCTCGACGCCTACGAACGGGTCGCCGCCACCGCGGCAGCCCACAGGACGCCGACCACCAACGGCCAGATCACCTCCACGACGGGCATCGGCGTCGCGACCGCTTCCTCCTCTGTCGCGGCCGCCTCCTCGCGAGGAGCCAAGAATAGTTCCGGAAGGTAGTGCCTCTCACTCTGCCGCTCCCTCCGGGAAAAGCGTGTGGCTCTTCTCTCCAGATATTTCCGACTCTAGCGTAGGAGAGATGCAAGATAGCGCGGAGATTAGATGCCGCGTGCTCGTTTTCCTTTTCCCTTTTTTCTTTTTATTATTGGGATAGCGTGACTGCGATGAGAATTATAATAATGCGCGAATACGCGCTGCAATTCCTTCTGGCTCCCCGCTGGTTCACGTTTACTCGCAGAAAGCTCTCGTTGCTTGTTATTTATGTACGGCATGTGTGTAATCCTCGTTTCTACATTATTTATTTCTCAATGTGGAATGATTAATTGTCATCCGTCCCGTCGAAACGTCACGCTGCTTCCGTATTCTGTTTTAGAGAATGACATGGGATAGATGAAGGTAACGAAAGCGAATTAATTAGATGCGTCTTCGCATAGCGCATTTTTTTCGGATTTCGATATAGTTGTTGGAGCATCGAGCCTAAAAGTTCGAGAGCTCCCGAGCACGCGGTTTGAGGAGAGTTCCGGCGATTAGACGACGTGAAATTACATGGATTTCACTGTTCTTGTTTCAGGATCGGAAGTGACAGGATGTCAAGGCTGTTGCGTAGCAGATCGGGAACGGAATCGCCACGTTCATTAGACAACATGCGCAACCGTCAAGTTTCTAGTCCTATGAGAACGTCGGGAAGCGTAAGTCGTCTCCTACGTTCCTAGGCTCATTCAATTCAATTTGATTCGAAAAGCTTTGCTTATATTCCGCTCTGTCCCGCAGGTGTCATCCTCGTGCGTCGATTCCGGAGACGAAGCCAGCCTCAGGATAGACCGCGGCACGTACCAGTACATGTTCCAGGACATCGTCTCCATAAAGACGATGCTCCTGAAGCTCAAGCGGGTCCTTCAGGAGGTACGACCGGCTGCATTTCGTCTCTTCGTCAGAAACTTTGCACGTCTCTTGCATCGCTTCTCGCGATTGTCCCCGTAAATGTGTTTCACGTTTAATCGCGCGTTGCCGAAGCGAGGCTCGAGCTCACAGACCTCGAGCCCGCCTTTGGTTCGCGCCGCACACACGTTGTTTGACCGCAATCATTCCGTTACTTTTGTACACGGCGCGCATTTTTGTTTTTGCCCATTTTATTAACACGATCTTTTTTATTTTTCATTTTTGTCGTCGTCCTTCCTGATTTTGCGTCTCAAGTCAGGAGAGAACGATTTGACGAGGGTATGTTGCATTGATTTTCTTTACATTTTTATCACTAATTTGCGTCACCTTGCATGTATATGTGTATTTATTTTATATATTTTATCATACGTACAATATAATTTTTAATAATATATATTTTTACACAGGATCGAGTAAAAATTACTATTAGATGCTGTTTGTATACTATTGGAAATTACTACATTAATAGAGTAATGAGATTTGCAACTACGAAAGAAAGAAGAGAGTTACAATCACGAGAAGTAGACTTACAATCATATCGCTATAACACTGTTTTACTCGATCTTGATGATGAACTATGAAAATTATCGTCAACGTTAAAAATAAATGTACTAGCTGGTAACATTTGATATTGATTTTTAGACGGAAACTCTCAACCCATTCGATAATCCGAAGGTGAGTGTCTATATGCCTCCTATAAAAAAATTTGCCCAGTAGATCTAAAATAACTTAAACTTTCTTTTTTTTTTAATGAGCCTGCTCAATTGAGGATAACGCTAAGTTAAATTAGAATTGACATTGTCGATATTGTCACAGAATGGCCTCTTCTGCAACCTGAACGAGGGTGGTAGTAACACGATCGACGTGAGCACGTCACCGGGAAGCGGCGGTACCAGTATTGCGGACGAACTGGCGGATCTGAGGAGGCAAGTGGTGTTCCTTCAAGGCCAGGTGGAGGACCGAGATCGTACGATACAAGTGCGAGATCGTACCATCGAAGTACTTGAGGTAAATAACGAGGTAAATCCCATTCTCGCGATTAATCCTACCGCTCTGTACTGTGAAAAGCTCGCCTCTCCCGGCGGAGATATCTGATCGGTAATCGTTCTCAAAGCGCTCTTTATGTATATCATTTGAAGCGAATTGCACAAAAGTGACAATCAAATATTAATCTTTGTAGCTCCAGATGTCGAAGCTCCAAGGACCTAAGAACGGCGACGTTCAAAGCTGTACTTTGCCGACACGCAACAACAACGTTTCCTCCGCGGACACTTGTAACGCCGCTACGCAAACAGAGAAGGTATCGCTTTCTGACACGAATCTTTTGATCCATTTATACTTTATACATTTTATCTTGATTCTTTGTATCGTTACGGTTATAGTGACGATACAAAGGCTTTTGCGATTGTTTTATTACGCAATTGTTTCGTGATTCATTTACGTTATCTTATCGCGCGCTCTCGATTAAAAAATTGTTTTAATGCATAGACGCGACCAGTGTCGGCGGGTCCCTCGCTCCTACAGTCACTCCCGCAGGATGGTGTCATGGGGCCTCTCGTTAGGTGAGCATTTATCCTTTCTTATAATAATTCTTGATACACGCTTAATTTCTCTAATATTTATAAAAAAATCTTTATACGATGTACAACATTTCTTACTATCAATACTCATTGATCATAAAAAATTACGTTTACACAAATTACGCTTGTATCATTGACACAATCGCGTTCTCTATCATGTGCATCATAAATAATAATGTTCTTTTTGCTGCTCTGGTCCCGCCCTTTGCTCGGGTGAATCTACGCGATACAGCTTCAGGATCGGGAAGGTAGAGTGCGTCAGTCTGTGTGACTTGCTATTGGGATATGTACTCCTCTCTGCAATTAACGCCTTCATATTCATGCACCTTTTTAATTTTCGTTCCACTTATGTAACAATCCGTTATTAACATTGCATTCACATCTTGCATGGGTTCAAGATAATCTGACTTCTCATTTGCTTCGCGATTCTCAGCTGATCGACCGAAGCATTTTCCTTGTCAAAAAAGTAGACAAATTTATTTTCAGCTCCTACGTTTTTATCATAACAGTTTAAAAATATGATTATTTTATAAATAAAATGTAGTAGCTTTATATATATATACTGTTGTATTTCTGCGTTTTATATTTTGTAACACAATAACAACTGAGTGATCAAACGTTACGAAACTGTAACATTGTGATTTCCATGTTTATATTATTCCTTTTATGTTCAGCTTTTTGTTATATATCTCCAATCAGTTTCTCCTTTATTTGCGAAAGAAAATAATCGAGTAGGTGCATTCTTTTTTTAAAGTGCCTAGTAATCGAAAAGAGCCTAATCCTTTGTAGTAAATATAATTTAGAGAATATTAATATAATATCTTTATTCGAATATAAATTGTAGATTGTTGCTTGCTATTTACATTTATAAAAGTAACGTTCCTGGCATGTTGTAATAGTCCATTTTTGTAAGAGTCCGTCGTTAATATGATAATTGAACCTTGACATTTCCCATTTTTGGCGATGAAATACTCGATTATAATCCGTAATGTTTCACGCTGCCTTGAATAGCCGTGTGCGGTGAGTTTTGAATTCTCCTCTTTCGATGGATTCAGAATTCTAATTAAGAATACTAAGAACTTTTCGTTTATCTTCTATATTTTTCCGCGATCTACTTTTCACAATGACAACTTTTCGATTGCAGTTGGAGTGACTCGTCGGACCGTCAGCGACCATCACTGCTCTCCGAGCTGAACTCCGCCGGGAGCCATCGTAAGCCAATTGAACGTTTACCTCATACGCTAAGACTCCGTCAAGAACATACCCCGACACGTCGCGTCAACGCGCACGCGAGAAGACACTCGTCGGAATGCGTGTCCGGCTCGTCCGTCAAGCTGAAGGACTGCATAAAATCGCCGTGTGATTTGAACGACACGGAGCAACGTGACGCCAAGATAGAAGGAAACACGGTCAAGTCCCTCATTCCGACACCTAGGAAACTGCGGCTTTAACGACACGCCGACCAGCTATATTAATTTTTTTTGCGCATAGCAATGTTTCTTTTCGCTCTAGACGTCCGCATCCTTGAAGTATAGAAAATCTTCGTAAGGCATTTAATTGTTTTACGAACAAATAATTTGATTCACACGAAATGTTTACGATTTTTTACTAAATTCAGTACATTTACATTTTCAGTAAATTTAGATATCTAAATTGAATCTACAGTCGTTCCAATTACATTATAAGTTGCAATAGTTCTGGCGTCGTACGCCAGCTAGAAAGAATTATTTGGAAAGAATCTGTATAGTTATTCGATCACATTCTTATCAGGCGACCTTCGATTCGGACGTACAAGACATCTTTCGTTCTATCTGTTCGTACTCATAATTAATTCTCAGCGTAAATGATGTTCACGTTTCACGCATTAACGGCGTAACGGCGTCATTTACGCGTTCGTTTGATATAAATCGCCATCGTATTTATGTAACGTTGTGCACAGAATGTCGCACGAAGTCTATTCCTGAGCGGGTATTTCGGGCGGCGTGTAAATTGCGCCCGCGCGCGTAACGGGAACGGGTACACTTATGTTAATATTTAACGATAAATTTCATTTCCTCACTTAAACGTGATCTCAAGTGTAAAATTATAGGAATTAGCGAATTATCCGCATCACTAAATTGCGATCGCGCTTTATCTGTCTATCCGGCGATCGTTTTGGGACCTGCGCTTCGTACATATGTGTGGAATCTTCCTCCGCATGATCTTGGCAGCTGAAAACGGAAGTCCTACATATGTTTTTAGTTCGACTGAAACCTTAATTGCAATATTTATCAAGTGCAACTTTTGTAATATATATAATTTATTGTAAATATAAATGCAAGAGATTAATTTTAAGTGTGATGTACATTCGCAACTGAGAAAAATCAATGTTTTGGAGAGATGATATTCAGAATTTTTTATATTCAGGTTATTTTATTGGACGCAAACGTACGTAACGTCCTAGAATTTGTAATTTTTATGTACATACTAAAGTCTGTTTTCTCGAGAAAAAAGAGATTTTCTAAATACATATTATTTATTACTGTGTATTTATCGAGGAAATTTTCTCTTTACAGCTAGTTTGCTGTGATCCAACAAAAATTAAACGCAAGTGATTATTGTTAATGTTACAAAAAGCGTTCGTATTACGATTCGTTTGTCCTCATTTTTCAAAGATACGTTTGGATAATTTTGTGAGAATTACACGGGCGTTTCTACAGTTTTCTTAGATACGTCTCGTGACAAGTAAGCACGGATTACGTAAATCGCAATTAATGAAGCCAGGGTACTATGTAAATTCCATACGTCGTTTTAATTTATTGTGTGCTTGGTACGTGCTTGGTGCTAGTAAATTCGTATTCGATATTATAAGTAAATTTGTGTATGATATTTAGATTCTCCTGTCTTTTGCGCAATTATACCGTCTGACGATGTGCTGTCCAAATGTATTCGCAAATACAAAATAACGATCTCGTATTTGTGTTAGTGTACATAAAATAATAATCTAAAATATTTCTCGTGGAAATATGTATTCATGTTAGTGTATGTAACGCACATACACTAAATATATATTTTACGTACACTTACATACATATATATTTAAATGAAATCTTTATTTGCAAATACATCTTGTCGTGTCATTCAAAGACACTATATCAATATGCAAAAATTCGATTTTAAATTTAATTGCATTAATTCAAATGACATTTTAAAATATCGGCATTTGTAAATTTATCTCTTTTCCGAGGATAATAAGAGATGAGTGAAAATCAGTATATATCTCTTTAAATAATATCCGGAGAATGACGGAATGTCAGGAAAAACTAAGTATCATATGATCGTTGTAAGTTTATTTGTCCATATTTTTCATTTTACGCGAAAATAAGAATGGAGGGAAAATGAGAGTGAGAGTGAAAAAAAAAGAAATATATATAAATATATACAAAATCTCATTAATTTTCTAAGAAATATATCATAAAACAAGATGGAGATTAGGGAAATCTTAGTTTTTCCGCAGGATTATCTTCGCAAGTTGCAATCGAGTATTTGTAGAAATGTACCGAGTAGTTCAAATCCACTTACTATTAATAAGCGAATACAAATTAATAGATCTGATATGGAATAAGTTGAATGGCAATTTTATTGATATTATCGAGGAACAATCGACATTGATGTAAATCATCCGCCATGGCGCTACATCTTTGGAGAGCGAGCCTGCGACTAATGCGAACATTTTTGAAAGCTGCAAAATCAATGCTGTCGCATCGTATAAAAATTATGGCAAATAAAGAGCATACGTAACACAGTGATTACGCGTAACTTATTCCTTGCAGACGTCCGACGATCGCTACTGCGGACCGATATATTTTTTTATTTTTACAAAAATTATAATAAGTCAACTTACATATCAATAGACGACGTTCCGTCGTGCTTTTAAAGTTGCTTTAACGTAGCGACATACACATCCTGTACTTTTCCTTTTAAACTTATATACGATGGAAACCTTGAATCATATGTACTATCGATCTCTGATGAGTGTCAACAATGAGTCTCGCGCACTAATAACTCTGTATAAACATAAACACAAAGTGTACAAAGGTACGTCAATATTTGATAACATAGATTTTTGTCACGGTGGCTGACAACGTATTGCAAGAGCTCAGTAGTTGGTCCTACGTTTGATCAGGTCTTACGCGATGGGGGATCTGAGCGCCGTACCGCAGGAGAAGAGTATGCACATTATTTTAAACATGTATATCTCTCTAACGCTAAACGTGTCGCAAGTACATTAACCGAAAACAATTCTAACAGTCGTAGATTATCTTCTGGAACGTTTGGAAAGCGGTCAGATTTACACATGGGTTGGCAGCCTTCTTCTGGCGATCAACCCCGACAAGATCGCCACCGAGAATATTTACGATCTTGCGCGAGCTTACAAATACGATAACATATGTGATATGAGCCACAAGGAAGTATCGCCTCACATATTCGCCGTGGCTGCCCGGGCGCGTTACAGGATTATTCAAGGTCTCGGGAAACCAAGCCAGGTAAATTCCGACCGTTCGGAAGATTTGATCTGCGCAATCTTCTTCGGGCGCCGTAATGTCTTTCTCAGTCTCTTCAATTCGGAACCGATACGAGCCCGAGACAATTCAACCGAGAAAAGACCACAGGTTCAAAACTGGTATCAGGGAATCTGTCGTACACTCGAATTGAATGTGACTATTTCTGAACGAATCAGATTGATTTTGTTCATTTTTTCCTGTATTTGCTACATAAGTAATTTCTCCCACATTCTTCATAAAGGTGATAGTCTTGAGCGGCGAAACGGGAACAGGAAAGACCTTCAACGCATGGAAGGCGTTGGAATTCCTGATCAGAAACGGCGCATCCTCCCACATTCATGAGAGAAGAGACGGGGTTTACAATATCTTGCATAAGATTTCGGACGCCTGCCGTTTGATATCGGCTTTCACAACCGCGTCCACCGAAAGAAACACAGTCAGCTCGAGACATGTGCAACTCGTATGGCTTGAGTACAAAATGGGTGAAATATGCGGCGCTACGATATCCTCTCATTTCCTGGAAAGGGATAGAGCCACGAAAGGGTTCCACAATTTTCAGATATTTCATCAGGTGAAGATGAGACCTCAGCTGGTCGCGCGCATTTTAATTTTAAGTAAAACACTGTTAGTCGAGCCTTTTGCTAAGTTTCGCTAAATCCACTTCAGATGATAACTACGATAGGAGGCATAGAGCTCGCGAACACCGGATTGTCGAGAGAAGTGCAATCAATGCTGAGGACCCGCGGCTGGGATTCTATAAGAATGCGCCAGGAGTTCCGCGGCGGTTTCTATGCGACCCAACAGGCGATGGATACGCTAGGATTTACAAATAATCAGAAAAACGATGTTTTCCTCGTTCTCTCCCTGCTCGTTCATATGGCAGACATACAGTTCGTGCAGAACGACGACTATTGCACGATTGACATCGTTGATGAACGTACGTAATCGACAATTATATACAGAAAGAAGGATTTTACTAAAAATTTAGCTGAATACAGATCTGAAAATAATTTTGTTTGATCATGAAAATAATTATGAAGAACATGATGAACAGTGTTGCAAAAAGTTTTGACATTCTAGCAATCGGTTTGAGCCTGGTGAAATTTTTTCTCATAATTTTTATACGAATTGAAACATTTTTCAAAAATACTTAGAAAGTCTACATTTCCTCTTAGATTTTTTCATCTATATAAATTCTGAAATATTCTAAAATTTCTCATCCCACAACTTAAAAAAAAATAACTTTTTTAGATTTCATAACATTTAGTTTCGATTTAGAACATTTTAACATTCTAGATTTATAACATTTCAGAAATGATAGAACAAAAAATCTGATAAATCTTAAGATATTTCATAATAAATATATATAAAAAATTCTGAGAAAAATTTTCACCAGGGGAGCAGCCTGCATAATTATCTTGATGGTCGAACAAAATTATTTTCAGATCGATATCCAACTAAATTTTTACATGCTTTAGCAAAACCGTTCTTTCCATGTATGTTAATTATTACGGTTGAAAGAGCTTTCCATTGCTGATGAGCGATGCCGATAGGGAGAAGCGAGAATTTGGTAGATATCACGTGATTTTCAGAATCTAGAAGAGCCCTGGAGAACACGTGCCGGCTCGCCTGCGTTGAGGAAGAGGACATCATCGAATTGCTTACAACCACCTTGATAAATCCTCACAGTAACTGTCGCCGGCACTCCACATACCGGCGTAATCTCAACACGAGTGACGTCTGTCGCTACCGATTGCATAGCATCATCCGCCACTTGTATGATCTTCTCTTCCACTGGTTGATCAACTTAGTGAATGAGGTCTTGACCGCCCATCTGTACAGCGAACGATTGGGTATTTAAAGATGTTTCCCTAACGTTTTCCCAATACTTCCCTGATAGAAAAATTTTAATGAAATTTCATTGAATCGTTTCATTAAATTTGATAACATTTCAATGAATATCAGCAACAAAATTTTTATATTTCGCTAAAAAAATTATTTTCTGAATTTAAGAAAAAGTACATGACATTTTAATGAGAATTCAATAAAAATATAATGAAATTTCAGCAACAAAAAAAATTATTTAATAGGAAAGTAAGGAAATTTGATTAAATTTGTAATAAATTTTTGATGAAATTGCAACACAGAGAATCACAGATACTCTGTAAGTAGAAATTAATGACATTTTATTGAGAGTAATGAATTTTTATTTTGAAATATTCCAAAATAAACATAAAAAATTTTACAAAATATTAAAATTTCATTAAAAATTTTCCATCAGGATTTAAACGAGAAAATGAGATAGCTTTGAGATATCCATATAAAATGATATAATTTTTACTAATGTCGATCGATACTTTTTGCTTCAGGAATATTGGATATCTTCGGTTTTGAGTGCTTTGATTTCAACGGCATCGAGCAACTTTGCATTAATTATGTCAACGAGAGAATACAGCAGTACTTCGTGGAAAAATATCTGGTCTCCTACCGGAACGATCTGCAAAAGGAGGGTCTTATCGATTATGAGGAACCGTCTAAAATCATGCAATCGTACGAAGACCGCATAAATACAATCGAGATATACTTGTTCGCTACACTAAACGATGTAATTGTCTTAAAGGTATTTAATAAGCGATATCTGTGTGAAAAATTTATTGACGGATGGTTTCTCCATCGCAGCTATGTCTGTCGACAATTTCGAACGATTCGTCCACGTTAATACGCCAAATATGCGCCAAGAGTTGCCCCGCGACGAGGCGATATTTAAATGTGAGGAATGAAAATTTCGTTGTACGACACTACTGTGATATCGTGAAATATTCTGCTTACGAGCTATGTTCCAAAAATACCGACAAGGTAAGCGGATAATGTCGAAAGGTCATTTGTAGTTTTTCAGACTTTCCATTGAATAAAATTAAAAGGATCAAAATTCTTCGAGGAGATTGAAAAATTTTTCAACGAAAGAATGAAGTACATCGAAGGCCGATAATTTTACTTCGATCTTGATAAAAATTTGTTTTCAATTACATTTGATAAGTATCTTTTGCATTGATCTAATGTTTCGTATGTTCTAAAGACTCTTTAATAAATAAGAATTAATAAATAACAGAGACTCTTAAACAAATATTTTTAAAATGTTTTAATAACATTTATTTGACATTAAATGACATTTTTTTAATGTATTGAAATAAACGTTTTCCAAACGTTAAAACTTATTCTTTCGTTAAAATAAACTTTGTTCAATGAAATAAAAGAAACTTAATTCATTATTTTTAACATTTTTAAAAATATTTTTCATATACTTTAAAAATATTTTTAAGAACATTGCTACTTGGGTTATGCTCTTTAAGGTGTTAACGCGTTTACAGATTCCGGACGAAATAACCATAACATTCAACGTGAGTGAGAACAAGTTTTTATACTCCTTAATTAATAAAAGTAAGCCGGATGACGGAAAGGCGAAAAAGTCTACGATGCTGTCTAAGCTGCGATGTAATGTGGACCTGCTAATAGAGGAGCTAAATAAATGCGACATGCATTACGTTCGCTGCATTAAGCCACAGTATAGTATTTATTAGTAACGAGTAGCGAGTTTACCTTTTTATACAATAAAAAATGTTTCTTTTAGGCGACGTAAGTGGAACAGCCCTGAATGGGACCGAGACGAGCTTCACAGGCAGCTGGCTAATGCGGGTATTCTTGATGTTTTACCTCTGGCCAAAGTTAAATATCCAATCCAGTTTGTGTACAAAGATTTCTTGAAACGCTATGCTAGAAGCACAAGTAAGAATGCTAACTGTTAATGTTAAGTATTTCTCTTTATATATGTATATATATACATTTGTTCCTCCGATAGAACCTTCCTGTAACTTACGTACCGCTTGTAAAAGAATATTGGAGTCATCCCGCCAAACGTTGGATGATGATAACTCATCGGTGTATTATGGGAAACATTTAATTTTCATGAGAGAATCCATGTTTCTGCGATTGGAGTCTGCGAGGAAGCGATATCGTGTCGAATGTGTCAAGAAGATAGAATCTTTTTGGATAAAGTATAGCAAGTATCCCTTTGCGCACATAAATGTTTATATTTTTCTTTTTTTGATCATAAATTTTAGAGCACGAGAAAATTTATCGAAAAAGATATGCAATATAAATAAAATAAAAATACAAAGCTTACTTAAATTTTGTTGTACAGTTCTGGTAAAGAATTTTCAATTTTATTTCAAATGATATAAATCATCGTCATAGATCATAAGAGGAAATTCAAACAAATTTATTCCATTATCTCTACACAATATATAATAAATTACATACGGAGGATGATGTATCCAATAAAATTTGCATGTTCTTTAATATCCATAATGAGTTGATTGAAAAGTCGAAATCAAAATCTAAGAATGTTATGTTTATTACAGAAATAAACACAGAAAATCAGTTGCAAAAAAATTTAGAAGAAAATATCGTTAATGATAAACGAATTAGTGTTCAATATGAGCAGTCTCAATTCGAGAAATCCTTGTCAGAATTTGAACAAATTATACCAGTACAAGATATTCCATTTTCAATATCAGGAAATTATGGAGAGATGGTAGTAAGAATAGCAAAAAAAACTGCATACATATTAAATTGGTTGGACGATGTGAATAGAGAGAAAGATTCAAAAAATTATACATCCATATTGGAACAGCTGCGAGAAAATTACAGTGACCAATCAGACAATTCAAATTGCAACCAGGACAATCAAGCACGTGGTGCTTCCCATAAGTTCGCAGATGATGATAATAATGATGGCCATAACAATAATAATAAGTTACATAACAATAACCTTTGTATGCGAAATAGACATGAGAAGAATCTTGGATATTTTAACGAAGTAAGTAGCATTAATAATAATATATTTTACATATATTATATTATTAATGCTATTTGTCATAGCCGCAACAATATACTTTATCTGTTTATAATCACGGAAAACTCTTATTTAGAAGGAGGATATGTACATCATACAACACGACACTGTTACGCTATTTTACAAAAATGGGATTTTGAGCCGACAACATCCGGCAAAGGTAGATATCACGTAAATTAGAATTATGAAAAAAATTACAAAATTAAAAAATGTATTTTATTAACTCCCTTTAGCTACCAGTTAAAATACACACTCGCCTAAATAACTCGCATTTGACGCACATGGAGCTACCGCAAGGTCTACAGGATTGTCTTTAAAAAAAAAAGATTTGTACAAATGTAACTCGTAAGACTTAGAAAAATCCTTTCCCGTACTCTCCCGCTACACTTATTATATACAAAAAATTTTACATAATTTACATAATTTACAAAAAAAAAATGTTAGTTTAGAGTAAAAAGACTTTACATAGAAACTTTCAGGAACTTTTTTTCTTGACTGACGCAGACAGCAATTTGTGTCATAGAAAATAAAATTGACGAGATGACAATAAAACTTGGCATCTAGAAATCATAATAAAAGTAAAAAAAGTTTCATGAAAAAGAAGCAATGACGATCTCTTTGAGTTTTAATTAATAGAAACGATCCACTGATATAATTAATACAAAACGAATAATCATGACAGCGTTCGTACATACATACATACATACCTACCTACATACATACATACATACATACATACATACATACATACATACATACATACATACATACATACATACATACATACATACATACATACATACATACATACATACATACATACATACATACATACACGTAATGCTAAAATATTCGAATAAAGCTTATATATCGATCTTCATATATCAATTATAGACAAACATTTGCTAAATTATAAAAATTATAGGGACCCTTCTTTCTATCTTTAATTACAAGTAACCTACGCGACGCGACTAGAGCGAGAGTGGCCTGAAGGTCGCTTCTCAGAATTTGATAATTAGCTCTTAAACTGACACGTCTTAAGTTATTGGGTGGAACCGGACGACCACCAGCAAACGCAAATCTGTAATCACGTTCGAATTATATAATAAAGATATCATGCATTCATATAGTGTAGCTAACATTAATTTCAATTAGTTTCATTATAATTTTACGCACCTTATCTCCCGCCTCGGTCCTCTTAGAGTAGAATCCGGAAACGCCGTTTGTCGGTCCCAAAGCATTCTATTGTTAAGCAATGGCCTGACTTTAACGTATTTCATTCTGCTTTTCACAATAATAGGCAGTGTGCCAATTTTCCTATTCCTGCTATTTTTCGCATCATCGCGATTAGCGGGTAAATAAGGTAACAACGAGTCTCCGTAATGCTCGATCAAAGGAGCGAGATCCAAAGAAGGACCCTGCAATCTTGTGAGGGCACAAACGGCTAGCTGTAACAATTACGCAAAAATTAATAAAAGCAATAAATACGAGAATTAGAATAAATGTAGAATAATGTCGGTACTAACAGCCATTTGCTGCCAAATAATCGAACCACATGAAGCATAATAATACAAAACATTTTGTATCGAAAGCGTATGTGAGACTTCGTGTTGGAAAAATATAAGAGGCTGAATACTTGCTAACAATTCCACTGCCATTATCCTTTTCTTGTAAATATCGCTATTTTCCGTTTCGCTTTTTATTAAAAGAACATTCTCTAATGTTGGTATATATCTGTATATCATAAATATTCAAAAAATTAGTTTCTTAAAAATGTTTTATAAAATGAGAACAAAAATTGAAAAAGTTTTATATTATTACTTGTCGGCAATCGACGGCCAGCGAAGCATCAATTTGAGCGCGCACTCTTTGAAGAGCACCTCTAAATTCGGATGTATGAAACTGTGACCCAATAACAGTTCCAGTAACAACTCCGTTAGTTTATCCACCTTTAAGCAAACAAGAAGATTAAAGATATCTACAAATATTTGAATAGAATTTATAAGATGCAATTATTCTATACATTTGATTACCGAGGTTAAATGATATGGATAGACAGCTTCGCTGTTTCTAGTAATGGCAATTATAAGTTGACACGTTCTTGTGGAAACACGTGTATATTGCGCGTTATTCGAGATTACCATAGACCTAGCAATGGACATCAACTTGTCAATGACTCCCTCATCACCTAAATGTGCATTGGTGGCACAGTCATTAAGTAAAACCTAATATAAAAAAATGTTGCATTTAATTGAAGATAATAATAAAAAAAATATTTTATATGTATTTCTGTATACCTGAAAAGTTTTTTGTGAACCATTGAATAAAGTTTTCAATGCACGTTTGGCATAGTTATGACGCGCTTCTGTGAGCTTCATATCGCATATCTCAGATTCTAAAAAAAAAGAATTCTTGTATAAATTAAAAAGCTGCAGTGTACTATTAGTAGCAATTTCAAATTAAGATTTATCAAATCATATATATGGGGCATTACATGTGAAAAGGGTCCAGCTAAAAATAAACTGTTTGGGATTTTTTAAATGATAATGAAAACATGTTAGTGGACATATTGTATAAGGTTGATGATAAAAAAATAAGTATTATATGCCTTGCATCAAAGATATTGAAGGCTATCAATATCTTTGTTTAAATTTAAAAAAGAAATTTTCCTTTTTTTAACATTTGTAGCTAAAATTAAAACATTTTTAGACATAATTTTTTTAGGATTCTTCCCATACTTTCAAATAAAAACGTTAATTTTAGTGAAAAAAATTGAATAGTATTGAAAAAAATTGAATTTTAGTTTTTAATAAAGAAATAAACAATTATATCCATTTTTTAAAATAGTTGTGAAGTCTTCGCGTTTTATTGCAAAATAAATAAGTCTAAAAAATATAAAGAAAATTTACAACCATTTTTTATTTTACAGTTATTTGTTAAAAATATATTATTTACGCAGTATTAAATAATTGACCGATAAAAACTGATGTTATCTAGCTTTTGGCTAAAATTATAATTTTGTATTGGAAAAAATATTAGTTTGTGAGAGGATCCCATTGCGATCCCAAAATTTGCTTTATGGTACAATATTCTACATGTATTGAAGTATTTTTGAGAATTTTTTCAGATTTTTAAAAATGGATATAATTAGGTGGACCCCTTTCATGTGGAATGCCCCATATATATATTAAAAATAATCATAAAAATAGGTATAAATTTTTAAAAGACTTACCTTGTAGAAACGGCACATTTGTTTGTGTCAGATTCAATGGATCATTCAACTGATTGGCAAGATTAACGATAGATTCACTGGGCACATACACCTTTGCTTCTGTATGATACTCTGGCATGGATTCTGATGCACCAAAGACTGGATCAGCGTCACATAAGCTGGTGATTACAGCATTTACATCCATGGACGTTAGACGTTTTCTCTTACTATGCCTAAGTCTTGTAACACATTTCTGAAATAGAATAGGCAATACTATAGGGACAAGAAGCATTATAAATGTCAAACCATTAACTCTTTGAAATCCTGAGTCAATCTAAACTTGATATAATGTTTTTAGAACAAAATTCTTGATTTTTACTCGTTGAGAAAAATTTAAATCCCAAAAAGTTAAATACTGAGTAGAAATTTTGTTGTGTTTACATGTAGAACTTCTCTCAAACGATAGGAAGCATCTTCGGCTAATCTGTGTAAAAGAGGATCCGACAATGGATGCATGCCCAGTTCCTCGCCGATGGCAGAGATCCATTCGGTACTGAGCACGGCATATCTCCTCGAATTGTTATCGCTTGTGATACCACTGGTGCCTGCATCTTTGTTGTTATTGTTGACAAACGAGCTACTGTATCCCACAGTGGCTTGATTTGTCAGCAGCTCTTTCATGATTGCCACCTTTCGTGTTTAGGTCTGTCAAATTTATTGTATATGGGCACTTTTGTGAGGCTTTGATCAACTGTAAATACAAATCAAAATAATGTTTGCAAATTATGCATGCCACATTTGAAAGTTGTAATACTTCTGAACAAAAATTATTTTATCTTTACAAAGTGTATTCCAACAATTTACATGCGGCGTCAGCAATAATATTATGATGTAAGAAATTTCATGCATGCCGACACATTTTAATTCGATAACAATAACGTTCACTTGTGATACAAGGCGATTATACTTGCTTCGATCATACCAGGATTTTTTGAGGTTAAGTTGAAGACCGTCAAGGGACTATCGAGACATCTCTCGGAGATAGAACCAACATGTACATAAATCGGATTATCTTTCTCTCTCTTTCTTTGCTACACTATGTATACTTTTTACACTTAAAATAAGATAGGTGCACAATTAGACGTTAGAAAAGAAAAGAAAAATGATGAAAGAGTGTAGAGTTCAACAACAAAAACAAACTTTTCCTCTCTTTCTTTCTTGAAATTTCAAACCGAAAGACCAACTCGAGACACTCGAGTCAAGTTTCGCCAAGTTTCGCGACAGCAAGTGACAGCAAACCACAGCAAGCTCAACGTGGCTAAAAGTAGAAAGAATACAAAATAAAATAGAATTTCATTAGGTGACATGATTTAACACTTACGATCTTCTGTGTTCAACAACTAAAGGTGAGAGATGAATTGATTTTCACATGCAAAGATTATGAACACAATGTTTTTTTTCCAAATATACAATCCATTAAAAACGAATAATGATTTTAAAAACAGTTACGAGATATATTTAAGAACAATTTTATTTTATTTAAAAATTTAAATTCCTTACAAAGATAAATTTTTCTTTTATTTTTAAATAGCGATTTTTTTTAACCAGGTAATTCCAAGGCTTTAAACAATTATCAACACTTTGCATCTTAAAGGAATATACAAAATTTTTATGATTCCTTGGATGTTGAATTCATTAATACAATAAGTTTTAAGAGGAAAGTAGAAATGGAACCTCCAGAGGAATTTCCATTTCCCTTCCCAGCATATGAGATCCAGCAGCGATTTATGAGAGAGCTCTATAGTTGCATGGAGGGTGGTAAGTTGGGCCTCTTTGAGAGCCCCACTGGCACTGGGAAATCCTTGTCCCTGATTTGTGGTGCCCTCAAATGGCTGGTTGATCATGAAAAATGGAGAAAGCAGGAGTTGATGTCGGCAATCGTGGAGATAGATAGTAAATTAAAGAGCTGCGAGAAGCCATTGGATAATTGGTTTACTGTGCAGACAGAGCAGATAAAGCTCAATGCTGAGAAACAACCTTTGCAAGCCAAACTGAATGCACTCCTTGAGTACGAAGGTGAGAAAGAGAAACTTAAGAAGATGATTGAATCACAAAAAACCATTCAGAAGAAAATACCTGGAAAGAGGCAGCAACCTACAAAAAAAGTTTCAGAGTCTGATACAACAGTGGAAGTGAATTCTGATATCTGCGACGATATCGAGAAGGATCTTATCTTGGAAGATGGATTGTCAAATTCTGAAAGCTCTGAAGAGGAAAACGCAGATGAACCATTATTTAAAAACACCAAGATCTTTTTCTGTTCTAGAACACATTCGCAGTTGACACAGTTTGTCCATGAATTAAAAAAATCTCCCTATTCTCAAGACATTTCTGTGGTGCCACTTTCATCGAGGTATTTTTCATTTGTTTTTAATATTTATGAGAGCTATCTCTTATTTATTTTTAATATTTATGAGCATATTGCTCAGTTTTTTATTAACATCTTATTATCTAATTTCAGACAAAATTACTGTATCAATAAAAGTGTCAAGAGATTGAAGCATATCAATTTGATTAATGAAATTTGTCTTCAACTGCAAAGAAAAAAGACCACTGTTAAGAAGGAAAAGGGCTTAAAAAAATCAAAAACGACGAGAGGTTGCCCCTTTATACCGGGTGATCAAAAGCTATTGATGGCTGAGATTCTATCAAACATTCAAGATGTTGAGGAGATAATGGAAAGAGGACAGGAAAATAACACCTGTCCATATTACAGCTCAAGAAAATCTGTGCAAAATGGACAGTTGATATTGGTGCCATACAACTCCATTCTTCATAAAAACACCAGAACCAGTTTAGGGATAGACTTAAAGGGAAATGTATTAATAATTGATGAAGCCCATAATTTGTTGGATGCTATTGAAGGAATGCACAGTTCTCTAATTACCGGAAGAAATTTGCTCCACTGTTACAGTCAGCTGTCGCAATATCAGAAAAGGTATTGCTTTAATGATATACTACTTCCAATTGTTATTAAATTGTTAAATTATTCTGACTGAGACTAATATGATTGCAGATTTGAATCTTTGTTTTCTGCTAAGAGCGTGATGTACCTAGGCCAGCTAAGTTTTTGCTTGAAGAAGCTTCTAACTCTTTTTGGAGCAACAACGAGGTCTCATCCCAATGACAAGATCGATAAAATAACGCCCAAATTATACAAAATAGAAGAGTTTGAAGTGCTTACAGAGATCGATACAGTAAATATATTCAAGCTGTTGGAATTTGTCAAAACTTCGAAACTCATTCATAAGTTGCAAGGATTTGTCGAGCAGTATGGCAGTAGCGTAAATATTACTGAACAGAAGATAAAGAAATCTGGCATAACGGAATTTTTAAACTCTATCAAAAACAACGACGTACCCTCTCAAGAGGCTGCTAGCGTTGAGAATACGCCAAGTAACGAGGAACAGACCAGAAATCCATTGATAGCGATCTTGAGCTTCTTGGAGTCCTTAAAGAGCAGCTGCGCAGACGGCAGAATATGTATTTTACCTGGCACTACTATTGGACAAGGGATTATAAAATTTCTATTGTTAAACCCAGCAGCACATTTTCATGATATCGGTAAGCGCATACTTATTGAATAGTTATTTGGAATTTAAATACTAATATGCTGCCTTACTTTTATTACGTTTATTGTATTGAATTTTGTTTACTTTATGAATTTTTGTTATTGCAAACACAGTGAGAGATGCTAGATCTGTCGTGTTAGCTGGTGGCACGATGGAACCGATATCCGAATTCATAGATCAATTATTCTTAATGGCGGGTGCTACATCAGACAGAATTATGACATTTTCGTGCGACCATGTAATTCCTAAAGAGAATATTATATCCAACGTCGTGATGCGTGGTCCGACTGGAGTTGAATTCGAATTTAATTTTCATAATCGACAAGATACGAGATTGGTAATCAAATTATTTTTATCTTTTTCATTATTCCGTTGTTTAGATAGATATATACGTAGAATTGATTTATTTACTAAATCTTGATATTTAAAAGTTAATTGCAGGATATTAACAATGAGCTTAATACTTTGTTTTAGCTAGATGAATTAGGTAGAGCACTATTAAATTTATGTAACGTTGTACCTGCTGGAATAGTAGCATTCTTCCCATCTTATAACTATGAAGACACAGTATTTAAGCATCTAGATAAATCTGGTATTATAACCAAAATTTCTGCTAAAAAATGTATCTATCGTGAACCTAAATCAGCATCACAGGTACTTTTGCTACATTTATTAATAAATTTATAATATTATCAATTATTTTATTGTAAATCATTAAATATTGTCTGTAGGTTAACACAATATTAGATCAATATGCACACTCCATTAAGAATCCACAATCCCCTTGTAATGGAGCATTACTATTCAGCGTAGTAGGTAAATAAATTATATCTTAGTTTTATAAGAATTTTATCTTTATATTTTACTTATATTAATTATATAAATTTTTTCAAAAATAAATTGTTTACGTAATATTTTGTAGGTGGTAAATTAAGCGAGGGTTTAAATTTCTCTGACGATTTGGGTCGATGTGTTATCGTTATTGGCTTGCCCTATCCCAACATCAAGTCGCCAGAATTACAAGAAAAAATGAAATATCTAAACGAGCATGTTGTACGTATACTTAAATGCAGAATTATTTATTACGGAGCTTCGAAAATCAACTTAATTTTATATGAAAAAATTTAATTTTTATATTTTAGAAACCAGACGCCGGAAGTAGCTTTTACGAAAATTCTTGCATGAAGGCGGTGAATCAATGTATTGGCCGATCCGTTCGTCACATCAATGATTATTCGACTGTTGTACTGTTAGACAAACGTTATTGTCATAAAGTTAAAGTACTACCTCAATGGATTCAACGCTCGGTGACGATCAACGATTCATTTGGATCTGTAATTGGTAATATTGCGAAATTTTTCGCAGCAAAAAGAAATAAGAAAGCTTAATCTGTGGTAATACCAGTGTGATATGTCGATAGATTAATTAAAGATAGTACAAACTCTTATTAACAGTTGTTAATAATATCTGTAATTTTTCTAATATTGGAAACCAGTTTTGATAAATTAATAAAATGTTTTTACTTGGGATACTTATGTTTTTAGTAACGTTAATAATTATAGCATTACCGAATATTTTCTATGCCAGATACAAAGTTGACGTTTTCCTAATTTAGCAACGCGTCATGTAATTAGCCAATTGAATGCCAAATTTGTAAATTAAATCATGAGTATAGATCTCCCCCGGTCGTAGAATAGAACAGGGAAAGTGCGACTGAAAGAAAAATTAACTTGTAAATTAATGAATTAAGAAACGTAATACTATTTCCTTAATTACTCACGTAATTAATGGCATTTGGATAGTTTTGTGGTTGAATACTGAAAGCACAGTGCTTCGCGTAGCGAGCACCTTGCTTCCCCAAAATAAATTTCGACGATTCTGATGTCACATCTTGTTCTATTTTATCAGTCGCGTTTTCTTTTTCTTCATACTCTTCTTCACGAGTTGAACTACTGTCATATGCAACAACAGTATTATCGCCAGCCTACGACAATGTTACTCCTTGTATTATTTCAATACGGATTACTATGTATCTCGATTAGATTACATTTACAGTACCTCGGAAGAATCGCATAGACGGCCGCCCGTGTAGAACTGTACGCCAGGTTGATTCGAATAAATCTCCAAGACGCTGCACACATTTATTTGTAATTCTAGGATATTACTACAGTTTTCGTGCTGTGAGTGAAATTGTAAGCCTTACCGACCGCTTTTGAGATGAAACGCTCGAGCGACGAACGCGTTACCTCCGTGCCAGTTCGGCATGACGCAAAAGTTATGATCATACCCCTCTCCCGAAGGAACCTGTTAGCTTACGCAAATTCATAGATTATTTTTTTACACACATTATTAGGACACGGATTATTCTACTGGAATTTACATGAACTTCAACTCGGTACCTTCTCAATACAGTCCTCCAAAAGTTTTGGTATACGCAGATCCATGACGGTTCCCCCGACTCCTCGAATACCGCCGGTTGGTATCGGATCCGTATAATCCGCGAAGGTCCAGCGATCGCAATTCAACGAGATCTTGTGCTTTAACAGTTCCTTCTTACCAGCGTCCTGTATTGCATTCAAATAAGTAGACTTGTCATGCGATCCTTATTAACATTTTAAAGCTAGAACCATGTCATTCTTTAGTTTAAAATAAGAGAAAGAAAATATCGCATTTATTCTAAAGTATAGTTCTGCGTTTTCAGGTGGTTTCAGCTTCAGTTGTGATGACACTGTATGTTAGTTACATGTCCAGCGAGATTGAACAAAGAACCGTGCGAGATGTTCACTATAGTGGAGTTCGTCGTTGTCGCCCGGATACCTATTTCCAGTTTATTGTCAGGTGTTAACCTGAATCTCACTGTACTCAATACCGCACCAGGATATCCCTCTTCGCCGTCCTCGCTCATATAAGTCATGACGACTGAGCAATTATCGATATAAGATTCCCACAATCGCCGACCAAAGCCTTTCGTCTAAAATAGAAGGCGGACTGAGTGAGACATTTAATCTCATTATTTCTTGAATGAAATGTTGAGACGGAGGGCAGACTTACACCTCCGTGCAGATGATGTTTACCGAGATCGTTTCTCGTTAATTGATAAGTTTGACCTTTAATTACAATACTGCCGTCTCTTATGCGATTCGCGCATCTGCCTAATATGCATCCTATAAACGGATTAATTTTGGGATTCGTGTAGCCTGAAGAAACGAATTATTTCTGTTAGCCGTGAATAAGATTGGGATATAGGATGGATGATGTAAATACATCAAGAAATTCAAAGCACGTACTCTTCAAATCATCGAAACCGAGCACAACATCTGCGACGTGCCCAAACTTATCGGGATACTTTATAGAAACAATCGTGGCACCCCAGGAAATGACGGTGATCTCTAAGCGATTTTTATTAATCATCGTGTATGACTTTACTGGCACCAACTGGAGTCCTTTACACTCGTATTCGATATCCTCGTAATATTCCTCACTGTCATAACGGCGTACTTTATCGTCTGTAGATTCTGCAACGAAGAACGGCTTTTATGTCATTATCACCGTGACAGAAGTCTAGTTCTTTTGTGAAGTAACAAAACACCGGCATAAACTTCTCCAAATATTCCCTCCGTAATTACAACATCCTTGCAATTGCAATCATAGGTGACCATGTTTCACTTCTTAACGTTTTCCAGTTTACTGTGAAACCATTTATTGTAACATGTGGCGCGATAAAAACGAAAAATTTTGCTATTACACTCTCGTATCTATATTAAACAATTCGTGACATTACTTTTAAAGAATACTTTTAATGATAATAATGATAATAGGTTACGAAATACAATTATCTCGATGTTTTAAATTTTTCGTTGTTTCAACATCAGAAAGTCGTATTTTCATTTTTTCGTAAAATAATGTTCGGTCTAAATAAAAATTATTTTGTAGACTGAGCTCGCTGACCTATATTATATTATTGGACGACTCTGAATTGTTTGAGTTATTACGTTTAGGAATGTGGAAGATATAAAATGGCTTAAAGAGCTAAAACTTATTGATGCTGTTATTTAAAATTATTTATTAATAATAAAATAATAAAAATAAAAATAAAAGTAAGTATATTATTTGTAATTCATAAAGTTATAATAATGTACTAAAATAATAAAATAATAAACCTACTTTATTATTATTATTATTTTTATATATACTCCAGTTATTATTTATAATTTTTATATAATTAATATTTATAGTATAATGTACAATACTTGGAAAAATACAAGAACTTTTAGTGCAAGTCAGACATACAGACACTTCTCCTTCTGAGTCTCGAATTCTTCGTCAGGAGTAGAGACAACACATTAAAAAATCGAAGACAGAATATATTATTACGATATATTTTTTCGCTTTTAAACAATCTCGAGTTCTCGGGGATCCATCGTGAAATTAATATTCATTCATGTTATATAATAATCATTTCTTTTCCTGCTAGATAAAAACGATCCTGCGTGAGACCATGCTCGTCGCGCTTGGCAATCTACGCAACCGTCGCCCGGGTGAGCGGTAAAAAAAAATTCGATTTCCGGATACAGAAGGTGAATATTCCCAAACTCGCGCGAGAAATCGCCGCGTAAAAGCTATTACTTATGTTACATTCAAGAATTTCCCGTCGAAAGCTTTGGGTTTTTGCGATGTTTCTCGTTTACTTTAAGGCGCGCACCAAAGCGATTCATTATTCTCACTTAAATACACGTGGAACACATTGCACTTAGCTTAACATACTTATAGAGTTACTCCATACTTAAATAAACTGTTTGCGACTTGATGAATTGCTGTTACACAGTCCTACATTCTTTACAGCTCATGTATTACAAAGGAATACTGACGGAAAAAAAATCTAATTTCGCGTATTTATATATGTATATATATAAACTGTGATAGCTCCGCGTCGATATAAGTCGGTTTTTTTTATATTTGTGAAATACATTACGTTAAACTTTCTACACACGCCAGAAGCGTACAAAAAAACAGGAGCTATCACAGCGCTGAATGTGTGTACATCGATTAGACAATTCGTTTACGATTAATCGTCTTGGTCGTGGTCGTTATTGTACAATTTGCTAATTCGCGTAAGCGGCATGCAATCTCGATACAATCCGTTACGTCGTAAAGTATATATATTTACATCTTTTAAATATGATATCATAAGAAACAGCAATTCAAAGCGGGATCTTATGTAGTATCATATGTTCCACGAGGCTGAGTATTTTTTTTTTTTTCAGTGCCTTGACCGGTGATGTCCACTCGTTAGGTCTAACTAAACTAGTGAGGACTACGTTGTAAACGTGAGTTGCATATTGTATATTACGTAAAAACAGGTGTCTGAGAGAATCTCACATTATGTTTGTAATCTATATTCGTGTGCCCCCCCCCATCCCTCGCATAATTCATAAATTTCATAAATTTATCTTGTATCAAAGTGCGTGTCATATAATATAACAAATGGCAGAGAGAAGGTGAATGAAAAAAATAAAAAATATTCAATATTATATATTGAATATTTAATATTGAAAGCATTGTTTAAAGGAAGATGATTTATTTCTCTTATATAATTTTAAGTCTGAACTCATCTAAACTAAAGTTATGTATATCGAGAAAAGATATCTCTATAAAAGAAATAATAAATTACTGTCATTGGTACATGTTATTAATATATGTCATACGAACGATACATGATAAATTTATTGAGTTTTCTTTACAGTGAAATATACTTATAAACTGATATATACACATATATAAAGAGACCTCAGTTGCGTTTGATATGATACAACGTAATTTATCTTAATATATATGTATATATATAGAATTATTATTCTGAACACACGTTTCTTATACACGTACTGCCCAACGAGTCAAACATATTCCGTAAATGCTCTCTAATAAAGTATAAAATCGGATTCTTATCTCCTTAATCTCTATGCTAAGGTGTGTTTGTTATATATATAAAAAATAAATATAGCTTAGACTAGCACTGTTGGCGACGAATACGCCATTACACAATAATAGCTGCCGCAAACATTTCATATTCTTGTATAATTAAAAATCATATATATATATATATATATATATATATATATATATATATATTTATATATGAACAATTATTTTCAAATATCAGCATTCACATTTCACCTTCACAACATCTTCTCATTCTTTCTTTCATTCCCACTCTCTCTTTCTCACTCTCTCTCTCTCTCTCACATTGGAAGCATTTTGTATTTCTATGTGTCACTTATTTAACGTATTTAAGTACATGATATTAGCACCGCAGAAATACCTTCGCATAGCGTAGAAAGATATATTCATAAAATGTGTTGCAAGAAAGAGATAATTGTTATAATAGAAAAACGAGGCTGTTATAATTCGATAAAATTATTATAAATACGTAAAGTTAATATTACAAATTTTATCATTGCGTAAACGTCAATTCGATAAAGCTTTTTTTTATTTAAGAAAGATTTGTGTATTTCTATCGTACGCGCAAAATTATTTCTTAGAAGAATTTTATTGCTAATGAATTTTTTTCATTCTTTTTTTTTGCAGTCAAACGACACGTTCGCAACAAAACTGTTAAAGAAATTCTCTTTCCTCCAACACATTTCATGTATATCGCACAGCATACATCTACAATACTGATGACCGTCATTCGGGAAAACAGTGTAAACGAGAAGCGGCTTTTACGACGAAGAAGTTAAAAAGGATCCGTGGCTCCGTTATACGCTACGTGAGATTGACACGGTACAAACAAGATAAGTTTTGATTGCTTCGAATTGCGGCGTAAAGACAGTGTAAGTAACTTTGATTAGTTCACATTCAAACTAAATTCGAGGCGTTCCCTATCGTCTCGTAATAAATTAAGGTCACGTGTGTCGCGTTCTAATTCATTACTCAGCGATTCATATGTACATTCAGGGCACATAGAGCACGCAGCACGGGGTACAAACGTTTCCTAATATCTTTTATATTATATCAATCGGAAGGAAGATAGCGGAAACCCGCGCTCTTCCCCTCGACACGCTCGATTAGGTATCCCGTACTGCCGAATTGAAATGCTTATGTTCATTATTGGTGGAATGCGGTGCAAAGATATCCACGAAGCAGACCCGGCCTTCGTCGTCAATATCTTTCGGAGAAGCGTCGTGGATATTGTACAGCACAGCATATCAATTGCATAAGGAATGTGTGAGTAGTCGCTATTTAAACAGTAATAATGATTCAGTGCTTACTTTTTTTTCTTCTTCTATATGTACATTGTTATAGGATCGCAGGAGGATCTTCGTTCTACAACGATCCTGCAGCGAATGCACCGGCCGCGTTTCGCACAGCTGCATATGTTGTGTAATTATACTTGCACGCGACTCACGCTTTAGATACTTTCTACAGACGCGCGCGAATTGCTCGCGAAGCGGCGCGCTGTTTTCATTAGGTACAAAAGAAGCGTGGCAGCTGCGCAAGGTGCGACTATTTAATCACGTCCGTCGCGCTACGATACATACAATTCACGTTTAAACGTCGAAAATCCTAACTCTGTACATGCCCTCCATATTTTTGTAAGCGTACTTGTCGGTCGACACGCTTTCGTCGATTGGCGTAATCGAGAGGTGGAAGTATCTTGGGTGGATGTATTTAATCGTGTACATCTCTAATTGTGCATTGCAACAGAACGACGCGATGAACGTATCATTGAGCAGAGGCACTATTTTAATAGCGGCACAGCAACGTTTTCCTTCTTTTCAGTACATGAATGTCCGAAGTTACAGAGAAATCTCTGGAAACAGAGTGCTGAAAAAGTGAGTACATTTACGCGATAGAGAGTCTTCTCTAAATTTAGCACATCACACAAGACGAAGGAAAATGGAATCGTATCGCTATCACAATGGTACAACTTGAAATACAATTACAATGACTAGTTACACTGATTGCGATAAAGAAGGAGAGAGATTATGTCGGAAATACTGTAGACTAATACATAATCGCGGGAAAAGAGCTCGGCTAAGTACATAATTCTACAACTAATACTTCGTAGTTGTCCGTATCTTGTAAAGTACATAAAATTAGTTTATAAATAGTGATTGTTCTTCAGCTCGAATCGATTAATAATTCGTCTAAAACAACCGTACGTTTCTCTATTAATATACAATATACTCGAGCTGCCGTTACGTATTTATAATTAACGCGAATTGCTCTCGTTCAAGTTGCACAGAGCACACAAAAATTTATACAATTTTTCGCGAGAGACTGCTGCCGGTACTTTCTAGTAGGAAAATTAAGGTAAAACCACCAGTACATGCTATTTAAACATACGGCAAAGAAAACCTCGTCCTAACTGGACCAGTTTAAACAATACGGAATTGACATTCGCTTCGTTTGCAGTTTTATTTATCACAAATCTCTGAGAGAAGTAACTTTGGATTCTTCGAATATCAAAAAGCGCGAATATCTAAACTTGCATCAATTCGAAATCCGACATACGAAATGTTAATTCCGTATCCGTGAGAACAGTCCTTACGTTCCAACAAATCTCTCTGGAATGTTTTATATTACGCCGAACCAAATATCACCAAAGTTTTGTCACGAGGAACGTAACGCACCAACATAACTTCGTATTAAATGCGAGAAAAACAATTTCTTTTCGTCACGCTGATATACGTTGATATTAAATATCGAAAGCGAATACGCCGTGAATGCGTTAGTTGCCGAAGAAAAATGCTTCTCTTCGCTCCCTTCTTTAATCTTACTTAGTGTAATGGAATTGCATATTACGTGTATACACATCTCGATAAATTTTTTGTACCGTGAGCTCGACTATCGCTCTCCTCGTCGCGCTTTAAATACACGTGTGTCATTGAGATGCTGATTATATAATATAAATGCGATAACGTTTCTGGAATGTCTTGATAAACCACAAAGAATGTCAAATTGCATAGTTTCGAGTGATGGCATGCTTGTTAATCAACGATGTTGTTACATATTCAGGCAATTATTATCTTTAGTATCTCAAAAATCTTAACAGAAAGATTTACCCAAAAAAAGTTGCATGATATACAAAAGATCATTCTATGATATAATAATTTTTGCTTTTCAAATCGTTTTTGAGATCTGAAACTTTTGATCTTTAAATTAATTTAATGGAATTAATTCCATTAATTAAATTTTAATAAAATCTTTAAATATAAAATTCCCCACCAAAGATGTTAGATGGCAATTTTATCTCATTCTATATACAAATTATTGATAGAAGATAATTGATGTACATGATACTCCATTACTACGTTAATTGTTATTCTACGAATTTTGTGATGACTGCCAGAGAGAAAATCCATTCTATTTTAAATTCGAAGATTTTATCGTTAACAGTTGAAGCTGTAATATACTTTGTATTCTGCACAAAAGTGTTTGCTCTCGTAGTAATATGCAATTTAAATATATACCACGTCGCGTCGCAATCTTCGTGATATACATACGTGTTTCTACACGCGGCGCGTATATCAAATATCATTACGTTATCAAATTAAAAATTCACTCAATCATGTATTACGCTACATTACGTAAATTTCGCTGGATTGTATATGTATTATATGGAATGTTGATTCCCAGTGTGTTAATGTACTGTTACTATTGAGAATCTTCCGCGAAAGGCAGTGCTTCGATAACGTGCAATTCGTTTTGCAAATTCTTCTTCCGGTCGACGATCGCAAGGTTTCGTAATCGCGATTATGTAACCGGAGGCGTAAAGAGATCTGTCTTAGGACTACCGTTCGCTAGAAATATTGATAAATAGATAAAATATCAACGAACCCGCTCGGTCTAATCGGTTCTACACGAGAGAGAGCCGCGTGACCTTAAATAAGCCAGTGCTATGACAAGAACTCTCTCTCGAGCTCCGAGATGCTCGGCTTCCTGTTCCGATTAAGTCGCCGATTGGCCTGCAGGGGCACCGTGACGTCCTGGTTCTGACCATGAACCGGAATGTCCAGCAATGTTTCTCTCTGGGTATCGCGTGCCGACATGCCGTCGCGATCGAACGTCACCGGCGAGAAACGCACTCGGCTGATGGAGATCTGGCTGTCCTTGGCGGAGACGTAACTCGAATCTTCGGACGTGAGCGAGTCCGGTGGCGTCGGATTCGTCGGTGTGCCTGAGCCAGAGTTGTTTTTGCTCACGCTCTTACTCGGTGAGTTGTACGGATTGTAACTGGATCGTTTCAGACTCGAACGTAGCCGCGTGACCACCTCTAGATTGCTCGGCCGCTCGCCGGAGTTCGAGTTGGAATCGTGGGAGTTCTGGCGAGTTAGCAACGGCGAGCCGTACTCATGATTGAGTATATTCGCGCCGTATGTCGTTGCCAAGTTGGAAATAACGTTCGAGGGTCGCTGGTAATACGGTATCGGCGAGTATACGCCGTAGTCGTCCTCATCTTCCAGGAATGTGGGATTGACGTTGCTCTGGCTCGACGTGCTAGCGTTAGAGGAGGTGCGGTGGTGCGTATAGGGTAGAAGCCTGGACACCGGCCTGGCTGGGCTACTCATACTGCTCGGATTGTCGTACGCGTGCGGGAACTCGGGACACTCGAGCATTCGGTCGCTAAAAACAATAAAAGATTCCTTATTGATCTAAAATCGTGCTTCAGTACTGCATATATGATTTTAATATTTTTCCAAGTCGGTTCCAAAACTGTCTATAATCTAGAAGAAATCAATTAAGCAAGATTCATTCGTATGCCATTAAAATTTTACCCAAGTTTCATTGATCTCGTGGTTATTCTGATATATAAATTTTATATTAATACTTACTGATACTCCGCAGGTATGAAGTACGGTGGTTCGGTGGACCGATAGTATTCTGGAGGTACGACAGTGTACAATGGCGGCCCATAATCCGGAAACGGGGCGACGTTACCCATGTATATCGTCGGCACCCTCTCCATACGATCGACGCGGGCCCCGTCGTGCGAGTACGCGTCCTCGTTGCTGGTACTGCTGCTCTTCCTCCTTGGGCTCGGTGTCGGGGCATTCGAGCCCGTTGTAGTGTTCGTATAGTGCTGCGGGGAGTCCGTGAAGCGCAACGGCTTATCCGGCATCGCCGCGGCTGGAAGGCCAGGCGCTATGCCACCCATGTTACTCAGGAACGGCCTGCAATGACAATTGCGTCAACCTGCATTGAGTAGAGCTAATTTAAACTGACTACTTTTACTTAATCCTAGAGTGCTGCTTAAATTTTTTTTAATTAACACTATTCCGGGTGAAAATTTACCCACGAAATTAAGAATTTTTTAATATTTTTTTTCTTTATAAGTTTTGCAAGGTATTGATAACTCTCTTTTAATGTAAACAAAATCTCTGAAATGTTATTTTAAACTCAAAATTTTAATGACATAAGAACCGTACTAAACTTGAATTAGCACTTGGGTAAAAATTCACTCGCACAGTAGTACTCCAGAGTTCATCTTCTTCTTTCTCAATAATAATAATAATAATAATAAAAACATATATTCTTTTTTGTAGATTCCAAATTGTACCTGTAATGGTGTGCCCGTCCGTGATAAGTGTTGTGCGGATAGCCGCTGCTCGAGCTGAATTCATAATCAGCGCCGAGGTAGGAGTTACGATTCGACCCGGTGTCCGCTTGAAACCACCATCTCGGCTGATCCTCGTCGCACTCGTTCAGCCTCGGATACAGGCGCGGATGTATCGGGGATATGTTCGACATTCTTACGTCGTAGCCGGTGGCTACACCGGCCAGCATCGCCGCAATGTTGTACAGGACCAGCTCGACTATGCTTAGCTTTGGTTTTTTCGCTTCACCGTTGTAGAGGGTGGGCATGGGCACGGGCATCGGCATGATGTAAGGCCCGGTTAGCCCGGGCTTCAGCGGATATTCCGACGTTATCCAATTATCGGCCGACAGATCAGGTGGTAATGCTGTATAATCTATAAAAGACATTCAGGTTGTTCTTTTGGGCGACGACAGGTCCGCACGAGAATAATAAGATCGTTAAAGCGAATTTATACAAGGACGACTGACGGAAATTAACGGTCTTATTTAAGCATAATGTACGCCACTTTTTCTCTTCTCCCGTTTGAAATTCGTAAATGCGATCGGGAAAACGCATTGCTTACCTTGTTCGCGTGATTAATTAAATCCTCAATTAATATATCGCTGCATTTTACGCTCAGAACTTCGACTCAATGTTTAGTAGTGCGATAGGATAGCTTGTAATCCGCATGCCTTAGTTTTATTAATTGTTTATTATTATTATTCATGCAAGTGATTAAAAATGTAAACTAAGTATTATCTTCACTACCGGTTTCTACTTGTTTTCTACTTGCTAAGAACTAATCCCGTTAAACTATATACACCCAAATTGTACGATATGTAATGCGTATATTAAAAATCGGCCAAGCCAACGAAATACTTAATAATAAAAGAAAAAAAAAATATATATATAAAACTATTTAAGCTTTATATTTCAGATACTGAAATATCTTTCAGTATCTTCTTTATTATAATATTGGACTTAGCCAATTTTTACAAATAGAAGCAAAGTTCAACGCACAAAACAAACGTTTCTACTGATCTATTAAATCTTTTCGTAATATCCAAACTTCGTGCAATACATATTACGTTCAAAGTTATTTAGAGATATAGATTCGAAAGACATCTGTGCTCATATCTAAAATATGAAACATGCCAAACGCTACTTAGAATAATTTATAATTAAATCGAGATGCTGTTTTTCTCAAACGTTTTTACTTACAAGGATTCTTTTACTCATTTCACTCTTTCAATTCATCGAGACTCAAAACAAAACGACTGAGAACAAAGTCACATAAAGCCGGATTAATCGGTAGCGGAAGCATTTAGCCGGACGGGCAATGTTTTTGCGGCTCCTATTTTTCGCAACTGCCAAAAATGGTGAACGTAACAGAATTAACACGCGATTAATACTTATTTCTTAGCGAGCCTAGGACCTGAGGAAGAGAAAGGAACCAAACCCAATCGGAGTTAACAGTTAGGATTCTACTGGAAGCATGCAAGGATTGTTCTTTCTTTTTACGCTCGGCCGTCTCTCTCGGCACATAATATAATCCCGTTTACATCACACGTGACAGTGATAAGCGATGACGAAAATGCAATCTATTACATTTGATTATGAACAAAAATATAATCGTCTGAAATTATATATGCCTACAAGTGTACACCAATAAAAGTACAAGAGACATATTATGCTGATAATCAAATATAACACAAAAGCAAATATCAC
Source organism: Solenopsis invicta (assembly GCF_016802725.1). NCBI lineage: Eukaryota > Metazoa > Arthropoda > Insecta > Hymenoptera > Formicidae > Solenopsis > Solenopsis invicta. The sequence goes on along the minus strand of NC_052666.1, from coordinate 28,673,045 downwards.
CACTGACCGAGCGTAAAAATTCAGCAAAACGAAAAAACAAAATTCAACGTGTCCAACTGAAAAGGTTTTATTGAAAAAAATTTTCTATTTCTAAATACAAGTGTGTGCGTGTGTGGCTCCGTGTGTCGAATGTGATGTGTGCAAAAAAATCTTTGCTCTCTCGGAAACGTTGGAAGTTTGGCATAACAAATAGATACAGAAAACGAATAGTTCGCTGGAAGTTTGTATTTAACAATTAATAAATTTGCAAATCGATTTAAATGCACATAAAACAACGAAATAAGAAGGGGCTACGTTAACAAATGTATACTTCTCTCTTCGTCCTTTTCGCTCTCTCTCTCTCTCTCTCTCTCTCTCTCTCTCTCTCTCTCTTTCTCTCTCCATCTTTCTCTCTTTCGCTCTCTTTTTCTCTTTTCGTATATCAATACAATATATATATGTGATGTAATTTTGATCTCGTGATAAAATTATGACTATGCAGACATACAACCTTGACAACGCTCCAATGTAAAGAATAGTACCGTTGAAGTTGAACTTTGCGGTAATGGACGAAGCGTGTGACTCTCTTTCACGTAGTGGTAGGCTGTTAGATCTGCTTGTTAGAAATGTTATGTCTTCCAGATAAATAATCAGAAAAGAACCAACACCAGAAAGACTGTGTATACATATACATATATAATATATATTCTTTTTAATTATTCTTATTAGATTTTTTAGCTTACTCGGACTACGAGTATCACATCGGCTTAAATTAGGATAAATAATTCGTAAATTATATAGCGCGTGGGGGGAAGGGGGGTGAGGGTACAAAAAAAACAAGTCCGTGCTCTCTGCATAAACATGTTTTAAGAGTTTGATGCTTAAATATACTTCCGACAATTTCATTTTTTCGAGACAACTTTGAGCCCTCGTAAATGCACCAGAGCTTCTTCGCGTTTCTCATCGTAGAGCAGGGGAGAGGGGCGGGTGGGGGGCAATTAAACTTAAATTTCTAAATCTGGTCCCTTACCGAATCTAATCCAAACCACCTCGCAAGTCTGAATAAGTTCAACGCTGCACACAGGAGACCAAGTCCCATCCCGGTAAAATAATCTGGGAATATACTATATACTGGACGCGAGACACACAGCGGGACAACGAGAATATCGCTCGATCAGACGTCCACGAGAAGTCCGTACAATTCATCCAGAACAAAATCTAATTGCGTCGTTCACAAATGAATTGGCAGAGACAATGGAGAAAAGAGACACTATCGATCGGTGTACACATGCATTATCACTATGTGATCAACTAAGCAATAGCTAATAACTACGTGATAAGGCTTCATTGCAAAAACGTTCAGTTACGAAAGTAAAAAGACATTGTCTACTTGAGATCCTTGCCTTAGCTTTACAATACGCAATACAAATCGTCGCTCTATTATAAAAAAATAAAAAAAAAAAAGAGGAACGGAAAACGAAAAAGAAATAAAGTTTGGTGTAAAAGTCTAGAATAGGAGGAAGTGGGTGGAGGACATCAAGTGAAATACGACAAAAAACAACGTTGCGTGAAGAGAAAACTTACGGGTGTGGTAGATGCTTTCCTCAGAGAGGCCTGCGATAGAATAGAAACACACGATCAGTACGAAATCATTCAAAATACCATGGATAAAAGTGTGCGGAAAAAGGTTGGCATGCCATCGAAATGCGTTTTCGAGCTGCAGGCTCTACTTGCGTTCTCGTCATATACAGGGCATTCGTAATTCGGCTGCGCTCTCTTCACAACAAATCGCGAATTCGCGCGCGTTTCCCAAACGGAAATTGAATCCGGATTTTGAATGGAGAGAAACACAGCGCAGCACGCACGGAACGCCCTGTATGCTAAAAGTCGCGGGGAGTACATCCGTTTCGTCGAAGCCGCGCGCGATTACTTGTCACTCTTTCTCGAAAATTGCTCGCCAGCAAAATTCTTAGACACGACGTCGGTATCTTCGGAGGTCGAACGACAGAGACTGGCATAATCCGGGGGAGACGCGGGTAGACTTCTCTTTGGACTGTAATTGGCACGCGGGCTCTGATGATCGTTTCCTTCTTGGAGGCAAGCAGGCGACGACGTTTGCGCGAAGCTATCGCCGTCGCAGCTGCGCAAGTATTCGTTACTTCTGGACTTGTGATGCAAAAAGGAATTCATCTCGATGCCGTGGTCTAAACGGTACGCGGCAGCGGCGGCGGTGGCGGTGACCGGTTTCACGGACGACGCGTCCAGCTCAAAGGCGATCGGTGATCTTTTGTGCCTGGAGCTCGTCGTTTCATGGTACGGTCCCAACGAGCTCTTGGATCTCGAACTGTCGTTCGAATGCTCCGAATCGAAATTGCACAGTTCCGACTCGAGACTCTCAAAGTCTATCCCCTCGCGCGAGTTTGCCGCGAGAAACCTGGGTACCCCCGAGACTCCGATGTTACCCACCTGCTGTTCGCCCGAATCGCGACGACTCAGTTGCGGTATAGATATGACGTTCTCCAGGACGCTGTACTCCACTTTAACCACGGCGGTTTTGTCATCGAGCGCGTCCCGGCTGCCCCACGTCCTCATCTTGTTCAACACCCGTAGCGGGCTCTTGGAAATGCGCGACTTGTGCTGGGACTGCTGGGTCTTGCCGCCGATCGAGTTCTCGGGGCTCGACTCCAGACCGTCGTAGTCGTTAATTTTTATGGTTACCGAATTCTTTCTCTCGCCGCTACGCGGTGAATTGAGGGAGCTCTTACGCGAGCCGGACGGTGAGCGGAAGAAATCGGCCAGGGACGCCAGCCGCGATTCCGAACTGTCCCTGCGCTTCGACTCCTTCGACTTACTCCTGTCACGCTTCTTACTCTTGACCCGCTTCGCGGTACCCACCAGAGTGGACGCTACGTTCTGCACGAAATTCGTGGAGTACGAAGGCTCCCACTCGGGCGGCTTTTGGCATTTGGGCGACGTAGCTTTCGACAGTGTGCTCCCGGCGATTGTGGCGGTGGTGGTGGTGGCGGTCGCGCGATGACCCACCGCTTTTAGGGGATAATCGTCGTTGATTATCGAGGGCTCCTCCGAGAAATGGGCCTTAAGATTATTCGGGGGATTGTTTTTGTTATGCAGAACTACGGACTCGTATATGTCATTGTCCAAAATGACAAAGTCGTCGCCGAAGTCGCACTGCCCGCTCAGCACGATGCTGTCGAGCGAGTTTTGCGGCATATCGTTATAGCTACTACATCCTGGCTGATTGTCTATCAGGTTATTGGCCGAAGAGTACAATTTTCTGGTGGTAGGGTTACCTATTTCCTGCAGAAGCGGGGAGCGGTGCGCGCTCGCCAACAGGGCTGTACGCAGAGGTGTCTTTTCAAGATCTGGCGCGGAACGGGACCAGCGTTTGCCGCCAGGGGAGGCGGGGTTCGGCGGCTGAGTGATAATAGCCCCGCGCTCACGTTGATGAAGCGTCGACGGTCCCCAAGTCTTACCCTTAACTCCGTCCGCTGGTACTAAACGGGGAAAGAAAAAGAAACAAAGTGCTACTCACTACGATACTAACTACTCTTCTCACATCTCTCTCGCTTAATCGGCGCGGAGGTAAAGCTTCTTTACGGATATACTCTTCGATAAGCGACTGTATATGTCAAACTGTATAACTGTGCACGCTAATTTCAGCAATTGTAAAGTAAAGTATGTACTATAATAATACATTAGCTCAAAGTAATCGTGATTTTTGCGAGAATAGAAAATAAAATAGAAGAATATCAATATAATCAAAATAATGAATAATTGTGCACACCATGCCGAAAAAAAAATTAAATATATATCGACACGAATAAAAGTACAAAGTGTCTACCACGAACAAACAGTGTTACACTCAAATTGTCCGATTACAATTCCAATACGTTTGACTCGTAGAGTCACTCATATTGCACAATACAGCGTCATGATCACGGTACTACTAAAAGCGGTATTTCAAAATAAAAGAAAAAGGCTACTCACATGCGATCGCTCTGAGCCTCGGAATGCTGGGTGACCCTGGCGGACTGTTCGGTCTCGACGGGTTCCTCACTTTGCCTGCGGCTAAGGCCGTATCCTGAACGGTGATCGTATGACGAAAATCTAAAGGATACGTTCCCGATATTAATTCATCTAATTTCTAATATATATTTTAAGCAGGAAATACAATAATGATGTATCGATAAAATTTGTAAGAAACCCGTTGACTACACGACATAGACTGTAATAAAAGTATAAGATAGATGATGTTCTTACCCGAAGGAGCGCTAATGTTGCTCCCAGGTTCCTTCTTATTTAATTTTAATCGTGACTTCTTAAATTTGCCACGTCTTTTATTCGGCGTAGGCGTGTTTTGCTGTTGAATGATCATCACAGTAAGCTCCCGCTCTAAGATAGCTATTTCGCGCGCGGCTAATTCCTGTTCCCGCTGCCTCAAATTTTCCTCGTGCTGTCTCTGTTGCACTTGTGCCTTCGTCAATTCCTCTTCTCTACAGCGCAGCTCCTTATAAGTAAAAGAAAGCATGTCAGAATAATCTAACTTATTTATAACAGTATAACTGTAATTTTTTTATATTTAGAGTATTTATTTAGAGTTTTACGTATTTAGAGTATCTATTTTTTATTAATAATTGACAAAATAAATATATAATGTTTTCTTTGACAATGATATTTTAATCAACTCTTTTGTCTTACCTCTTCTAAAGAACGGCATGCCTTTGTAAAGCATTTAAAAAATGATTGAAAATATTATTTATTAAGCATATTTACACATATATAATTCAAAGATAATTTATGACTATTAGACACAATTATAACTGTTTATATATAGAAAAATTAATGTGTAACATTAAGTGATACCTTTTCCTTCATGCGCAATCCATGCAGAACTTGTTCGATCTCCTGCCGCCAATCTTCCTGCATGGTGTGAAAGGATTCGTGTGGCGTTGCTGCGAATGCGTTACGCACCTCGTCCAAAGCTATTAAAATATCCGTGAATCCCGGTCGAGCGTGACTATCCGATGCCCAGCATGCTGTATAACGATCGCTTTTAGTACTATATTCCTTCACAATACGCGCATAAAAACAATATCTTCAGAAAGAACATTTCAATCTTATTTAAATATGAATCTTTTACCTTCCATGAGAAGACTCCATGGTTGAGGACAGGTGGATGGGATAGGTAGAGTCAACTTATTGACGGCAACACCGTACGCTACGGCCAAAGCATCGATACCCTTATACGGTGTTTCCCCAGTTAATAGTTCCCACAGTAGCACGCCATAACTATTAATAAATATTTTAAATGTTATAACAAAAAGCAATCAAATAAGTAGTTAGGAAAAATATATTGGCCAAGATTAAATGTTAATTGTAATCTAAACGTATTTAAATGTCGAATAAATTAGTCCCAGGGCTGGTGAGAGTATAGCGCGGTAATAAGTGTGTAAATGTGTAAATTATTATTTTTTGTTCAGTATGTAGAATTTATTTTATACATTTCGATACTATTTTGTGCCATTCTTAGAAAGTAAATACAAAATTTTGGATATCGATTAAAACTCCATGGCGAGGGAGTTGTTCAGTTTGACTACATTAAACAAATTCGCCACAGAGCATTTAATTTTACATACCGAACACAAATTTGCGCATACCTTATTACCATGTCATACTCTTACCAGCTCTGGGATTAATTTATTTGAAATTTTCGAAAGTGAAACTTTACTGATTATATTTAAATGTAATCTTTAAATAATAAATCTAACAATTAAAACTGACCTCCATACATCACTGGCTTTGCTAAAAGTACTTTTTTTAATAACTTCCGGCGCCATCCAAGCGTACGTGCCCGCCGCAGACATACGAGTCGTTTTATAGACCTCCCTCGCCAAACCGAAGTCGGTGATCTTCAGAGTTTTGTATTGGAAGTCGTCATTTTCAATCGGCTCGCTCAACAATACTGTCGATGTAAAAAAAAAAAATTATTCACAATAAAAGTAACACGCGCATTTTGCTAAATACAACTATCATTATTAATGTTGAAATAATATCTTACCGTTAGAACTCTTTAGATCCCTGTGAATAAGACTTATGGGAGCCTTGTTATGAAGATAATCCATTCCCCTTGCGATCTGTATCGCCCAATCAACTAACACATCAGGCCTTATTTTCCTGCCGCTGAGAACTCTGTTAAGACTACCGCCGCGAGCGTATTCCATCACAAGACACATATTGGGCATCTTTAGACACACTCCCTCTAATTGCACAATATTTTCATGTTTTAACAACCAAAACAGTTTTGCTTCTTGTCGTACATTTTCTAATGTTGCACTAGGTTCTTCGCCCGCGTCTTGGCGCGCCGCCTTTACAGCTACCTCGTGTTTTTTCCAAAAACCTCTAGAAAGAATAAACAAGATTTATTAGACTTTGAACTTTGAACTTATATACTCATTTCTGGCACTGCAGAATAAATATATCGAAATTCTTTCCATAAAACATTTTTAAAAAATAATAATGATAGATTTTATTTAAATAAATTACGAGGTATGTTCAGAAAATAAGGTTACATCAAATATTACATCAAATTAAATCAAAAAATGTAAATTTATTTATGAAACTTATATGGAATGTTATGTAGGTATATAACTATTTTTCAACATAATCGCCATTCAGTTCCTTACATTTAGTGAGCCGCGGGATCAATTTTTTTATGTCCTTGTTTTCCAACTTTCTCGACCATTCGTAGACCGCGTTTTCTACCTCCAAATCGGACAAAAATCGTTTTCTACTGAGATGCTCCTTTAGACGAGTGGAAAGGAAGAAATCAGAAGATGCAAGGTCCGGACTATGGGATGGATGGTTTAAAACATCCCAATCTTTTTGGTTGGGATATTTTAAACCATCCATCCCATAGTCTGGACCTTGCATCTTCTGATTTTTTCCTTTTCACTTGTCTAAAGGAGTATCTCAGTAAAAAACGATTTTCGTCCGATTTGGAGGTAGAAAACGCGGTCTACGAATGGTCGAAGAAGTTGGCGGGAAACGAGTGCAACGAGGGCATAAAAAAATTGTTCCCGCGGCTCACTAAATGTAAAGAAATGAATGGTGACTATGTTGAAAAATAGATATATATACCTATGTAACATTCCATGTAAGTTTCACAAATAAATTCACATTTTTCGATTTGTAATATTTGTCGTAACCTTACTTTCCGAACATACCTCGTAGTTTGCAAGTATATACCTGTACACTTTTCCAAATCCTCCAACTCCTATGACTTCTTCCAGTTGTAACTCCTCGAAGTCGATCTCAATTGGCTGTACCTTATCGATCACCGACGAAACTCGGTCGATACTCTCTGCCTCTGCAACAAAATTCGCTGGAAAAATTCCCACTTTTCCACGAATTTTTCCAGTCCACCATCCCTCGTCACCCGAGATTTTGGCGTCTTTGGATAAAACCTATTGCAGAAGATGACAATTGTGTCTTGTAATAATTTTGTATTCTTTTGTATGAAAATATTACACCATTAGAAAATAGTTATGTCTGAAGATAAAAATTACCTCAACAGTTTCCCCTCTTTGCAAGGATAACTCATCTTCACCCTGAGCGACGTAATCGAAGAGGGCTGTGAAGATGGTGATGCTGTTATCTTGGCGCGACTGAGAAGAGGAATGTGTGCCGTGGGATGGACTAGTCTGTTGAGAGACAGTTCTCGCAGTTCCGCCGCTATGCGTGTCAGAAACGCTGCTATCCGACATATTGTTGCTAGATGTACGTCCATATATGGACCCGTAACTGCAAGAAGAAATTGTCACGAATATAACAGAACGTCGCTGAAAATGCGATTTTGGGAGACACGATGATGTAAAGACCTATCCTTACCTAGCAGTATGACTATTGGTTCTGCTGTTGTACTGATACCGTGGCGATGAATTGGCCGTGTTAGGACTATGAGGATGTGAGGAGCCATTCTCTGAGTAGAGTAGGAAACGCTCGCTCCGATGACGAGCATCCGGTTGTCCGTGGTCCATCAAGGTAGACAAGCCTCTCGCCGAAAGCCCGGCTGGCGGCATATGGCCCAACACTCTCCTTACTCCTCTCTTCTGTATCGTAAATCACCCTTCCCTTCTCTCCGTGCGCACGACAGTGTCACTCGCAACGAGGAAAATAGAACGCCAGGGTGGTACTCACTGTTTCTCCCGCGATTCCGTCCAATATTTACTTCGCCGCTTCCCGATGGTGAGGATACATTGGGATCATATGTTACGTGTATTATCGTCGTTGTCTCGTCGCTGGACGCATCCTTAACGATGCGCGGACCACCGTCGGTACCGCGTTTGCATCGGCCTCGCCAGCACTCGGGATCGGTCGCGGGCACTACGACGACTGTGAATTCGGACCACAATGCGCAACCACGTCGATGCCGCCGCGCCGTTTTCCATTGGAGATCGAAGAACGTGGCGAGCGTTCTCGCGGCTGCGGGGCGAGAGTAGACGGATCTTCTGTGTTCGCAGCCTCTACCACCCCGTGTACAAAAACAATCTCATCACGGAGAGGACCGGCATTCTGAGGCGCGTGTTCGTGTGTGCGGTGGTGGTGGCGGCGGCGGCGGCGGCGGCGGTGGCGGCGGCGGCAGCGGCGCACAGGGCCCCGCTCGCCCTCTACCTGGGGGAGGCACGCCGCGGGGTCGCTGCTCGCGGAAGCGGTGAACTCGGCCGAGGCGGTAAAAATCGCGACACGCTCGTAACGGAACTCGGAATCTTCAGGCTCAGATCCCGCGCATCAGGGTGTGTATACCCACAAGCGCCCACTCTGTGTTGACGGGGGCCCAGTACCTCCTCTCTCGCTCTCTCACTCTCTCTCACTCTCTCACACGGCCGATTAACCGCGCCTACGAGTGACCCCCGAGACCCGGACGGTGGCGGAGGTTCAAGCAGATGCCCTCGCCGGTTCCGAGGACACGACGCTCCGCGTCAGACCGGAGTCCGCGCGACGATGCCGCATTTAACAATAGAAAACGGAGCAGCACTCACAGCAATAACCTCGCGGACGCCATGTTTCGTACGACGGCCCCACCATCGACGTGCGACGATCCCGTAGACGACCGCCACGCTGATTGAATCTCTGCGCCGCGCTCACCAACGCTATCTGTCGGTCTGTACAAAGTCACGTGGTGAACCATCCATCTTTGCGGGAAGTTCGAACGACGAGATCGAACGCGAGTTTCAATATCGCAAGTATAAAGTAGAATACGAATACATTTTCTATGTCGGTATACCTCGTACTAATTTCAAACAATATATTTTATTAACAATTCTCTGTTCCTGCTAATTGCGATTAAATTTTAGATATTTACAGAGGTATTTTTACACTGTAACGTGTGATTTACATAATCAAATTAAGTGACTTCGGGATCGGGTTCGCTTCTGCATATTATAGAAATGCGCCTACCCTTTGGTACATGTCGTCCCTCGTAGTACGATTCCTCAGATTTGAGGATCTCGTGATTATATTTGTACCTTGCGACACCGCTAAAAATGAACAAATATTTATAATACTTTCAATATAATAAGATAACAAGAGAACAAGAATTTATGAAAGTTCGATAATAATGAGAGAGTCACGATGAAAACCGTGAGTAAATCGAACCTCATGATGTATAACGATCTCCTTGGCAGCAGGAAGCACGCAACGCGTTCCTTCTCTTGCCCTTCCATTGCTAATCTCATCACGCTGTTGCTCAGCAAACTTAATCCTGCAATGATGCCCCCGCAGAACTGTAAAAGAAATCGTATCGAGGCGTTACGTAAAATCATGTTAGGAGCAACTTAATCTAATCAACTGGATTGGCAATTCATCCAGTAGAAATTGCTCAAAGCAAAATTTCCAGCTATATTATTCATTGTCTATGGTGTAGTATTCTTTTTCTATGTATATTTAACAAAAAATAAATTATTTAAAACACAGGAGTAAAAGAAAATGATAAAAAGTGCAGAAATATTACTACTTGATAAGTTGAGGCAAGTTAATGAATCAGTTTAATTAAACACTTCAATGCCCATTTCTACCATTGCCAGGTCAACTTTAATCTTAATTTACTTAATTAACTCACTTTATCTAGTTATAAGAATATAACTCTTACTCTTTTTCTGATTATAAGAATTTAAAAAAAGATAAAAAGTAATTATAATTCTCATAAATAGGAAACAATACAGAATTAAAGCCAGATTACAGTTAATCTACGTTGAATATAAATAAAGGATTGCACTGCATTTTTTGCAAGGTAAAAATAACGCTTCGTTACCCTGACACTGTCAATATGCGGTTTTATCCAGCCTTCAGGAGCCAAGTCTAGTATGTGCACAAGCGAGAGCTGAATCATTTCTGGTGGAAACGCTTTCCTACGAATTCTATTGAGAATCCGCGAACTATCCTCGCTCCACTTCCTCCATTCAGTTTCTCTGTAGCCATGTATCGCCTGTGAAGAAGAACCAACATATTGACAATTCAAGACGAAACAATTCAAATACAGAAAAGCAAAGATAGTAGACATTTTACCAACATTATCCCAATGCGAGTATTCATAGCGCAGTCTTTTCATGTAAGGGTCAACCTCTTGTAGCAGGATATCCTCCTCTTTCTCACTGACAAAGTCCGGTAGGATCTTCATAGTATTGTACAGCTCCACTTTCCAATCCTTCATCGCGTCGTCACTCGATTCTCCCGTAGCCGTAGAGTTAGAATTGATGCTATGTTTGGAGATAGAGTGATAAAGCACGCTGTTTACATTGCGAAGTAGTAAACGCGCAGTTAGTGCCATTTCCTAAATCGAGAATCCTTTTACGAAGATTCGAAAGGCCACATAAACTTGAGAAATTATTTAGACGTTTGTTTCTGAAAGTTCCTTAATATATCATCCCTCGCATAGTTAGCCAGCACCTGTATTACAAAGTCATTTATTTCTTAAGCAGATAGCTGTTAGTAAAAAAAAATCTGATTTTTTCAGATTAGATTGCATTACAGTAAAAGTATAAAATTCAATAATTGTATACAATTTGATATTTTTCTATTTAACTAAATTAAAAAGAAACAAAAGTAGAATGACTGTGGATGACTGTCCTCCACTGAAAAGTCACTTTCACTGAATTAATTTCACTATGAAATTAATTATATATGTATATATTAAGTATTAATTTAAAAAAAAAACTGATATCAATAAAATGTGATTTTTTTATTGCAACATAGAAAACCAGAATTAATGTACATATTTTTACGTTGCAAGATATTCGGCATTCTTTGAAACCTTATAAGGTTACGTTTGCACTTTCATTAAATTAGAATAACAAATGTATCAGTAGAATCAGTTATCTTGTCTTTTAACACTTTTATTGATAAAATTAGTACACGTATAAACTCATGAGTAATTATACGTAATTACTGATTTCGTGCTTTTATTGTAACAATTCTCGGGCGTGCAGAAAGAAATCAGCCACGAGTATAGGTTACCTGCGATCAATTTATCCATATGTTATACAGACGAACCCAAAAGTAGAATATAAGTAAGCATTCTTTTATCTTATCGAGATAAGAGATCATACAATTTAAATATTTAGAGTTATAGATCGCAAAATGGATCAAAATTGAATATCAAAAACAGTATAAAAGGAATTGTAATGTTAAATGTAAAGGCAACCTTTAAAATTAAACTTTATCAAGTTAGAACCGTATTAAATTACTTATTTGAAAACACTGTCATTGCTTTTAATATTCAAAATAAGCACTAGCAGTACTTTTAAAAAGGCAATTAATACAGTATAAAATTGGTAAATTTTTGTAAGGAAGAAGACCTGTAGTATTGATACTCGACAAATTGTGACATAAAAAAAACAAAGAGTCAAATAAATGATATTTATTAAATCAATCTCAATTCCTTCGCAGCAGTAAATACCTGTAAAAAAGATTTCAGGAATTGTTCGCGCAACTCTCAGTTTGCAAAATAGTTTTCCTGATATCGGAATATTTAATGCTGCATCGTTACATGACTGTATGAACATTTTCACAATACTCCTTGGATACATACCACTCCCGTTCCCGCGTTAATTTCTCTAGGCTGAACGATGTAGACAATTTTCTATCAACAGCCGAACGAGGTACGATTTACAAATGTGGAGAAACGCAGTTGGAACAAAATACAAAAAAAGACATTTCTTTTTTTCCTCTCTTTCTCTCTGCGATAAATGTACAATCAGTGTAAACTGTGAGCAAGAATTATAGAGGCGAATAATTTATAATCAACCTTTATTTAGGAATATACTCTCTTTAAAACCAACTTCTAATCGATCTTCAATAAAATTACGTGTGTATGCGTTTATGAATACAAGCTGTGTTATATATAAAACTTCCACAATATAATTACACGATTTAGTCTGCAAATGGCGCAGCTATATAAAGTCGAGGAGAGTTTCTTCCTTTTTAACAGAGTGACACGCGTATTACAACTTAAATGATGTAAATGTGTACTTCTATCCTTTGCTGTCCAATGTGTTAATATATGCACAATCAATAAGTTAGAATCGCATATACCACTCAATGCTTTCAGAGGTAAACCTGTTATTGATATTAACATCAGAATTCAAAAACTGATAACGACAGACGCGTGAATAAAATTCCGACAAAACTCAACAGTAAGTTATAGAACCTCCCATTGTTCTGAATAACTACGTGAACGCGACATCATCACGTAGTTATCGGAGTGTCCTTTATTTATTTTTTTTTAAGCATTTCCGCCAATAATTATTATAATGCTAGCTTTCACTTCTATTTGCTATGTGTGTTTCTCATCTTGTTAGGTGTGTGAACGATATCATGGATTACAGATTAAACCGTTGTACATTTTGGTTACAATTCAATATGCAGAAAATTACAAATATAAAGTTTCTGTATAAATTCTGCAAATTAACATTTGTTCTGCGTGTATTTAGGCGACTAGAATGTATGAATATGTGAAAAGTCGCTACATAAAATCATCGAACTCGTCATATACATAATCACCGTATTCACTCAACAAGGTGTTGTCACCCTCAATTTTGAGCTTGGCTTTTCCCTTTCCCTTATTCTTCTTCGCCTTGTCACCTTTCTCCATCTTCTGTTTCTCAATAAGTAAATTGTCAACTATAGTTTTCACCTTTTTCAAATAATGTGATGATACTGAAACAAAAAGAAACCATTTTCAAATATAAAAACCTTATCTTATGGACAAAAGGTTACACTGTTTGTTAAGATATCATTAACAGATATACTAACAATTAAGAGCAATGGATTTTATAAGTTCTTCTGCAAACGGTGGAAACTCCGCGTGTTTGTTAAATTGATTAATTTTTTCCAAAAGTGCTGTACCGAATCGCTCAAATTCCTCCTTTGTGTCGGGTGTCATAGTATCGAGCGATTCGCTCGGTGATTCTGGAACACCTGCAACATGAAATTGTCATCTTGTAATAACATACATACATACATACATAAACACATAAACATTAGGATTGTTTCATCAAATGTTATAAATCTTTTGCTATCGAGTCAGCATAACATGCATTAAATCTATTAATTATTTTTGTGAAACTTTCATGATAAATTGCGCATTTAATAATGATAAAGCTTATAAAACTGCAGAGATATGCTTGCTATTTTAGAACTGTAATACTACATTTTAAGATATAAAATTAATATAACAAATATAAAATTTTCTATATTTGACATGTGTCTGTCATATGTTACAATATATGCATCAAAAGAATCGATCAGGAACGGAATCATACAGGAGACAGATAACAGATGAGAGATAAGGTTACAAAAACTGATGCAAACACAACAAATATTGCATAGAATAGCAACTTTTATTAAAATACAACAACATCAGTAATAAATTTAAATGTAGAGTTTGTAATAAGTTTAAATGCTTGTGTGTATATATATATTCATATATTTTCTCTTTCTATCTGTCTGCCCGTTTTGATGCAGTTCCTATTATAAACCAATGTATAAGTCTAGCATAGCTGTAATGATTACAATTATGTGAAGTTATTATGCCACAATCTTTAATTAATGTTAATAAAAAATATTAAGAAAAACATATGTACATGTTCCATGCGTATGTGTTCATATGTTGTATTTTTTTTTAAAGATATTTTATCTTGCATAATACTGTATGATTTGATTTAATTTAATGTATATAACAATTTGTGTAGCATCACCATCCAAATAGATCAATATTAATATTTCTTTTTAATTTGTCAAACATCATACTTATATAAAAATAATAGTTATTATGTTACAAAGCAAAAATGCTTGTATATCATCCCAAGCATATTTAGAAAGAGCGCAATCTTTCAGCTGAGTAATATTACAATGGCAATGTGCGCCTATAATGTATAAAGTAATAAAAAGATATATCAAAAAGTTCTCTTCTTTATGAAATAAAGTGTCTAATGCCTAATGCAACTCCGATAAAAATAATGAGATATCTATTTCAGATGTCTCAAATAAAAATTACTACATTAAAGGTAAAAAGCTATCAATTTATAGTATAAAAGTCAGATCGTTCGTTAAAAAAAAATCATTTTTTATCTTTTTTATGTGATTTGCGATCGCTAAAATCTACTAGAGTCGACAAACCGAAAGTTTCCATCGCCAGTCGTAGGTCCGCCTCCTCTTGCAACCTCTGACGCCTTAATAATTCAGTTCGCCTTTCTTCGGGTGTAAGAGCCTCCTCCTTTTCTTTCGCTTTCTGTTCAGCCTCTTCCCTCGCTTTCTTCTGAATTTTTACAAATACATGAGTAAAATTTATACAAGCTGCAAGTAGCGTTGCAGCTTAAGAAGTCAAGACAAACCTCACGTTCCTCAATTCTTTCAGCTAAGGCTTTTTTAGGTTTCGGCTTTGCTTTTGGGCCAGCCTCTGCTGGTTTCTCTACATCTTTCTTCTCTTCTTCCACGTCTTCCCAGCTATCCTGTTAGATTATTTAATATATACTTAATATAAATAAAACAGAATATATATGTATACAAAATAGTATTGTGCTAAATGGGCATTTTCCAGTAAGAGACATAGTTGATCTAGTGTAACACAGTTGGCAAATAACAAAGATAATGCTAAACAAGAATAAAAAAATAATTCACTGTTATACTATGTGTCCTTCTGTATTTTTTATTGAAAAACATCCATTATAGTGTAACAGAATTTTGATGTAATATATGTTCAAATCGATATATAAATATTTTAATAAAATTTTAGTATAAGTTTAATAAAGATCTGATAAAAATATGCAATAATGATTGAAGTAAATCAAATTAATATATAATTAGTAATAAAACGTAAGAATAAGATATTGATCATAAATTGTTTAACATATAATTAAATAATATAAAAATGCATACCAACAAAGGTTAACAAAGAAATTAATATATACTCAAGTAAATTTTACATTGTAAATTCATTCGTACATACAATTGATTCTACAATAAATATATAAACCAAGAAGTACATACTTTTACTAGATATATTAAGCAAGTAAACAAATTTAAAAAAAAAACAAGAATGACTTTCTGGTTTTTATTCCTTTGTTTACTTATGTGCATATGTATCATAATACACACTTTTCATTCTTTCTTCTCATGACTATGTACTACGCGACATAGCACACGCGCGAATCCAAGAGGATGCAAGCAAGGTCGCGAGAAATTTACAAAAGAAAAATCGGCGATCAGGATGCGACAGTGTGGCGAACACATGTGTTCGTTATAGGTTAGGTGTGCGAAACCGCACGCGTGGGACGGTCCGCGCGTCGCTTATGCGACAAGAAATCACGTTACCTTGACTTCCTCCTCCTCGTCCTCGCCCTCCCACTTGTTCGATCTCATCGCGAGGTCGAATTTCGCCTCGACGTTGTCCACATCTGTAAGAGGCGCAGCAAAGGGGTGGAGGTTAAAAAGTCAGTCTACCTCGCAATAAATCGCCCCCGTTCATCTCGGGGACATCGCAGAAGCTGCGATTCAGGAGCCCCACGCGGACGCTTACGCCTATACGTACCCCATTCCTCGTCCATGGCTGCGACGGTGATTATTCGCCGTGCGTCGTGCCTGCGGGTGAACGGAGAGCCTGCCTCACGAACGTGGTGACAACGAGCACAACCGGAATCGAGCGAGCCATACTGTACGAAGGAAGCAGCGTGCCAGCGTGATCCGATCGCTCGCGCGAGTGTGGCCTGCTGCGCATGCGCGCCGACCGATCGAGAAATCCACGCGATCTCTCCGCCTTTTTCGAACGTTTCCTCGGCAAGCGACAGGTGTGACGGCGAATTTGCGTTTTTTTAATACGAGGTTAGACTCTCTTGTTTCGCCATTCTTTTCTCTCGTCAAAATGCCTCTCCTCTAAAAAAAAAAAAACAAAATCTTGTCGCTCTAAAATCTACGTATGAATCTATATGTTAAACCATTGGTTGAGCAGTGAGATATAATTTTCGTCTATCCTTTTCTGTAAAAATTACAGACGACATCTTTGCAACATCTCTCATTATTTATTTCGATCAATTAATTAAATAATTAATTTGTACACGCGTGATAGAACGAATTTAAAAATTCTACAAGCGTCGAGAACTGCGATTAATTGGATCGATTAACGTCGCCGCCTTCCTTGATATCGACCGCTCGAGAATCGATTCGCGCCGTCGTTGAGTTGCACTTTACGTCCACCTTTCTACGATTCGCTTCGCGTCAAACTACCCGTGTTGATATTTTTATTTTGATCTCGAATAGCTGCATGAATTTGTTACAACGCAATTAGAATAATCGCGATTCATTCGCGAGGAAGAGCGAGGTGCGTTAGAAGCAAACGTGTGTTATGGTTTGACTCTCTTCTGGCGTCCGTTCCGCCAGACGATGGATATCCCGACTCCGAGTAGCCTCAACCACAGTGGACTCACGCACAGTACAGACGGGTTCCTGAACATTCCCATCGGATCGTCAGCTCTGGACGCTCTGTCGACGAAACGGAGAAGGTAAGGCGTCAAGTGATCTGTTAGCCTTAACACTACGTTTCGTATACATCGATGTAGATTAGCTTTAATGTCGGTTTAATTTGAGGTTACCTGACAATCCTTGGATTGAATTTTGTATTCTCGAGCAAAGTTTGTCCTATGAATGTCTCAAAATTTGTATTTTATGTTTCTTAAAGTGTTTGTGTCATGTTTTAATTATTGGCTGTCATTTTAACTTGTCATAACTTTTTCAATAAACATAATGTGGACTCAGCTCGTAGATCATGACTGAAAATGAAAGTAATTTAAAAAATTGCAAATATTATATCAAATAATAATAGTTTTATGTACAGACTATCTTTTATTGCGAGTATATTTCATAAAAAAGTTGAAATTTGTTCCTGAACTTACAGTTTAAAAATCTGATAATCTTGATTTAACTTATTTTTTATTTTTTTTTAGTTCTAAGAATTAAAATGAGATTGAAAATAAGTTAAACCAAGATTAAAGTTAATCTATATTGATAAAAATGGGACTCAGTCAAATAAAATATTTCTATCATTGACATTCTTTCTTTCAAAGCTCCTCACGCACGATAAAACGTAAGAAATTTGACGATGAAGTGGTGGAGACAACATTTAATCTACAACCGCCTACCACGAGTGCTAAGTCAACATCAAAATCACGAATGATCTCTGTAACTGCCAGCCCTATGGATGTCCTGCCGACGCAAACGCTACCTACTCCGATACCTATTCCAACCACCTTGGTGCAATCAGACAGATGCAATCGCAGACCGAGTAGACCGAGCGGTTCGAATCTTGGACGAAAGAATAAGAAGAGTAAGAATCACTCCCATTCGATTAATGCTACCAAAGACCTTGGACGATGGAAACCTGCTGATGATTTAGCGTTGATTACTGGTGTACAACAGACAAATGACTTAAGAATGGTATTAATTAGTTTCTACCTTTCTTGCTCTTAATTTTTTCTTCGATATTAATCTTTTATATAATATTATATAATACTAATAAAAGATAGTACAATACATTTCTAATATTCTTACTGTTTGTTTAAGGTCCATCGAGGTACAAAATTTTCCTGTCGCTTTACGCTACAGGAAATACAGCAAAGATGGTACGCATTGTTGTATGACAGTGCTGTTTCACGCGTAGCTGTGCAAGCCATGCGTAATTTGCATCCTGAACTAATAGCCAGTGTTCAAGCAAGAACATTGTATAGCAAGGCCGAGGAGGATCTGTTAGGGACTATTAAATCGGTGGGTACTAATAGATTCCATACAACAAATGCTTTTATTTAAAAAAATAATGTTTTGTATACATTGAGTTAGTCTCAATATTTTCTAAATGATTGTATTATCATGAGTATATGATCTTTTACTTTATCTCATCAGACTTCTCAACCAACATTGGAAGTATTTCAAGAATTACTTGAAGCAAATGCACATACGTTTTATCCAGCTAGGACCGCGAAAGCATTACACAGTCATTGGCAGCTGATGAAACAGTATCACCTACTTCCAGATCAAACAGTGCAAAGTTTACCACGTGGTGAACATGTATTAAGTTTTTCGGACGCTGAAGATATGATCAACGATACCGAATTAATGGAACCGAAAGATGAATTAATAGACGCTGAATTGGCAACAGCGGATAGAAAGAATAAGAGAGAAATTAAAGTATTGGAAAACGAGCTTGGCAGATGGCAGGTACTTGTTGATCAAGTAGCAGGCGGCAATCCTCCGGAATTTGATAATCAAACCTTAGCGATTCTAAGGGGAAGGCTCGTCCGATATCTCATGAGATCTAGAGAAGTAAGAAGCAAACACAGAATGAACATTTTTTAATTATTCATGTATGATAAGTTCTTTTAAGAGATTTACATCTCCAATTTTTCTGTATTTTTGTTCAGATAAGTGTAGGACGTTCTACAAAAGATCATACTGTCGATGTGGATCTTAGTTTGGAAGGTCCAGCATGGAAAGTTTCGCGTCGACAAGGTACTATCCGTTTAAGGAATAATGGAGACTTCTTTCTGTCATCCGAAGGAAAGCGACCGATTTTTGTGGACAGCAGACCAATTTTGGCTGGCAATAAAATGAAATTAAATAACAATAGTGTAATTGAGGTAATTGCATAAAGCACAAAAAAGTTAATATGCACACAGTTTGCGTTTAAACAGTTTATCAAAACTTTATCCTGTTAATTAAAATTTTTAATCGCAATTTATATTTTTTTCACAGATTGCAGGATTGAGATTCATATTTTTAATCAATCAAGAACTCATCTCTGTGATACGGCAAGAAGCTGTCAAATTGAATTTAAACCCTTGAAGTATATTGAAAACAATGTGGGACAATAATCAAGTGTCGTGGTTTATAATAACTACATGCTTAAATGCTTTTCTTATACATATAATCTACTTTTTACCTTTGAGAATAGAAAATATAGTTTGTGGTGTATAGATGTTTACCGGCATAATAATATCTTTTTTAATTAACTTGTCTGTTAATTTGATTAATCTTTAAACCATACTTTTTTATGAGAAAGTTTGATAATTTTCCTTTTAAAGCTTATTAATCAACTTCAACAATAGATTATGTTTACTTCACATTGTATTTTAAAAATATAGTAATTTAGACACACACACACACACACACACATTCTCTTTGAATAGGCAATAAATTCTATTTTTGTGCAAATAATGATCTGAAATATACTCATGTTCTCTCAGTGCTAGTGACTTAGGCTGCAAGTATTTTTGTCTAATTAAAAAAAAAACGAGCAATAAAATGCGTTACTGTACATAAACTTTTAATATAGAAACTGTAAATTATTACATACATAACTGTGTATTCCTGTAATAAATAATTATGAAAAATTAGGTGTTTCCGTATGTTAGTAGCAAAAAAATACTCAAACATTTTGTACATACATCTGTAAGCAAAAAACTTTTATATAACTTGCAGCATACCTTGTGTCTGACGAGGCACAGTAAAAAGAATTTAAAAATTTTTAAATCGAATACTTAAAAATCGAGGTGGTCTCTGTGTTCATACACGAGACACATCTGAGTCATTAGTATGTATATTAAAATAAAGTTTTCAGCTGAAACTCCGTACCATCGCACCTCATAACAAAAGGTTTTCACACCTGCAAGAGCAGTTATTTCATAACGAGTCAATGACACTCGAGGCTATAAATAAGGCTTGAGGCGATTAGCACAGCATCTTTATGAACCTCCTTCATACACACGTCGTATGCATGTACATACATACATACGTACGCAGCAAGCAGAGCCGTGCAAAGAATTTTCAGGGAGAAAAGATTTTATTAAACTTACATATTATTTATGAAGTATAAATAAAATTTGGATAAAAAATTAAATTGGATAGGAGCAATAAAAAATAATATTTCAATCGAAGGAGTCTAAAGCAAATTCCAGATTTTTTAAATTAAAAAAATATTTTTGATTTATAAAAATGAAAAGGACAAAGAGCAATTTCATGTCAATATTGGAAACATCTTTTTTTTTAATTTTTAAATATGTTTAATGAATTTAACAATAAGTTTTTTAAAATAAAATTGTCCTTTGCATTTTTATAAATCAAAGAAACTTTCTAATAAAAAAAAAAGGTAGTAATTTGCTTTAGACTCCTTCATGTGCCTTTTTTATGTGTGCATAACTCTTGTTTCAAGTACGAGGTAATAAATACGCGCGCGTGCGCTCAATCACGCACACACGTATGACACGCGCTGGATGAAGTGCGCACCTTCCACTGCAGAGGGCGCACACTTGTTTTTCCTCTTTTTTTTTTCGCGAGTAGTCGTGTCCAATATGGCGTGCGTGTTGTGAGCGATGTTAACGTGCAGGTAAGTCTCAGAGCGTGAATTTTGTTCCGCGAGGCACTACCGTCGATCTATCTCGAGGCCGTACGTCGTCGTCATCGTCATCTTCGTCGTCGTCGTCGCGATCACGCGCGTCTAACGCGAGCGACGACAATTTGTCGTGATACTACCTACGTACGTGTGTGCGCGCGCGCGTGTGTGTGTATGTGTGTATATACGTATCGCCCGTTTATCAGTCGTAGTACTTTCAAGGCCCCGTGCACATCATAGTATGCGCTTTTTTCATTACTCCCGTATATTAAATCCGCATCGCGAATCCTCTGCGGCACGCTTGGCGTCCGCGACGACGACGCGTGGACGCGAGGTGGAAACGTAAACATCACAGACGGGATGCACCGCGGACTGGGGGTAGGGTGGCGAACAATGGCCACAACGTCGGTAAATATGGTGTCACCTGTTAGTGCACGCTCCAGCGCCGAGGCCGACGCGTCAGGCGCGATTGGCCTCGAACCCGCGGTTTGACAGCTCGACAGCGTACGCTCCGATTTTTGCGTAACAAAATTGCCCACGGTATATTGCTCGACGAGATCATTTGCATTCCGCACGTACGGCGACTATGACTTGAAGAGCGCGTGTGTATGTGTGTGCGTGCTGCGTGCGCGTGTACGCGTGCGTATATGTGCGTGGTTTTACATGCGAAGATGTCAAAGAAGTATCTAGGTCATACCTGTATTATAACCCTTCTGCGGTCCTATGTCGAGGTGGATATAATATCTCGTTTCGCCAAACAACGGAATTCTCCGAGCAACGCACATTTATAATTGTTAACTGTAGTTTTGGACTCTTCAAGTTACTCCAAATAATTGGAATAGAAATAAAAATGAGAATTTGTTGTTAACACTCTGTGCACACGCATTGTTTTCTGGCTGTTTCTCTTTATAGTCGGAGAGATGATGACACATTTCTGGTCTTCATTTGTTACTGCTTGAAACCGTCATTAATTCGTCATTTAAATGGTGAAGATGAAAGAGGAAATGCAAGTATGGCAGATATATTGGGTACATATGACTTAATTATGTTTTTTTTTATGAAACATTAAAAAATAGATATTAAAGTGATCAAATATTACATTTATGTATATATGTATATACTATATATATATATATATATATATATATATATATATATATATATATAAAATTTATTTATTTGTTTCACTTTAAGCTTACATTTGCCAAGAAAGGGACTTTGTTTACAAATTATATCCTTAACCACTCATCCATCCATCCATATCCTAATCTATTTTTATATTCTACACGCTTTATTCCACTTTAACGTTTCCTTTTACTTTTACTTTGCATTTCTACCATTTTATAATTTTACATTTTTGCATTTACATTTACCTTTGCATTTGTGTTTACATTTGTCCTTTTTTATCTTATTACATTCCTTCTTCTTGTTTTTTACCTACCTACTTATTATCTATAATATTTTAATATCACTTCTTACAGCCTTCGTTTTTTTATTACAACAATACAGTATTTTTCTTAGCCTATTCCTACTTCTACTCCACGTTTCTATTTACACTTACTGTACCTAACTAACCTTCTCTCTCTCTCTCTCTCTCTCTCTCTCTCTCTCTCTCTCTCTCTCTCTCTCTCTCTCTCTCTCTCTCTCTCTCTCTCTCTCTCTCTCTCTTTCTGTCTCTCTCTCTCTCTCTCATCTATTTCTTTACTTTAGTTTTCTCTCTTTTTCTTTCCATACCTAAATCTTTATTGCGAATTTTCTCTATAATTCCATTACTAATTCCTCCTAATTCTACAAATCATTCCCTAATTTCCTCGCATTTTTTTACATAATGATCTAAATTATCTCTTCCTCCACAGAATATACATGCCCAGTCTGTCCAATATTTATTTGTTTGCTCCAAATTTTTGCATCTTAATTTCATCATCGCTCTTGTTATACCTCATATTTCCTCTAGTTGTGTTCTTAATATTCCTTTTCTCTAAATACCCAGGAATCCTATTTTTTACATCTATTTCCCTGTACCTGTTATTGTATCTTGCTTTGTCTATCCTTCTATTCTCCCATTGTTTCTACACCTCCCTTTCTGTTTATCAATTCTGCCTCTAAATCGTCTTCTTCTCCTATCTCTCTTATCTCTCTAACTTCTGTTCCCCATCCATTCCTGTTATAATACCTGTCTCTTTCCTTGCCATATTCATCTTCAACCATATTGTTCTTTCTCCCACCAGCATTCTTTAACTATATCCCCTGCCCTTCTTTAATCCTGTTCTTATATCTCCTAGCTCTTATCTCCCATTCTACTCTTAATTTATTCATCATTAATTCTCTTGTTATAATATACTTCTGTGTGCAGAATTCTAAGCCGAAAATCCATCTCACATAGTCCATCATCCTTTTCTAAATTCTTCTCATTTATAAGTTTATTAACATATTGATAGATTTATTGACATATTAACATATAATGTAATAAGGATTATTTCGCTCTCGCATCATCACTGTCATCATCATATTGGTCCAACCCATCATCATCCTAATCATCATTATTATTGCTTTTATCAGTACAATCATCGTTTTTATCACTGCTGCTCTTGATGTCGTTTTCGCTGTTTCTTTTATTACCTATGATTTATTTAAATTAATGTTATATGTGCTTGAGCCGAATAAGGCTCGGCATTAAATAAGGCCCACTTTAAATTTATCACCTTAAAAAACCCACTTTATGACTAGAATATATGCTTAAAAGAATGTTGTAGCAAATAGGTAAAAAGAAGCTGGGGAATTAAAAAACGTAAAGAAACATTAAGAATCATAAGAAGAAAAAGAAAGGCGTTATTTTTCTTGTAATACCATTCACTATGTTAGCATCTTCACACGCGCAGAAAACATAAAAAACATACCCATTATTATTATAACCCTTAAAGTACGTAATTGGGTTATAAATTTATTTATTCATACAATTTTCGCATTAAAAAAGTATTTATTTAAATAATTATTTAAAATTTTAGTTTTTTAAATATATTTATTCATGAGTATTTTATGATTATTTCGCAAATATTCATATTTATTCCTGAATATTTATGATTATTTCATAAATACGAAATTTATGAAATTTATTTTATAAATTTTATGTTCATATAAAATATTAACTAAAAAGATCCTATACGAAACAACATTATTTAATGTGCTGTTTTATTATCCGATAAAAACATGAACAATAGCAATTATTTTTTCCTTCGCAACATTTTTCACAAACTTCAACCAAGCTCGAAGGCAGAATATTTTACGTACTGTATCAGCAGCTAAACGATTACGCTTGCTTACAAGTCCGGTTGTTACAATAACTCAGAGAGGAGTCGCATTAATTCGATTTCCGCGTTAGCCGCGTTCTGGCAGTGGATAGAGTGGAAGTGAACGCGAAATCGAAAATATTCACAAGCACATTCGTAAATGTAATTATTGAAATTAAATGAAAAATATTTATTTCTTATAAATACAAAGAAACTTTTATATTCAATAATTATTCATTTATTCGAATAATAAACATATTCATCGGGCATACTATAAACGTGTGGACAAAACTTTAACCGATAAATCATGATTTTTTAATTAAGAATTCGATATGTTAATGAGAGAATGGCGAATCTTTAAGTCCGCTCAAATGATATGACTTGGATTTTTGCACGTTTTTTACAATTAGTAAAAAGCAGTGTATAAAAACTGAGCCGGTAACAAATCACTTTTTTTAGTTTTGCTAAAAAACTTACCATTTTAGTATGATAGCTTTTACGGCCCATGGAATAAATATGGCATCTACTTTCTGGTTGGTTTTTTTATGCAAACAATCGTTAAAAAAAATATTAGGTGGTAACACCTAATATTTAGGAAAAAAGCCAAAAGTTTTTATGACTTCAATTATGCGTTATCAATAGTTAAATCGCAGGTCTACCATACTTGCGTTTCCTTCACCTTTACTATTTAGATAATGAATTAGTGACGGTTTCAAACGGTAACAAATGAAGACCATTTGTCTATTGTCATCCTCTTCCAGACTAATTGTAAGCCTTGGACAGGGAGAGGATTAACCAATCGCATTAATCAAGTGGCCGAATTATTCAAATGCAATTAGTCAATCCTCTCTTTGTCTGACAATGAGATCTCGGATCGATTTCTAATATTGTGGACACAAGGCTTAACACACGTTGGTTTACTACATTTCTGATTTAATTCTTATTATTGTTGTAAACATGAAAATTCATTAATGATTCTCACATATATTTTGATATCTCTAAAAAGTATTTGGGTGGTTATTTATTAAAAAAAAGAAATTATATATAAATGTGCGTTAGAAATGGTATATAAATGTTAGGATTAGTTACAATGCTCTTAGTTTTGAAGAAAAGAATTTCTCAGAAAATTGTCAAATTGTGTGTACAAAGTGTTAAATCACAACTTGAATTAAATTAGAAACAAGATACTTGATCCTCACTCGTTTGTGAAAAATAATTTGGAGTAAAGAAATAATGTATCTTTTA
This sequence comes from Solenopsis invicta, assembly GCF_016802725.1. Classification (NCBI taxonomy): domain Eukaryota; kingdom Metazoa; phylum Arthropoda; class Insecta; order Hymenoptera; family Formicidae; genus Solenopsis; species Solenopsis invicta. The sequence goes on along the minus strand of NC_052666.1, from coordinate 28,647,584 downwards.
TACCTCATTGTCAAAGTTCATCAAAATTTTATCTTTGTGTCCCGAATTCATATTTTATTTGCTCGTCAAATGTAGATAATTTATTCCTACAGCATAGATACAGCCTAAGAATCTAATTATATTAAAAAGTACATATTTTTATCTTTAGAAATAATTTTACTTGATTATATATACATGACTCGAGACGTATAGTCATGAAAGTTATTGTCCGGACACAGAATATTAGGAGTTTATCTTATGCTACAAATTCATCAAATATTAGATATAATTTTTTTAAGGAAAACTTGATTGAAAGCGTGAAAATTTATGCAAAATACATTTCCAACAAAAGTTTCTACTTGTGTTATAATCAGGGTTGGATAATAACTAGTTAAAATGTAAAAAGTTAACTAATAAGAATATAAAGTTAATAACTTTATCTTATTAATCACAAATGAGTTAAATTACTTTAAATTAAATTTATATAAAATTAAGTTAAATTTGAAATAATTTAATTTATCTAAATAATTAAGTTAAACGGTTTCATGAAAACTCAATTAAATTTTATAATTATAATTGAAAAGTTCATTGATCTGTTGTTAATAAAGTAAAAATATATATTTGAATAAAATTGCAACAAAGCGCTGATTCTGCTTTATCTTCTCTTATCTTTAACTTTTTACTAAAGTTTGATAATGTGTGGAAAAGATGGTGAAATTGTATTGGAATAATATTAAAGATGATTTTATATATAGGAACGAAATTAATAGTGATGCATATTGGATATAAACAGTTTGTTGTATACTAATCAAAAGCATATTTTCAATGAAAATGTATCGCTAGTAAGGTCTTCTAACTTTAAATTGATTTCACTTTTCTCTAGAAAATTATAATATTTGGTGAATTTCTAGCATAGAATACTCTACTAATATTCTGTCTGAACAATTAATTTCGTGACTTTTATATATATATATATATATATATATATATATATATATATATATATATATATACATACATATATATATACACATATATGCTAGTATATACTTATACTGTCAAAAACAATTATAACAACGATATGTACAGTTTTTGTATAGTTCTATAGTGAGTAATTTTTTTTTTGTCTTTAGGTAGCCTCCTGCTCTTAGTACTTGGACAGATTTCTGCGAATAAGGAGAACGATGTAATCACAAGAAAATAATAGCAAAACGATGTACAATGAACTACAGTGGAAATATGCCAGATTGGCATCAGTATAATTCCCCGCAATCAGGAATAAATGACGTAACATCGACCGCTCAAAATGTCAATTCCGGACACTTATCGTTTATGCCCAGTATTAATTCGACCTGTCCGACGCAGTTGAATGGCCTGAATCTCAGTTCAGACGGACTTGAGAAACATCAAAACGATCCCAATTTCAATCCGAGACATCACTTTCAGCCGCATCTGCCGGGCAACATCTCGCACGGTCACAATGCCGCCGACAGCAATCCCCTGGCATCGATGGTGCAGATGCAGAGTTGCATTGGCCACTATGGGCCTTCGAATACGAGAAATCCCATGGTGGACAATCTAAATGGTCCTATGGACCCAAGGAATGCCGCGATAGGCGGTATAAACGAGGAGCTAGGCTATAGAAACAATCAGGTGCCTTTAAACGGGCCTATCTCGCACATGAATGGACCAAACGTAATGAATATGAATGCGCCACACGCGTCAATAGGACCACGAAACACCAACGTAAATTCGCACGTCGCTAATAGAACGGGACCCCCATCTTTCGTTCCCTGCAAGGCACCGTGTTGTAATTCGGATCCTAACGTGAGTTATCAGCAATGGGAGAAGTACTGTTATCAGAACAACGCTTACAGGGAGAACATTCGTTCGTCCGCCGGCTACCAAGCGGACGCTCGACGATTCGGAGGCGAATATAATTTCAGGAAGGACAATTTTGATGGCAAAGAGGTTCTGCCGTCTGGCATGGTGCCACCATCTAATGGATCCAACACGAAGCATCGCAAGGACCGCCTGCTCTCCCGCAGTTACCCACCACCCTCGGGCATGTTGCAGAACTACAACCCTATGCAAAATTATAATTACACGGGAGAGTATCAGAAGTATCCTTACAATGTTAAAGAGTATTCCAAGATGAGCAGCATGAACGTGCTGAATCAGGGAATGGTCAAACATCCGGAGCAGGGCTTTAACATGCCTCAACAAAAGTACAACAACAACAAGCAAATGCCGTATCAAACCGGCGGTGCCATAATGCCGACCAACATGCCGTCCACAAGTGTTCCGAATCCGAATATGATGCCACCCGCGCAGAACACTTATTTTAATTCACAGTACCCGCGGAATCTATCGACAGATGCTTCGCACGATTGTCAGGAGGTCACCGATAACGCATCTATGATGAACAGGATGCAGTCGTCTGCGACTATGCACCCCCCTTCCCATCCGCGATATCAGCAAACGTATCAGCAGAAAATAATGATGCAGCGATACTCGTTGGAGCATAATCTGAGAGAGTTTTCAAAGATATCCGGGTATCAATCGCATCCCAAATATAAGGAATGTGTTCATAGGTATAGAGAATTATTGAAATCACAGCAGTCCGTCACATATCCAGGACAGATACAGCAGCAGACTCCGTGCGTCGCCACATCGACCGTTAATACCCCTGCCATGCCATCGATAAACTTGCAATTCGATATGAATGGTGTTTTAATCAATACCAATTATATGCCCGAAGCTTTTTCCAGGATGCAACAAACGGTAAATTCTCAGGCGCCGATGAACAATCCGGTGGACAAACAGGGCAAGCAGGACGGCAATAACGTTCCCAACGAAATGGCGAATCATAACGTCCAAAAGCCGGAACAACTAGTCTCGCAGCAACACAACGGTCATGCGACCGCTCTGTGCGCAGAAGGCATGCAGAAGCAAGATCGATACCCTGCGCAAAAGAGTCTCGCTCAAAATCACTTTGAGGTCCAAAAAACGGGAAGCTTCGATAATTTAGCTGGGAATGCGAGCAACGCGGCGACGGCTATGCAACAAAAAATATCCAAAGAGTTCGCTGACAAGCCAGAGCTCGACGTACGGCAGTTTCTCGCTAACTGGGATGAATCGGAGGACGAAGACGGCACAGGTGCCAACCAAATGACACAGTTACCGAACGCCGTTCTGAGCGACTCGACACCGGTAGTGGTCGTGGGCTACGAGAACGTGGATCTCTCGGCAAAGACGTTGGAGAATCTGGAGGTCTCCAAACCGGGGGAGAATGTTATCACCTCGAGCGTGATAACATTTGAGTCTGCGGAGAACGTCAAGATCGCGAAGGATCCGACGTGCAAGGAAATCACGAAGGAAACTCTCGTGCGGCCGGGTGGCCATATCATACAGTGCATAAGCAACGGGCCTGACGAGGTACCGACGATACATATAGTTGACAATCTGGAAATAGGTAGCATCTTGCAGGTCACCAATGGTCAAGTCACCGAAACTTTGGAGAGACAAGATGCAGTGCCGTTCTTCCAGGGAACGGAAGTCGAGGCGGCCGCGATAACTCTCGAGGCTGACAAATTCAAGAAGACCGACGGCGACACGACTGAACCGGCCGCGACCACATACAGCACCGAAACGCTTGAAAACCTGAATAAGAAGAAATACGTCGTTGAAGATCCCTCTCCACCTAAAACAGTAGAGAATACGTCGCAAACGTCGCGAGCAGCTGATCAGGGAATCGCTGTCCTGCCTACGTCCACGAAGGATTCGACCCGAGACGCGAATCTGAAGAAGCAGAGCAGTTTTGCGAGCGAGGAATCTCATAATCCGGACGATATAAGTTTGCCAGACCTGCCCACGTCTGAGTGCACGCCGATCTCCACCACGCTGAACACGCCGATCCATTCTGACAACGAGGAATCGTCGGAGCGCGTCGAGGATCTCACGATATCGACAAATCCGATCGAGATAATACAGAACAGTCCCATGATCAGTTTCACGCAATCGCCAACGAAGAGTGAGCCTTACGATCACTTGAACGAGGAAACCGTCAGGGATAAACCGACCGATTCGTTAGGAGACAAATACCGGACGGAAAGTCATTTCAAAAACAACGGCGATGATAATAATATGCTCAGTCATGATGGCATTCTTGATACATTTGAATTTTCCACAAATACCGATAAGAATGATTCTACGACAAGCGGTAAAGAACACGCGAATGAAATTTCCGCCTCGGCAAATAACAGTGAAAAGATATTTGCGCACGGTGACGAAACGGAAACTGTGGAGGCCACTAACATGCATATGACTCTGACCTCTGGTGAGTATGAATTAAAGATCGTGTCAACAGGAAATAAATCGGTGCATACTTATAAAAACTTAATAAGCGAGCATCGCGTTAATGAATCTCAAGCAGCAAATCTAAATGCACCTCAGAAAAAGTCAGAAACGAATGCAAAAATCACGTCGCGGTATTGCGAAAATTCTACGAAAATGGAAAACGCGTCGCAAAATGTCACGCATAATTCTGACTCCGTTGAATTCGACGGCGGTCAAGATGATGTCAGTTATTCCGGAAGAAGACGCGCATCGACTGAAATGGCTCATCAAACAGCAACGAATAGGGTAAATTTGTCACCGACGAACGACACTCCAAGGAGTTCTAGGACAAAAGATGTTAAAAGTAATTCATCCACATCACACAGTGCGAAATATCTCAGTAGCGATAAGTTGAGGAAATCCGAGGCATTATTCGCGAAAGAGGATTTTGCTTCGGAGAAGAGCGCCAACGGTAATAGATCAACAAGAATCGATACGAAGGACCTGAAAAGTTCTCGGCAGTCGAAATTTGCGGATCACTCGAAGGCGATGTCTCACAAAAAGAGATATTTATCGGAGAATATGACACAGAGGTGCGGCGAAACTATCATACATCACAATAAACATACTCAAGAGACGGCAGCGCATAAAGACAAATCTTGTACTGTCGAAAATCCTAAAGGATCCGACAGTAATTCGCATAATAAACCGAAAGTGATCGAAAACGTTAGCGTCGATGGCGCAGAAAGATTGCGGCTTCTAAAGGAATACAGAAGAATAAAGTACAAATCACTTAGCATTGGCGAGGTCAATGATAAGGCTAAGGATACGCAGGAGGCCTCTGATTATGTAGCGAGTAAGAAATATCGTCGTTCGTCGAATCCTGACGAGCGATCCGCGACACAGTCACCGTGCGATAATCAGTTGTATCCGAAAGACGTTGCGAGATCTAAGTCGTCGGAGGAGCAGGAGACGAAGCATGCGAGCACACGTAAGACTTTCGTAACTAAGAATGCAAACACTGATTTTGCCATTCAAGTAACAAACGTCAATCTGAAACGCAAGGATGATGATCACCAGAAAGGGATGCAGAATTTGAAGGAAGAGACGAAAAGCGGTGGTTCTCTCGATGGGATCAAGATCGAGATAAATGTATCCTGCACGGAACGGAACACAACGGAGAAATTGCTGCATGAGAATATCAAGAATGCTGTCGCCGAGACAATCGGCCACTTGACTAGCTCGATCTCAAATGGAGCACGATCGAATTCGGCGAGTGTAACGGAAATTCAATACGACAAGAAGATGATTAGCGATAAAGCGGATCGTCGGGATTATGAGAAGCGTAGTCGATCACCGTCCAGTGTACCGGAAGTGTTTGCGTGTAATGAAACTCACGAGGATCGCGACGATACGGAAATAAAACTCAAATCAGTGATTGCAGCCAAGGAGGATACGAAGGGCGAGACGCTTGTTTCAAAGAAGAGGCGAAGTTCATTGTCGGAACAAGAATTGATCAATGATGTATATGAAGATAACGGTAGGTTCTTGAATATTTGTACAGAATCGCCTAGTTGCGATGTGATCTTACAATATGATACTCTTTCAGGTAATACAGACTCTGCGCCAACATCGAGTGCCTTGAAAACTTCAAGATCGGAGCATGCGACAGTCAGAAGGAGAAGTGTACATCAAGATGCGGAAAGAAAAGTTCCTACCACCAGCTTCTGCGACGAGGAATTGAAAGCCTCTTCGGATAACTCGCCACATTCAGGATCGAGGAATGGCAACGTGCAGAAGAAGGAGCATCAGGAAATAGTTGTCGCTTCTTCGTGCAGAAGCGCAAGACATTTTCAAGACGATGCTACGTCTAGAAGCGCGGTTCCGTCGACTTCCTCAGGTACGGTGGAACCCAGCATGGAAGTTGCCAGTTACGATAATCCCGTGCATCTTGATTACAATCACTTTGATGTTGCTCCGAACGAAATTGCGGACGTCGGCGACAGGCATGCCGACAAATGGAAAAGACCAAAGAGAGACGACGGTAGATTCGGCAACTTCGACCTGTACGAAACTACCAGCGGCTACGTGAACCCGACCTTTTTCAGTGCGGACGAGTCAGAGAACTTAAATACAGTTCCTGTGTACACTACCAAAGACGGAAAGATAACTTACAGTCCTAATCCTCGTACGTATCGCGAGCTGATTATGGAGACTCGCGTTAAAGACGGTTACGGTAACCCTCACGAATCATATTTTGCGAAATCTCCGTCATATGATTACTACAATTGCTCTAAGTTACGAAAGGTATTCAAGAGAAATCGCGATGTTAGAAAGAAAGAGGAAGAGATCGATAGTAAGAGAGAAGTTGACCCTGTCGATGCCAAGCCTGTGGCAAAACATGTCGATTATTTGCAAAGTAAAAACACTGCTCATAAAAGCGCTAACTGCGCGAAGATCCGAGGTACGTCGCAATTGGAGTTCTTCAATGATGACGCGGACAAGTACGTAAACAAGAGTAGTCAGGAGAGCACGGAAAATACCAAGAAGAATATCGTGGATTTGGATTTTCTTGAAAAGCAATACAAAAGCGTACACTTAGACAGCGAACCCGTGGCCGGCGTTAATCATTGCAAGTCGAAAGGATTCGCGGACCCTCTCGAATACGAAAAAGGATATAACGAAAGCTCCGTGTTCGAATTTCGTGATTTGAATTTATTTGTGGAACCAAAGGTTGCATGTTGGGAAGAAACGATGGAATCAATTAAATCATATTCCTCTCACATCGGCAGGAGAAACAATGATAATGTTAAGGAACTAAATTTCAGCGAAATATTTACCGCGCAGAAACGACTGGATTCCTTTCCATTTTTGCTTCCGGAGCAAGATTCTTCCGACAACGGCAATCTTAAGGCGAATTGTGACGTGATAAATGAGCCAACGTTGCATCACACAACGTGCAATTATATCGATGATCTACGTTCAATTCAAGATGACAATTTGCGATGTGAACAACCGGACACTGCTTGCTGTAATGAGCAAGAAAATGGATGTAATAATCAAGACAATGCGTCAGCAGACATTAATGATAAATCGATAAGCACGCTTAATACGTCATTGAATATGCAAAATAATGATGAACATACAAAAAAGGAAGAATCTAAATTTGATGGAAATGAAGAACGAGATTGCGCAATTGAACTTGAAAGGGCTCGATCGTGTTCTCCTAAAATAATAGATGAGAAAATTCGCGATTCAGAAAGACAAAACCAATGTTCTATGAATTATGATAAAGACAAAAAGGAGGCCTCAACGGAACATCCAGTGGAAGACGATTCGAAACTACATTGCACAGGGTCTTCAAAGGAAGATAAATCCAATGCTGAAATTGCAAATACGAAAGAGATTACCAATGAAGATTTTGCCAAAATTGCGAGTCCGTCTAAATTAAATGTCGAATCTAAAGATTCACTTAATGAAGCAAAAAATATGGAAGTTGTACAAGAGTCCGTGCTTACTTCGAATGAACGAGATGATGAAGTCAATGATTCGGTGAGAGATGATAAAATCAATAATTTGGTGAGAGATGATAAAATCAATAATTTGACAAAAAATGAGTCAGATTCTGCCGTTAATCAGGAGGAAACTGTACATCAACAAATTTCATCAACCTCAATCGATCGAAAACACGAAGAAGAAACTGCGCCTGCAATGGAATCCAATGTTTCGGCCGAGATTAATGTCGATCAAACGGGTGAATCAGACGCGTGTAACGGAGAAAATTCTGCGGTATCTAAAGAAGACGAACCGAGTGCTTCGCAAAATCCATCCGATGTCGCATTTGTGGAACAAACGCTCGACGAAAAAGGCAACGAGCAACAATCGGGAAGGCCGGAGAACGATGAACAGATAACTAAAGTCACATTGAAGGATCAAGGAAACGACAAAGTGGACACTTGTTCCACGATAATATCTACACCAGTCACTGCTTTGGACTTACGAACGGAAGGAAACGTATGCGATTTATTCGTATGTGAGAAACGCGAGCAAAATATATCGGAGTTTACTGTTATTAAGAGCATCATTAAAGGCGATAAGCAGCAAGGTCGACAACCAGAGACGAACGAGAATCTCAAGAATTGCGGCAGCATAATTGATTCCAAGTTACTGTGTATGGATTCTTCCGATTGCGGGATTTATGTAGAGGACAGATGCGCGCTAACGCAAATTTCCGAGCACGATTTCACGGAAGAGGATAGCATGGTGCCGATGGTATGGGAGACGAGTCAGATCCAGGAGGACGCCGTTAATCGTTTGTGCAACATCGACGAGGCATCGATTGATTTTACGGGTGCGGTTAACTCATTCCAGGATAATTCGCTCTTAGGCCATCTGTCCCTCTCAAGAATGTCAACTACCAAGGACTCTCAAGTCGCGGTGGTAACCACTGAAATTGAAAACAAGGTGATTCATGAGTCCATGCCAACGATCGAATCAGTGGCAGCGATCGGGGACGAATCTAACGCAACACCGAACAACGACGAAAACAAGGAGCAAAATCAAATTTCTTCCAGTAACTACGAGAAAATAACGTACTTGCACGCGATGGATTGCAATGCTAACACAAAGATGGTTCCTAAAATTGTCATAAAGAAAAGCGAGTCTAGCTCAAAGTTCGTTACGAAGGTGGGTTCCTCTTCCATTACACAGGATAGCATAGCTAGCAAATCAGTCTGCCATCCGAAGATACCAAAGATGATCATCAGAAACGTGAGATCTCGTCCGGGGACCCCGTCTATCGAGGCAGTTCACGAAGAAACTCCTGCTCAAGTAAATATCTCGGATCGGATCTTGCTCACGAACGAGGACTTATGCGAGAACAATTCCGAAAGTTCTGTGTACGAGTCGAGTAATTATGGGAATAAGAGTCTCAAGATTAAGATTAAATTGGACGAGAAGCACTCTAATAAAATATCAAAAGCTGATGATACCGCGGAGGTTTGCCTTAAACGCAAAAGTATTAAGAAGACTATACCAAAAGTGAAAATAAAAAGTACCTCGAGGTCCGATCTTGCGGATGATTTGATTTGCAACAGTATGACTTCTCAAAATTCGAGAGATTTGGGAAAATATGAGGAAAAGATACCTAAATTGAAATTGAAGAAACAAGAAAGGATCAGATCGTTATCTCCAGAAGTGACACGTAAGAGACAGAGCTCGAATCATTCAGAAGTGCCGGTCAAGAAATCCAAGAGACTTTGCGTCTCATCGGGACGCGATGATGAGACGGAACATTCTACGAAACGCAGCAGTTCCTCTGATTCAACGCGAACGAACGCGTCGGAATGCGAAACGAAAAAGCCTTTGATACGTATGTCTGAGAAAATTCCCAAGGTAATCATCAAGAGAGCGTCGGCCAGCGCAGAATTCAAATGCGAACTGAGTAAGAGTTGCAAGAACGTTATCGCAAAGAGCGCGAAGTGGCAACCGGAGGTCAAGCTAGAAAGGCACGACATCCTGGACAAAATGGTAAAGGATTTAAAGCTAACTCTGTCTCCCATTACATTACGAGCTATCGATAAAATGTCTGCAAGTCGCAAGGACGGTCACAGAAAACAGAGTGACTACAAACTGTCCAGGTCGAATTCAACGTCCGACTTACTTCCGGCCAAGTATAAGCAGAGAAGACTGTCGGATTACGATTGTAAGAAAATCAGCGACGCGTTGAAAATTGATGTGAATTTTGCGCCGTTTCCAGATATATATTCTGAAGATACTAAGATGTGCACCACGCCGAAGAAGAATTCAGCCAGAGGTTACAAGTCAACTAACGAATGTCGAAAGGACAATAAATGTAGATCGAGATCTCGCGACAATAATCCACAATCGGAGGCGGATGTTACTTCGTCCAATAAAGGAATCGATCAGTCGTCTGAAACAGCTAATTCACAGAAAACTACCTCTCAATGCGATAAGCACAAGACTGATAGTTTTGATATTGATAGCGAACAAACGGTGAAAGCGGACGAGGATTCAATTTCAAATAAAATGGATCAGAGGAATACTCTCGCTAAGCATTCAAATGATTCCAAGTTCACGTTAAAGGAACTGAAGACACCATCAAAGTTAGATATCTGTTTCGTGAAATTGTCTGACCTGGGCGAAACATCATCTGAAAAAGTCGAAAGTTTACGAGCTAATAAGGAGCAAAGAAAGAATGCCGATTCTTTTTTGAGCAAAGACGACGAAGTTTTGATAAACAGAAAACGTCTGAGTTCCACCGACATGGACAACGATTATACTCTACAGGATAACACCGACCTGCTTAAGGACGACTCCGCGAGTATGCTGGATAATTTTGAGGTAAACAACAGCACTGTCATTAAAATCGAGTCTTCGGACGAGAGCCAGTCGACTATAGAGATCCTGCCTGCTTCGCCGGATAACAGTCGCAGTGAATTGGAGAGCCATATGGTCGAGGATGGCGACAGCGAGCAATTGTATTCGGCAGATGCAATTCCGACCCAGTTTGAATTGGAGTTAGAGATCACGGACAACAGTAACACAGGTATACTGGATGTATCCATGCCGAAACTCGATCCTATGTATTGTAGTCCACGTCGCACATTTGAAGAGTCGAGCGATCAAACCGCGAAGTTAGAACATGACAAATTCGAGGTTTCCTCTCGCTCACTCGGTAAAAATAAACGCCTCTTGGACATTGATATTAATGACGATGATAGATCTAAATTGGAGAACAGCTCGGCTAGCTCTGTGGGAGAGGTTTCTTCGAAAGTTCCATGTTGCAAGGCAGTGGGTTTCGCTGCGACGAGGGAAAGCTTCTGTTGCAACGACTCTTTGATAAAAGAAGTTTTGGCGGCCAAAGAAACCTTGAAGAAGTGCCTTTCAAAATCCAGATACGATGTACAAAGCAGCGCGATAGATAATACGAGACCGAAGACAGCCGCGGAGAAGAAGCAGGGCTCGAGTTTCAACATCAACTGCTTCTCGAAAGCGCTCTCGAGTGCGCCACAAGGCTGTCGTACGCCTTCGACAAACTCCACACCCGTGGCAAATAAACACAAAAAGACTGAAAATATATCTAACGCCGAGAAGTCTGATAAGAAACATTCCAAACATAGTAAAAGTTCCTTCATGAAAAAGAAATCGAGATCATCTGAGAAAAACGAAACGGATTCTAAAAAAATGGTAAAAGACACGCCTGAATGCAATACAATATCCTTGAAAACGTTTAAACAATTCGATCAGGTTGTGTCGAACAAGAACCCAACTCGTACCGTACACTTAAACGAGAAAAGAAAGAATCCAACTGACCAAAGAGACGATGCTCCGCATCGAACTCCGCAGCAGAAAGAAAAGAATCGACTGTCGTCTTACAAAATTCCTAAAATATCGAGGTCCAACGATCAGAAGATTAATACGTGCGTTGAAAAGGAAGTCAAGCCGAAGGAGGATAACATGCCGATATTACAGCCTGAGGTGAACGTAAATTTCGATGCGAATTCAGACAGAGAGAACTCTAGATCGCCGCCGGTCATTACAATTCAGGACAGTGAAGATATCGATATAGCGGAATCCAAATTGATAGACGATGAAGTTATAATATCAAGCATTAAAGTTGAGAGTGATACGAAGGACGTTCATAAGAAGAGCGAGATGTCCATTGTCGATTTCATAACTCAATTAGCTTATCATGAAAAGGTGAGAGAAAAAATTAACCAAGTTATTAAATAAGATTAATTTTTTTTAGCTACTCCCTTTTCTTTTGAGGTATCCTTTGCTTATCCTGGTTTTTTTTTCACAGGCAACGATAAAGCACAGACGATACTGCAATCTGTGCGAAAGATGGTTCCCTACAACATCGCGGCATCGACGGCACTTGGCTGGATACCAACATCGTCACATAGAGTTGACACAACGTAGAAGTATTCACGCACTGTTCACACTCTTCACGGGCAAGCCTTGCCCCAGGCTAGTACCGGCGAATGTTGTACGAAGTGATTGCTCCGTAGGTGAATTAACGCCTTTACAAATTGCGGTACAGGTACGTTGCATTCTCTTTACTAAACTACTTATAAACATGGTACTATGTACTTTGTATATTACGTGTGTACTTCAATATTGATATTACTATTATAGTTATTACCGGTGCATAACAGTACAATAATTAACTCTTGTGCATTGAATAAATGTTAACAATAAATTAATTTTTATTTAATACATAAATAAATTATTTAATTCATAAATTTAATAAATAAATGTTAATTTAATATTAACATTTATTTAATACATATGATAAATGTTATATATTATTTTTATTCTCAGGATGTCACAAAGTGTTTCGACCATACACAGGAAAGTCCCAAGAAAGAAAATATTGATAAATAATCGCGAGTAAGTTATTTGAATTACATGTATATATACATATATATACAGTTACTGTGATTATAATAACGGCTTACAGTGCAATCTTCTACAAATGTTGTTTGCAAAATGAACGATAAATGATACGAATATTTTATATCGCAGCTGAATCATACATTAAATTCAGCTGCCACTGTTAATGGCGTGAGCATCGAAATTTTATCTGCTAGATAATGTGTGAACGGCTTTAAAAGTTTGCTGATTTTAGCTAAGTCAACCGATGCGAGTGATCATTAACACAAAGAGTTACCCAAGGATTACTTCTAGCTCGCAATTAGATGTAGCCAAAGATTTTAACAGAACTAAATGATACACGTTCGATTGTTTACACTTTTCAAAAGAGACTCTGGTCTTTTATTTGTACAAAGTTTTACGAGTGATGTTCAGCCGCTGAATATGCTCACACTGCGAATTTTTATTTATATTATAAAGAGATATGTAATATATATATATATATATATATATATATATATATATATAACATATATATATATATATATATAACACGTAGATAGATAAATACACACGTACATATGGATATATACATATAATTAATTCGTCATTCCAGTTTGCAGAAGTACACTGGCAACATTATATTAATATGTATACGGTTAAAATTGTGTAAAAAAAAAGAAAAAAAAATACGTTTTATGGTACAATCTCTGATAATAAGGATAATGGGCAAGAAAAAAAGAGAAACATTCCAATATTATATATATGTATATATAAATATATATAAAAAAATCTGAGCTATGGGATATTAAAATAATTTATCTTGCGTGAAAAGTTTACTTAACCATTGTTTGTGATTTCTATATTTTATCGATTTGTGATATTCTCACTGTGCTGGTGTCGAATGCACTTCAAACGGCTGAACTTTTTCCTTCGTTATTCGCTTAAATGTTATTGTTCAATTTTATTTGTAATATTTTATCTACATGTTATTTTATTTGTATATTTTATCGATGTTATTTCAAAAGTAACAATATTAAATCGTGTATTGTAAAACATGAAGAATGAAAAAGTATTCCTATATACGTTTATTCTTCGTGAAAAGAATTGTTTATGACTGTATATCATTGCTATATTTATTAAAATATGCTTTATGACAGGCTACGCAAAATAAATATTGTCTCATAGCTCATATCGTAGTTAATAATGCAAAAGCTGTGGTAAGCGTTGAAAAAGATTGTGAAGAGAATCTGCATCTAGCGTTACTAGATATTGATGAGAGTACCTATATTGCCATAACAGAAGATCTATCGAAACAAAACTCGTGATATTAATATTAGGAGGAATTTAAAGTGAGCGAGAATTGAGGCCAATCTCGATATATGATATATAATTTCTCTGTAAAAACGGGCTAAATTAAACATACACGTTTTATTTCATAATGTGCGCAGTGTTCAAGCACTGGATAGTGATGCTCCTTATGTATATCAACCCTAAAGTCTCTATTAACACACGTTTTACATATTATACAGTGATAGTTTCATCCTCCCTTTTCACCTGTTTCGCACTTAATTTTTAATCTATTTAAAGAATATTGACTATAGGAATATTGATTGATGATAAACAATGCAGAAGTGCAGAAGTGCTTCGCATTGTTATTTTAACTAAAGTGTGAAAACGTGTGCGTGTCAAGGGTGAAACCATTCCTTAAAGCACTAGTTCCTGGCTTTAGACGGAGTTTTAATAATATATTACTTGTTAAGAGGCTACAATGAGACGTTATATTAATACAGGATTGATCGATTGTATTCGATGATCATTTATATATATATATATATATATATATATAACGCTATTTCCTAATTTATCTTGTGGGAGTTTAACAACACAGAGTGAAAGCGTTTGCATCAATTCTAGTTCTGGACCAATATTTAATTGAATACAATAGTTAGGTGTGTTTATGAATTGTTATTAAAGTTAGCGACTTTGTTTTTCTTTATTTGTTTCAAATGTTTTTAGATTTTATTTGCACGAGTGCCTTAAGATACACTTAAGATACACCTAACAGTATTCGTTGTATCGTGTTATATATATTATATAAAAAAATTATATATAAAGATCTACATACATATATATACACCATATATATATAATAGGTAAATCTATATATTTGTAGATTCTTGATCTATGGAGCATGTTTATACGCGTGTACATAATTTTGTCTTAGTTATTGGAGCATATACATTGTCAACTATATAATTTTTAAATAGATAATATATTGAGAGATGGAAATGAGAAATATGTTACCAGTGATTGAGAAATCAGAATTTTTTACAGAAAACATACAAAATGTTTTAAAGTTTATTGTTGCTATTGAAAAACAAGATACATATTTTTGTCGCAAACACATTGCGCAACACATGTTTAAAACAAAAATCTTTAGCGTTGTCATACTGCCTCATATTATATCTGGTATAAAAGCTAATAATTCTTTGCATAATCAGTACAATAACCTGATGCCATATTGGTTATTTTATTGCACTGATGAAAATGCTTGATCACTAATCAGATATAATGATTATACTATTACAGTAATATACGAAAAAAATATGATATAAATTATACTAATAGCGACAAGAAGTTGTTAATTTTATGTAAAATCTGCGAAAGATTACAACAATTCGTATCTAAAAGATTCCTATATAAAATGCATGTACAAAGTACGCATACATTTCAAATAATATATCAAGTGAACTTAAAAATATTGATAGAGTAATATAAAAAAAAGTATATAAAAGAGCATCCTATATATATATATATATATATATATATATATAGAGAGAGAGAGAGAGAGAGAGAGAGAGAGAGAGAGAGAGAGAGAGAGATGATTAAAATATAAAATCTGATATAATGAATCGTTGCAAAATAATTTTGTTTTTATATATATATATGTATAAGATAGTTACACAAATATCCTTGATAATTCTCGAGATGAATATTGTTATTATTTGTTATACAAAACTTATTATCAACATTGAAAATTATTAGTTTGTGAATATCTCCGTAGTACAAACGTCAAATGATAAAAAAAAGTATATTAATGTTACTATACATTGCAGTAAATCAAATCTATAAATATTTTTAGATTTAAAGAAATAGAATAAATATTTTATAAAGTGTTAATTACTTATAATGGTATATAGATATTGCGAATATACATACAATAATATATACAAGTTCTGCTGCGTTATGATATTTAATAGAAATCATAAAATGCTGCTGTGTTTAGTTTGTATACTATTAATTATATTGGAAGATATATATGTACAAAAGTTAACGGTGCTCCCGTAACTAAGACTTGTTGTGTACGTATATCATTGTTGTGTGCTCGATGTGCCTAAAATTTTAAAACGTTATATGCATCACAAGTCCACAAAACATATATGTATATTGGAATTGATGTACATGGAATATTTTATGAATCTATACATCACTTGTACATTGAATAAGAAAAGTTCCTTGAACTATGTACAGATATCAATATTGTACATTAAATCCGTACATTGATACGATGCAGCATGTATTCTGCTAAGAGGAAATTGACAAACCGAAGAACTCTTTTTAAATGCCTCATTCAGTAAGTTTATTCGTAATCGTGCCCCAGCTGTTTCATGAAAGAAGACAGACAATTGTAATAAAGCGTCGTACCTGGGCATTATCATCTGTGAAATTTCCGATTTCTACGCATAATTATTACACGGCGAATGCGTATTCAAGCGAGTATAAATTCCTGTATGAACTTAACAACTGAGAAATGTTAATCGCTCAGCCAAAGATCCAACTAAATTTTCGTCGCGCGGTAAGAAATCGAATTTTATTACATTTACCGAATTTTAATACACTTGAAGAATCGAATGACGATAGCGGTAGATTGGATTTCTGACTTCCACTAATATAAATCTGTGTAAGCTCATGCAGGAGTGTCTCTAAATCTTCGTTAGCTAATTTGTGTAATATATTTTAATTATATTGATGCAGATCGCGAATTATTTGTACTGAATTATTTACCGAAACGTGTATATCTGTTTATTACATATTTATTGCCTTACATTATTTATACATGTGTGTATAGCGCTCGAATGAATTAGATTTTTGAGGTATACGTTTGCTCTTTTGAAATTTATATATGTATATATATATATATATCATTAAGAAGTTATATACGCAAAGTCCAAAATTGAAATGTGAATATTAAATAATTTATTTCGTCTCAAGTTTTAAATATAAACGTTTTGCTTGTTACATATGATTTTTTAAGTTGCTCGGGGTTCCTATTCTGTATACACTTTCTGCTTTTAACGTTTGTTGGTATCGTTGTGCAGCTTTTTGCCATATAAAATATCTGTGTAATGACACCTGACAACTGACGTTAAGAACAAAAAGCATGTACAAAATAAGATCCTGGTAATAATTTTTAAAAATAAAAACTGCATTTGTTTTTTATATAGAATTCATCAAGATTGATGTGTGTTCTTTACAAACATTAAGCACTAAATTTTTAATCTTAAAATTGTGCAAAATAAAGTCCTTTATATGTCTGATAAAATCCTATTGAATAAAACTATAGTTACATGTGTTACATTTCTCGCTTATGACTTCTAATATGACTTCTAACGTCAAAAACTAATTTACACTTTGAAAGAGGATTTATATCTCACGCATATCTTATTATAACTTGAGGTTTTGGGATCATAATTATAGATTATTATTAAGTGACATGTTTTGGATTAATCTCGATGTACAAAATTATTCTTGTGATCAATTTATAAATTTGTGTGTGCAATATATCGCTTTGCGCATCGTGTGAAAATTCGTACTTATATGATTTTAATTAATTGGAAGATACGCGTCTAGAAATATCCGGATCTACAGACAGAGATCATCATTTCTGCCTGAGGATGTCGACGGAAACTGTAAACTGCGAGAATTAACAAATGCGCAATTATTCCACGAATTTACAATAGCGAAATCTAAATGTAGGGATATGATGAGTTTTACGATATGTTAATTTCTGTTATATTTACACGTACTTAGGCTATGAAAGATGTATAAAGAGTTCAAGTTATAGTCAGAGAAAAATAAAAAGTGAAGTGTATGAAGAAAAATTAATGCGTTGTTCTTTACTAGATGGGATAATATAATCAATCAATTCAGTGAATTAAAAATCTGAAACAAGAGAAATATCAATAACACATTAATAATATTTTATTGATGACAAATATCAATCTCACGCTTGTATCCTATTTTATTCACATAAGATTTTTGTATTTATCTCTTTCCTAGATAATTAAATATAAGAGATGAATCGAAATTAGGAAATGTCTGATATAAAAAAATTGAAGTTATCAGTATTCTCCGACTCGCGGTTGAAATTCAAATTTTGCGCCGTTTTGACATTCTGAATTATAGCCACTTTTAAATTATAATTCCTTAGAATACTACGATTCACTTTTCCTCCTTTTTCTTTTACTTTGGAAAAAAAGAAAAGATGTAAAAAAAAAATACGTACTCGCGCCATCTTTTGTTCTGCTTTTATTTTCAATTGTATCCGATTAGACACATGGCTATAGTCCACTTGACGATACAAATGCTTCGAAGCATTGTTTCATTGGCCAATTTGTAAAATTCTTTGTTCCGATTGGTCAATCAAAAACTTCAAATTTGCAGCATTAAATGGATTGCAGCTAACGTAACAGAAACGTATATACGTGTACAGACAAATAATAAATTAAATTCTTATCTTATTTACTAGTTTCTATTATTTTCAAATTGATTTTATGTATTATTTTGTATTCTTGAAAAATTTTTTAATGAACAAAATTTTTTATGAAAAAAAGAGTAACTACATTATTCTCTGTATTATATCTGTGCCCTTACGGAACACTCCTATTCGGTCCTGAATCTTATATGGCGGATGGTCACATGACTCCATACGAAGATCAAAACTGTCCACGCGAAGTAAACACACACTGCTAACACCATATTGCGCATTTCGACTGATTTCGACCTATAACTTCATTTTCGAAGGAACCTTCTGGTAACCTCTCCACAGAGAAAGCTCGGGGAAAAAGAACAAATATATTGGGAACATCGAGAACGTTCTCAGTCTACAACGACTCGAAAATCAAAGTTCAAACGACTTGCGTCGATTTCTCTTTATTATTTGACCTTCGAGATACGCACCCTGCAACACAGTGCAAGTATAAATCGACGATTTCCTCTTTCTTTCCCCCGCCCCCTTTTTTCGGTAACAGATGCGGTCATCGGTTTCACTTTATTCACGTTGTAGATTGTAGAGAGAGTTGCCAGTTGTCATATTTATTTTCTTCAAATGAGTTATCTGGTGATATTTTACACCGAAAGCGATTACTCCGAAACAAGCGAGTCTCAAGTAATTCGCTAGGAACAGGTAGGAATAATTACTCGTCAATTAGTGGACAAATTATGTATTAATCAGTGGATAAAAATAATCGCCATTAGAAAATTTTGTAAAAACAGATAGCCCATAGAAGAGAAGACCGCAAATAACGGATCTTTATAGCGTTTTGCTGTGTCTTTTTGAGACATTGGTGTATCGAAAATTTATACAAAAAAAGGAAAAAAAAGAAAAATAGTAAAAGGAGATAAAGGCAAAAAAGCCAATTGTTGTTTTATAAAAAATCTTGAGTCATAAAAAAGAAAAGGAAGAAGACCACCTCTGTACTGGATACGTTCAACAAGATTTCTTTAATTTTACTTAGATTGTGAAAGTAAGTACAATTGTAATCGCAACAAAGCATCTTTGGGAATTTTTTCAACTTAATGATTAGTGAACTAAATATATTTAAGTTTCTATTGATGAAATACTGTATAAGCTGTGCAATATATGTTTGACAATTTATGGATTGGAAGATAAAATTAGGCATTGTTTGAATATCTAATTGATCTTTATTTGGAAATTTTTTTTTTTGTTATTATATATCGTACTTGTCCTATTTCTCATAGACATTGCAATCATGATTTTACTCGACAACAAACTTGATCTTATTAAAATGTTATAAAAATAAATAAAGGGTACATGTTTTTTTTAGTCTTTACTGTAACTTTGTTCCAAAAGAGAAATTTGTTTAGCTTTCTATTTATGTTAAATATTTTATTTGATCTACATTTAATATTTCATGTAGAACTATTTCATAGATTTTATAATTTTTTTTTTCATAAATTTTATTATCAATGTATCGATCCAAATGTAAAATAAAAAGATTAAAGAGCCTGCTTTTTTACTTTCAAGTTGTCAATACATAACACTAGAAAATATTTTTATATTTCTTTCAGAATTTATTAGCAATAAATTTCATACTGAATATAGTAACAATGAAAAAAGGAAGTGGCTTTTGATATAATGACTGATATCATTTACAGAATTAGATTTTTGAAATGGAATCAGACATCTTGGTTTCTTGTCCATACAATCCTGCGCATCGCATTGCAAGATATAAACTTCACACTCATATTATAAAATGCAAGAAATCCAGTAATAATGCGAAAAACAAAGTAGAATGTCCATTGGACAAAAATCATATAGTGGATTGTGACCACCTTAGGGTAGGTATAAATTTGTATGGATTGTTTTTGCACACATATCTTATATACGAGTTGTCTTGGTTTTCACATTTATGGAATATACAATACGATTTCTTTGTACTAAAAGCATCTTTTTCTCTGACAAAATTGCATTGCTAAATATATTCAAAAATTTATTGTATTTTATTGTTATTGTTATGGTTTTATTTATTTGTTAATATAATATGTATCAAATTTTCCAAGTTACTTTGAAAAATCTTTCTATTCTTTCTGTTGTATTAATATCAATTTTTATTTCATTTTTTAATTTTATAGGAACATATTGCATCATGTCCCAAAAAAGGAAAGTTACTAGAAATAGATACTGGATTTGTTAAACCAAAGGATGAAGAGCCTTCTATAATGATAGACTCATACAACTCAACTGAAAATTGGGACGAAGTATAGAACACATAATCAAAAATTGATTAGTCTAAGGGTCTCTCCAGACAAGCTTATATAGTTGTCTAACCATATGCATAAGAAAATTGATTGGTCTATTGCATGCTAATGGACCAATCAATTTCCTCATGCATATAGTTATGCAGTTATGCGAGTTTTTCTGGATAGGTTCTATATTCCAATACTAATTTATATTTTATTTTGATAGGACCCTGAAGTTCCAACTTACAACCCGATGGAAGTTTCGGCAAATAGGCCAGTGATACGACCTGTATCTGGATTGACAAAATCACAAAGAAGACAATATAGAGAAAACGAACGAATGCGTATAGCAAATCTCAAAGGAGTTCATTCTACGAGCGTAGCCTCATCTTCTATGATGAGAGAGACTTCTATGAGAGAAGTAAGATACATTTTGCACAAATGTTTTAAATGTATATTTAAATTAATAACGGTATGATTATATTGTAATTGATAATTTGTATCAATATATGTATTTTTTCTATCGTAGCCTCAAGAGATACCACTACGTCCTCCTCGTAATTTTCCATCGCCTATAAGGGACTTACAAAATGACTTTAATAAGAGCATGCAAGTACATAATGATGATAATGATGATAATGAACGCGATACAACTACGCAAGCTAGTTTTGTTCCTGAATTGCCTAATAATTCATTCCACACGCTTTATAATGCTCCCGATTTAGCTCCCGAAGATGACAATATTAAACAAATGAAACAATCTTTACAAGACACTGAAATGGTAATATGTAAACTTAAGCATCATATTTATCAAATATTCATAAGTACATTGATTGAATTTGCCTATAAATGAATATTAAATGTATTATTCTTAATTTTTTAATGATGTGATAAATTATTCTCAGAATCTGACGAATCCTTTTCGTAAGCAGAGAAAATCCGTAATAGATTATATTCAGCACGTAAGTAAAGAAAAAGCGAATAATTCAATGTTCGATCAAAGTAGAGAAACAAAAGTTAACAAAACTGAGGTAGACACAATCTCAGAACCATTTAATGTTGATAATAGAAAGAAAGAAAGAAATGAATGTATTGCAAGCGGTTCGAGCGTGTCTGGTGAACAAGTTACCGATAGACTTCTAACTTTATTGAAGAATGAAGTATCGGGTATCAAACAGGGTCAGTCTATCCAGGAAACTGTAAAGGTTAATGAAATTGATAAAGATTCAGGTGAAAAGGGGCAAACATGGAATGAGATCTGGGATGCATTTAATAAACAATTAATGCATTTAACAAATATTCAGACTGCTGCTGCTGAGGAAAGTGCACGATTAATCGAACAAATGAAAGAATTTAAGTTGCGCGAAGAAATGGCAAAAAAATAATTCTGACCAACTATCAATAACGATTACATATTTCAAGACCATTTCTCATCGTTCACAATTTTATGTCTTACAATCCTCAGGGTACTAAATGTTACATACATTGTATAATTAACGTTGCATATAAAGAGTTAAAAAATGAATATTACTTATACTCACGGCATTTATAGTCCGTTCATATACATTCAAAATTATGTCAAGTACGATTATGAGATGCTGTGCAGTTATTTCATTAGTGGAAGGAATCTTAAAATTGCTCACAACCAGACTTCAGTCAATTTCTAATATAAGATTGGATTATGTGTGCATATCGCCCTTAAAACACTCTTGAGATTGGACTATAAATACCGTCTATAACCATTTATTAAAGAATAAGATCTCGTACATGTGTGTGTATAGTCGTGAGCTAAAAGGTTGCAACACATTTTCTTCGATTGTTTTTGAAATGTAGACTTGCTCATCAAACGGCGAACGTCATTGGTTCTTACCTGTGGATCAAACCAATTAAGCATCAAACCATCTACCATCAAAGAAAATGTGTTGCAACCTTTTAGCTCACGACTATACATACAAATCAAGAAAATCCGTTTTGTGTTTAAAAAAAACTGATCTATATACAGGGTGATTCAGAAAGACCTATGTGTCCTTGTAAAGACATGTTCTTGGATAAATTCTGAGACGATTTTTCCTGTACGAAAATTTTGTCCAACGGTTACTTTTAGAATAATAAGAGGATAAAATTAGTGAATCATGGGCCATGTACACATGGTAGACAAAGGCGGCGCAACTCATCGTCCGAGCGCGGGCGCTTACCCGTGTCGGACGATGAGTTGCGCCGTCTTTGTCTACCATGTGTACACGGCCCATGATTCGCTAATTTTATCCTCTTATTATTCAAAAAGTAAGCGTCAAACAAAATTTTCGTAGAGGAAAAATCGTCTCAGAATTTATCCAAGAACACGTCTTTACAGGGACACATGGGTCGTTCTGAATCACCCTGTACAATAGAAAGGTAATGTTAAGATATGTATATTTATCTAAATATGCCACGAGACATCGGTATACATGTCTCGTGACAGGTGGGAAAAAAATTTAAAAAGTGATTCTAGATAATAGAATAAAGCAAAAGTTAAGAATAAAAAATTTTGATTAATTTTTGATTATTTTTGTTTTTTAATTATAAATATTTACATGTATTAAGCCTTTTTTACGTAAATATTTAAAAATTCAAACTTACAAAATTAAGAATAATAAGAGTTCAGTGAAGGTTTTTTCTAAATTAATAATATCCAATATTTATGTGGTTTAAGCATACTTTTTCTATGAACATTTAAATAGTCTTAAAAGGCTAATAACGCTATGTGATTAAATTACGACATCTTAGGATTGTACTTAAGACAATCTTAAATATAAAAATGGATTATGAATACCAGCTTTAATTGTAATTTTGTTATTCTTAAGTATTTTCTTTATTTTGGTTATTTTATCGTCTAAAATCACTCTTTAAATTTTTTCTTACCTATTCCATATGCAGGGTAAAAAAATAAAGTTATGTTTTCTCAGAAATATATTTCAAAGTTGAAACTATTAGAGTTATGGAAGTAAGTTGAAGAAAGAAAAAGTTATGCTTGATTTTATTATAATAAATACATCTATACACGTACACACTAGACAAATACATTATATATGTATGTTTAATCTTGAGTAATTGTGAATCTTTATAAACTTATATGTAAACTGAATAAAGAATTTCTTATGAGTATTATGTACATAGAAAATATTTAAAGAAACCTTTCCGCATCAGTGAAGATCTTCATTTGCTAAATAAAAATTACAAGACACGCGATGAATGAAAAGATAGATACAATTAAATATACGCTGCGAAAAGAAAAGATCGACAATTACCATATGTCTGCCACTTTATTTTCGCGGTATTTATCGATTTCAAATATCGCAAGTGCATCGATATCTCGATTTTGCGCGACGGTTTTCGAGTAATCGAGAATTCCATTCCCAATCAACCTGCCAATCATTCTTCGAGCCGAAGCAACCGAAGCAAGCCGAGGTGTCATACTGTCGAACTCACGAGCGGTATTTTCTCAATAGGACTAAAAGATACTTTAATAACGTGAAACTCGTTGCAAAATGGTAAGTTGACAAGACTCGCTGTAGCTCGATATTACATTTACTCAGCTTTGGAATCATATTCTTTGAAGTACTCGACATTTTCATTATTTATAGGTTATGTGGGAAATGCACTGTCATCAAGACTAACATT
This sequence comes from Solenopsis invicta, assembly GCF_016802725.1. NCBI lineage: Eukaryota > Metazoa > Arthropoda > Insecta > Hymenoptera > Formicidae > Solenopsis > Solenopsis invicta. Next base: position 28,623,164 of record NC_052666.1, on the reverse strand, counting down.
TATCATAACTTTAAAGAATGAACAGATCCTTATTGCAATTATTACTAATATGGTACATATCTAATTACACAGGATGTTAAAATCAAATCAATTTATATTTATAATTTGAAGTTCTGACTGCTCTTGGCAAAATATAAAGGAATGCATTGGATGCCTTTTAACTTCTATTTTATTGAGGCTTTCGATCAACAAGAGTTTTATTTTACTCGTATAAAACTGAGCTATGTTTTATTACATTTTACAGGCACGTAGATATGATACACGTACGACAATTTTCTCACCAGAAGGGAGACTCTACCAAGTCGAATATGCTATGGAGGCCATAAGCCATGCTGGTACTTGCCTAGGTATATTAGCGAATGATGGTATTCTACTAGCAGCTGAAAAACGTAACACCAACAAGCTGTTGGATGAAGTATTTTTTTCTGAAAAGATCTACAAGTTGAACGACGACATAGTATGTTCTGTGGCTGGCATAACTTCAGATGCAAATGTTCTGACAAACGAGTTACGCCTCATCGCACAGAGATACCTCCTTCAGTACGGCGAGGCCATACCCTGCGAACAGCTTGTTTCATGGCTGTGCGATGTTAAACAGGCGTATACTCAGTACGGTGGAAAGAGACCTTTTGGTGTGTCTATCTTGTACATGGGATGGGACAAGTACTATGGCTATCAGTTGTATCAGTCGGATCCCAGCGGAAATTATGGAGGCTGGAAGGCGACGTGTATCGGAAATAATTCGGCAGCAGCAGTGTCGTCCTTGAAGCAAGAGTACAAAGAGGGCGAGACCACCCTGAAAGATGCAATGGCGCTCGCTATCAAAGTGCTCTCTAAAACATTAGACATGAATAAACTTTCTGCTGAAAAGGGTAAATTTTCATTTATACCTTAATTGATTTACATTACAATCGGTGTGATTGACGATATTAACAATGGAAGTTTTTTGATTTAAAAATTCAAAACATGAAACTTTGGCACATACATACAAGATATGTAATAAATTATTTTTTTGTTTATCCTGAAGTTGTAATATCAACCCCTGAAAATCTATCCATTTTTTATTTTTATTTTATTATTAAACATTTTAATAAGTTTTCGAATTTTATTAAAGGGATTCAATTTTTTGTATGAAATTTTTGCTTTTTTTGTCAGTCAATAATAAAATAAAGACGAAAAATGGGCCAATTTTCAGTGGTTGATTTTATCCCATTAAAATAAATTTGGGCAGTAAAAAAAATTGTTTATTACATATCAGGATATCACTTCAACGTATTTCTAAAGTTTCATAAGCTTTTGAATTTTCGAGTTGGAGACTTTACTTTGTAAGTTGATAAGATTGTAAGCAAAGTTATCAATATTGTTCTGTAAATAATATTGTAATGCAGAATTACTGATATATATATTTTTCTTTATTTGCAGTGGAAATGGCAATACTAACGCGCGAAAATGGTCAAACAAAAACAAAAATTCTGCCAGCGAATGAAGTAGATGCCTTAATTGCGGAACATGACCGATTAGAAGCACTGGCAGAGCAAGCGAAGAAAGAAAAACAGAAGTCATAGATTTTTATATATTAGATAAGACAGAAAATATAATCTACTGTGGTGGCAAAATTTACTGTATCAGGAAGAAATTAATTTACACACAATTCAATTGTGTTTATATTACTTATTATAAGTTATTTCCTTGCCTCGAATGAATCCTTGCGACTGATAGCATTGTCATCTTCATTACAACAGTTATAATAGGATTAAAAGTTTTTCCACAAATATGTGCTATGTTACGTTTTGCCTCCTTGCAATTTCCTTTATTTTCGTCCCAATAACAAGACTCATTTTAAATTGTGGATTTATAATTTGTTCTAAAACTTGGGAAAAATTTTATTCAATTTTATATACTGTCCCTATTAGGAAAGATATTTTTTTCAATGTTTTTTAAATATTTAAAAAAACGTTATAATGAATAAATATTTAAAAAACATTGTCTGCTAATAGGGGTGTAATAAAAAAAAATTTGTATAAACATATATATAAACATTAAAGAAAAGAAAATTAGAAATAAAAATACAAAATCAATTTTAGCTATTAAAATGTACACAAAATAAAGATTTAAAAAATTATAAATTTAAAATATATTTATATACAAAATTATAAATAGAATTTTATCTTAAAACGTGAAAGTTATAAATCATTAAAAATGAATTTAATTTTAATAATTTATTGTTTTAATGTAAGCATATTAAGTAGATACTCAATAAACTTACATTAAAATACTCTAGATATACAGAGTTAAATGAACTAAAATATATCAATGCAGTATAAATATAAAAGATATAAAACCTTATGTTAATCACTCCCTAAGATATTAAATTTTAATTCGGTAATTTCTAATTTTTTAACAGAAAATATTTAAAAATATTAATATAATTCATATTCTTAATGACTAATAACGAAGGATACATTTAACTCAGGAAAAGGACAAGAATGCGAATCGTCTTTGCGTTCTCGACAAACTTCGAAGTGTTACATAGCCAAGTATAATAAAAAAAATACATCAAAAAATTGTTTGAAAAAATCAGAATCCTTGTAAACGAGCATGAAGAGGCTTTGGAGATTACTGGAAAATTAAAAAAAAAAGTGCAAAAGTTATGTGTCGGATCATATCAACCAGGCTGCCAATGCGGTCCCACTCCCGGGCGCGATCCCACTACTGCCCGCCACGGAGACTTTTGGCTGCTGGGTTTTCCCTCTGGCCCGGTTCGCCTCTCCTTAGCTAACCTGGTCACCCCGGACTCCTCCAGGGTGCCCATATTGATGGCGAGCTTAGTGCGGACGCCCAGTCAACGTGAGTCCCGCACCAGCAGGTGCCCCCGACCTCAGATCCTCCAACACAACTAGCCTCCGAGTAGCCGGATTACAGGAGACGCCACACTCCCAGCTGAAAGAGTGTTTGCGAATTGCCGTTATAAGCTACCGGAGATCGATCGTTTTGACCCCAAAACTCATGTCTCATGATTATCGTCATAATTGTGAAAATGAGAATTAGATATTTCTCAAATGTAATTAAATAATGATTTTACAGGATAGAATTTCACGAATAAATTGGAATAAATTTACGAAATGTATGCACATTGAAAGAAAAAAACAGCGTCATCTAGCGATTCATCTGAAGCCAATCGTTGAACTGCCCTCGTTTATCGCCACGGTAGGTAAATCCACGCGATTGGTAAGTGGAAAACGAGGAGCCCCGACATTATCGACTGTCTCGGTCTCGCGTTCGGCGAAGCACTGGAGACTAGAGTGCACTGGAGGCATTGGAGTACAATCTACAATCGCGAGTGATCGCATGAGCGAGGTTAGATCGGGGCGGAGGTGTAAACCGACGCGAATCATGTTGATTTATTTGTGACAGGTGACGACGAAGGAATTCGACAAGAAACGTAACATGACAGAGGCACGATACTGTTGACGAAAGTGCAAACACTCCCCCGCGGACAACCATCCCCTCGTAATGGCCGAGAATAACCTATCGAAGGTTTTCGCAGCCGAGGACTTTAACCCGGAGAAATGTGAGTCGCCGCGGTCACGTACGCTATGTCAAGTAAACGTAAAACGTGGACGATTTAAAAAAAAGAAGTTTATTACGGGACCGATCGTACTTTGTTTCCTATCGTGTGACACTTGTCGTGAGTTACTCGTGAAGAATTTAGGATTTGTACTGTACTGTCTCCTTAATCTGACGTGTAATCAAGATAGTTTATTTAATAATTAATTACGTATAGAATTGGAGACAAATATAAAAATGTACAAAGAACGAGAAAAATTAATTATATCTGTTCATTTTTGTTTTTTTTTTCATAGTTGTGAAGGAGTTGAGCGCACAATGCGTAGGTGCAGACGAACTGAGGCAGCAGCGCTCGAAAATCCAGGAACTGGCGAACAATACGTCCGCCCAATTGAAACGAAATGTCTATCAGAATTATATGCAGTTCATCGAAACTGCCAAGGAGATCTCGCACCTGGAGAGCGAGATGTACCAGCTGTCCCAGCTTCTGAGCGAACAACGCGCCTTACTGAGCACGCTAGGCTCCACCAGAACGACGGGCGTAGTTTTCGAGAATCTGCCCGAGTCGCAGCAGGAGAATTCAACTGATTCAATGTCGAAGGAAGAGGAGCAGAAGCAGAAACTTATTCAGTTGATTGAGAACGTGGAAGGTGCTTTGGTTAGTATTAGACCAGACAGCTAAATATATTCAGGGTTGGATAGTAACTACATAACTTTTAACTTAAAAAATTAAAAGTTGAATACTAAAATTAAAATTTAATAATTACGAGTTCAATTCAGTGTTCAAATTTTTACCTCTATTTTTTTTTAATTAAAAATGGTTAATGATCCATACTATAATTATTTTATTTAATTAAAAAAATACTTTAAATTTAATATAAATTATGTTTTTTAAAATTAACTTTTAATTTAAATTGATTTAATCTTTCAAACGAGTTTTTGTTTATGCAATGTAATTAAATTAATATTATGAGTCATTATTTAACTTAATTTAGTTGAAAAATATATTAACTTGTTGAATCTCAGATATTTTGTATGAATATCAACAAAAAATATATATTTTAGCTATTTCTCTCTTTTCTTTGGCAGAGCTTAGCTGAAACTCCAGGACGCGTGTGTTTACATGAAGGTTCTCTACTTGAGTTAGATCCGATCGAGGGCACGCCATTAAAAAGAATTCACGCATATTTGTTTAACGACGTCCTGATGGTCGCGTCTTGGCTGGCGAACGGCGGTAGACGCGGCCCGCCTAGATATAAAATGCAAGCGGTTTATAATCTAGAAAGCCTAGCGATCGTCAACGTAAGGGATCACGGCACTGTGAAACTAGCATTCAAATTATTGGCCTTCTCTGACACGAGAGTGTTCCAGTGTGCCACAGCGACAAGTAAAGTTAGTGTGTTCAAAAATAACGATCGAAAATCACGAGGAAGAATGTTATTTGAATTAATTCATTTTGCAGAAAGAGTGGTTAGACAAATGCGAACAAGCAAAGAGGGCGAAATTAGCTGAGGAGAATTCAGTCGATACACCGGATAATGATAAGAATCCAAAGGAGGACAAAGCGGCTCCATCTCGTTCGATGTCTTTGGAATCAAATACATTAGGTAAAATAATAAACAATTTTGCATTTCATAGGAATCCTTCGTACGTTTCAAGACACTCCTATATTTTCTACTTTTATATATTTTTTCTTTTGAGTTTTTATTCGTCGAGCATTTTTACAATTATTCAAATCATCGCCAGGAATGGAGGACGACGATGATTCAGAGTACTATGAACCTCCGCCAGAGTGGTTGCTGGAAGTGGCTGAGGATCTGGACTCCTGCATAGCGCAACGTCACTTCGAAGAGGCTTACGGCCTGTTGGAGAAGGCGAAGGGCTATTTGAAGGACGCTCAATCGACGCCGCTGTTGACGGAAATCCAGACAAAAGTGAACGAGAGAGGCCGCTCGCTGGTGAACGTGCTGACTAAGGAGCTTGAATTGAGCGCGGAAGCGAAGTCGTTGCAGGGTGGCGGTCTGAGAAGCGCTCGACGCGCAGTCAAGCTTCTGATACAGCTAAACAGGAGTGCACAAGCGTGTCACTTGTATCTGCGATTGTGCAGCGCGGTGCTGAAAGCACGATTGAAGAGGATCAAGCAAGAAGGCTCGACCGTGGCTTACGTGAAGCAACTCAGCGCTATCGCCTTCAGCAACATAGTGGAGATAGCGAGAGAATTCTTAAAAACCTTCCCTAAATCTACAAATTGCACTTCTGGTAATTGAGCATCGATGAAAGTCGCAGAAGTTCTGCGATCGAACAAGGGGATTAATTTAATTTGTCGTTTAAGGCTTAGTTGTATGGTGCAGTCAGGAGATAAAGCACCTAACGTCACACTTAGCTCAACAATTATTCGTGCCGCAAGTTACGTTAAGCACATTGGTAGAGTGCATTGTCGCTGTTCGATGTCACTGCGATCAGGTATATATTGTCTATATTCTAATGTTAAAAAGTTTTCTATTTTGAAAGTAATTAGGAATAGTTCAATAATGTTCAACATGTTGAATAAGGAAAATGTATAAAGTGCTCCTTATTCCGTTCCTGTTGCCTATGCTTGTCATTGTGCAATAATCTTGAGATATATATGTAGGTGTATAATCTCTTTATATCTACAGGGTGATTATTAATGACTGTTCCCACTTTTTACCATAGGAGCACGCATTTGTAATTTCTAATATAATAATAAGTTAGAAATACGTATCCGTCGGTAAATCATGCTCCTATGGTAAAACGTGGAAACAGTCATTAATAATCACCCTGTATATACGCACAAATTTCAGCATGTAAGTTAATAACTCGATTTTTAGTTGACCCAGCTCGGCATGGACTTTCGTTATCAGTTAGACGGGCAACTTAGATCTCCGTTAGCCAAAGCTATCCAGGATGCGGGTGAAAATTGTCTCGGCACGGTGAAGCGTCACGTGGCGGAGGATAATTGGCGGCCGACTAATCTAGAAACTAGTCAAAATCTCCAGAAGTTGTTAACCGAACTCGATGATCTTGGTATCGGTATACCATCCTTTCAGACGAACGACTGTTGGATACCGTTGACGTACAACACATTGACTTTTTCCAAGATCTACGTCAGTCTGTTGGAAGACTGTCTTAGCATAGTTACACCCGAACTTATATCCACGATAGACGGTGTGCTCGTGTCCGTGATGCGCGTCGAAGTTCAACATTTAATTGTTTCACTGACGGATCCGAAATTGAAGCAAGAGGTAAGCGAGCGTCATCGCTAAATCAAGCTATGTTACGAATCATTCCAACTTTACAAGATTTTACTTTCTTCTCTTTAGCGAAAATTAGTACAAAACAATGCAGCTTATGTGCGAGATGTTATTATCGTACGGGGCCTGGAACTGTACAAATCCGCTACAAATCTGAAGTTTACGAAGCTACTCGCTCTGAAAGAGCAGATCGTATTCGAATCCCCATCGCCTACGAAACCGAGACCGGCTCCGAGAACTTCGATTCCTAAATACTCTACCACGGAATATCTGTAAACTGAAATAGAGACGCGCAGAGCAATTTTTAATTTATAGGCGAGAGAAAATATCACAGAAACAAATGCTTATGTGTCATGTATGCATGTGTACATGCACACACGAGATGATGTATTATATTGTAAATAGGAGACCCGATTCTCTTCAGTAATAAATACATGTATCAATAACGAGACGATATAGAAGTGAGTTGTTGCACTTCTAATGCAGATAGACATTAATCATAATCTGCCATCATAGAACTTATAGTACCTCATAGAATACTTCGCGAATAAGAGAAATTTGACAAATTACAAATTAGGCGTGGCTTCCCTAATGGTGTGTATAATGCAGTAATTTGTAATAACTTGTAACATAACTAATATGTTGAATTATTTACATGTTTAATTGGATATATATATATATATATATATATATATATATATGTATATATATATATGTATATATATATATGTATATATATATGTATATATATATATATGTATATGTATATATAATTTATGTATGCCTATGATTATTTATATAATAGCACTATTTTGTACTGTTGTCGCTGCAATTGCTAGTCTCGTTATTCATTTCCTCCAACTTCCTTTTCTTGGCACGTATATCGGCTAGAGTTTGTTCTATACTTCTTTGATCCTTCTTATTTTCACTAGGAACTGCAAGAATTTAAGACAATTCTATTATACATGTATACATCCAGAATGAGTACAATAACTTTTTCACAATAAGACTCGTTTGCATCAATATAAATTAACTTTAATCTTGGTTTAATTTATAGCAAATCAATAATCTGTTTTTTTTTTAATTGCACTTCTTGCATAATTAAACTTTTCTCTTGCAAAAAAATAGGTCATTAATTTGGTATCTGGTCTAATCAGCAATTAAACGTTCTATTACTTTTTACCTTTTTTTTAAGAATTAGAAAGATGGAAAGCAAGTTCAATTCGAGATTAATTATATTGGTGTAAACAGATTTAAATTTTACATTTTTTACTACAAACGTTAATATTGTTTATTATACAACCTTATAAATGATGCATATAATTAATTTATAATTCACAATCTTAACATATTTATTATTATATAAATAAAATTATAAGATAGCAAATGATTTGTTTTGCAGTAAAAATTAGATGATTTGTATATTCATATTTTTATCTATGTTTCTACTCACCACATCCATAACTACTATTGGCCTCTGTTTTCCTAGCTGCTTCCAAGGCTGCCTCCTTGCCAATCAGGTGTTGATATTTATCTTTGTAGAAACTGTTGGGCACAAAATTCTCTTTTCGTTTCCTAGATTGTGCATATTCTGCTTCCTCCTTGGCTTTCCTCTCTCTCTCTTCCTTCATTTTTTTTGCAACTTCCTCATTCCATTCGTCACCTCTGCGCAGTGTGTTCAATTGATCTTCGGAAGGTGGATGCTCCCTCTTGAAGATCATGATGTACCGATCAACGCCTTCCTCACCAAAAGAGTATGCCAGGATATTTGCTACTTCTGCCACGTCGTGACTGAGGTCCAGAATGGAAATTATTATATTAAACAAAAATGTTCTACAAGTAAATGTCTCACAGTGACCAGACATCCTTATACAAAAATGTATTAATCTCAGATGCTTTTTATTATATAATTATGATCTTAAATATATACAGATTACAATTAAATTTTTCTCTTTCAAGTCAATCCTTCATGACTGAAGATTATAGTCTTCATTTGGTTCATGTTCATACATACTCCACAGTGACTATCTTGGCAAAAAAAATCTTGCTAATTTACCATTGTCTTTCAAAAGATAGTGATAAATTCAAAATCTAATGTGTTCTGGATATGTTTGAACTAGAATTTTCAATATAGAACAGATGCACACAACTTTTACATAGTCACTATCTTATCAATTAAATGTTAACATTATAAAAAAAGTATTTGAGATTAATAATAAATTTTTGTGTAAGATTAACGTCCTAGTAACCAGGCATGTATTTATATTCAGATACACAAAAACTTATTAATCTAAAATGTTTTTTATTATAATGTTAAAATTATAATCTTAAATATTTAAAGAGCAATTAAATTTTTATATATTAATGAAAGCATTTGTGATTAATAAGTTTTTGTGTGTCTGAATGTAGATATATGTCCAGTCATTGGAATGTTTATCTTCTACATTTTCAAAGTAACACACATGATACTCCTGTGTATCTGGTCCATGGCAGGAAATTTGAATTCTTTCACATTATCATTTTGCAGAAATTTGTTGATTTTCTCTTCGACCTATGTAGGAAACTGCATTAGACAGACTGATTTAAGAGTCGAAAGATACAAAGGATGCAAACTGTTTCACCTTTTGCCGAAAGATCTTGAGCTTCTCCGCCTCGGCCTTCTGACACTTCTGAAATTCCTCTTGTTGTTCTGCATAATTGGAAATGAGTTCACATGAGCCAAAATAATTTCTCAAATTGTTCCGTTCATTCTTTTTTTTCTTAGAACGAGCATTCTTAGGTTGGAAATTGACTAACTTTTTATGAGGGCCTTTTGCTTCTCGTTCACCGACGGCGGCTTCTCCATGGATTTTAGGATGGACCCCAGTAAATCCATGTTCCCGGCGGTTTATTCGGTCGAAATCTTGATGTTATAAGCAAAAATAAAATTACGAGAAATCGTCCCACGACGTTCGTTGTCAAAACAGTCAAAACGCTCAGCTGAACCTAGAAGCTATTAAAGCTCTTGTCACACTGCACATTGAAGTTCAAAGACTGCAAATTGCAGAATTCGACCAATCAGGTAATTTTAGTTTTAATCATTTCATTCTAATTGGTTGAATTTTAATTTTCAGTGTTATTGTCGCGTAATACACTAAAAAAAATTTTTTTATGTTAAAGTAAATATATATTTTAATATCATTTCCTTGATTAAAAAAATATTTCCTAGGTTTAAAAATGAATAAAAAAATAAATTATTTTATATCATTTGATACTTATTTAAATACAGAAAAAATAATGTTGAAATAAATAAATATATTTATTTGAATATAAAAACTTTTTCAGTATACAAATTTATAATAAATCAAACTAAGTTAATGTTTTTTTTAAAACTAAATTAAATTAAAATTAATGCATTACAAAATTAATTTAATTACATTAAAAATTGTATGAATAAAAAACTAACTCAGTTAAAAGCCAGTTAAGAATCAAATTAAACTAGAATGTCGTAAGTTTTTAAAATTGGATTGCTCTAAATAACAAATCAATTAGAGTATTCATCATATAAATTTAATTGTTTTACCCGCAAATTAAGTTTCTATGCATTAACAAAGAAACATATTGTTTTTTACATAAAAATACATTTTTTTTTACAATTTTTTTACAAGTAAATTTTTAATTTAAGAAGGAAGTTAATAAGTTAATTAATAAGTTATCTAAAGTTAATAATTAATAATAACTTAATAAGTTAATAATACTAAAAATTTAATTAATCGATTGATTAATCGATGAATTCAAAAACTCGCTTTTGCTGTAATTGTAATTTGCAATCAAATTATTAGATCGATTAGCTCTGATTGGCTCCAGGTTAGTAACTAAAACGTCAGTCTTGTCCAGTCTTGTCCGGATCTTTCTTTTGCGATTGGCTCGCACCACCCGCGCACGCCCACCATGTGGCGCCGTGAGGAGTCTCGCGATATCTCGCGATATTTTGATACTTCCGGTCGAAGTGCGGCGGTAGCAGAGCACACCACCACCAGCACTAGCAGCAGCAGCAGCAGCAGCAGCAGCAACGAAGCAGACCACGGGGGACGCACGTATGCACGCACGCGGAGTAGCGATCGTACGCGCGTGTACGCGTTGTGTGGTGTGTGCGAGAAGTGTGCTGGAAAAATAATTATTTTTTTAAGACCCGTCCGGAGCCCGGTAACCCCCGGTGGATCATCTGGATCAGATCGGAACGCGCGGCGATTCAGTTGCGGCGTGTGCGACTCCTCGTGTCCCGATCTCCCTATCTCTTTCTCTCTCTCTTTCTCTCTCTTTCTCTCTCTTTCTCTCTCCCACTCCCCTTCGCGAGAGAATCCGTATTATCCGTTTAGCCTAGCGGGCCGGTAGTGTGTGCGCCGAAACAACTGGTTAATATGGCGAACAGCATAGCACCAGACTCGTGGGAACAGCAGGCGGACACGAACGGCGACATCGTCGGCCCCCCTACGTCGCAGGACAAGTCCATCGAGAGCAAGTTCTCCACCCTGAATGTCAACGCTGCGGAATTCGTGCCTTCCTTCTGCATCAACTCGTCGTCATCATCGTCGTCGTCGCAGCAGAGCAACGTCACCGCGACCGCGACCGTGGTGACCACGACGGCCGACGGCAGCCCCTGCAATGTCGCCGCGGCCACCGCCGCGGCCACCGCCGCAGCCACAGTTGCTGCCGCCGCCTCCACCATCTCCGCCGCCGCCGCCGCCGCTGCCGCCTCCGCCTCCACCACGATGATCAACACCACCGTAACCACCACCTCCGTGCCCGTCGAGATACATCATGGTCAGTTCCCCAGCTGATCGCGAATTTTATCTCTGAGCAGAGTGCTCCATCGTGTTGTGACACATGCACGCATGCACGCACGCGGTCCCTCGTCATGGCTAACCCCTCGACGTCTATACACCCCCCAAGTCCCCCGTCTCCGCGGGATGATTGGCCGCGTGGCGAAGGGTTGCGCGTCCCTTGCTCCCGTTTACGCGAAGTGTCCTCGTCATATCCGGATCGGACGTCGCGTTTTTAGATACCATATGGTTTCATTTATGTATAAAAAGACTCTCCAGACCGACTCTGTCAGACTGCTCTTTTACGTTAATGTTACCGCGCGAGTATACGATTTGCTTGTTACACGATGACTGAAACCGAATACAGGGTTCTTGTGTGATCAGAACTGTAATGCGAGAAATGAGGCATGGTGGAAGAGATTGTCACTGTGTATCTTGTAGTTGGGTGTTTAATTACGATTGTTTTCACTTAACAATGTCCCGTCACTTTCTATCTGAGCATTATGCGACACTCGACATACTACGATTAAAGGTTGAAGCACCTTTTTATTGATGTTACAACGTTTGACGACTGTAACATAGAAAGTTTTATCATCTGTGCAGATTTAATTTTGAAAAAGTGAAAAATATTTTAGGAACAAGCTGTGTACAACATCGATGATAAATGCATGGCGAATCAAAATCTGTCTTTGTACTTTTGCAACAAAGAAAGATTGTGATTTGACATACACTTTCATATATCACTTATTCATATTTTCTTATAATTACTTCACAGAGATTTGGAAATATATTTTTAGTTTTCTAGATATGTGGAACATTATCATAAATATTAGACATGGCAAAAAAGATAAATTTAATTAATTAATAAATTTATTGTTTTTTAGAGTGCATAAATCACAAGATCAAATATAAAGCATTTAGGAGATAAAGTATTTTTTATGTTTGTTAAGTGACAAGTTAACATGAATGTTATCTAATCAAATTTCTTTCTTTTTATCTTTATTAAGAAATTGAGTAGCCTCCCATGTCTCTTTGTGATTATTTTAAATTTTGTAATTATTACTGAAGTTCTGCAAAAAAAAATATATATATTTTTTTCAATTTAGGAAATTCTACTTCCGTCGTTCTATCAGATCCAATTGGCAGTCGAGTCGAGGAACCTCCTGCTGGGGGAGGGGCTCCACCGCCGAACGTCAATGACCAATTAAATACCAGTCCAGAACATCAACCTGCAGATTCTTGGGAAGAAGCAGCGGTTGATGGGGATCCTCTACTTACTCCAGAAAATGAGGAAGTAGGTCTAATTTGACTAGAAACTTGAACATGCTTCTTTGATACATATTCTCATTATAGTGTCCTAAATAAGTTACATATAATTTATACATTGGTTTCTGACGAATTTATTTAGCATTTAGATATTGTACGCTTATATTTAATATTATTTCTAGGCTGATAATGATGAAGATGAAGAACTGGTTGTTAAAGTACCCAAAAAGAAACCTGTTAAAGTAGCGGAAGACACTAAAAGCAAAAAGGAACATGTTAACGTTGTTTTCATAGGACATGTGGGTAAGTAATAAGTTATAAAGAAATATTCTAGGTTTATAAGGAATTTAAGTGAAATGTAAACTCAGTAGAGAAGAATTTGCAAAAGAGTTATTCAATACATCTTTAATAAAGTTATCGATTATAAAATATTACATTTGGTATTTTGCAGACGCTGGAAAATCAACTATTGGAGGCCAGATAATGGCACTCACGGGGATGGTTGACAAACGTACCTTAGAGAAATACGAACGGGAGGCGAAAGAGAGAAGTCGAGAAACATGGTACTTAAGTTGGGCACTGGACACAAATCAGGAAGAGAGGGAAAAGGGCAAGACCGTGGAAGTAGGAAGGGCCTACTTCGAAACAGAGCGAAAGCACTTTACAATATTAGACGCACCCGGCCATAAAAGCTTTGTACCGAACATGATTGGCGGCGCAGCGCAAGCCGATTTGGCGGTTCTCGTTATTTCCGCGAGGAAAGGCGAATTCGAAACGGGCTTTGACAGAGGAGGTCAGACGAGAGAGCACGCTATGCTCGCTAAAACCGCAGGTGTCAAACATTTGGTTGTATTAGTAAATAAGATGGACGATCCTACGGTTGAGTGGGACGAGGGCCGATACAATGAATGCAGGTACGCATCAAATGTATGTACATGAGATTTAGGAACAATATATATAGAGATCTGTGAGAATGTATGTTTGGAAAGATTTCATCCAAAATATTATTTGGAAGTAATTTAAGAATTATTAAAAGAAAACTACTAAAATTATTAAGATTGCTTTTTTTTATTTCTTTAAGTAAAATATATATTTTTTTTCATGTTTGATTCGCGTACACACATGCATAGTAAAATGTTAATGTATTTTTTCAGGGATAAGATACTGCCATATCTTCGTAAATTAGGATTTAATCCTGCGAAAGATCTTACGTTCATGCCAGTTTCTGGTCAGCTTGGTATCGGCTTAAAGGATCCGATTCCCGAACATCTCTGTAATTGGTACAGCGGCCCACCATTCATACCTTTTATCGATTCACTACCCTCGCTTAATCGTAAGAGCAATGGACCTTTTATTATGCCGATCGTCGACAAATATAAAGATATGGGGACAGTAGTCATGGGCAAGGTTGAAGCGGGAGAAGCCAAAAAAGGACAGTCATTGCTCGTTATGCCAAATAGGGTATGTATAGAGAATTAATTTATATTATTTTGTATTTAAATATATTTTACAATAACGCAAAATTTATGTTGCTTTCTATTAAATTTCACTCTAAACAAAATGTGTAGAATCTGAAGTTTCTTAAAAAATAATTGAAAAATTTTTAAATAAATTATTAAGTTAATAAAATTGTTTACAAGTATTATTTTAAACAAAAATTGTTTTAGAACTGTAATTTTAACTTTAGTTAAGAGATACAATGAATTTATTGCACTAATCTAATATAGAAAAATTGTAATATTTTGTTTATAGTTGTTATATTCCTAATGCTTTATATTTTGTAGTATAAGTAAGATGATATGTACGCCTATGAGAATTTTCCATTGTAAATACACGTAGACGGCAGTAACAGTGGACCAGCTATGGTCAGATGACGAAGAAGTGACGTCTGTCGGACCTGGGGAAAATGTCAAGATTAAACTGAAAGGCATCGAGGAGGAGGACGTCAGTCCCGGATTTGTTCTATGCGACAGCAACAATCCTATCAAGACCGGGAAGGTCTTCGACGCGCAAGTGGTGATTCTGGAACACAAGAGCATCATATGCGCGGGATATAGCGCAGTCATGCACATCCATTGCGCCGCGGAGGAAGTCACGGTGAAGGCGTTGATCTGTTTGGTGGACAAGAAAACGGGCGATAAGAGCAAGACGAGGCCGAGGTTCGTCAAGCAAGATCAGGTGGCTATAATGAGAATCGAGTGCGCGGGAGTCATATGTCTCGAAAGATTCAAGTTATTCCAACAAATGGGCCGCTTCACTCTTAGGGATGAAAGTGAGTATCACGATGATGACGTGGCGATTTTTCCTCTTTTATCGCCGTTACGTTTTTCTTTTGTTTCCTCCGCGCGATCCTATGCACGATAATGTGCATGCAAATACATATGTGTATATCTATATATTTTTTTCTGTATGATTTCAGATAAAACTATCGCAATTGGCAAGGTGCTGAAAGTTGTCGAGTAAAGGAAAAAAACTTGCTTAAGTGTTACAACAGATTAATAATAAAAAAAATGATCATTATTTGAATGTGACAAATATGTGACGATGCAAGGTGAGCACACGAGATATTAAGCAAACCAAACGGGCATGATGAAAATTCTGGTGAATTAGTAATAATGTAACATAACACAACTCACACCTATGTATCGCAGAGCTATACAAAACAATACGTGCGTCCACGTGCTACGACGCAACGGGTATAACATGGGGGGGAGGGGCGGGCGGGGAGGGGGGGAGAGTTTTGGGGAGAAGGAAAAAATATTTATAGCCTGATACAAGAGCAAATAGATTCGATTATATAGGTAAGGAGACATACACAATCGAAAAAAAGAAACTCAAGAGCGTGTGTTCCTTTTATTAGATAAGCTGAATGACGGCAACTTGCATTGGAATAATTATGACGAGATCAAATAATTAAACCGTGTCTCCTTGATAATAAAACAAGAAAAAACACGATATTTTTATTCTTCTGAGGTGCGACACGTGGAAAGTTGGGAATAAGTGATTGATATCGATTGCGAAATTAACATTAAGGAAATATATGATTAATATTATAATTATTATTGAATAATTATTATTAAAGTGGTGGTAAGAGAGTTGGAAAAAGAAATTTATTGAATAAATCAACAAAATAGTGTTACACAACAATTTATAATTATAAAATTAATATTACAATTATTATTATACTGTTTCTTATTATATTGTCATTAAAAACAAATTTGCAAAAAAGTGTGCCCTGATAATTTTAATAGGGACGTGGATGTACATGTACGTCACGTACATCCCTGCAATATGATAGATTTCCTCTAAATGTATGTGCGTGTATGTATGTATATATGTTTTACATAAACATACGCACACGCGCCAAAAGCAAATGAAATAAGCTAAGTTTATACTTATGTACATGGGATTTATAAATATTCAAGGCGAACAAATTCGTCCCGCGCCCCGCGCGTGTTTTTCTCGTCTACAATATTTTCTAGTTCAATGACGACCTATATAGCTAATTTAATTACTTTCCACTTTTTTTCGATTCTGAAGAAAAGGTAGAAGGTAAATTAAACCGAGATTAAAGTTATCTGGTAGTAATTTACATTGGAAATAGGTTTGAGTTCGCACGATATGAATTATAATAAGAAGGAGGGGAAAAAAAGAAACGCATGACGTGTAACATGACTTACGCTTATGATTTTTTTTTTTCTTTACATGTCTGAGAAAACTTTTTTCTTTACATGTCGGAGAAAACATTTTTTCTATATATGTAACATTTAATAGGGATATTTACGAATGCACTGGGTGTAGTTTCTCGCTCTTGGTGCACAGGATATGAATATCTGCAGAGCTAACAAAAGAAAGTTTGCTCAAGTTGCTCGCTGATTTTTATACAATCCCGCGCTTTCCTATCGCTAGGGCAATTGATTTGATCGATAGTCAAGTACGGACAACTTCAAGGCGTCGGAGTCTAGTGGTTCTTCATCACGCGCTTCCCCCCTCGTGTGCACTTTTTTGCTCTTCGAAAAACAATCGTCTTACTCTGTTTGCACGTTCCGCACGCAGATCATTTTTTTTCCAAATATTCGTTCAATTCGTTTGTCAAACACAGGAAAAAGCGCTGGGAAATATAAGTGAAACAGAAAATTGTCCACGATTCTTTTTTCCCCTGATCGTGAGAAGGTTGGACAACCTGCGATTGGAGGAGGGATGAATCTCGCAGAGTGCCGGCGCTTGAGTTACGGACACTCGGTCTCCCCCCGGAAAGTTGTCTATTCTCGTATTTTTTTTTCTTTTTTTTTATTTTCCTCTCACGTCGATCGCGCGCGCGCGGAAAAGTCGCTCGTTCAAATTGTTATTGCGGATCCGGGGCTAGTTTCGCGTAGCCAAGCTTCTGGAGCACCTCCTTGATCTCGCGGAATACCGTTGGATCATCGATCGTGCTTGGAATCTGAAAGTCCAAGAGAATAAAGTTGACGATGGCGATGGGGTGAAATGGCGGGAGGGGTAAGTCTCTTTCGAATTTATTTTCTCGTACCAATGTAACATATTGATGCTAACAATATTCAATCGTTACTTGTCTCAATCGTCCGTGAGCGAAGAGAGAGAGAGAGAGAGAGAGAGAGAGAGAGAGAGAGAGAGAGAGAGAGAGAGAGAGAGAATGGGCGAGGAGGGAGGGAGGGGGGGAGAGATACGTTAAATGGAGATTGATTTTTCAATTCTGTTTTCACTCGATCAATCCGCGGTATTATGCTCCCGTCGAACGGAGATCTCTCGTCGTTGCTTATTCATCTCTACCTTAATTTGCTTCGAGCGCGCCAACAAGGCGATTGATTTGCGGATTATCTTCCCCGAGCGTGTTTTGGGTAGCGCGGTGATGGCGGCGGCGGCGCGAAAAGACGCGATTGGCCCGAGCATGTTCCTCACCCGCGCGACCAGCGCTTGATTTATCTCCTCCTCGTTGCTTATCGCGTCTGAAAGAAGAATACTTCGTATTCTAAATTCAACTGTCCACTCTGGTAGAAAAATTCTACGCAAATTTAAGAAATGCTATGAAAATCTGCACAGAAAAAAAATTAGTATTAAATCAGCAATTCATTGTTTTATATAGGCAAGAATATAAAATCTTGAAAGAATTTATAATCTTAAACAGATATAATTTGCTTACGTGAAGAAATTTTGTTTCATGTAAGTAAATTATGTCTGTTTAAGATTACAAATTCTCCCCAAATTTTATATTGTTGTGTATATGAAACAATAAATTGTTAATTTGATTACTTTTTTCTGTGTACATAAAAATTATTGAAGAATTGAAAAGATTTCCAAATTTTTGTATTTTTGTAGTGCGTCGCGCGCGTTTTTGCGATTCCTACGAATTTCTCGGTCAATTTACAACATTCTACATGTTTCTAAATAATTTATCCTGATGGAAAAAAGTTTTTGTGAATAATAGAAAGTTCTGAAAATAGAAATTTGTAGAAATTATTTTTTTGTAGAAATATATTTAATTATTAAAATGTTCCAATTCAAGCATTTTTTGCGGATTTTTGTAGCATTTCTTAAATTTGTGTAGAATTTTTTCCGTCAAAATATTTCTATCAATATTTTGAATAATTCTGGTTTAATTCAGGCAGCACACTATATTTATAAAAAATTGACAAAATATTTATTTGAATATTTTATGAATATTTTTTTGTGATTTTAGATTGAACAAATATAAAGATTTACGAAAAATATAAAAATATTTATAAATTGTATATAAAATATTTATATAATATTTAAAAATGTATTTATTTAAAAATTTATGATAAGTATTAATATTTATTTAATATAAATATTGTACGCTGTCAGGAAATTTATTTTGTATCTTTTTCTAGTTTTAAGAATTACGCAACTCGTTTAATGCAACAAAATTTAATGATTTTAAATGAATAAGAAATTAATGTCTAAATTAAGGAAATTTTAATTTATAGTAATATCTTTCTACACTAATTCTTTTAATACAAAAAAATCTCTATCAAAGAAATTAGTATGTACAGATATTAGTTGTTAAATTAATCGAAATTTGATTGGAAT
The DNA here is from genome assembly GCF_016802725.1 of Solenopsis invicta. Lineage (NCBI taxonomy): Eukaryota > Metazoa > Arthropoda > Insecta > Hymenoptera > Formicidae > Solenopsis > Solenopsis invicta. The sequence continues at coordinate 28,604,191 of NC_052666.1, read as the reverse complement.
TAGTCCATTAAATATTCAGCATTTGATATTTATGTACACTGAAAAAAAATTTTTTATTTTAAAATAAAAAATATTTTTTATTTAACATCATTTTCTTGATTTAAATAAATATTTCCTAAGTTTAAAAATAAATTATTTTAACTAACTAATATTTATTACAATTAATATGTTAAAGAAAACGATTTGATCGGAAGAAATTTTTTCTTCAGTGTAGAAAAACTGGACGTTTATCGATATTAAGGATAAGTGTTTGTCTTTCGATTGCATTATGGACATATGTACCCTCTCGTCTAACGTAAAGGCACAACGGTACTTCGCCCTTCGTATAATCGGGCACGCCAATAACCGCGGCGTCCACCACGTCGGGATGAGCTAAAATAATATCTTCCAGTGCAGCCGTAGATATTCTATGGCCGGCTACGTTTATAATGTCGTCGTCCCTTGCTGTGACATAAACGTAGCCGAACTCGTCGATGTACCCAGCGTCCATCGTATCGTAGTAACCCTGCAAAAACATCAGGATCTTTCACTATCGAGATAGATAGTCACGTGATTTTTAGTGAGTTTGACTTTAGCAACTTTTTAGATTTTACGGTAAATCCGAAGTCAATCTTACTCGATTGGTAAAGATATCCTCGGCATCGATTGTTTTATGTTTATTTTTAACAACGTAGATTAATTTTGATCTAAGTTTAACTTACTCTTTATCTTTCTTTAGTTCTAAGAATTGAAAAAAGATAAAACGTAAGTTAAACCGAGAAAGTTAATTTACATTGTTGGAAATGGGCGTTAGAGTTTCAAGCGATGGCGAGGTTTTCGCCAGCTGAATTTCAATTAAAAAGGAAATTAAAATTAAGGAAATTAAATTCTTTACGCTGAGAAAAAGATTGTTAACTTGACTAAATTTTTCTACTTGATTACATTTTTTTAGTTCGAGTATTTTATGTAAATACGTAAAATACTTGAACTTTAGTTTAAGCAATTGTATATTTAACTTGACTACATATACTCTCTAAATCTGAAGCAGTGGAATCTTGATTTGCAATGCTATACTTATAACTGTGGTCATCAGTGACTATTCATTATTTTTTAGTGATTCTGATTAAGAAAGGGGTACTCTCACTGAGTGAATCAGTGCATTATCATTGCAAAAACAGTGCATATATCATTGAAGTAGTTATAAGTATATGACTGAAAACAGAATATTCACTGTCTTTCAGTGAATAGTACACTGATTCCAATTTAAAGAGTATGTATAAATTAAATATATAAATACTTGAACTAAAGAAATTTAATCAAGTTGAAAAATTTAGTCAACAACTTTTTTCTCAGGGGATTTTTTTTTTTTCTCAAAATGTTTCTATATACATTAAAAAATTTCTGTATAATTTTATAATTTTTCGGAGATGCTGATTTTGTTTTTTAAATTTTTTATACGTGTGTCACAATTCGCGCAACGTTAGCCCAATATTGGCAATATATTTACATTGGGAATATGTTGGACTAATATTGCACTAATAAATTTGCCAATAATGTAAAAGTTACTAGGGAAATTGAAACATTTTCAGATTTCTAAGATTTCTCATTCTGAGGAAAATTTATAAAACCTGAAGAGATTTAAGAACTCAATTATTTTAATTAAATTTATTTTTTTTTATAGAAATATTTTTATAAATATAAAATATAAAAAGTTCTTAAAAATATTACAAGAGATTATGATGAATTGTTTATATTTGAAATATATGTTTTGTGGCTGTTGACTAATAGTACGCGATAACGTATCTACTTACCGAAAATGTTGAGAAGTATACTTGTTTGGATCTCTCGGATCGCTTGATAAAGGGTCGACATGCATCCAGGTGGCAACGGTAACTTTATCGCGATACGTCCAAGCTCGTGCTGCGACGCTTGGCTCCCGTCGTCGCGCAGGATGTGTACTGTTGATGATGAATTTGTTTAAATACGGGCGATTTACCGAGCGTAGCTTTTTATTTGCATAATAAAGGAAAAAGTCTGCGAAAGCATTCCTGAAAACGAAAGAAACTTACTATCGTATCCGGGTACAGGAAGTCCCGTACAGAACTTGGGTAAATTAGCGTTATGACCATATCCCAAGCACAACGCCGTGATGTGGTGTCAGGTCTCCGACTATCACCAATTGTTTAAAATGGGCACTTTGAACGCTTTCTCGGCCCAGGCTTTCGTTTCGTAATCACAGAACTCGCCCGCCACGAATATCGTTTTTAAGCTGTAAGAGAAAATGACTATGAGAGATCCGTCTTTCCGAAATTTCTTTTGCGAGAATTTTTTTAATTATATGTAAGAAGAAGCTCTTATTGAATAACACACAAATACGTATGCTATTTTTTAAATTATACAGAAAAGGAAGGAAAAGGATTGCGGTCCTTTGGTTTGCTTTTCTTCGTTCAGTCACTGAATTTTTCAATTGCAATTCAAAAATTCATGACTGGAGGAATAATCACTGGATTAGTTTGAAACTTACGATTTTAACGAATACTTTTTTCCTAATAGTATTTCTGGATCCGCTCGTTTTATGACTCGTAGGGCAGTCGGGACGCAGAATAATGCGTTTACGCTATGTTGCTCAATGATTCTGGGAGAAAAGAGGAGGCTTTCTTAAAGTAAATTGTCGATACATTCTAATTATCAACGTTAGAGATAGCGTGACATATGGAAATAGGACCACGAAAGTAGTAAAAAACGAAATAAGTCAGACTCGTGTTAGTATCTCGTTTGCGTACAAACTGCGAAGGAATCGCACCACAGGGAAATATATAGACTTTTTTTTTAAGAATTATTACTTGCAAGAGAGAATAACGCGAGATTAAAAATCGACAAATATTTTATTAACTTTCTTAAACAGTTAATAAATACACGGAGAGAACAATTTTACTGAAGCGCCTAAAAATTTACATAACTAGATAGAAATAAAAAATAATTTTATGTGGGAACATTAAAATAATTATGTAACACGCACAAGCATGGTAATGTTGCTGATAACAAACGGTTCTGATATTCTAGCAACCAATAATTAAATATCAATACAATTTTTTAAGTGATTCAACATAATTATTTTCAGATCTGTATTTCGGCAAAATTGTTCTTTCCGTGTATTTTTAAACTTTTTAAGCCACATTGCTCTTTTTTTTGCACGAAAAGAACAATTTTGCTGAAATATTTAAAAATTTAGCTAAAAGATATAAAAATAATTTTGGACCATTAAAATAATTACGGAAGACATGATGAGCATTGCTACCAAAAGTTTTGATATTTTCACAACAAGCTTGAACGTTTTCTTACATAATAATTATGATGATTTAACAAAATAATTTTCAGATCTGTGTCCAGGTAAATTTTTAGATACTGTAGCAAAATTGTTCTTTTCTTATGAATAATGAAAACAAATTGCTGATTGTGCGATGAAAAAATTGAACTTCGGTGGAAGAGAGATTTTCCCTGTCCTATTACAAAACGCTTTTCCAAACAATATTGCTTCAATCGAAAAATGTCCAAACCTGAAATATTGACTAGCATCCGGTGTTCTGTCTGGTTTTCCTTCGTACATGACGCTAGTCGCTCCGTAAAGAAGGGGACCATAGCAAATGTAGGAATGCCCGACGACCCATCCCATATCTGAGGCCACCCACCAAACGGAGTTTTTGTTCATTCCGTAAACTGATTTCATGGTCCAGCAGAGTGTCGCCAAGTGACCGCCGACCGGCCTTATAATCCCCTTCGGTTGCCCTAATATCAAACAGTTCTCGTGATAATTGTTCGCGAAACGGGGGCACGATTTTGATGCCTAGCAAACGGAAATGGATTCAAAATATTTAAAATGGATAGAAACGGATTTAAAAAATCAAGAATTTGGATTCGGTAATGATCATACAAATCCATTTCTATCCAATTAAAGTTCAAGAATTCTTTGTGAGATTGAAATTATGGGATTTCTATTTTTTTTTTCCAAAGTTATGTGAGCCATATAATTCATTTTAATTCATGAAACGGAATTGAAATAAAATAAATTTTGTTTTCAATCTAAAAGGAGTTTCCGCGGCTCATCCAATCCATTTTAATTCATGACATAGGATTGGCATAACTCACTTGCTGCATTTTAATAAAAAATGTATTTGAATGAATTGAAATGAATTAAAAATTTTCAATCCATTTTCGTTTACTAGGTGTTTTTCAAAAAGAGATAATGCATTATAAAAATGAAAATAGAGAATTCCGAGAATGAAAGGAAGGGAAGATGTTTGAAGTACAAAAAATCGAGAAAAAAGAATTACATCATCGGAAGCTAGCCCGCCCATGTATGCTAAGTGCACACAGAAAAATGGTGCTCGCAATAAAAAAAAAGAAGTAAGAAAGTTTGCATGAAGCCCTTTCCTGACTGAAATCTTGGGTACATTGTGCGCGGAAAGAACAATTTTGCTAAAGTATCTGTAAATTTAACTAAATACAGATCTAAGAATAATTTTACTGGACCATTAAAGTAACTATGAAAAAAGTTCAAGCATGACGAGCAAAAAATTTTGACATTCTAATAACCAACTTTAAGCATCTCACATGATTATTTTAGTTCTATAACAAAATCATTTTTAGATCTGTATTGTCCAGATGAAATTTTTAGATTCTTTAGCAAAATCTGCACAGCGCACACCGTAGAGTTTTAAGAATCACCTGTGGTTCCTGATGTGTACAATATATACAATGGATCGTTAGCTTCGACCATTACGCACGGATGAGGTTTCGATCGCTTCATGAGATCATCCCAATTGAACTGCGACTCGAGTAACGGAGATTCCCACACGTTTCTTCTTTGAAATACAATGCACTTCGGCTTCGGTGCAATGATCATATCCATAGCGCCGTTTAGCATAGTAGTATACCTGCATTTCGAGTTGAAGAAAAAATGTAAAAAGTCTGAACGCGTCAAATGTCCATTTTAAATCAGGAACGGTTAGCAGACATTCGATCTGTTGAGAATATAAATTAATAAACGAAAATAAATTAAAAAAGAAATTGTGTTGTTTAACGCATACTAAATGTTAACATTTTTATTTAAATTTCAATGTACATGAGATGATAAAAATATACAGAGAACAAGGTTGCTTTTACAAACGTAATCAAAATAAGATTAACAATTAATGAGTGGAAAATAAGCTAATGAGAGTCAGCGCGGGTCAAAGAGCGCAATAACAAGTATCGATATTGAATCATTTATTCAATTCAAAATTACAAAACGAACGTTTCGACTCGCTTTGGCAACTTGGATGCAACTTTGGCAACTTCCCGTTTTCGATGACTGATGACGGCTTCTATTTCTATCTGTCTGTACTATTTTTTGTTGCGTTGAAGATGACTCCAAAGGGAGTCGAAACGTTCGTTTTGTAATTTTAAATTGAATAAATGATTCAATATCGATACTTGTGGTTGCGCTCTTTGATCCACGCTGACTCTCATTAGCCTATTTTCCACTCATTAATTGTATTTAAATTTTGAGAATTCGGAACTAATTAATTGTTTAATAAAATTAACAACAATTTAAATCATTTAAGGTGTTACAATATTCTTTTATTCAAACGATATCTTAAAAACTAAAACGAACGTTTCGACTGCACTTTATAATATTCAATATTAACAAACCAGGTTTTAACAAAAAATGTTATCGTAAACATAACGCACAAATTAGAAATCTCATTAGCGCAGTAACATTATGTAAGTCGTCAATGTGGGAAAAAACTTTGACATGATTAAATTGATGGTCACAAATAAAGATAACGGAAATTTTGACCATGTTGATTTTTTTTATCACGTTAACGACTCATATAATGTTACTAATGAGATTAATAATTTAATATTTTCACGATTTTTGTTAAACCATGGTTTATTAAATACTAATATTGAATATTATGAAGTGCTGTCGAAACGTTTATCTTAGATTTTAAAATGTCGTTTGACTAAAAGAATATTACGACATCTTAAATTGTTTAAATTTTGCTCGTAAGTCGTCGTTAATTTTATTCTGATTACGTTTACACTGTGATGCATCTAACTTTTTTCTAATTATATAAACAGACCCATACAGCACTGATTGTTGCACCGAAAGTTTTCGGGAAGTTTTCAACCTTTTACATTTTATGTGCATACTCCTGAAAGGATTCTGCAAAATGTCATATGAAAATTTACAGCAGAAAGGTTTCTTGATATGAAATGTTGCAATAGAAATATTTGTAAAATCTATTACATGCAATAAATTTTCAAATTTTTAAATTGGATTAGAAAATGTACTAATACGTTAAAATAGCAAATAACATTTTGTCATAATGCTTTAAAATTTTTTTTTAGTTTAAAAGTGTTTATTTTGATTTAAAAAAAATTGATGAATGTTAAATAAAGATTGTACTTAAAATTTTTATTTTTTAAAATATTTTACATAGTAGGAGTACAAAAATGTTATAAAATAAAATAATATTGTCTTACATTATGTATCCCGTTTATTAAATATTTCAGAAATTATATTTACACCTATTAATTAGATTGCAAATAATAAATAAAAACAAAATAAGATACTAATTATGTTTTACATATAATTTTTATTGTAACTTCTTAATACTTGTATAACTCTCTAAATATAATAAGTTTAAATATTATTTCTAAGGTATTTGAAATTTAAAGAACTTTAGAAATAATGTTTAAACTTATATATTCAGACGATTGCGATCAGCAATATTGCAGAAAAATTTCAGTAATTGAGGTTTCAAATGCAAAAATCGTGAACACTTTGCTATCTCACAGACATTTCAAAAATGATGCAAACATACTTTGCAACCTTTATATAATGTTTCATTTTTTTTTAGTTCAAATATTTTTGAGACATTTTTAAAAAATTTTAGTGCTGTATGGAGAGTTCTTTAGGTATTTATTTAAATTGCTGCTTCTTAAAAGTGTAATTGTGGCAAATCCATTAAGATACCTTGAATAAAGAGACTTTACATACTTAATCACTTTGGACGGTTCAAGGCCGCAACTCGCGGCGATAACAACCTTCGGCGTGGCATGATCTATTCTAGACGCCAGTTCGTTCGCTGCGAAGCCTGAAAAATATATGTACAAGTATAATTGCATTGTACTGATGATAATGAGATTGATAATATTTAATAATTTATTTATTTTTTGTTATGCAAGGTCTCTTCGCTGTCGAAGCAATATATTTTATTATGCAAGGTCTCTATACCGTTTAAGTTTGACAGTTTAAAAGACGTTAAAGATACGATTAATGAATCTTTCTGAAAAATATAGGTATCCACCTTTTACATAAAAAGTCTTTAAAATAGATCAAACATGCTAATTTTTATTGCAGTTAACTTTACATTTTTCTCTCGGCTCGAATCCATGCGACGTGAAAGAGATGAGTAATATAATAGCAGTAAAATAAAACTTGATTCACGTAACGCTTCGCGATTACCGTCATTTTATTATTACCTCCAAAGACCACCGAGTGAATTGCCCCGAGTCTAGCAGTGGCGAGAATTGCGATTATAGTTTCGGGGATCAGCGGCATGTATATAATCACCCTGTCGCCTTTGCGCACACCCAGATCCGCTAACGCGCCCGACAGTACGGACGTCTTCTCCAGAAGTTCGTTGTACGTCACTTTGCGTATTAACGATGTTTGGGGGCTGTCATGGATGAGAGCCGTCTTCTCTCCATATCCGGCATGCACGTGTCGATCTACTGCGTTGTAACAAGCGTTTAGTTCGCCACCGACAAACCTGAGTGAGAGAAAAGCGAGATCTCTGTATATATATGTCCGTTTTGCACGCACGAGTACTCCCACGAGGCCAATTAGAGAGAATGCATTCTATTAATTGTTTCTCGAGTACAGCTTTCTACAGAGTCTCACGTAATGCGTCTAAAATCTACATCTAAACAGCTTAGCGTAACATGTGAATGAATTCAAAGTGGCTGAAATCCTTCAACTTGGAATAGACTCTTCACTGAGACAAATTTCGAGACTTTCGGTGGTTCCCTAAAACGTTCAGCGATTGAAAGTACAGAGTGAAATCAACTTTAACAGAAGAGATATATAACGGAAGTTGAAAAATTGTTTGAAAATTTTCATGTTTCTTTTGCTCTATAAGCACTATACTTTTCTTAGATTATTATACGAATATTATATATTAAAAATTACAATAATATTAAAATAATATTCTGAAAATATTCAGCATTTTTAATATTTTAATATTATAGAGAACATTGTATTAATGTTATATGCTCGTTTTTGTATAATATTTGTGGTATATTATTTTAATATCCGTAGAAAATTGTGAAAATGTTCTTTGAATACTATTTTAAAAAATTGATATAAATTATAAACTTTATAATTATTACATTTAAAAGTAATAATTTTCCTGATGATTTAAAATATTAATAATATTATTTACTTCTTCATATAATATTCGCATAATATTATCAGGAGTGGATATATAATCTACTTTTAAGAAATAAATGTCGTAGTTAGCAAACGCAAATTAGTAAAGAGTAACGGTTAGGTATTAGCAATTATTGGATCTTTTGTGAAAAACAGAAGGTATATATTTAATTCACAAATGGAATATATTATCATACGTTTCGACTATACTAAGTCTTCCTCAGTTACATATGAAATTAAAAATAAAAGTAAACGCATGGACATAGCAAGAGCAAAATGAAATATAAAAGTAACGCATATTGTACAGAGGCGCAAATTAGTGACAATAATTTAAACAGGATGAAGTGGAGCTACTTAGCTGCAGTAGTCCTTTCCTTTATTTCTTTGATGTGTCATGCGTTTTGTTACACATTCTTCGTTTTAGAACAAGACCATGGTCAAAACGAACAAGAATTAGAAATTGGAAAACGATCTGTGGATGAAATCATAAACTTACAATAACAATTTCTTGAAAAAAAAAAAAAAAAAAAAATGAGAATATGTTGCAAAAAATTGGAGAATTTGAAATACCCTCATCTTTATAATATGAGAGATAATATTGCTCCTCTTAATGATGTAAATAATTAATATCATCATTGTTTATATCATAAATCAAGTTTGTATTAGCTCTTAAACTTTCTGGGTTATACTTTTATTTTATTTTAAAATTGATTTGTATTTCTATTAGAATTTTCTCAATATATTGTGTTTAAATTCCGCGGTAATTTTGGGACAAACTTCTTATTGGTTCTTTCTATATTTAGCCGCAATTATGCGCAATGTTTCACCTGGTATTCTTACACCATGGTTGTCCGTAGCTCATTGTATTGTCTTATATATTCGTAACTGGCTTCTGAGGATGACATGGAAAAATCGTATGGGTGTTAATAAATTCGGAAGCAAAGTTTGTTCAGTTATTGCCAAAGTAACACAATTAAGTCCAAAGTGAAGTGACGACATACACAACCAATGGGAAACAAAATAAATTAAATAACTGATAATCAATAAATAAGTAAAAAAAGAAAATAATAATTAAATAATTAAAAGTCAACCCTTAGAATGGGTCAGAAGTTAAAAACAGAAAAAGCTAAAAGGTAGAATTAAAAATAAATTAAATAATAAATAGACGTCGACGTATACTGAGATTGGATACTCTGATAATACGGATCGAAAGGCATCAATCAAGAGCGAGTAAGTTCATTTAAAATATTATAATACGAACAATGAAATAGCTCAGTGTTCTTTATACAATTTAAACAATTTTCCTGTTCTTTAATAGAAATCATTTCGGAAACAAGCCTCTTGTGATGAATGTATTCGTGGTCAAGAATCTTAATATTATCCCAATCCATTTTGTGATTGGAATTTACGATGTGTTTCGTAATTACAGAAATCTTATCCGGGTATAATTTTATGTTCTTTTAAACGAGTTCTCAATTGGCGTTTAGTTTGTCCAACATAAGAAGCGTTGCAATCAGAGCAACCAATCCTATAAATAACGTCTGTATTAGATAATATAGAATTGTTGTCTCTGTGTACTTTGATCAGATGATTAAGTCACATTAAACATCGGTAGCCAATTAAAGTTTTGAATTTATCAATCACCGGTGAAACACATTTTGTAAACGGACGGAAGTATGGAAAAACAATAAAGTTCCTACCCTTCGCTTCCTCGCGTTCGAAAACATTTGTTGCGATATTAAATTTTTGAAAATTAGCCAGTACGTTTATTAACCTACGGTTTTAATAAATGGTTTCGAGAGGATAACCGTTGCACAGAAGACATTTATAATAAACCTCAGATTTTTTTCATAGAAGGTAGGATGTGACAGAAACATAACACGATCCACCAAACCATAAATAACGCCAATCTTATGGCTTTCTGGATGGTTCGAAAAATATGACAAATAACGGCCCGAGAATATTTTCTTCTGGTACCAGTCAATTAAAATCTTCTCGTTTTTAACATTAAGCGAGAGATCCAAAGAATTCAAACAACGGTTCTCCTCTTGTTCAATTGTGAACTTGAGTCTATCATGGACACTGAGCTACTTCATTGTTCGTATTATAATATTTTAATAATATGAACTTACTCGCTCTTGATTGGTGCCTTTCGGTTCGTATTGTCAGAGTATCCAATCCCAATATATGTCGACGTCTATTTATTATTCATTTTATTTTTGACTTCTACCTTTTAATTTCTTTTGTTTTTAACTTCTGACCCATTCTCAGAGTTGATTTTTAATTATTTATTATTTTTTTATTTTTTATCTATTTATTAATTATTAGTTATTTCCCATTGGTTGTAGGTATTATATATGTCGTCACTCTACTTTACTTTGGACTTCATTGTGTTATTTTGAATAACTGAACGAACTTTGTCACTCAATTTATTTACACGACTCATACAATTATTCTTTCATGTCATTCTGAAAAGTCAGTTACGAATACATAAGACAACACAATGAGCTACGGACATTATTTCAAATTTTCCAACGTTTCGCAACATATTCTTATTTTTTTTTTTTAAGAAACTGTTATTGTAAGTTTATAATCTTTTATTGTGTAATTTGACCCTTTACTTACACCCACGCATGATTTCATCCACAGATCGTTTTCCAATTTTTAATTCTTGTTCGTTTAGACCCTAGTCTTGTTCTGGAACCAAGAATGTGTAACAAATTGCATGACACGTCAAAGAAATAAAGGAGCACTACTAGCTAAGTAGCTCCACTTGCATCCTGTTTAAACAATTGCCACTAATTTGCGCCTCTGTACAATATGCGTTAGTTTATATTTTATTTTGCTCTTGCTATGTTCGTGCGTTTATTTTTATTTATAATTTTATATGTAACTGAGGAAGACTTACAATAGTATAGTCGAAACGTATGCCAATATATTCCGTTTGTGAATTAGATATATACTTTTTATTTTTAAAAAGATCCAATAATTGCTCGTATCTGAGCATTACTCTTTACTAATCTACCTTTATTAATATTTCAAGAATATTAGTCAATATTAAATAAAATTGCAGCGCTTATAGGATGAAAGCTAGAAGAATCTAATACAGTTTGAAGTAAAAATCGAATAGTCTCGAAAGAATTACGATTACAGAGTATAACGATTTTTCTTCGATGATACCATTTCGTGAACGGTTCGTTGGAATTGTCCAAGACCTTGTGCCAGGGCTTGCTCCAGTCGATACAGTGGCCAACCTCGCCCCAAAATTCTTCCGGATGCTCCAATGATTTCTTATACGCATCTTCGTACGTGGAGCACTCGTTCCAATGCGGGCTCATAATGTAATCTGCAAGGAGACGATGATTAGACGACAATAAGCTTTACATCAAGCGATGCGAGTGCTTTTGACGAAACTTGCTCTCGGAAATTATCTCGCTAATTACGTTACGGGGATGCGTAGGAAAGCTATATTGAAAATCGTGACAAACTTTACAAGAGAGAAGAACTGTTTTCAGTTTGCATTAGCTCCGCATTTAATACCGTGTTACTAAAACGCATTTTCTTCAAATATCCTGTCTAAAAAAAAAAAAAAGAAAAAAAAACTGTTGACGTTTATTGCTCGCATTGAAAAGACAGTATCTAGCTAGAAAAATTTCACGACACATTATCTTATACATTTTTGTGTAACAATAACTTTTACTAGACAGCATTTAGCTAGCACAATGTGCAGGTTAACATGAATTTTTATCCTAGATCCTGTATTGTAATGTAAACTTTTATTCGATGTAAATTTTTGCACGTTAGCGTGTTTACTCGGCTTTTATCGGATTGTCTCTTATCACGGAGGTTTTACATTTCGAGCAACTTGCATTAAATTTCGCTTCTTACGCTCCTAATTTGTCTTATCGCGGTACCTCTTATTAATTATTCCAGTCGACACGATCCTAACTGCCTCCTTTTCCCTATACATCGCCTCGTTTAGTCAGATGACGGTGTAAAATGAAATATTTCAGAACACCCTCTTCTTGGGCATTCTCGCGATGATACCGTCTTGCCGCCGACACTTTTTACTTGGCGTGAATAATTTATTTCCGACGCGTCGCGCATACATCGCGCTCTACAGAACTAGAAGTTCGTACGGTAGTTGTCTATCTGGGACCGCTGCCGCGCCGCTTTTCTTCGGCACGATCTCGCCTCGCGTGTTTGTTTCCGCGTATCCGTGAATTACGGGGAGAAATACGGACTGTGCGACACGCCGTCTTAATACACCCCCGGTTGGCGAGGTCGTAAATATCAAAGAAGGAGAACCACACCTTTCCGTCTCACTCCGATTCTTCCCACGTGTAACCACGCATCGCCGCGCATCCCATGGGGCCATCACCGCGATATTTATCCGTTACGGAGAAATGTAACGCGACTGGGGAACGGTGACTGGAAATGAAAACGTTCGAGACGACAGCTCGAATCTCCTACGGACGCTAGATTACGTTTCTTCTTTTATTTATTCATTTAGTTAGTTTAAATAAAGATACGAAAAAAATCTGCTCGGGGGATGTGACAGAGAGATTAAGGTCCCTCGATCGTGCGAACATAGCGAAAATCGAAATCGTCGTGTAGTATGGTGGAGAAGCATATTCCTCGATAGAAATTTATTCTGTATTCGACGCAGTATGAAGCTTCGAATGTAGGTACTCTCGCGGAGAAAGATAGAACCAACGATAGAAAGAAATTTGTTTGTGAACTTCAAATTAAAAAGTTGATTTTGAATGATTTAACTGAGAATGGGATAAGAACGTTATTGTTCTATGGACGCTACAATATTCTTAGAATGTTATACGAAAATTATTAAAAATTGAAAGCATTAAAATAATATTTCGAGAATATTGTTCAATATTTTTAATATTATTTTAATATTAAATTAAGGTACCCAAGCCGAATAAGGCCCACTTAACTTATTTTATTTTTTATAAATTCTATTTACAAAGATATTGAAATAAATTAAATGAGAATAAAATGTTTATTTCAACCACTCGACAAAATAAAATTATCTTCTATATAAAACATTTTTAAGTAAACAAAAAAGAAATGTTTTTAAACTCTGACATTGGGCCTTATTAAATTCTTGTGCTTTTAATAAGGCCCGAATTAAAAATAAATTGAAAATGACAAAGGAATTAAGTATTATTTTTCAACTCACTGTTAAAATGATTATTAATCACAAATATGAAATCCTTTAAGATCTATTGTACTAGTAAAACATCACAATTATTTTTAATTTTGTCTATAATTAATATTTTAACTTTAAGAAATTCTGACTATTTTAGTGCAATTTTAGCTTATGAAAAGTTAGTATCATTGAAAATCGTTAGTCTGTTGCAAGCCACATACATAATAAACAAATGACAATAGCTATAACGATAAATGTACAAGTGGGCCTTATTTATTAATACATTATTTATAAAAAAGTATATTTATTCCAAAAAATTAATATACATATTTGTTTTTTCCTACAATTAGAAAGTTGAATAATATTATAATATGTTGTAATAAACCATAAAATAATGTATACTTATTAAATTTACAACACATTTTTATAAAAACGAATGATTTACCGACTTTGTTACAAACTTTTGTTGCACTGAATAAACGTGTTGCCTCCGGTATTAATTTCCTATTCAGTCTTTATCTACTTCCTATGACATATCTTTTAAGCATATATTTCAAACATAAAACGGGTTTTTAAATGGTAAATTAAAAAGTGGGCCTTATTTAGTACTGGGCCTTATTCGGCTCAAGTACCTTATAAGAATATTGTATTAATGTTATATGTAGTCAACTTATATATTCAAATTAGGACATAAAACGTAGGAAATGCGAGTCAAACGCGGTAGTGAGTGCGTCAATAATAACATATATTTCGCTTTTAGTACATCAATGTGCATACAAATATCGGACGTGTCCGGAGTATGCACATTGATGTACTAAAAGCGATATATATGTACTATTATTATTAACGCATTAATTACCGCGTTTGACTCGCATTTCCTACGTTTTATGTCCTAATTTTAATATTGCTGAGTCTATGTTAAACATTTTCATTTATATATTCAAGTTAACGTAGAGAATAACATATAATTTTGTAACATATTCAGATCAGGTAAACTTAAAATATTCGGTAAATTTTGAGCATAGCGTACCACTCTCCGATTCGTTTATAAATCATATTTTATGTATTTTGAGACGCAGATGCCGAATCCATTTAACAAAAGAAGAACTGTCACCCTTGTTTTGTTTATTGGGTAATCGTGCGTAATATCTCTGCTTTTAAATTCGACTCTACAAAGTAATGAAAACGAGAGTGACAATATTTTTCCGATAGAGATGTTTCCTTTAGATTGAATAACAACACGACAAAATCGGAAGGGAGATTCCTGTATTTGAAACTTGTACAAAATTGAGTTTTAAAGTAGATTCTGGACGTCGCTTGCGATCGTGTCTGCGGACAAATTATAATAATCCTGCCCATTTGACCTTTCTCTCAGACAAGAACACGGTCTATCGCTAAGATCAAAAATATGCTGAAAGATTAGTGGCCATCTACGAATATAATAATTTATTGATCTCGGTAAATCACTCACCTGATGTTATACGTATTTCTACCGATCGCAAAAAGTGCTACACGTCATAGCTATAAATTCAAATGAGTATGGCTTTTGATTTTATATAATCCTAAGCAAAACAACAGATCACAATAATGTCAAAATGGTGTTAAAATTAATCGTAAAATCTGATCGAAAAGTGACTTTTAATAAGTTATTATCATTTTAACGCCATTATGATGATTGTTTATTCTGTTTGGAATGTTTATGATTTTAAAATTTTTTGCGAATATTTTTCTTTCAAAAACAAGTGCAAACATGTGTATAGTCTGACAAAATGTATAAATTGTCATGCATTATTTGCTGTTTCTTCAAATTTATTTTAGATTATTAGTTTTTATTTTTCTTATATTTATTCTTGAAATTCATTGTTGCTGCACTATATGAGGGGTTTTCCTAGTGCCGGACGTTTAAGCTTTATCTTAAATAAATTTAAAAAAATATATATTATATTCTTTATATTCTGCATTATTTATTAAGTTAACAACAATAGAAATTAAAATGAAGCAGTAAAATAGTCAACATTACCCTAATAGTCAACTTAATGATTTTGAGAGATTATCAAGTGACACCTAGTATCGGACACAGTAAAACTTACTAATATAACTCAGAAGAGTTTTAATATAATTTGCAGTAATTTGCAGTAAGTTCTTGATTAGATTTTATACAATTTACTTTGTCAAAGTGCTTCTTGCAATGCCATCATATCTCTCTCAGACTAATTTCTTTTACTAGAATTTTCTGAAGTGCAATTTTCATCCCACGAACCTTTCTTTTTACTATTCACGTTGCTTAGGTGTATTCTTTAACCACTAAAACCAAATTAATAAATATCAATAGAAATAGAAACGCAAGATTGATATTTGTATTGTTCGGCAATAGGGGAAATCGTTCTGTCCGGAACCAGGAAACAATAAACCCATCTAAAAAAAAAATTCTTTTTACCAATTGCGTACACAAAATATAAAGGTTTTATTATTATATTTATAAAAAAAATACTAAAAAATATAATAACGCAACTCACACGTCTTTAAAACACTCAAATTGGTAGATATCACGATTTATAATTTATACGATGCACCGGCTTTCCATTAAACTCAACGATCTATCAATTTCCTCAACTATGTACACGTAATTGTAACGTCTCGAAACCTAATTGTTTGTTCTTCATCTTTTTGGCTTACATGGAATAATGACGCGGTGGCGATTTAACTGTTATAGATATAGCTAATGTCCGGTATTAGGTGCCGTCCGGCGTTAGGGCAACTCCCCCTACCCTCTAAACCACAGGCTGATATCATCAAAATGAACGATATCATTAGAAACTCATGACGTATTTCTTCAGCAACGCAGAGTCTCGCAATTTGTTAACAATGCCTTTTTTTAATTCTTTTTTTTACGAAAGCGCATTTACTTCTGACGTTTTACATTTAGTTCGTTCCCTCGAGAAATTTCTTCTGCTCAGATACACTCTACTTCTCTCTCCATTTCCACTATGTGCGATAGTACTTTCGTACTGTCAGGGGCCAACAGCGTGCATGCCACTGGCGAATTTCGATTGGCCCCTGCTACGAATTGTAATAGATTCTTATAGGGGTTTTAGCAAGTATGTCCTGCGTTTAACGGAAGGGATTGCCCTCCATAGGAATTGCACGAGTTATGTATAAGCCGTTATCTTTCCCCGGGGCTCGCAGGTAAAGTATTTCCCCCATAAAGAAAAGAAATACTTCTGTACTGTACTGAGAAAAGAAAATTGTTAACTTCACTAAACTTTTTAACTTTATTAAATTTCTTCAATTCAAATATTTATATATTTAAGTTAAATATATAAATGTTTATAAATTAGAGTTCAAGTATTTTATGTAATTGAATTAAACGTTTACTTGAACTGAAGAAGTTTAATCACGTTGAAAAATTTAGTCAATTTAACAACTTTTTTCTCCGTGTGTATGCCAAATAAATATATAAATTATTTTGCAAAAAATTTAATAAGCACGTAGTATTTGTACAATAAGCTTATAATTTTTTTTTCAAAGCGTATAATATTTGTACAATAAGGCTTATACAGATGAATAAAAATTCTTTATATATTGAGAAAAACAGAGAGAGAGAGAGAGAAGAGAGGAAAAATTATTTTAAAGTATTACGTGTAAAGTTCTGATGAAGATAAGCAACAGCGTGAATCAGCTAGCAGATGAATATTTTAGCTTTATGTCTTCCCGTACAAACACATCTTCTATGAAAGTCCTTCGGAGGTTTGAGACCTAGAAGTTCTCGGGATGTATCAGGTTGCGTGGCCTTATTTCAGAGAAATAAGAATCCAGATAGCAAGCTGACGGTAAATAACATCAGCTTGCTACCTGTGAAGTTACGCCATCTCGAAGTAACTTTATTTGATAGAACTCGCAGAAGCGAGTCCTGACAACAGCGAACCGAATAACCGATCAACGTTCGTCAGATCCCCAGGTCCAAGATGCATAATACACTTAACAGCAAAATTAAAGGATCAGCTATATTCCGATTCCGAAAAATAGGCGTAATTCCAGAGAGTATAATTATGTCAAAAATAATGTTATAAAAAATGTTAAAAAAAGCATTTTAAAGCTTGAAATTTTTAGTTTTGAGATTGATAAGTCTTTACACGATTTACAGATTGCAAAGTTTGTAAAAAATTTTGAGATTTGACACATCCCCATTTGAACCCACGTAACTTCGTAAACAATCTGTAAATCGTTTAATGACTTATCAATCTCAAAACTAAAGATTTTAAACTTATTTCTAACATTTTTTTCCAATCACTTTTGACGAAGTTACACTTTCTTGAATTACGCCTATTTTTTGAAGTTAGAATAAGCGATTCTTTAATTTTATTATTGAATGTATATAAGAAAATTGACCAATCAGAGACCTTCATTTATTTTCTGGAAAAGAAAATAAAGGAAGATTTTGATTGATTAATTTTCTTATGCGCGCGTTATGCAAGCGTCTGTACTTTCGCCTTTAGTTGTAAAATAATTTAACGTCTGATCTAACGGAAAGAACAATTTTGCTGAAACACAGAGCTGTAAATAATTATGTTGAACCATTGAAAAAATTATATTGGAAGTTTAAGCTGGTTGCTAGAATGTCAAATGTATTTTTATAATGTTATTATGTTTGAGAGCAATGTTATTATGCTTGAGAGTTCTATATAATTATATTGATGGTAAACCAACATAAAATTACTTTTTGCTGTGTATCCTAGCTAAATTTTTAGATGTTGCAGTAAAATCTTTTTGTGTAGAAAGACAAGCTTTATTATTGTATTTCTGGATGATGAACTCTTATCTTGCTGTTACACATTAGGTAAATTACACATTAGATTAAATTTAATAATGTTAATCTACTATTTTATTGACATTTTATTAATTATAAGGCACGTTTTTCACAATAAATTTTGCAATAAATTTTCACAATAAGATTTTATAAAATTTGATTATTATTCTTCAATTTTCACTTCTTTCGTAAGTTTAATTGATTATTATTAGCATCACTGATATTAAATATCAATTTAATTAAAGCGCGAGATTGTGTTCTCGGTTTTTTGCATAAGACTACTGAGATTTGTTTCAAGATCGAATTGTTATCAACACTTGACGAAGCATGTGACAAATGCATATAAATGCACTTGCAAATTAATATAAAGTTATATGACTCTATTTGATAACTAGAAATGTTGAATTATTTAATCCACGTTATATCATGAGTTATGATTGGTTCAGAATATAATCTTATTAAAAACTTTTTACGGGAATAGAAAACATATCGACAAATCCTATCCCATTGATGATTGTATCTACTCTTAATTTGTATCTGACGTGCGTAATTTGTGAAGAAGAACAGGCGGAGAGAACGATATGATACAACAACGAGAAAATAGCAGATGCGCCCAATAATTTAATTCTAAGCACTTGCGTCAACAGATCTCCATTATCGATGGAATCCGCCGTGATCGATGCTAATCGAGCGAATATCAAATTAAATCTGAATGCGTAGTAAAATTTTTTGTAAGTGCCATGTATTTTCAAGGCTACTAAAGTAAACAGCACGTTCAGTGTTGCACGCAGAGAAAAGATTAGCCAACAAAGCTAAAATTTAGTTGTAACAACTAAGATGTGTCTTTAAAATAGGGACAGCTAATATCGTTGCTGCCGAAGCTAAATTTATTAGTTATTAAAATTAGCAGTTACAGCAAGAAATATTGGCTGCCAGAATCAAATAATGTTTAGTGAATGCGTATAGTTTTACGCTTCTAAGTCCCACTATAATATAGTTTCACGCTTCTAAGTCCCAGTCTACAATAGGTGTAGTAAGCCTTAAGCCATAAGAAATTGACCAATCATAGTTGAATATGAGGAGAATAATCGACCATGGTCAATTTTTACGATTTAAGGCTTGCAACATTAATTGTAGACCGGGACTAAGATATTGAGGAATAATTGTCACTTATTTAGCTACACGCGTTAAAACACACATTTTATTTTAGTTAATAAAACTGTATTTTGCAGCAAATATATACTTTATCTTTAATAGTCAATTTTTAGCACTGATAGAAAATATCGAACTAGCTACTGATATTTACTACTTCTAAGTCATTTTTTTTCCGTGTGCAGTAATATAAAAAGCTTTCGTTACACCTTCGTATAATTCTTAAACGAGAGTTATATCAGTTGAATATCTTTTTTCTCTATTTTGCGCGCACGCACACACACACACACACACATACACACACACACATGTAATATTTCTTATTAAAATATTGAAGAAACGGTTATTGAACAGATCTTATGGTTATGAAACAGATTTTACTGTTATTGAACAGATTGGATTAATAAATTAAAAATTAAAAAGACTTTTAATATTTTAAAAATAAATAATTAAAAAGGATGAGTTAAATCGAGACTCACAATGTGTTAAAAAAGTCGAAAAAATGATACGAAAAGAATTACGAGAGTCAGCGCAAAAATTGTTGCTTGATTTTAATAATATTTTACGTATTTAATGTCACAAAATTACACACACACACACACACACACACACACACACACACACACACACACACACACACACGCACGCACGCACACGCACACGCACACGCACGCACGCACGCACGCACACACGCACGCACACAGGCACGCACACACGCACGCACACACGCACGCACACAGGCACGCACACACGCACATACATACATACATATATATAATATAATTATATGCATATAGTAAGCACAATGTCGATTTTCAAATTTTGTACTTGCTGTTGAGAACGATTTTGAAATATATCAAAACGCGTCGAAAAAAATTATAATTTATGTGTCGGTATTATGTAAATAATTAAAGCACCTATGTATATAATTAATGTATGCAATTTTGTGACATTAAAAATGTGCAATACTTAATTTAATTGCCCAGTAATTTTCGCATTGACTCAAATGATTAAAAATTAAAAAGAGGTTATATAAAGATTATATAAAGATCATAAATGTAATATTTTAAACTATGTAAACTTTTATAATATAATTCTTGCAATAAAGTCTAATTTGTAATAAAATTTAATATTTACAATTTTGGTAACAAAGACAATCGTTCAATTATTAATTATTAAAATAATAATTATTACAAATTAACTGAACTAATAAACTCATGAAAGGTGTAAAAATAAGAAAATTGTATAAGAATGTTTGTTTTTTTATCACCGACAGATATCTACTTACAACTTTATCGCTTTATCGTCGAAGTTTTGCGTCGAAAAATATTTTCACATTTTTTAAAAATGTTTCTTTACTAAATTTAGTTTGATTTAAATTTACCTTTTCGTTTTGACACCATAATTAAGCAGGATTATAACACTATCACGTTGTCCGATAAAGAATCGAAGCTGAATCACAACTGCACAAAAAGTTACCAAAGGGTGACAAATCAGAAAATGACACAGTAATTACATCTCGCACTTGTTTATTAGTTCCCTCTCCCGTTTCCGAACTTATCACTGCGTTAAAAAAAGAAGAGGGGAAAATGCAATTTTAAAATACACTAGCATGCTAGTATGAGTAATAGTATACTAGTACAAGAAGTCTATTACCAAGTAATAAACTTCGTTGCTAATTGTTATGCCGTTTAGTTGTCAGTTTAGTGCAAAATATGAAACATTAACATACTCTTAATTTAATTTTTATTGATAAAAATGCATACAACAAATTATATATACATTGAGAGATATTTAGAAATATATCGTCTTTTAAATAAAATTCTGAGATTAATAGCGTGGAATATGATGTATGAAAGCACGCCGGTATTGTGTAGACAAGTCATTTTCATAAATTAACAAGATATGTTAAAAAGTGTAAAATAGTTTTAAAGAGTTTAAAATCTAGAATTTAAATTTGCAAAACCACTCCAGGGGAACAAGTAAGTCTACAATGTTTTTAATGAATATTTGGATGAAAGTATTTTATCTATCTGTTGAAAAGTTAATTGAAATATATGATGAAATATATAATAAATTTAAATTTTAATATTGGCGTTTAAAACGGATTCACTTGGGATATGCACAAATTAACTCGACAGAGTCGCAGCGCATAAACTTTTACAAGCATCTAGTGAGTCGTCAAAAAGAAAAAAAATTCTTTTGATTCAGAAAATCGTAGGCGACGAGAAATGAAAATTGTTATTACAGTATTAAACGGAGATAATAACAGGCTAACGGAAACATTCCTTAATATACTCTTACGTTGATAAGATTTGACATCTCAAAGGAACATCTCATGCTCTGTTCCATCTTTATTTGCTTTGAATTGTCTGAATTGTAAAAACATTATATACAGCGTTCTGTCCGTTGGCGATGTTAAAAACAAGACTGACAGTCTTTCGAATCCCACCTCGAATACAAGTCGATGCTACTGTGCGAGAAACACAAGCTCTAACTATGGTTATTTCACGCTCTTGTTATGTATAACTTTACTATTGTGACTCACTATGTTTTTAACATCACCAACGGACAGAACGCTGTATATAACGTTTTCATGGTGAGTATTCACATCTCTGATACCGATGTCAATGATATCATTTCACAACTGGATGGACAATCGCAATATCTCTGATAAAAAAATGTCTGTATGCGTTCCAAGTTAACCTTTTGTAGTTGGATTGTAATTTTTTTATATTCTAATTGCGCTAACTTTTTCATGAATTTCTAATCATATTGCATACTATTACATGTTGAAAAAAGACAAGAGAGCTTGAAACGTACATGTTGGAATGAATAACTTTTAGTTAATTATATATCTTTGTATTAACCATCTACACATTGTTGCTTTTTTTCGACCTATTTATTAATTTGACACTGCGGGTGCACATATAGGGCTCGTATTACATTTTAATAACTTTTAACTTTAACTAGTTATTTTTGAAACACAAACTTTAATTTATTAACTTTTTTCTTAAACTTTTTATCTATATAAAAGAAAAAAATTAACAGAAGACGTATGTTCCTACATAAAAATTAATATTTTTTTTTGTTATTTCATATAAACTTAATTTACAAATAAAACATTAAAAATTGGTTTGATAATTCATAATTGTTTTAAGTAAACTAACTTTCAAGATTTATGAATTTCTAATTTAATAAAAATAATGCTTTTCAAAATTAACTTTAAATTTAACTTAAGTTAATTTAATTTTAACGTACCTTTTAATTAAGTTTGTTACAAATTAGCTAAGTTGAATATAGAAATTGACGAAGTAATGGAATTGCTGTTATTGTTTCGGCCGAAGAAGATAGTGAGAGACAACGCGTACTTAGGCAAAATGAAGAGAGTCGTTCGTTCGCGCGAAATCTCAACTGCCGCTTAGCTGATTCTAAGCATCGGCTTCTCGACAAACACGCAAGAAACGGATTTCTTACTTCGTCAAATCTTCCGAGAAAGGGAATCCTAATCCGACGCTATCAATCCTGTCGCTTGAGAAAGAAAAAGACAGTAGAGCTCCTCACGCATCTTTCTTATTTGACGCTGGGTCGAGAGAGAAAGCATGATGTGACGTAGACTTATGACAACTGCGGTGTCCTCGCCGTTACGGATATCGATCGAGTACACGTGTATTGGTCGACGATAGTTAGCGTGCACGGAGCGCCGTTACATCCTATTAGGGTTTTTCTACTAAAAAATATTCTCGTTTTTGTTGGCGATGGAACAAAAATTTTGCAATATTGCGAGAACTCGGCGATCCCTGATCAAAAATTTAATGATTATGTAGTATTCATTCATAAATTTACTACATACAGCAAAACCATAGAACTGGCTATTTAGGCATTCACGAGAAAATAATAAAATATTTCTAGCACCTATAGTAACATTACGGAAGAAGAATTACTAGTTAGCTGCATAGCATGCGTGGAAAAATGTTGACTACTCAAGCAGAACAAGGAGTCATCACGACATCAAAATGATGTCAAAGTGACTACATAATGATCATTAAAAGTCACTTTTCAATCAATTACGTTAATCATTTTAATGTCATTTTGACACAATTGTATCAAATTAGTATAACATAAAAATTATTTTTACAACTTATATATATAACAATTTTTAAAAAATATTAGTAAGTTTATAAATGCTCTTTTATTAGAGGAGAAGAGGGTAATATGGCACCCATTTTTATTTTATTGGATAACTTTGTGAATAATCAATATTTTATATTAAAACTTGAACGATTATATTTGTCAAAGTGTTGTTTAACAGATTCCAGACTCAAAGTAATGAAATATTTATTACTTAGGACGTAATTTATAAAAATGTGAAGCACTGCATAATCGGTGGAAAAGAAAAAGTGGTGGTAATATGGCTAGCCCAAAAATAAAGTGAAAAACTTGACTTTTTTGTAAAAAACACAGTATTTTATTATAAAATCATATATTTTGTTGAAACAAACTATATACAATGCCTACAATGTAATGCTGCGAAGCTTCAAAACAAATAAATCCTAACTTTGGTCATAATATCACAAACATTAATGCTTACAATATAATTGCACGAAGTTTGAAGACAAATATTAACTTTGGTTATGAAATCACAGACATATCTATTTAATGTCTACAAAGCCGCGAAGTTTCAAAACAAATAAAAGTTGTCTTTGATTTGAAAATCACAAAGTATAAAAAAAAGTTTTATCAAAATAAACTAAAATGTTTTAATAAGCTTTTATAAAGTTTATGAAATTAAAGTTAAATAAACTTGTAACTAAAAACAAGAGAAAAAAATTATTTGCAAAAATTTTTTACAAAATATACGATAGTTCAAAGATTAAAAAATGGAAAAATATACAGGACCTCCAATCAGTCAGAAACTTGACATGAATTTTGGAGAAAGATCATTGCTGGATGAAAATTTTAAGGGAGAATTTACGAACGCTCTTCTTGCTGCCAGATTTATTTACGAAAAACAGAATCTGTTAACAAATAATCCTCCTGAAAAAATGAGCTCTGTCTCTTTGGCTATGGCAAATGAAATAAGTAAAGCAACAATAAATGTGCTCAATGAAGGTGTAATTGTAATGGAAGAAAAACTGATTTTGTTCAGTGAAGACGATGGTGAAGAAGATTTTGAGGAGGTGTGTTTTATTGTTTCTTTTACAATTGCAATGATATTTTATTAAATTTCCTGATAATTGCAAAAGCACAACTTTTTCATTTTTTTTTAGTGTACAGATGATCCAACGGTCGATCCTGATTATAATCCAAAAGATTTTGAAGAACCTTCATGTGAATATATTCCGTTGGAATATAAGCAGAAAGTTGTGGCTCTTGCCGAAGCACATCCAAAATGGAGTTTGGCCAATCTCCAGAAAAAGGGTGCTCATCGATTGAAAAGAAAGGATTACCTTAAGCGGTGGAAGGAAGACGTTAAAAAAGGTGGAACGCGAATTGACAAATTAAGAGCAATAGATTCTGAAACTTACCACCGTTTCATCGAAGCAAGACGCTCTTTGGAGCAGGTAAAAAGCAACAAATTTATCGCAATAAACTTTTTTTGTTATTTTTAAAAATATTATTTCACATTCTGCTATTACATTTGCTCTACGTAGCGTATTTTTTTATGTAAATGAAATATTTATAGATTACTACTAGGACATTGCAACAATGGGCGATGACAGCAGCTTTCCCTTTCCTTTCGGATGACTTTCGGTTTGAAGCTAGTTCTACATGGGTAACAGTTTTCAAGCAAAAGCATAAAATAAAGCAGCGAAAAATTACAAAATATGTGAGTAAAAGAGACATCGCTACCATGGAGGAAACAGTAGAAGCTGCAGAAAAATTTCAGAGACAAACGAGAAAACTAATTTCTAAATTTGATTTGGATCTTGTGATCAACACAGATCAAACAGGTTGCCAATATCAAATGACATATAACAGATCATAGGACTATCAAGGAGTTAAAACCGTATTAGTGAAAAAGCAAAGTTTGAATAAGATAACTCATTCATACACCGCACAGTACAGTATAACTGCGTCAGGCAAGTTGCTTCCCCGAGTCTTTTTGTGCCTACAAGAGCCCACAAATAAGTTTGGCCCTATAGTTTCAAAAGCTATAGAGAAATTACAAGCAGAATTAAAAAATGTTGTAGTTACTTGTTTTAAA
Source organism: Solenopsis invicta (assembly GCF_016802725.1). Classification (NCBI taxonomy): domain Eukaryota; kingdom Metazoa; phylum Arthropoda; class Insecta; order Hymenoptera; family Formicidae; genus Solenopsis; species Solenopsis invicta. Next base: position 28,578,399 of record NC_052666.1, on the reverse strand, counting down.
TCAGGAAAATTAACAAAATATTTATATGAAGAATTTCTAAAAAGTATTCTCGTGCCATACGTAAAAAATGAAAAATTTCTATTAATTATTGATTCTTGGGAAAGGCAAACAGATTGCAGTTTACATGATAATATTTGAAAATGATTCTGGAGAAGCGACTTGTACATTAAAATTCATTCTTCCTAAATGTACGCCTCTTTGTCAACCGTGTGACGTATATTTTTATCGGCAGGTTAAAATTTTGATAAAACGTTTACAAAATAATTCTGCGTTATTAAAAGATCAGCGAGAAATAGCATCGCGCGAAGATGCCATAAAAATACATTCATTGGTTCACTATCAATTAAGCGCTCCCGTCTTTTCTCCCATGTTAAAGTATGCTTGGTTTGCTGCAAAATTAATACAGGATAAATCAGTTTTTTTAAATGTAAACGACGTCTGCTTTCCTCTAGCACTTTTGAAAAAGAATTGTGCGTGTTGTGATATATCATTTATAAAGTGTGCATGGTGTGAGCAAAATCTTTGTTTCACGTGCTTCTATGACAAGTATCATCCAAATAATTGTAAACAATTTGTACAAGACGTTGATAGTGATAACGACGATAAATAAAAATGTTAGCACATTATTACGCATTTGTTTGTACTTTTATATTAAATTATAATTATGTTTAAATAGTGGCCTAAAATTTCATGAGATAATACAACGAAATTGTAAATGTAAATTTAAAAGTATACAAAACAAAATTGTTGCTTAAATTAACTTTACTTTATATAAATAAATTTCATTGTTAGATTGCATAAAAAAAAAAAAAAAGAATGCCAGGAATTGAACTCGGATCGACAGCGCGGTAGTCGCGCGCTTAAACGCTGAGCTACGCTATCTTCTTGCCGAGTGATGTAACAGAACTGATATATAAGGAACGCCATATTTTTTACAATAATTTTGTACAAAAACGGTTAAAAGGTGCATCCTGTCCTTTTACTCAGGTAATCTTCTGATAGAGTATTATACTATAAAAAATTCTTGTTCAAATCGGTGACCCGAACATTGCGTTGTCCCCTTGTGAATTGTAAGCCGCTGTTACAGCTGTATAGTATATTGTAATTGTAGGAGATAGTCGAACTTCATCTTCCACGTTTACAACCAACGCTGTTATAAGCATGGAAGATGAAGTTTGACCACTTTACAACAACGTTTACGCAAATGTAGACTGAGTTTAACAGCACAAGATATCGTCCGTCATTCGATAATACATGTACAAGTACGACATCATGCGCTGTTATAGAAACAAATAAAATATTGTAAAATACATACATTTAAATGATGTTGTGATTTTATCCGGAAATCTCCAACATAATAAGATAGCGAATAATTACGGCCTGGCGAATCAGCAGAGTAAATGCGGCCGAATGTGCGAGCGATAATCTTATTATACGTAAAATATACGGGGCAGAGTACAAGTAAACAGATAGCCACGAGTACGAATAAAAATAAGCGAACCAACATAGCACAAATAGGCGGACGAACAAGAGCTTGTACGAACCGGTAAATAGGCATGAACAGGTAGACGGATTATATCATAGGTTAGGTGAGATTAGACTCGGCGTGCGCCGCTATCCTTGTTTAACAGCGGGTATGCGATAAAGATAAAATGATATCTCAATGCAGTTATCAATCGACTTATCGATCAAATATTTCGATATGAAAATCTTGATAGCAGCCATATTACGAGGCCGCTTAGGTAGCTGCATATCGAAAATCTTACAGTATTGAATAATTTTGTATAACTCGAAATATGTATAGCTAAATAAAAAGCAAAAATATAAAAAAACACTCGAATATATATATTCATGTGATAATACGCTCTCAAGATTAAAAAAATTAAGGAAATATGTGTAATTAAATGTTAAAGTATACTTTGTCAAAAGTTTCGAAATGCTCAAAAGTAACACTGCCTTATAATAATTGTCGACTGTTGTGTATTAGCATATTAATGCCATTAAAAAACAGTGGGCTACTAAATGAATAATTTCATAAACAATCATTAAAATTTGTCATCTAATAACGGAGATAATAGCGGTAGCCATAATGTCTACAGCAGCCATAATACCCTCTTCTCCTCTATCAATTCAATTCAATTTTCTCAAGAATACAAAAGATATAGTCGCCATGAAAATTGACAATAAGAAACGTAAAAAAAAAGTGTTAAAATTGTGACATATTTTTTGTGTCCAAATTCAAGTTAATATAATTGTAGAGAAGCATGTTTGAATTTATTAATTTTTTTTAATACTACACTTTACAAAAAAAAAAATCTCGTCCCGAGGAATCGAACCTGAAATCTTCAGCATAACAGTCAAGAATCATGAACATCCAGCCAGAGAGGTCTGTTTACAATTCTTCTTCCGTAATAATACTATAGCTGCTGAAAGTATTTTATCATTTTCTCAATAATGCTTGAATAGTCGGTTATACACATGTGTAATAATAATAATAATAATAATAATGTATCTGTATTGAAAATATTTATTCATAAAATAAAAATATTTACTCATCAAAGTCGATAGAAATAAAAACTATGTATAAATGAGTTTCTTTTGGCAATAAATGTAATAGAGCTGATATCTTTTTAGGCACACAAGCCTGAAAAGATATAAGCTTAGATTCAATCCAATCAGTCGATAAACAGATCGATTCCTTCGTCCGACTTGAACACTGCCATCTGTCACAATACAGGGCAACTAATTTTCTCTTTCTTTTGCTGCGATCAGCTGAGATATACCAGCATCGGACCGGACATATGCTCACAAATTTTTGCAGACAAAAATCTTTTTTTTTAGACTTCTAAGCCAAATTTTGAAAAATCTACTTTGTTCCGGCATCTAATTTGGAACTCATAGTACACTCACTTTATACGAAAAGACCGTTAAATATTTGTATGAAGTGAATATTTGTCACCCGTTGAGACTCTAGATTACAGAGCCAGTTAAGATTAGATAAAAAAGATATAAATTCAATGTTTTCGGCATAAAGTGAATTACTATGAGGTCCATTAATGTCTATACTTTCATTGACGAGAAGGATTTTGAAATCTGTAAATGCAATTACAAGAATTTTGTCTGCAAAAATTAATCGTGTTTAGTCGGTAAAAAAGGACCGTGTTAAGCATCCCCTTAATACTGCGGATACGAGGCCGGGCAATTTAGTCCGCATTGGTCTCACTGTGTACATCGCAATATTAAATACAGTCCATTATCTTACACTCTATCCTGAGTCGTAATTTTTTACGAAACTCGAGACAAAGTTAGTTTTTTGTTTATGTAACTTTTAGCGTAACTAAAAAATTAATTTGATACCCCATTAACTTTAATCTAATTTAATTTAAAGAATATGTTAACTTACCCAGCTCTAGAATCAAACTATTTACTAATGACATGTACAACATTTGAAATTAGAATGTTTCCTTGTTTAAGAAATAGAGAATATCTATATCTTATCAGAGAAAATTAAATTAAATTAAAATAATCGGTATGTGCCGGATATGATTCAGACTTTTCCAAGGTCGGCAAAATTATTTTAAGTACGAAGGTAACATAACATAAATATGCAATTCAAATTTGCAATCAAACGTTACTAGTTTATTACGTCAAAGTAATCAAGTTTTATAAAGCCTTAAAAACAAATCGAAAAAAAAAGAGATTTAATAGCGGGAAAAACACGGTATAATTACTAATAAAAATTTATATCTGTGTATTATTTATTTATTTATTTATTTATTTTTTCATATCATTCATATTTATATTAAACAAACGACATGTGGGATTGACTTGACATTTGTACGTCACGCACACATAAACATGAAAGTTGCATATGAAATGCAGCAGAGAGAAAATATTGTATTGATTACACATGAAACTCGAATACGAACCGTACAAAATGTTCTTGTGAAAAAGAAAGAAGAAAAAATTGTTTTATTGTATGTGCGTTCGTGCTTTAAATTCATATTTAGTTGCAAATTGAATTTATTTATGAACTAATAGTATATAATTAATTTTATTTTATCTAAAGTAACCTTGTGTCACTTTTTCCAAGAAAAATTATTAATCACGCATATTTAGTACTTTTTTCTTTTCTCATTACGCGAACTTGGCATTACATTTAAATAAAATAGAAAGACACAGTTACCAAATAAACTCTGCTGAGCAACATAATTTCGTTCCTAATTGCTGTATGCCATTCAGTTCATCGGTATAGTATAAAATATCGAAACGTTGACACTAAATAGTCTTTGGCCCTAAAAGGAATTCTGGATAAAACGCGTGGGATGCGTACAGGATCTACGTTATCTCTGAAAGCACGTCTACGAACGGCTATCATGTATAATTATTTACGATTATGATCTTCCGAAAATAGTCTGATATCATCCGTGTTGGAAGCGTTATATACGAAACAGATCACTCATTTATGTTACATCTCAAGTCGTCGAGATTGTTTATATCTTGTCAACTTATGCGTGCATTCTCCTCAATATATAACCGTTATATACGTAGTGTCGGTACTGATGTATGGCTTTGAAGCGTGGACTCTAACAAAAAATAATAGGAAGCAACTAGAGTGTTTTGAACGTAAAGTATTACGTAAAATCTTCGGAGCAGTTAAAGATAATTGGTTATGGAGGAAGCGATACAATCATGAAGTATATGAATTATATCAGGACCTGGATATCATGAAGACAATTAAGATAAGCCGCCTAAGATGGGATATATGCTAAGAATGGATCTTAACGATCCATTACGAATTTATTAATTTAAAAGTTATTAATTATTTGATCATGCTTCAAAATCTAATGGAGCAAAGATACGGAGAAAGATCCAGAATGCGCTACGCATTCCTCCTGGAGGACGTGGAGGAGGATGCTTACGAGGCATTGGGGTGAAAGGATGAAGGAGGGGATGCGTGGAGATCCTGGAGCAGGCCAATATCCAACAAGGACTGTTACGCCAGAATGATAATGATGATGATGATAATAATGATGTGTACGTACCGTTGCCATCGCCTTTTCGTGATTTCCTCGGACGCACAATACATGACTCCAAGCGCGTTTTTCCTGAGCTGTCGGACCTGGCGTCCAAAAAATCGGGATTCTGATGCAACATTATGCGACTGTGTCAATCCAAGTAACGTTGATCCAAACACAATACTTACAGTTTGTAATAGCAGTAGCGTCTCTGTGTCCACAGGGTCGGGTCCATTCAATGTGGACGAGAACTGTGTACATTTCGAATATTCATATCAATAATTAAGAATTATTAAAAACTTTGTCGTCTGCCGAAGGAGCAGTATTAATTAAAGTATATTTAAATAATACTTAAAATAAAGTTTGTAAATTATTTTATGGAAATTTTAAAAAGATCTGTTATTCATTATTTCAAAGTTTCAATATATCTAAGATTAATTTTGTTAACAGTTAGACAAAAAACTGTTCTAAACCTTTAACTTGAAAAATAAAAACAAACGCAAAATATGTAACTTATTGCTTACAACAGAAAAGAATAAACTTTACACTAAAAGTAAAATGAAATATTTTATCAAATATAAAATTAGCAGGTCTATGTCAGGTGCAACGGTGCAGTTCTTCAAATGCTGAATAATGAGTTTTACAATCTTCTTACAAGCTTGTACTTCTCAGCATCAAAACTGTTAAATCGTCAATTTAATTTGTAAAATTACATATGCAATGTCCGTTACGTATTCAAGTTCGACAAATATACGCGCGCAGTTTGCAAAAACTGAACGTTGCAAAAATTATTCAGGACTTACAGAAACCACTGCGATGTAAGTTTGTTAACTTTATGAGTAATGTTTTTGCCAGTTTAAATTCCCTTATTTAACAGGTGATTTTCTTCATATGTTTAAAAAAGGTAAAAAGAGTGCAATTTGTACAGTCATAGTTTCTCAGTCAGATGATGCAAATTGCAAAGTATTAATATACAAATTTATAAATACTAATGTTCTAAGAACAATAGAAAATATGTATAAAACATAAACATAAAAATGACTTAAGTCATAAATTATGTTGCAAAACATTGATGAATTTAAAAAACCAAACGATTACACAACTCAGAATGTTAATTAATAATTGTAACTTGCTAAATGCAATTTTATTTTTGATTTTTCAATTAAACTAAGACTAAATTAAGATGTGTTATATTCGTAATACCGTAGTGATAAAAAAAATCAAAGAGTATACTTTCGTAATTATTAAAATTAATGTTCTAATTGTTAAAAAAAAGTTATTAAAGTACATCGTGTAACAATTTCTTTGGTTGATATTAGATTTTTTACACTGCACAATAGCTTTTTTTCATGCAATTTTTTCTGTTTTCTTGCGTTATTGTTGTTTTACGTCGCATATCACACACATATACACACACATATATGTATATATATCGCTTATAATATATATTATGACAATAAATATTTATAAATATATATACTTTATAAATACACTACTTTATAAATACTTGTAGAAAGAAGATGTGCTTAGGACATGTACTTAGTGGAAAACTAAAGCCGTTCCTTCACAACTGAAAGCAAGACGTGTAAAATCGCATATCACGTGATACTTACGTTTCCTGAGTGAATGTTGATCCACAGGTCATCGCATTAATTTTAAATCATTACGATGGTAATTTGATATCAAGTTCTAACTGCAGAGAACTCAAGATGAATAGCAGAATCCATTATAATTGCACGCGTCAACGAGCTGTTGCTATAATCCATAGCTTTGACCATAGTGCCTTTTTTTTGAAAAAAATTGAGGTCGGTCTTTTATTAAGGATTATTTCTTTCAAACTACAAATTTGTAATTGATCGGTTAGAGGTTTAGCTAGCTACTCGCTTCTCTCCTTCTTTTCTGAATTGTGTGAATTCCTTCACATAGTAGTGCATAAAAATGAAGCAAAAGAGATGATATTATAAATATTCAAATGTTACGTTAAATACTAAATAAAAATATTAAAATAAATATTAAATAAGGTATAAAATAATTAAAAAATTTATTTTAAACTCTAAATAAATAAATTGAATAAAATTATTATCAGGTCTAATACGTCTTTAATTTTCACAACACTTATTTACTTTGTTTTAATCGACAATATAAAAAAAGATACGTGTCTTATATGCATTTTTTTTACTCTGGTTTTCCTTCAATTCATGCATATGCACATTTTCTAAATTTGCTTGCGAGAGTAGTAATTATTAAAACTGATAGTAATTGTATTTATTTTATTCATTTAGAGTTTAAAATTTTAATATGTCTTTAATTTTAATAACATTTTTTTATTTTGTTTTAATCAACAATATAAAAAAAAAACATGTGTTTTTCATGTGCATTTTCAAAATTTGCTTGCGAGAGTAGTATTTATTAGAATTGATAATAATTTTATTTATTTGATTCATTTAGAGTTTAAAATAAATTTTTTTATCATTTAATATCTTATTTAATATTTATTTTAATACTTTTATTAAAACAAATATTAAATAAGATATTAAATAATAAACAAATTTATTTTAAACTCTAAATGAATAAACTGAATTATTATTAGTTCTAATAATTACTATTATCAAAAGCAAATTTAAAAAATGCGCATATAAGACACGTGTCTTTTTACTGAGAGAATAGCGCGGGTATAAGTGCACAACTACAATTATTAATATTATTATGAATATTTATCTTAAATAACACGTGCAAACGTTTTGACTCACTTTGAAGTACTACTCAGCGTATTTGATAATAAAATTTTGAAAAATGTTTAGTTGTCATCAGTCTGCAAAGCAAGAAACGGTCGAGTCACCAATGGTTTGCCAAATCCGTAGCGGCATCTTTACACGTAACGATGTCGAAGGAGATGACACTTTTATTTATAAATTTTTGTATATTCTATTCTAGATGACAAACAAATTCTTTAAGTAAAACTACCGCAAGGTGACTTATCAATTGAAACTGATGAAGACTAATGAAGCCTTGTGGATAATGTTTATCCTTAAGAAATATTCTTCTGTCGAAAGTGTATAATAAACATTTTTTGCTCCGTAAAGAGTGTGTTCCTTGTCTCAAGTAAAACTGTTTACTGAACATATTAAATAGAGTCAATCCGATTACATTAACGAAACATATATTACATTAACAAAGCAACAAATGTCTGGCGGTCAAATCATAAATATATAATATGAATAAATAAATACGTATGTAAATAAGAACAGAGAATGTATGACAGAATATATGACAGAATGAAAAGAGGTAATGTCGGACAAAAATATAAATAAATCAGTGACGAATCAACTATTGAAATTGTAATAAATTACAAATTATACATTGTTCAATAAAATATTGATTCTCTTATAATTTTTTCAATAATGAGAGGTACGCATGATGCAGGCATTCGGTGTCTGTTTGCAAATTAAGACTGTTATTTTGTAATTGAATATGGAGCGTTTTAGATATTGACCATCTGCTTAATCGAAATCATGATTACATTTTAATCTGTGTTCGGTAATAACAGAACGATTATTCGTGTTCCAATTAATGTGGTTGTGATGTTCATTCTCGTTTTTAATTTTGTACTGGTTTGTCCTACGTATGACGCATCGCAATCTTTACATACAATTTGGTAAACTACATTTTCCTTTAAATTCTTTGGGAGAACATTCTTCTGCACTTTAATAACTCTGCTTAATTTATTGAGACTGTAAAAAAGCCAATTTTACATTTAAATTGTTAGTAATAGTCTCGAACCTGTCTGGTATTATATGGAAATATATGGTAACAAAAACCACAGAGCTTTTTCTTTTATGGTATCGTTATCCATGTTATTGTCTATTTGTTTAAGTGTGTTTTTATAAATTAGAGATTTAAAGCGGCTCGCTTTGATTGTCTCGAAAATAAATGTAGCAGGGTGGTCATTAGTTAAAAAAGTGTTTGCAATAAATCCAATATTTTTTTTGTATATAACATATATATTAATAATGTAATACGCGCAAACTCGTTTACGTGCACAGCCGTTAATCTTTAACACTCGATTGATCGAGTTACACGAAGCCCGAGATTCTCAATTACTCGTATTATTGTCGATCGCAATCGAATGCGATCAAAGAAAACAAGAGGCGTGAGTTTGTATTTAAATTATAAACAGTTCAATGGCTCAACATTGAACGACAAACAATAAGCCGACAGATGTTCACGGAGTAAAGAATTAATTACAAGGAGGAAGCAACGATGAAAATATCGAGTTTCGATTCCACTCATCTTTTTCAAGAGCGTTCTCCCAACAATTTCACGGTTCTATAAAAATTAGAGAGAGAGAGAGCTGAATGAAAAGAGATTGTTTCTCGTTTCCTTTCTTTTTCAACGCTTTTGATACGGCTTCGAGATTCGAGATTGTAGATGAAACGCGTTGAAACAGCCTTCTTCTTGCAGCTCTAATCTCGAATTTCGCAAAGTCACAAGTCACGGCGGAGTATTCCCTTATGGAAAAATACTATTGGATTCGCACGGACTCGTAAAAAAACTGTTGGAACTAATAGTGTACAATACTGAACCAGAATGGTTTTCCAATAACTTCCAATAGCTTTTTTTCGCGAGTTTCCATCGGCATTTCTCCATGAGGGTTTCGAAGATCGAAACGATATTCAACGCTATTCGTTGCAGAGATCGCGTAAAGATTCGGCGGGGAATTTTTACTTTTTTTTTTGCTTTAACTTTAAAAAAAAAAAGAAAAGTTACTGCGAAGCTGTCGCGTTTTTCAAGCGCAACCGAATGTTATAAACTGCGCTTGCAAGTTGGTTCTGACGAAGGAGAATATCCGTCGGTTTTTTCTACACGATAGACGTATGCATATACAAACTGTACGTTGCATATTGTGTGTAAATGACAATATACAATTGATGGCATGTTTCGCGTTTCGACGTAATATTCTCGAGGCGTCAACGCGACGGCGACGGGTGCAAGAAACCGCTCGTGCAGTGTTTCGATTTCAGAGGCAACATCCCGGGCGTTACGGCGAATGAGACGTTCGCAAAAGTCGCTCCAATTTCTCCCTTTGATTCCTTCGCTTCTTGCCATGCGCGAGGTATTTCTCCTTGAATCCGCAAAAAGTTTGGCAACTGGCACCCAATTTCGGGGATGTCGAGTGCGAATTTACATATGTTTTATTAATGCCCGCGAGACAACGCAGTAAGCAGGAAAATACAATACAATACAGAAAAACGTGTTTAGCATTTGTGACTGTAATAGCAATTGGTAAAATAATTATGGTTAAGAGTTAATTTTTATTATTATTATTGCAATACTAATACCGAGGGGGAATTCACAACCCAAAATTTTGTACACCAATGCCGATTTTTGGCATTGCTGTAAAACACTGCCGACATTTTTGTACACTGCCGACAATGCTTATTGTTAGTCAATGCCTACAATGCCGTCAATCCTATATTAAAATTAAGGCAATGCCATGCAATTATGAACACTACCGCGTGCCCATTATCATACGCCAATGCCTGCACAAGAATTCTAAAGCTTTCCCGAAGTATTCAAAAATTTTTGTGCTCAACCCCATGATCGAAAAACCGACTCTGAAGTGAGCTCACCACTCCCCAACCACTGACGACAATGCCGTCAATATTATAGGTCACTGCTTACTTTTTTCGGCAGTCCACTGCCGAAATTTTGTACACCAATGCCGGCTGTGAATTTCCCCTCGACTAATACTATAATTTCTGGTAAAAAATTGTTTATTTATATAATTATATATAATTGGTTATAATTATACAAAATTACATATCAAATATGTTAAACGCAATCTTACATATAATATATTGATGAAAAAATTCTTTAATTTTATGCTGTTTCTTTTCCCAAGGAATTGCTTATAATCTGTCGTTTAATTTTTGCGACAAGCGTGGTCACTCAAATCACCGTCACTAACATTACTTAACTTTTTGCGATTACAAAAGCGTTAAGTCATCCATCCAATTGGTCGTCGGTCAACATTGCACGACTTCATAGATCGTATAAAAACTGACATTTTATAAATATTTAATATTCATGGATACATCTTGAGAAATTTTATGAGATAGTTTTTAGTTCAATAAATGCTATCAGAAATAAATGAAATACGTATATATAATTAAGATACATACATTTTTTATAAATAAATATAAAGTAACAGTTTTTACTGATTTTTACATATGCGGAATAGCATCTGGAATAATTTTTTCTGTTATTCGTTTAAATATAATATTAAATATTAATAACGTATAAAATATATGTTTTTAAGGTTTTACGTTTTATAATTATATAACAGCTACAACACGTGATGTCTTATACATATAATAATTATATAAATTTATACATGAATTATAAGAAATTTTATATAATTGTGTATAAATGTTATGTAATTACAAGTAAATTTACAATGAAAAATTTATGCATAATTATGTATAACAATTACGCAGTGTTATACTATAAAATTATATATAATTAAATATTGAATTCTACATATTTATATACCTTGTTTAACAATGTTATATAATTAAATGTCATTTACATATATGAACATTTCTGAAATAACCTTGTATTTATCGTTCTATCAGTATGATAAAATTTTACTAGAAATTATGATAATTTCAAATATCAATATAGTAAAATATCAAGATATGAGTAGTACAAATAAAATAAACATTTCTACATAGTAAATGCACAATCACAATTATAGTGGATATAACTATTTTTTAATATTTGCTTACTATTTACGTAATAGTAATATTTCAATAACTATTTTTTTATGTATATATAGAAAAATTAACCAATTACGTATTTAGTATGAAAAATATAAATAACATGGCATCTTTATAAAAAACTTTTAATTTATCAAATTTCTTTATATAGAAAAAACGGTTTCTTTGTTAAAGTATCTAAAAATTTAGCTAGATACAAATTTGAAAATAATTTTTTAGGCCGTCAAAGTAAATGTATAAATGATTTTCAAGTCTGACAGGCAATGCTGCAAGAAGTTTCGATATTCTAACAAGCATGCTTGAGTATCTCACATAATTATTTTGACAATCTTACCAAAATTTTTTCACATTTGTATCTAGTTGAGTTTTTAGATATTTTAGCAAGATTCTTTCATGTGTATGTACATTGTGCGGCTCTGAAAGTTTGTCTTGGGTCTTATGTCGTCACGTCGAAGGAGGCAAGTTTCTTTCGTACTAGTTAACAAAAAAGGAAGATAAAAAAAAGACAAATTTTATTATACGTAGACGTGATCGTACGTTAGCGTCACATAAGTGACGCAAATGTAAATCGCATAAAAGTACGCTGTAAAACGAGTTCTCGTGGCGCGAAGGTGTCACGGGCATTCTGCATAAGAGAGTCGATGGAACTCGATCTTCCATGAAATCGAATTGCAACATGGTTTTCTCTACGTGGTCGACAAGGGACGAATGTCAATGCACACGCCGCTCAGTTATTGTATTCCGGAGCCGCAAGTTGCTCCTCCACATCGAGAGGACACCCTAGCTGTCCACCGGGTGGAATGCGAACGAGCGGAGATACAAAACTCTGAGACAACGCACCAGACATATCAGATACGTATAGAAGGATCGGGTGTAGTCGAAACTCTTTTGCGTGTTTAGGTAACTACGTAGAAAGCGTCCGGAGATTTATCCTCGTGGAAAGTGAGCACAATTATCTCACGTGGCGCAAATTTTTAATGACTTAATCAGCATTGTGCATCTTTTAGCTAGGTTCTTATTTTATATTTTTTTTTTTATAGTTTTGTTTATCACGTTCTTTCTCCATATTACACTTTGTTTACTTTGTCTTTCTTTGTTTTTATTACAGGCGTTACAGAAGCAGCTCAGCTGATGTCTCATCGTTGCACATGCACTTTTTTTTCAGATATTTAACTTTTTCTTTCAACGATCGTTATTTTTTCTATCCGTGGCGATAACGAATTTTATTGTTTCTTTATAAATATGCAATACACGACGTTGCGATTAATCGAAATCACAAGGCGACATAAACTGCAATTGGATGCCACTTTAAAAAAAAAGATCGTTACTTTTTAATTAACGATAACAGTTATGCGTTACTTTTATAAAGTAACGTTGCCAACCCTGTCATCATTATATACGAAATAATTTTGAAAAAAAATCCTTAAAAGAATCGTTACTTCTAGGCTAGGTTCATTAACGTGACTATTTCAAGACAATAATTTAGAATAAAAGCTTTACAAAGGTGTAACGCTCTTATTAGTGCATTTAATTGTAAGTTGATACACAACAGACGAGAGGCCGCGACGCGGGAAATTCCGAGTTTACGTGGGAGAATCTGTCGCCTACAGCTTCGCGAAAAATCGTTAATAGCGTAGCTCGGTATTGCACCTGACGCCTCACAATGCTCCGAGTTCTAGTAGAACGCAAATCTGAATTAGAACCGTATCAATGCAATTTCTATCACGCTATTAATAGTTACTTACGTTCAGCATTTATCATGGCAGGCTAATATGTAAATCGCGCGCAATTTATTTATTTATATAGAACATCTAAAAAGTCTGTTCCATTCCCTATATTTCGAAAACTGTTCAAAATTATGAAAGACCGCCAAGTACGTGTTCACGCATTTCGATACTCTTTTATGCGAGTTGGGAGATAGAGTAGTCCCTCGAGATGATCGAACACGTACGCGATTTTTCACGATTTCGAATCATTTTCAAAATAAAGGGGATATAAGGATTTTTAAATATATTAAAATATTTTAAAAAATAGAAGATTATACGAGAGCAAAAAAACATGTACATGATCTTTTTGCTAAGTTTAACAAAATACGAGCAGACATGTGAAAAATTATTCCAAGGAAGATTTCCGACGTCTGTGGGACGTATGAGTAGTTCCACATACATGTGTGATATCGCATAAATTGTATACAATTTACTGTATATTTTATCTACACATAAATTGTCCACTACTTTTTTTTTACTTGCCGTACATTCCACCTAAATTTATAGACAAGTAAAACGACACGTATCACACCAGCATGAGATCTTAATAACGACGTAAATTACTCAGCGTGTAATGATAAAAGTCATACGAGGACTGAAATAAAGATTAAAAAATTGCTTTCGTACAGTATATTTTCCATGCAATAATTAAACAAATATTGTTTAATTTTTTTTTATGTCACAAATTGTCAGTTATGGAAACAAATTATAATTTTTAATTAAAAATTATAATAAAAATACAAAGAGAATATGTTAAAACTGCGAATATGACACAAACCATAAAAGATTATCTTTCACGTAATTCCAATTGATATTTCTGTATTTTATTATTATACATAAATTATTATTATTATTACTTCCGTACATGGCTTATCTTGTTTATCAGATATTAGATATCTGTTATTATTGTCGTTATTTATAGTATAGTATTAGATCACATGTTATATATTTCATATCTCAGAAAGATCAAAATTGTCTCATAACGCCTCACGTTATGCAGGGCAACTCATGCAACTTGCATCATGCCCCCCCCCTCTCTCTCTCTCCATCCTCCCCCACGAAAGCAACAAGTTTGACCTCGCGTTATGTAAGTTTGTCCACCAAAATCGTGAAATTTTTATTCCATGCGTATCGAATGAGAATGTGCGCCGCATCGCGATTCCGCGCCCAGGGTGCGGTAAGGGCAGCGATGGGGCGGCGAGAGAGGGTAAGTTACGCGTCGACGTATGATTTCTCTGGCGCCCCATGAAACGCGCATGGCAGCTGGAACGGCGCGTATTTAAGGGCTGATCTCCGGCTGTTCTCGCCACTGTCACACGGTTCTCGCACGGGCCTCTCGCCGGCCACCCTACGCGGCGCTCGCCCTCGCAACCCTTCGTCTCCTTCATCGCCGAGAGCCGTCGTCCACGTCTACGTCCGCGACACTCGACGACGATCTCCACACGATCTTCTCGTCCACGTCCACTTGGTCCATCTCGCGCGCCACTCCGCGGGACATCCCCCCCAAAACATTATCGCATCGTCACCACTGTTCTACCACCGGACGTCTGTCAGAGCTTCAGAGGTCATTCACGGAGCATCGGGGCTTACTTCATCCCCCTTGCGAATTTCGCGGTTCCGCTTATAGGACAACAGCCAACTCACAGTCTGACAGTGCGATAACGTGCGGTAAAAGGGGTGAACGAGGAGCGACGAAGCCGTAGAGGTCCTCTGCTTTCGCGATACTGACGATCTCTTCTCGACAACCATCTTCTTTGCTATCTTTGCGCCAGGTTGGTACGGTTTTGTTTATGATTTATAGAATTATAAATTATCGTATCACATAAATATATAACACATGTCACAATATATAAAACTATGTATACACTAAGGGAAAAATTAGTAAACAATAAATATTTATTCAAAAAATACTAATGAAATATTTACTACATGTGAATTTATGTTTGTTTCATACAAAAATCATTAATTTAATTTAAGTATGACTTTTTCTTATGCAAATAAATATTTATGTAACGTTAGTAAATATTTTATTAGTTCAAAATATTTATTAAAATTTTAGAATTTTTTCTCTCAGAGTAATAAATAAAATATTTCTTCTTATTTATAATTGAAAATATTGGAAGAACTCTATGCAAAAGTACGCATCGGTGCCGAAGAATTCACACAGTCATGCCCGAGAAATTCACAGAAGAAGTTTTTACACGAAAGTTTAAAATATGTTGTAGATAACTTTCTTCTGGAAAGACTTAAAGATTTTGTTTCTTATTGCCTGATGTACAATAAGATTTTCATATTTACCTAATTTAGGGATTAACTGTATCACCACCTACTCTCTTCCAGGAATAACGTGTACTCCCACGCGAAGAATATAATTTCATTAGGGATTGAAATGTTAAAGCGATTTGAGGCAATCGAACCAACGTAATTTGTTTCAGTGCCATGAAAATTTTCTTTTTCAACGATTACCTGCTCAATCATTTGATTTACGTACCGAACGCTCGTTCGTATTTTTCATCGGCGTACGTGTGCTGGAATGCAAGCACAAAATACGATCTTATCTTGAGTTACAGCGATATAAAAATAAATATAAATACAATTTGCCTACTGAATTCCGATGTTTGAAATTAACATACAGAAAATTATTATTGATGAAGCACGTAAAACTTTCAGTATTACTAATTCTCGATTGGCATTTCTTGTTATTTATTAAGATATGTACATTTTCTCTTGACATTTTTTTTCTTGAAAATTCTCTCGTCGCTTAGCAATGAATTTTACGAGCACAGAAAAACGCGCGAGCAAAAACTCGTCTGTATTTTATATACGGATCAAACATTTGACGTCGACGTCATTTGACGTGTATATTGCGTCATCTACATATAAATCGGATCATTCGTTTACTTCATCATTAAACAGCTGTATTTTACATTGCATAGAATGTGCCAGAATTGAGGAAAAGTAAAGAAAAAAAATATTCGTTCAAAAATTCCGATCTCGTAAAACTGTTTTTGAGATTCTAATAATTTTTGAATCACGAGGAAACGAGCGCGAAAAACTTTTCCGCGAAATTAAATTTGAACAGGAACAAGTATATTAAGACATTATTGGGTTCGATATGAAGTAGACTTTAACAGACTAACTTTTAATTAGAAATTTAATTACCGACACACAAGATACATTTCGGAAAGTTGTAACAAATTGTGATCTATCCTCTGTTCTTCTTAAAGAAAATTTAATTTATAATTTTACCATAATTCTGAGAATTCACGCTTATCTATACTTATACCGATGACGCGGAAAGCTGGCACACAAATGTGGGCCGCACCTAATCTTTCAGAGTATCAATTCCAAAGTTTGACATCTTAAGTTTATATTCGAATAAGTCGTTACGATGAAATTGATTGCGAGAGAGTTTCAATTTTATTTGACTATTTGGGTAATGTGGAAGACTTCTGTCTGTCTACATTAAAAATATCGAACTTGGAAATTGATACCTTGAGAAATGGGATAAACCGTCTTTCGATATTGTCGTGATAAATACGTTTAAAATAGCCTCGCAGCTCGTCACGTAAGTACATCAAGAGAAAAAATGGTTGCAATTATTTGCATAATTTAATTATAATTTATAGTCATTTTCGGTATCAATGATTATTTTTAAGTTGCTTTAATCTTGCAAATTATAGTTATTAGTTATCATTACTATGCAAATAAGCGTTAAAAAATAGTTATATTTACTATTGTGATTGTATACTGAGAAAAAGAAGTTGTTGTTAACTAAATTTTTCGACTTAATTGAATTTCTTCAGTTCAAGTATTTATGTATTTAACTCAATGCATGAAACACTTAAACTTTAATTTAAGCACTTATATATTTAACTTAAATACATAAATAATTGAATGAAATGAATTTAGTTACGTTAACAACTTTTTTCTCACTGCATTTATTATACTACGCAGAAATGTTTATTTTATTTTTTACCATCTTACATCCTTATCGTGATATACCATATTAATATTTCAAATTATTATAATTTATAAAATTTTGTTCATAGAATTATAAACACAACGTTATTATCTTGTTAATCTAAAATAATCTTGTTATATATAATTATTGTGCAATAACTATAAAAATGAAGCTTACCAATTCTATAATTATTTCACCATGTAATTAGAGTCATCAAACGTCTTTTCTCCGTGTGATCAACGTGCTCCGATGAGAATCCAAAATGTCTACAAGTTAACGTGTATTAATTTTACGTCGATAAATTCAGCAGCTGTCGATACTTTGGTACTCGATTACGAAGTACCGCACTGATTATTACGACAGACCGGATTTTCGTTTCTGAATTTTAGTTCGATCGTGCATGAAACGATGAACGTTTCTAATACGCGAGAAACGAACATTAACAATCGGATTACGAATCGCATATACCGGGATTGATTTAATTAATTCTCCCTGTATTACCGTTACATTACGATTTCGCGCGATGATTTATGAGCTTATTACTATAAACGAGACATAACACGTGGCAGTTACAAATGTCATTCATTAGCATTCAATCAAAGCCGGCCCTTAATTAATTATGTGCGCGATTCAACGCGCTTATCTTTTCTTTTCACTCGTTAGTCTTTAGATTCATCTTCCCGCGCGGTAATTGGAATCACCGCAGGGACGGGAAGGGGCAAGGAGAGATTAAAGAAAAAAGACGAAATCGTAAATTAACTGCTGTTTAATATGTATATGTATACACGTATATCTTCTTTCTCGCGTAAGATGCGAGAATTAATTTTCTCAGAAGCTTCCATTGTTTGCGCGTTTTCATCGTGGAACGAATCAGAGAAACGGAATCTCGCAATTATCCCTTAAATATACCTTTTTCTCCCCCCCTTTTTTTTCTTTCCCAGACGATATTGAGTCGTTTCGTTCTCACTAAAGGCTCTTAATCGACTGTGCGCGATATCTCGACTGTACATTTCGTGGGACGTCTCGTAAAGAGACGGGTCTCCGGGCTCGGAATTTCATTCTCATTGAAGTAAATACTAAGAATCGTGCGCTGCCCTGCTCACGGACAGCTTAAGAGCAGCGCGACCAGAGAACAAAATCTCTCCCGGAGCGCGACCTTATTGTACCGAAACTATTATGGTATTTCGAACCGCGAGATGAAGTTCGCGGCTGCAATATCGCGCATGTAAGTGAGTGGTCGAATGGCTGGCAAGGGCGGGCGGGGGGCGGAGGAGCAGAGGGTTTTGTTTAACGTAAAGTTACGAAATTCGTAACGCTAACTTTCTCCGGGATGCGAACGCGACGTCGGGTACGCTAATCCCCTGTACGGGCCGGGGCGGGGTTGCGCGACGGGCCATCTCGTGCACGACACGGCCTCTGCGGCGTCTCTAATACCGTACGTAACTTTCGCAAGTTTAATCGCGATCGTAATACGATGGCACGAACTCGTAATTCCATATCAGCCCCGCGTGTACGCCGGTATCAACATTCATATCGTATTCGCGGACATCTTCCAGCTCTCCCGTGCGCGTCACATCAAATCGCGCTTGATCTAACGAGCACGACCGTTGTTCCGCCGCGTCGTCAATCCGCCCGATCTCGTCCTGAAACTACGCGAGAGGTTTCGGTGCGCGGCTGCACGGATGCTCGAATCGCAGCGGCAAAACGATAAGATCGATGGTGACATTTCCAATTTGACTTTATCTCGTGAATGACGCGCGTCTCAACGTTCGCGCTGATTGTGAGATAATTTCCGCTATCCGTTGACAACCGTAAAATTCCCTCCCAGTCAGTTATTGGAAAGCTTAAGAGCTACTTGTTCCTTTTATTAAGGAAAAGATATTACCAAGGGTAAATCTACGGATAGCGGAAATTATCTCATAATCAGCGTGAACGTTGAGATAAAAAGGACGACTTTAGATAGCCTGACTATTAATTGTTACTAGCTTAACAGCAGTCAATCAATTAGCACTATTCAGTTATTAATGTAAGTCGATTTTTAATTTTCTTCTTTTATAAGTTTATAATATTTTATATAAATTGCTTGAATTAAGCAGCAAATACTATTTATATTTCAAGTGTTTCACAAGTTTATATATCCGCAAATTTATTATAAGTTTATTATAAGCATTAATTTTATTCAAAACGTATTCCGAATCTTAATAACGCTTCAATCAAGAATATTAAGTTAAAATAAAAAAATTTGATTTGCTCATTATTCTGACTTTTCTTCGATACGATTTTATAAAATTTTTCTAAAAAAATTATAAATTCTTTTTTTTTTAAGTAAATAACAATGCTTTTCTAAAATTGAGTATATTTTAAAACAGTCACCCAAACAATGTTCTTCGTTAAAGATAACCATTGCTTAGAAAATAAACTCTTTTCTTATCAGTAGAACGGATATTTTTCTGCGTGCAGTAACTCTTAAACTTTTAATAACAGTTAAATTAATAGCTTCGTTAAAATCACAGTGAACAGGGACACGTGGCTCGTTAATGCCACATTTCTCCGTGTTAGACTCATTAAAAGCTTTCTGCAACACTCGTAGGTAAATTAAAAAGTATGGAAAGACGAAGGTAGTGCTGCAGTCACGGGGAAGTACATTGTAAGGAGTCCCCGTCCTAATGGATCCCCAACCAGTGTGCGCAACACGGTAATAGAAAGAGCTCGATTTGTTAAAGTGCTCCTTAAAGTACAATAAACGTAATACAAACGGAAGTCCAGTTTTAGACGAAAAGTTCTGTCATTAGACCGCCAACTGGCGCCTCGAAATGCGATACCTCGGAATGCGAATTGTCACGAAATGCCAGAGGTCTCTTTCTCTTGCACGTGGACGCCCACGTGAGTGACTTATTGCCTACGAAGCGAATTTCCTTGTCTGACGTTTTCTCCTTTCTCTCTGTCTTTCTGCCAAAATTATAGGTACTCGCTGGAATTGCAACGACGCGGCGCGACAATGCGTGGGTATTTGACGTAACAGAGGCGAGTGACGTTCAAGTTAGCGAATGTGACGTAATATAATGATTGCGCTCGTTGGATACCCTCGAGAAACATAATCGACGAAATATGAGGGATCATGTTGACTTTCGTTGGAAGCGATGCGAAGAACGTCAATAACGTTTCGATATCGGCGACGAAAACTTTTTCAACAGTTCGATTTCCTTGCTTCGCAACTAGAAAGTTATTTTTGAATAGACAGAAATATCGGGAAAGTTTTCTACGCACTCCACAAGAATTTACGAATAATAAAAATATCGAACGACAGATATAAATGAAAAACGGAAACAAAGAAAGAGAGAGAAAGAGAGATTAAGAGTAAGGATTACACTTTTATACTGCAGGCATAAAATCGACTGCAGTCGAGCCAGAAAAATTGGGACATTGGCACGTGAATCGGAAATTTCGATACAGTGAACAAGGATATTCAGAAGTTCGAGAAGTTGGAGAAGTTCGATCATTATCTTTTGTGATCCAGATTTATTAAAGTCTGAGCGCCTAGGTGAAGATCGTATTATAGAAGAGATTATCAATTGTAGAAAGAATTAAGAATATTTCAATTGTTCCCTGACTAGATCTATTAATATAGCCACTTCAGATTGAAATGAGCTTAATTATTTTGTTAAATTAAATTCGCGTCTCTTTTTTTTTTTGGTTTACGAGAAAAGTAATCAGTGTCTCGGGAAAGATAAGGTGCGAGGGAGGATCCAATATCCTCGATCCTTTTGGATTGCAGATCATCTGTGCGATTGCTCGCGGTGGCGAAAGAAGGTCTCATCATCTCATCCACGGTATTAATATTTCATCACGCCTTCAAAGGTATCTACGCTGAGTCGATTCACGTGATATGTACGGTTCGCGTGATATGTATTATTCCGGTATTATAGAGAAGGCGGAAAGGAGCACGAACGTACAATAGGCACTTTCAAGGTACACGTGTACTTATATGCGTATGCATAACGTTACTCGCGCGTTAATGATTCAGCGGGAAATTTCAGAACGCAATATGTTGCGAAATATGAGCCAATGTATTCCGTTCGTATCCGTACCCTTCTTACACATACATTTCTTCAATTTCGTACCCTTTGGTTTTTTGCAGTCCGCGGCTTATTCCAGAATTCCTTTAACGCACGTCTACACGTACTATATTATCTTTTGTATTTGTTATTTATATTATTAGGCGTTTCATACCCTACGTGCTTTTATTTTACATATTTTTTAAATATAGAAAATATCTAATGATTTTCGCATATGTGAGTTTGTCAGACATTTATTATAGATTAAAAAGTTACTTGTAATATCGAGCCAATAGCGTTTCCGTTCTGCTGCGGGATAAGAGCGATCAGAGTTTATCGCGCTACTATCTTAATATCGAAGGTTCATCCTTCTCTAATCGCTCTTAAGAACATTTACAAAGAAGCCAAAAGTTTCATAATTACCCTCGACCATTAATCTCTCGAATCCTCGGTACAAAATCTCTCTTCCGTAAGTTTCGACTTACTCTCATACGCGTATCGCTGTTTTTTTTTTATTTATTTTATTATTGTCATGCCTGATTTTTTTCTCGTGACTGCAACTGCGCTAAGCTTTAAACGCGTAGGGTACACACACAGGCGATAATTATGCACACATCGAGAGACGCGCGCGTATGTCGAAATACATGAAAACACACGTTTTTAGCATTGAGTCGTATTACCTAGTCGTTGCTTCGCTAATATTTACATACGTGCACTCGCAGCTGGTGATAAGTGAATGCAAACAATACTACATTTACTTCTCTTCACGCGTTTTAATTTCGCCGCCCCGCCGTCAAATCACCTGAGCTGTTAAAAATTAATTACATTGCACCGAAAAAATTGTATTCTTAACTTAAGAATATCCCACTTAACTATAGTATGTTTTCCTCTAAAATACGCGCCAAGAGGATTTTCTTAATTTAAGAGGAAAAACCTCTAAAAAGCATATTCTTAATATAAAAAGAGACTGCGTCTGCCGTGTGTGCGGGCGCGATCCAGCGCGGCGTGAACAAATGCGTATCATCGAAAACGTGATGCACGCACAGCGCGCATATGACGGCGACGATCATCTTTGCAAATTAAGAATATATTCTTAATTTAAGAGGAAATATTCTTATATCTGTTAAGAGGACATATTAAGTACATATTTCAAGAATACAATTTTTTCGGTGTGAAAATTAATTACATTCTTATTAATACATACAATACCGAGACAACGTACGAGAGATTGACGACCCAACACAGTAGTTCTTTCTTTCTCCAACTGAATTTGGAGGATGGAAATCCTTTTATTAGAACTGTTTTTTTACGTAATTGTAAAATGTGCAGAAAAGTACCTGTTTAAAAAATAGATACGTAAAAAGAATTTGATATTTCGATCATTTTCAAATGCATGACATTCCTCTTAAGCAATCGCGGTGATTTTGAGAAGTTCGTTAAAGAGACGAACTCTTTCTTGAAGAAATTTCAAAATTTCTCCCGAAAGTTAACGTGCCGCGGAATGCTTTTGAAAAGAAGAATGTCCTGGCAAATAGCGTTTCTTAAAGAAAAGAATTTCCTGGTGTATTTGCATTTTCTCTTTGCTTTTACTTTGAGACTTGAAGACCGTGGGTTTTATTTCAGCGATTTAATTTTAACGAACGGCGTATTTTATTCAAGTAAATTTTAACTTGTGGCATTATCAACATGCGTATACGCATATTCTACCTGTCCGTGCTTCCGACTTAGCATATATAAAACGCGATTACCGAGTTCATCAAGTGCGAGCGACGGTGAATCAGCAACAGGTTGCCTATTTGCTCCGATCCGTGTGTTACAATTGTATGTATACCGTTCACGCTTGTCGTATGCATAACCGCACGGTAAAATATTATTCCAGGAATATACTCGGAGTTCACATATATCATAAGAAATCTTGGGATGTAGCCTCGAGATGTAACCTCGGGATGTGGAAATTGACCTGCGGTGGACAGTTAATTTAGGAAGATTAATCGCCTCCTCATTAAGGCGACCACGATAAGATTGCAAGGAGATATCCTAGAGGATGTCATTCGAGGATAACATAAATATATCTTGAGAACGTCTTCTAATACACGCATTTTATGTTTCTCATTAATTGACCGATAATTAAACTCATTACTTTTTCTTTGTTTCTCATCATTTCCTTTCTCAATACTTGCTTCGTATATTGGAGCAAAAATCATTAATTTTCATATGTTTACAAATGGAGTCTTTTTTTCTTTAAGGAGAAACTGATAGGAGAAGATCTCGTTCGAGTTACCTCGATGGAATCTCGCGCATAAAATTTTTATATGTAAAATTACGCAACAGCGCGTTTTCGAACGATACGGCTAGCTCTCTTCTACTTTTACAAAGACGAGAGAATATCGAATTTATTCGCTCTTTGTTCGCCATGGAAATTTTTGCTCCTCTTCGATACGCTATCCATTCGAACAAAGTAAAGACTACCGGGCGGTGCATCCGAGTGTCTGCGTAATGCGCTGCTTTCTTTCCTCCTCGAATTCATCCGGAAGACTCTCTCCTGTTCTTATCAATAAAAGCCCTATTTATCAGACGTTTTCAGATCGCCTTCTGTGTAAGGCGACCTCCACCTTTCTTTCTTGGATGACTCTTATCGCATCCTTAACATTCCTGTCATATATACAAACTATTCATCTTACACGTGTCGCGGCGGAATACATTTACGGTATGACGCATAGTCTGGGTGCAGTATAATACTGGTAACGCGCGTGTTAAAGTCACGCGAAATGGCATGACATCCACGAGATAAAGAAATATTATTGCTGCGCCTCTAGGCATGCACAAAAAACATTTTATCTAGCTTAAAATACGCTAGTGAGGATATTACCTTAAAAGGACATTTGTCATAGATAATATATGAACTGAAATTGATCTAAGATTAACAATTAAATTGAAAGTTGACTTAAATTATATATTGTATCACAAAACTCAGAGCTTAGAAAAAAATAGAAAAAAACAGAAAAAAATTATTTTTAAATCAATAATTCTCTGTATAAGCAAGAGTATAAAATCTTGAAAGAATTCAATAATCTTAAATAGACATATAACTTGCTTACATGAAAAAATTTATTTTACATGTAAACATTCTTGTTTCTTTATATAAGCAAATTATGTTTATTCAAGATTATCAAATTTTTTCAAGTAGATTTTATCATGTACATACTACATATGATTATTAATTTGATACTAATTTTTTTTCCGTGTAGCAAAATAAATGTCCTCGCGATTACTCCGTTACAGGGTAACAGTCTCAATAATTGTCAAAGCCGATATTCATAATCAATTCTTATATTTAAGACCACCTCAAGTTCTATCTTAAGATATGATCAATCAATGACAGAACGATATTAGTATTCCATACAGCACAGTATAAAAAAAATGATTGCAAAATATTGCTGCAATGTTTCAGCAATATTGCAGCGACATATATAATGTTGCATAATATTAATTAATAATATTGTATTGATCGCAATATTTCTGAAGCGGACATTTGATCGTTATTGCAATATTGCTGAAACATTGTAGCAATATTTCAGCAACATTGCAGCGACATATATAATATAATATAATATTAATATTGATTAATAAATTATTAATAATAATATTATAATTATAATTATTATAATTATTATTTAATAATAATATTATAATTATTAATAATAATATTATATTAATCACAATATTTCTGAAGCAAACATTTGATCGTTGCAATATTGCTAAACAGCTAAAACATTTTAGGAATATTTTGCAATGTTTTTGCTATTCTATGCTGTACGAGATATTACTTAAGATAGTCTTGAAATAAGAATTGATTATGAATACTAATCTAAGGCAGGTATTCATAGTCGATTCTTATTTCAAGATTGTCTTAAGATGCTAATACGGCTATCTGATTGGTTGATGGCATCTTAAGGTGATACTTAAGCCGATCTTAAATATAAGAATCGACTATAAATGTCGGCCCAAGTGTCTGAACTTTACAAGGTATTTTATGCCAATGTACTCGAATGTATTGCTTAATTATATCGTTGCCTTATCGATTGACATGGTTATATTCATTTGTATACACGATGTCACAATAACGTTTGAAGTAAGGCTAATCGCCCTTTGTATCGCAAGTGCCACGTTGTAATACACGTTGTAATATACATTGTACGTCGAGCGTCTCGCCGAGAACCGCGTTACGGCATTCCCCTTCCGTTCGGATTGAATGAACTTCGATATTGCGTACGTGACATCTAATCCTCAATAAACGTCCGCTATCGTTATTGTATCAAGGAAATCGTATGCTTAGGAAGTCGGACCGATAGCCGCGGGTCAATATATGCAGACACCCTCGCTTCTGTTTACGGTGCAACGCGCCTATGAGAGGGGAAATCGAACAGACATTTTGAAAAATTTCTAGCTCGTCATTCAAACGCGTCAGTTGCACAGAGCCTTTCGTACTTTTGGAATTTTTATAATTTCTGATCCTTCAAACGCGCTCGATTTTTTTTTATACCTGATATACGTACAGAGTTCTTTTCTTTCAGCGTAATCGAATGCGAATGGAATGCGGAATGAATTGATAAGTCGCGTATGATAAACCAAATTGAAACAACAATGTGGAAGAAAAATAACTTAGCTGCCGCTACAAAATTATATATATTTGCTATTGGATATTGTACTGTACTAGTTTATTACATATTTATTGTACATAGGAGAGCAAATAAATTTTGTTGCGATAGTCAATTGTTCGATGTTATCAATAAAATTCGTTTTGCTAGAAAAATGGAAAAATTTTGCTGAGTAAACTTGCCCGTAGAAATATATTAACTTGATACTGAAGCAAATAGTCTAGCCGCGTAAAATGTAATAATATTTTTTACAAAATCTCTTATTCCAACCTAAGTGGTATGTACTTAAAATAAATATCTTGTAATTGTGTAATCTAATTCAACCTAAATGATATGCATTAAAAAAAATGTATGGAATCTTTAAATTGCGCCAATTATAAAGAGAATATTCTTTTTCTGCAAAACCCAAGTGGTAGTATTTTTAATTTTCATACAAATTACAGGCCGAATTTATAATCGGCATGTAAAATTCTTCGAGAACGCGATTTTCCCTCAACAAGAAATGATAGCGTTATGAGAGTGAAAAGATATGACGAATTGATTATTAATTTCAAAAACAAATTATGTGAAAAATATCAAGATCCTTATTTTTATAATATTATTCGTTTGTAATGGCAAAGAAAAAACTCAGCTTGTAATACGTCTTTATTTCGCGACAAACGCCATCAAACTGAACTGCGTTGCGCTTACGCAACGTCGCGCGTCATCGGGTAACAAAAAGGGGGCAAGAAGGTTAACAAAAAGGTAACAAAAAGGGTCCGGTCTTCCATCTACTGAGCAATGCCCAAACATTCGCTTTCATCTTCGTGAAACGCGCGCCAATACAAAATGACTTAATTAAAATTAAAAGTAATCTATATTATATGAGCGTTAACATTATTCGACAAAAATTGCGTTAAATTGGTCGTCTACTACTTGGAATGAAGAATCAAAATGATGATATGATCTTTTTACGTTTACCAGACAAATACGATGATTGTCTTCAAGCTGTCAAAATTTGAGCAGGTTTAAATGACTTAAGGATTGATTTTAAAACTTTCCCTCCCCCACCGTCTCTTTCTCTCTCTCTCTCTCTGTCATTGGCAACATTTAGGTACTTTACTAAAACAATTTTGTACACGATCCAACACAAATATTATAATTTTCATAATATAAGCAATGTGGTATCAAAATTTATAAATTTCAAAATTAGTATCTATTAACGAAATTATTATGATTTAATATTATTTTTATCAAAATTTATAAATTTCTATAACATATCGCTTTTATTACGTAAATTAGGGTGTTTAGTAATTCCTGGTAGACTGATTAAATATTACCGATGATAAATGTTTTAAAGGGTTTTGTACGCGTGGAAATATGGATTCACAAATGTAACGAGAATATAAACATATGGACATTGTTTCATCTGGATATGTGTTTTAATTTAATAACATTATTTGTTGAAATCAAATAAATTTGTCTTTCCCTCTAAGGTATTTTCACTTCAACTTAAAAAAAAACCAAGTTAAAGAAACTATTTCATCAATTTGAACGTAATTTTTTTCTGGGTGAAACCGAGAATTGGCGCAAACAATTGTACTCTTCCTTTACAGCCCAAAAATGATGAGCTCGTCGCTAATGATCCTCGTGTTCGTCACGACAATGGCTGTCCTGTCCGGCGAAGCTCTCGCGTTGCCTCCTCAATGCAATTCGGAACTCCTCGACGAGCTTCCGCCCAGACTGCGTAAAATCTGTGTCGCCATCGCCAGAATATGGGACATCAAGGATCTGAATAACTTCGTCGACGACAGAGGTAATCGCCTATCAGCCAAATTATACGACTTTATAACTCTTCGCTCGTATACATTTTTTTATACCTTCTCAGTGTACACGTGGCTCTGTCATGTTCAATTCATATTCTCTTAAAAAAAAAGGGAATCTGAAAAAATTCATGACCAATCTGTATACACTATAAAATATTGTGGTTGAAGGTTTTATAAACATTTTCATATAAACATTCCTTATTGAACATTTTATTTTTAATGAATTTTTAAGCGAGTAACGAACTTCTCATTTGTCGTCCGGTATTTCATTTTCTGGTAATAACTAAATACAAAAGCGACGATTTGAGAAGATCTTATAAGAAGATTGAAAGTAATATTTTTCATAAATAATTCGCAAAATTCTTACTTAAGGGAAAAAGACACATATGTATCTGACACAACCGTGCGAAACTTTATTACATGCTCAGCCTTCAGCGCTTTAAGGGCTTCGAGTCCCCTTTACTCCGTACTTTTTCTTTAGAGAGGGTAGCCAGAACAGGTAGACTCGCGTCGAGTAGTTTACAACTACGAGCTACTGTTACTTCGCGACGGACGCCGTAGATTCACGTATACAGGGTTAATTAGTTTGAACGGTGAAAGGCATGTAGCCCTCTCCTCTCGCAATTGCTCTTCGCGCCTACATTAATTTATGTTATCGCCGCCCGCGAAATCTCCAATGCCAATGTTATCTTAATGCCGCGCCTGAATACGCGTCACCACCCCCATGTTCCTCAAACTTGAGAAGGATTGATTACGGCGATGGGGATAATTATTATGGCTCGCATTTGAATTGCTTTCAGAATACCAGGAGAACTTGCCGCGGTACGACAGAGGCGTCAAGAGGCAAGACGTCGATCATGTTTTCTTGCGCTTTGGGAAACGACGTTAGAACCAGGCACGCACATCATAATCCGCACCCCATTCGCAAGCGATAAACGATTCGAGTTACTCCTTAAGTTTCCCTATTCGATCCGATCGTCCCGTCGTCGACAGAGCGTTCGTGGCGCGAAAATGTGAAAGGAAAACGGAAGGCAGAAGGAGCGAAGGAACCCGCAATCACTCGCCGAAAGACGATCGACTCTTAATATCGTTAGTGGTCTAAAAATTTTCATTCTCGCTGTGTCTAAACAGCGTTCAAGAGACCGAATTGGTCCCCCTCGAGCGCCCTGAAACCCCCCCCCCCCCGGCGTGAAAGTATAAGTGTATATCTTGTTAAATATGGATTTTAAGCGTGTTAGCGCAATTAGTTTTCCCTCTTTGTTCAACAAAAGCGAGAAGTTTAAAGGATTTTAATTAGCAATTAAACGTATATTAAATTGCAGCACCTATTAACGGCCAACGTTCCATTCGTGGAACACAAAAATTTTATATTGCAAAATAATTTCGTTACATAACATAATTAATATAAATAATTTCTCTCCGAAAACACACTTTAGCTAATATCCCGGCGCACGAAAGAGCACTAGTAACACAATAAAATCGTGTAACACTCGAAAAAAGAAGTAAGTAGGTAGTTACGAAAATAAAAGAAAACGAATCCCACGACATTTTTCATCCTTTTCGTTTGGTCTTTCTCCGAACACGAGTGTCAACTGCTAAAATATTAAACGCTCCTTGAAAATTGAAGCGCTGTACACCTCACATTCTACATGTTGTCCTCATCACAAATGAAAAAGTGTCTCGCGATGATGTACAACGTTCCAATCTACACTGTATCACACTGTGGCTGTACCGAATTTACTCGTCTATTAATTAATCAATTACTTAATTGTTAATGCACTACTTTAACTACTAGACTATAGGACAGATTGACATCGCCATTTTACAAATGTAAGAACGTAGGAACGTTGCGCCGCATCGATTTTCACGCCGACTAATGTTTCCAATTAATAGCTCTCATCTTCGCGTCGCTTGCGAGATAATGATCCTCTCCACGTGAAAGTAAAGAGTGGCGCACAAGACCTACGCGTGCGATTTATTTTATAAAATCAAAACATTTTGCAATGCGATCGGGGACACGGGCAATTAGTCTGAACGCAAGATTCAATTTAATTAAATTCAATTTATTTAAATTAATTCCTGGAACGTGTGTTAGAAGTATCTTGAGCTCATCTATATGCGCGCTCCTGCGTTTGCTGTTTAATTTAATTCCATTTATTCAAATGAGGTTTGCTCGGCTTATGCTTCGATCTTACGTGCAAAACTATTTCAAAATTAAAAAGGGACAGATTGGTGGAGTTATATTTTACAAAAGTTTAAATGAATTTTTTTCTCGATATCAAAACATCCAAGTGGAACGGTCGCTATATTCGCAACTTTTCGAATTTCTCGTTAAATATATTATCAGCGTTAAATGTAAAAAGAAAAGCTGTTAAAATAAATTATTCTCGAGCGGTGAATACTTTCTCGACCGAAAAATATGAAAAGGTATTTTTGGACTTTTTTGCTCCATTTCCTCTCGTTGAATACATTATCAGCATGGGGAAATAAAAAAAATGTATGAAAATCAATTATTCTTGACCAACTGACGTTTCGTGACGTGACGCTAAGTGAAACTCTTATTGGCGACTTGGGACAAATTAGTTCTGAGTTAGATAACGCTATGTGTTTGCTCTGTCGGCGCCCTTGGAACAGCTTATATATTTATTACGGAAAAGAATGGAGATTCGAACTAATGTTACACAACCGTTTGGACAAACAAACCTCCGAATTAACGCTAGAACGTTAACCGGTGCCATTTTGGCACCGCTAATAACTTCAATTTTTTCAATTTCTTTTTGTATTACACGGGAACAATTTGAAAATGTGCGAGTATAATAATTCTAATGATACAAATAATATCAATAATACAAAAAAAAAGATTGAAAAGAATTAAAATTATTACGGCGATTCAGGTGCTAAATGGAAGTTAACGATAATGACAAATTAGAAAATAGAGCTCATAATATGCAAATGCAATCAAAGATTAACAATACGAGTCACCTTTCACATAAAAGAAAGAAATTTATAAATTGTTGATTGAATAATCGTTAATTTGGACAAACATCTCGGACTTTCTTCAGTACAACGAGTATTCTATAAACCCGAAGTCATAGCTCATTTTGAAAAAAAATTGTGTGGTCATCAACAAACAAATTTTTTTATCTTGAAAAATACAGATCCAGTTTACATATAACGAGAATGGACGATCCGCATTGTCTGTCGCGACGCGATTCGGCTGTCGTAACCAATTGATCGCGAACCTATTCGAATTATTTTCCCAACTGTCTCGCCAGACCAGTCGCCCCTGTCCCAAAGAGATCGCACTGCTTCCAACGTCTCTACGTCTTACGTCGTCCGATATATTCATAACTCATTATGGATGTGTTATCATTCACGGAACGAACGGTAAGATACGGCCGATGCGACGCGCACTAAAACGCGCGTACCTTGCGAGGTAATAATACATATTTATTATATATAACAGATAAAAAAATATATATATACACACGCATATAAAATGATTCTCTCAGAATGTTTTGTCATTTATTACATTACGTAACTGCACCATCCTCTCTCTCTCTCTCTCTCTTTCTCTGTTTCGCTCTTTTATTCGCAATATTATGAATCTATTGTTCACTATAAATAACATTCCCAGATTCCTAATTACAAGACCAAAGCGGCTGTTATTACACGTGACTCCGTCAGAAGACCTGCTTACGCAACGCAACGTCTGCTGCGTGAACCTGCAGCGACTTTGTTTTTTTTTTTTTTCGGTTTTTGCATGTGCAACGGCGTTTCCGCGTGCGGCTCGAGTAGCGTCGAATCTCTTTATCTACGCTCAAAAAGGATTCGGCGAGAGGGACGAAAAAATTAAGAAGAAAACAGGGATCCAGCCACGAGCGGGATCAACCCCCGACGACGAGGCTC
This sequence comes from Solenopsis invicta, assembly GCF_016802725.1. Classification (NCBI taxonomy): domain Eukaryota; kingdom Metazoa; phylum Arthropoda; class Insecta; order Hymenoptera; family Formicidae; genus Solenopsis; species Solenopsis invicta. The sequence continues at coordinate 28,546,445 of NC_052666.1, read as the reverse complement.
GATTTCCGGGCGACACGGGCGGGGCGTCTTGCGGAAATCGAGCTGCGAGAGATCGAGTAAGTTGACGAGTGCTAGGTACGAGGATGAGAACGGTCGCGGGGCACACGAGCGGACGATCGTGCGCCGACGAGGAGAGTCGAGGGTCGGCGAGAAAAGCCATTATGCAACGGTGCAGGGTTTTTGTGACATCTCGCACGAGAGAGGCGTCTCATTGCTATCGATTACGTTTAACAGAGAATAAGTCCGCCTTACCACTTTGTACTCGGAGAATACTCTCTTCGTCAGCCTCCTTTTTCTCCTCTTCGCCCTTTATTTCGTCTAATATGTTTAACGTGAGTGCGTTACGTAAGCGCGACTCGTAAAGCGCGCGAGGAAATATTGCCGTGTTCTCCAGCCGCGCTTGTATTTTCCCCGAGAAGATGTACCTCTACGTAACTCTCTATTTTCGCCTTGTTCCGTACATATTGTTCCGCCACATTTTTATTGCGGATATTTTAAATTTCCCCGACGTCCCCGTCACCACGCGGTCTTATTTTGCGCGGACCACGTCTCGCAATTGCGGCAAACGCGGCAACTTGGCAATTTAGCGAACACCTCTGCGTCCGACATTCCGGAGAAATGCGCTTTTCTAACCGAATGAAAATAAGCCAGCGTTTTATTTAATACGTTTTCTCAGCTTGGTTTTTATAACTAGCGTTGTAAAAACATAATCTTAGCGCGTTGCGAGTACTGAGGAGAACAAGCAGCTCGTAATACTTCTTTCTTTCGCTGAAGTCGAATGTATATTACCCTCACATGCGGGGATTCGAATTTACTAGAGCGAAGAATGCGGACCAACTGGATGCGAAACGAAAATTGCTCGCGAATCTCGACGAGAAAAAATTGGCACGTGATGTATTGGCCGAAGAATTCAAACGGAACACACAGAGATGGTGATCATTCTTTAGTTTATTAGCCGGCTTTTAGATTTGTTTTTTGTTTTATTTATTTTATATTACGAAAAATTCTCTTTTTTAATTTGTGTTTTAACGTTGTATTAATAAGCAAATTTTTACGAGAACAACCGACAAATTTATCATGCAATATAATTTATTGTCATTTGATAATTATATCTTTTTGTTAAAGTTATTTAGACTCTTTTACTTTTCACCATTTTGAACTTATTTTCAATCAAGCGTTTATTCCATCACAGTTTCAAGTTAATTTAAAACTATCAAAAATCTTTGCACTTTGGTTAAAGAAAATGCGCAGATTCCTGCATTAAGAAAAAAAATGAATAACTTGAATTTTAAAAAAAAGTTAATTAATTAATTAATTTTTAAAAATGTTTGTAAAAAAAGTGAGCCGGAATTTTCGTTACAAATAACCAACAATACATCCTCGCAGTTGCAAAGAATAAAAATTTCTGATAGTATTTATTTCTATTTTTGCTAAAGTGCAATATTAACCCTTAGGCGGGCGCACCGCGGCACTGACAATGAGAGATGCCTCCAATGCTTGGTGTAGACCAAGTAAATTTTTTTAAAAGAATTGCCTAATTTTTTATTACAAAATCTAATAGCTGGTCTCTAGAGCTGTTCAAATCACTATAACAAAGTAATATTTCCTTAATTATTTTTCGAGTTATAACCGTAGCATTTCGTAGCACTTGGGCTTATCTTTCGAAAAATATAAGTCTTACAAAAAAGTGTTTCAGATAAAAGTTATAGGGCATAAAATGGTCTAACTACTGATGATACCAGTTTGACATGGAGGGATGTCGCCAAGGCTAGGTAGAAGACAAATAAATTATTTATATAGAATGCCTTATTTTTTATTACAAAATCTAATAGCTGGAGTCAAGAGCTTTCCAAAGCAATAAATAAAATTATTTTTTTTTTAAGTGCTTTGCGAGATATGAGGTCAAACATTTCTAGGGCCCTAGCGAAAACTGTACATGGACGCATTTCTTCAAAAATATATGTTTTACAGAAAAGTGTTTCAGATAAATGTTATAGGGCATAAAATGGTCTAATTTAATTTATCACTAGCAAATTTAATACTGTAAAAAAACTATTACAGAATTATATTATAATATAATATAATTATATTTTAATATAATAATAAATCTATAATTCTATAATAATTCTTTTTTGGTATTGAATTGGCTAGTGACTTATTATTTATTTTGAGTATTGAAAGTACTGTTATTAATATTCAAAATAAATAATTAATTATTGTTCAATTTAATTTTGACAATAATTGACAAAGATGTTTAGATTCTTTCCTGCCGTATAATCTCTGTTCGTACGGTTAGAGAAGAATTAAAAATATAATTTTTTGCATTGTTCTTTTATGAAAAATAGTTTTACAAAATAAGAAAGAATTGTGGAATGTTGCATAATCTAATTGCGTAATCTAATTCAGTAAAAAAAAAGTAATACTACATTATTTAAAAATTATTTATTTATTATTAAAATAAAAAAAAAATTTTAATTTAGTTTTACTTACTAATTTTTATTTAATTTAAATTTGCGTTACCGTTTTTCGAATAATCATTGGTCATAATGCACGAATATTTAGAAAGGAGCGCGCGTCTTGAACTTGCCTCAAAATTCGTGCAAATTCAGATGGCTAGGCATTTCTGTCCACGTTTATACCCATGGAGGTAAGAATTACCTCCATGTTTATATCATGGTAAAAAGACAAAGGTATATTCTTGCGTATATTTCCGAAAGCACCAATTAGGAATTTATCAAAGTCTACGTCACACTAAGCGGCAATTTAAAACAGTAATTCTGTAGTAGTTATTTATGAAAGCATTTTTAGCAAACATTTTGACTATTTATAAAAAAAAATTATATTATTAAAAATAAAATTTAATTGTAATTAATTAAAATTTTTAAATAATAATTAATTTTAGTTTTGTTATTATTATGCAAATATTTAAAAAACTGGTTTTTTATTAGTAATTTCTGCATCTTTTTTTGTTTTCGCCTATGATTTTCAGAAACATCTTCAGCGATAAGAAGAATCGCACAGAATGCGTCCTCAAGGCATGGCGCAAGAACTTTATCACGGCTTAACTGGTCTTGGAATGAGTTTGCTTGGTAATTGCTTAAAAATTGTTTTATTAAACCTAGAATAAACACGTGAGCTTAACTAATATTAATACCCGCATCCCGGTCATTTTAATCAAAATATATTTTTACATATACATATGTAATATAAATAAATAATAAAAAAAAATTTTTCAATATTTTAAAAGAACTTAATAGTTAATGAAAATAATCATCTTTTTATGTCGCTTTTTCTTTTGTTTCTTTTTTTCTCTTTTTTTATATTTATTGCTTTTATTAAACTAAATTAAATTTATTAAACATATGTATTTCTAACGTATGTAAATTTAATAAAATGTATTAATATATTTTAACTTTATTACAATTATTAACTTATCAATATATGTAATAACACAATAACAAGAGAACTATATTTGTTCTAATTTATATATGTTTTATGTTTCCTTTAAGTTAATGGAATGTTTTTACAATTATTAACTTATCAATATATGTAACAACGCAATAACAAGAAAACTATATTTTTTCTAATTTATATATGTTTTATGTTTCCTTTAAGTTAATGGAATGTTTTTATAGTTATTAACTTATCAATATATGTAACAACGCAATAACAAGAGAACTATATTTTTTCTAATTTATATATGTTTTATGTTTCCTTTAAGTTAATGGAATGTTTTTACAGTTATTAACTTATCAATATATGTAACAACGCAATAACAAAAAAACTATATTTTTTCTAATTTACATATGTTTTATGTTTTCTTTAAGTTAATGGAATGTTTTTACAACTATTTATAACTTATCAATATGTAACAACGCAATAACAAGAAAATTATACATTTTTCTAATTTATATATGTTTTATGTTTCCTTTAAGTTAATGGAATGTAAATTGTAAATTTTGAATGTAAATTTTTATAAATCACGTCCTACATAATATATATCTCATTACTTTGAGCCTAGAATTTGTCAAATAACACTTTAACAAATGTAATTGTTCAAGTTTTAATAGAAAATATTAATTATAAAGAAAATTATTCAATAAAATGAAATGGGTACCATATTACCCTCTTTTCCTCTAATATTTAAAATTTGCACAACAAATTAAATTAATTAAAGTTGCATTAAGAAAATTAAGTTAAATTCTAAGTTTACTGTTAAAAATATTATTTGTATTGTTTTATACTAGAATGTAATTTTTTTTAATTAGATTTTTAAAATTATTTTAAATGTCAATTCAATAAGAAAACTTGTAAACATATTTTATATACAGTTTCATTATATATTTTTTTTAGATAAAAAAGCGCTAATGATGCGTCAATTATTGTAAACATACCAGCTTATCAGTGTTATCGAAATGTTTTTACATTTATTTATAACTTATCAATATGTAATAATGCAGTAACAAGAAATGTGACATCGCACCGAATGTTAACGGCATCCACTCATTATTGTTTTTATAAAATATTCATTACATTTATTTTGTAAAATTACAAAAAATATTGTTACTAACAAATTCATTCGCACATTCAAAACTGTATCATTTTTAATTATTTATAAATTATGTGCAATTTGGAAAGTATTATACTAATGGCAGTTTGTTTTATTTTATGTGCAATTTGGGAAGTATTATATTACTTTAATTTCAGAAATATATTGAAGTATTATAGGCAGATTTAAGTATTATGGAATGTATATTATATTTTTAAAAGAAGGTATATAACATTTTTACATAAAATGTATTTTTAATTAAATATTTTAATTTCTGGTATGATTTTTCCGTCTTTTGAATCCGTATTAAACGACTTCCGAGAAATAATGAAATTGATGTCGAATCGATATCAATTCGATGTCAATATTAACTTCCAAAAAGCATCGAAATTCGAATATTTTAACATCATGTAGATGTCAAATTTGATTTTATTTCAACCATCAAAATGATATCAATTTGATGTCGATCCGACTTATCACGTAGGAAAAAAACTCTAAATTTTTCAGAGTTTTATCCTTCATTTTCTCTAAAAGAATATTGTTACCGTACGTATGCAGGGTTTATCAAGAGTTAAGATAAAACGTATTAAGGGTGACCAAGGATTAAGATAAAACGTATTAAGAGAGAAAAAGCGTGATTGAATGGAGGCAGAATATGGTATTGCGCTTCAATTCGGCGCAAATACCAATCAAATAAATAGGAGAGCGACTGCCATAAAACACATATACCCATAGTAGCGTAGCCGAAAGAATTTACGAATTTCGGTTAAACAACGGCACGGACGAACTCCGGAGATTGATGTCCCACCGTCGTCGTCTTAGCAATTACTCTCGCGGCGATATTTGTTTCTCCTCTCGTCGCCTTCGTCCTGCCGACTGTCCTGCATCCAAAGTAGTTTTTATCACCGGTATACGATCAACGCTTGCAAGATCCCGTTGTATTAATTCCTAATTTAGCCCACCATTTATCGCCGTAGGCGACTATTCTATTCCGGCAGCGCACAATTTATCTCGTCCGCCCAAGAACGTGCGTTCAAACTTTTTATTAAGGGTAAATAAGATTAATTTCGAAAATTATTTTAGAATTTAGAAGATGTTTATTTATTTACACATGTAATATGTCGAAATACATTCAAATAATATATAAAATATCTTTATAAACGTGTTATCGTATCTAATTATGTTTTAATATTTATATGTGCTGAATACTGTAAAAAATCCAATTACATGAAAAAAAATAATTGTTTTCTAAAAAAAATATTGATATAATTTGCTGTATATACTGTAAAAAATCTATGTATAATCAAATATAAAAAATTATAATTATCTGCACGTAAAATGTATCTAGCTATACATATAATTTCCTTTTCATGTACAATGAGATTAATCACACATGTTCCTTCTCTGTTTGTATAAAATATAATAAAAAGAAAAGTTGAAAAAAAATTAGAAAAATAATTTTTGCACTTTCTTATAAAAATTTGAGAAAATAAAAACAATTGTTATGGCGTATATAATTGTTAATTATAACACATATGGATAGATAATTACATACAAAATATTTTTTAATATAATATAATTAAACATGCACATATATATCTTGTATGTATAGTGTTTCATATTACCAAAGATTATTGAATCCGATCTGCCGCTAATCGTAAGCGCGTGGCATTAATTCTTTACACTGAGAGAAAGTTACTTGATTTAAATAAATATGTTGTTAGTGGTCTATTCAAATAACTATTTTATATTAAACCAGTGATATTTATTTCAAACAAGTAATATTCATTTGTTTGATGTAAAGAATTTATTTAAACAGTACTAATAACATATTTATTTGAATTGAATATTTTTTTGATCAGTGTACTAATTAACTTCCCGTTAACTATTGTCACAATTGTAAAATAATTCAGAAAATTTCGACAATCAGTTTAGAGATCAATATTCATAAAGATAATGTAATATTGTCGCGACTTATGTGCAGACAGTCCGCTCTGTCTGCATATACCATAAGTCGCGACGTATGTCGCGACAATATTACCTTTATGAATATTGGTTTTTTTTTATCGAATAATAATGTATATTTAAGTGATTCAACGTATATCCACTTGTTTCAATTTCTTTTTAATTCTTACATAATCGTCCGATTACACGAACTGTTGTTGTTTTATCACGCTCGTAATCAGTCAATACATAAAATGCTACTTCTATCAGTTTCGAGAAGCATTTTACATTTCTTCTTTATAAGTTCTTTCTTCTTTAAATTATAATAGTTTAACTTTCGATGAATCAGGTAGGACATATACCCCAATAAGATTTTTTCCTCCTATAACTTTTTTCTTGTAAAAAAAAAATAAAGTTATTTTCTTTTAATTATTTTATTTTTTATAAAGAAACAAAAATCGATGCTATGACAGAGTCAAAACTGATATACTAAATTAATAATATAATAGTAATTGTAGCACGGGGTATGAGATACCTCACATGGGTTCGTCATGTTGATTTTTCTCTGGTTCACCAAAGGTTAAAAATGATTAAAGTTTAAATATTTATTTACCGACGACTATTTTTCCAACGTCAAAAAATATAATGCAATAGTAGAAGATTAAGGTGAAAAGTATCCACTATGTTTAAATTTTTCACCATATTTTATTAAGGAAATAATCTTTAAATAAAACATTCCAGTGATCCACTTGGTCTTCAGCTCTATTCTTTTAGAGTAGCAAAGTAAAGCTAATATGATCATTCGATATCATAATATGTTCCACTTACCCGACTGACTTCAAGTTTATTCGGAAATGATCGGTTTACCGAGACTCAGATTACTTATTACATTTTTATTTGTTCTTTATTTTGCCGTAAAATTTTTAAATGTTATTACAGCATCTTGCAACAAATGTAGTGCGTAATATGCAAATGCATTCAACGCCTACGGTTTTTTATTCTAAAATATAAAATCAAGTATTTAAATGTTGGAAAGTCTCAATTTTAATAAAAAATATTCCTTCGTTTACTAAACATCATAACATATATTTCTAAAATTTATTAAATAAGAGATTAAAAATTATTTGTCATTTTACTTAATGACACTTACAATTCAAAAAGACAACACAAAAAAATATTTTTTAAACATAATTTAATATTAATATAACAATGACATTTTGACTAGAGTTTCATTATTCGAATAGACATTTCGCTTCACAAATAGAAAGCATTGTGTATAAACGATCAGATAAATAGGTACAATATATAATTTATAAATTGTGTTCAGATAATGTCAATTAGAAATCTTTATTTAGATATTTAATTTATGAAAAATGACATCTGACCACAATTCGACATGTTTGGTTGTATGTTATTCGAGCAACAAATTTATGCGAATACAATTGCAATAAATAACAGTTATGCTACATAAATTAATCTTGAATATATATTACAAGTAATTTCTTTATCATTATCATTCACTATATATTTTTGTTAATTCCGATGGAAGAATGCTCATTAGCAATATGTATTTTTATATAATTAAATGTGACCAACAATTAAAAGGATTGAAAATGCCAAATAAGCGTTACTGTTTCATCTCACTGATCACTCATTTGCTATCAAAATTAATAATATAAAAATTAGTATCTTTACATAATTTCTTATAAAGCAGTTATCTTTTGTACTAGTACTTTTTTCCCAGTAGAAACTAAAGGCATTAAAATAATCTAAGAATTATTTTACATTCTTCAAAACAATATTGCTATTTTATCAATTTCGTAGACATCGAGGAATTTAAATTTGAAAATTACGATTACGCTAGGTCTATTAACTATATCATGTACAAGAAATTTTTTCTATACAATTTTAAAGGCACCTAGTTAGAAAAACCATATCGATTTTCTAAAAGGATAAATTCGAATGCTTCATTTAATGTTCTGCAACCTTTATACTTTTGACAGAATTTCATCATTCTTTAAAAAATTAAATTTAATCTTGTATCTTGGTCTTGTTTTTAGAAATTTTCAAAAGAAAATTGTGCATTCTATAGATGAGTATGTTATGTATGAAGTAGTCTGTCATTTGTAGTGCAATCGGTAAAGAAAAATAAATTTGTATATTTCTTCATATTCTATACAGTTAAAATTATTACTGACTAAGCTTTCTATATGTAGAACTATTACCTTTCCGATTGTACTATCAATAACGGAATACTTTGCTGTAATTGAATATTTATTTAATTATTACAAAAAATTGAAAATATCATACAACTGGAAAAATAGGTGATATGATTGTGCACATAATAGGAGTATTTCATAGGTTAAGATATCCTTCTACGAGACATATATAATTATGTTTAAGTTATTAAAATTCATTAATACTAAGCCATTTAAATATTTAGTCACGTAATAGGTATTAAATATACAAGATATTTTTAATTTATAACAACAGACTGATACACCTTTGTCATATTTCATTATGTTCTATTGTATTAATTCTCAAAAAAAAATATTTTAAATTAATTAAATTTTTATATCTTCGTAAAATAAATTAATAAATAACAATATTGAGTGCTACAAAGAGACATCTGAGATTAAGCATTGTGCAATGCAATAAAAGTCTCACACAAAATCGATCCTATCTATAACAACATTAATATTGGCAAATATTTAGTCATGTTAATTGCCATTGTATTAAATGGTCGTTCATGGCGGCGCCGAATGTGGAGGTTGGGGTCAGCAATTTGAAACGGCGCTATGTTTCTCATCCGCGTAATAAGATACTGTCACAACATCGCCACCCACGTTAATGAGACATTGACCCTGGTAACACAATATAACATATATCCTGACAAGCGCGAAAACGTGCGTGCAAATATATAAAATGTAATGTTTTTACTAACTTGATTTTTGTGAGGGCTATGGAGAAGCACGCATTGCGTCATGAAAAACGCTACCATAGCGTTACCACCTAATGCTGTAATATGCGCGCGAACAATCGCCAAAACTTCCATTACAAAGCTGTGGGTGAAACCACTCAATCCACCATTCTACAACACATCATCGTTAGAATTGTTACGTTGAATTCGTGACATTCTGTCGAGAATGATCGTAATCGTACAAACTATATAAAACTTACCTCCCGTATCGATGTGCTTTCGCGAATAAAAAAGAAATTCAGATTGCCTTGATATCTCTCTATTCTTCCACCTGGTAGGTAAGATAAAGGCGTTATATCTACGCCGTATCTTCCTTTCAAAGGCACCTATGTAATGAAATAAATTAAAAAATTGAGAGTATTACAAGAAATAAATGACTTACGATAACAAATGCAAATAATTAGATAATAAAATTACGTATAATGTATATATTTAAAGAAAAAAATCCTTACATGTTTACGTCTATGAATAAATGATTTTAAACGCAAAGGTGAGCGTGGTCTCGGTTTTTGTACAGGAGTACCACTTAAAGTTGCGGGATTTCCTAAGCAAGTGCGTGTCGTACTTTCAGATGTAATATTGTTCTCTATATGATCCTCATCAAGGCTAAATATCATATCACTGTCATCTGGTAAAGAAAGTAAAAAAAATTAATTTTTTTAGTTTTTTTTTTAAATATACGCGCATTAAGGATGGTATTAGAAATGCTTAACTAACAAAAATGTAGTAATAATTGCTAACAATAATAAATTTTCGATAGAAATGTAAATGTAATTTATAAAAATCGCTTCGAAAAGTACCTGATTTTCTTACTTGATCCTTGCTCAAGGAACGACACACAACTTTCCTTTTATATTTATTTGTATTTAAAGGTTCTCCTAAGCCAAGCGCCATACCGACAACGGTCAGTTGTATCTCGTCTTGTTCGGGTAATGCTACTTTAAACTGCATATCACATAACGCACAGGGAACCATTCTTCTTAATTTAAAATACAATGACTGAAAATAAAGAAAATTTTTTTTTTTTTCAATCGCAAGTCCAACATATGTGAACAAAAGTGCCGCAAAGTAAGTGCTTCCTAAATATTTTTTAGAGATGAAAAATTGTACCTGAAGTAATCTGGCAAAATATTTCGATGGCATCGACGCGAATTGTCCCATGGGAATTTTAGCCCTTGAGATTTGCGTGAACATTTGTAAATTCCTGACGATTTCTAAATCTTCGAGACCAGGTATCGTCTGCGTGTTAACGACGTGGAAATCGTCTGGTGGCCTGTTGTCTATTAACGACGATATCCGGTCCATGTCCTCGATGTCGTCTACTTCTAGGACACACGCGTCGCGAGTGCCCAATCCAAGGTCAAGTTCCGGCAGATCCTCGTCCGACTCGTCTGTGTCGGAAGTGCTCGGAATGCGTCCGTTTTCGACTTCCTACAATCGCGTCACGATTATAATTAACGATCAAACCCTAAGATATTCTCTGAAATGAAAACGGTTTCTAAGTCCCACATACGTTGACTCCGATAGGTTTCAGACGATAAAACTCTCTATTCTTCTTCACCGTTTCGACGATAGACTTTTGCATTTCCCCCAATTGATCCTCCTTGTGCCACGAATTACCGGATGCTATTTGCGGGATGGTAGGCGGCGGTAGTGCCGTCAAATAAACTGCAGTACCTATCGCCATGCCGATTATCAACCGTTCTCCCACGGAAACCTGCAACTTGAGGCCGAAAACCGCGTTCATACCCTTGATCTTGAGCTTATTCAACAATAAACTGTGCAGCTCATATTCCAAAAACGGCAGGCAATCCGATATCTCCTTCGCGTTTAATTCACCCCGCAGGTCCTTTTTACTCTTGCACACGGTCGCCTGAATGAAGCAACCTCTTCCAGTCGTTGGGATATTCGCAGGCACTTCTATAGTGGTGAACATCACATCCGGGACTTTGGCACGTTTGCATATGGCACACTTGGACACGTTGACTCTAAATGGCACGCTATTCTTACTATAAGGGAGATGGCACAGGTTGCATCGTAACTGTGACTGGCCGGAGCCCTCGTGATCGTTACTCTCGGAAGAATGCTTGCACACCTTCCCATTCTGTCGTTCCGGGTGAGTCACGACGGATGTATCACAGTCGATTCTCTCTGCCTTTATCGTCACAGATTTTTGCTGGCCCTTTTCTGAATCCACGGCAGCGACAGGCACGCCGCTCTGCTGAAGCTTATTCAGAACGACACCGTCCGAATCTTGAGCAGAATTGTGAAAATTTATTACTGCCGCAGTACCAGAAGCACTTAACACGCACACGTCGTCGCTGTAAGGTAATAATTGCACGTAAACTGTTGAATACGACTTAAAAACTTTTTTTTACATTAGTGAATATTATTTTTATTTAAAAAAAATTCGTGTGTTATGATAGCATCGACGTGCAACAAATAAGCTCTTACCATATACTAGTTTCCTCCTTGTAGCCTATAACAACATTGCAACCTAACGCTCTTGCATGCGATCTAACTTCCATCCTAATTTCGGTCCACCACGAATCACGGCCTTCCGGCTCTTCCAAATTACTTATCCTTTCGAGTAATTTCACTGACTTTGAGCTCACTAAACCTCCTGTTCTCGTTATGTATATAATTCAGATTATTACGAACTGTTACATTTCTTTTTTATAAATGTATTTATTGATCAAATTTATCATTAGAAGACTAATGTTTTTATTTGCGATAAATAAATAATGATCAAATAATGATAAATTAAAAGTGTGATCTTGAAGACGCGCAGTATACTCAGTTACCTATATGTAATATGAAGCCAGGTGGATAATGTTGCATAGTGATGAATGGGTATTCTAACATCTCCAACGTGTCTTGATTCATAGGTCTAACCACTGCGGTCGGTGTCCTTAGAGGTCCTGCTATCGATCTGTCGCTGCTACCAAGGGAGTTACCTAAGAGGCAATGTAATCTTTTCATTCAACCTTTTCTCTTCCTCTTCATTCAAATAGTTAGAAAAACTAAATCTCAAACATTAATAACACATGTATATATGATTTTATACGCAGACAATCATTTCTCTCATAAAAATGAAAACTGACGTTAAAAGAAACACTCTCTAAGTGTTTTGATCGTGGTATTCAATAATCATAGTGTATTTTTTGCGTGAATTTACCTATCTCGTCTTTTGCTTGAAGGAACATCTCACCTTTGGGAGTAACGCTCAGATCGGAGTCGCTCGATCGCCGGTGAAGCGGCACGCTGGCGACCGTTTTGGTCGCCGGTGACTGGGACATTTTCGTGGCCACCGTGGGAACGGTCGGAAGCGGGCAGGGCGGACTGATCGACGCCTCATCTTGTTGCCTAAGATTGGGAGAAGGACGGGACACACGCGAGTTGTAAGTCATATTAGCATTGTTAGTGGGTATAGTGCAATCAATATGATATGTTTTCCCTAGATTACAGGCGTTACTAACGGATATCGCGGGTACCGTGTCAAGTTTGCCGCGACTACTCCTCGGTGATTTTCCCGAGGTACCGGATAAACCGTCGTGCGGACGGTGGGACGCTGAAGACGCGGACACGCGCGTACGATCGGTTAAGCTAACGAGAGAGGAACCGCAGGAACGAGAGGCAGCATGAAGAGTCGGATGCTGACCCGAGGAAAGGCACTCGGGAATGGAGTGAACGCGAGGAACGCGAAGGACGTCCTTCTCGTGACGCTTGTGTGAAGCGCGTCTCCTCATAGACGTGCCGCGGCAAGGAAACTTGTCGAACGAGTTCCTCGACCCCTTTCTCGAGCCCTTGTGGGACGCCTTTCTTTCGCGCTTCCTCCTCATGCTTCTCGACGACAGGGTTCTCTTGCTGTGACGCGTTGGGCGCGTGGACACCATCATCTTCGTGTCGATCAGCTTAATCAGATCGCGCATGCATGTCCGTCTCTCGACGGTCGCCATTGCGCGGGCTTCTTCGTTCGACAGGCTGGACCGTGTCGTCGTGTGCGAAGAACTGGTCGGCGGATTGTTTCCTTTCCTACCTACATTCATGTGATCTTCCGATCCTTCAACGGGAGACGGTGACTGGAGTTGCGCCGATTCTCTGGTTTGTCGATGAGCGGACTGACTGCGCTCCCGACATAAATCTCGTTCATGTTTCGTCAGATAAACGCGATGCGTCTCGGGAATCGACGACTCGGATGTAGCACTGCTGTGTCGCTTGTCTTCCTCCACCTCCAAGTTTAATTTTTGACCCTTGTTGTCAGAAGTGTTGGACACCTGTTTCGCGTCGACGATTTTTCGTTTATCAGACGAAAGAGTTGATTTTGGAGCAAAGAGATTCGGGGCATCAGACTGACTTTCGTTATTCGATAATCCGGACGTGTCGATCGGTGTGTCCGACTCCGTGCTCTCTCGAGCGTTCACGGTGATTATGGGGATCGGAACGTTTCGTATAACGTCTTCCGTGCTCGCTAAATTCAGGTTTGAGGGCGAACCCTCCATCGCTACGTCCGATTCTATCTGCAGCGTAGAATCAGTGCAGCTTTCCGCGCTGGAGTGCGTGATGGGAAGCCTCTCTAGAAAACTCGACGAGTTTGACTCCACCTTGTCGGAGTCTCTGTCAACATCATATCTCGAATCGTCTAGGATATTGTAACTGGCGGTGTCCTCCGATGACTCGTCGCCCGTGGAATTATCGTCGTCGAAGAAAGACGTCTCTGTTTCATCGATCGAGGATGTGACATCCTGCTCCTGCTCTTCATCCTGCTTCTGTTCTTCATCCTGCTTCTGCACTTCATCCTGCTTCTGCTCTTCATCATGCTTCTGCTCGTCATCCTGCTTCTGTTCTTCATCTTGTTCCTGCTGTTTATTCTGAACGTTGCTCTCTGTATTCTCATGAAGATTTTCTCTGCAGCACGTTTCTTTCTGTATCTCCTCGTTAGGTTGATCGTCGCTGAGAAAAATCGAAACAGGATCGGTATTCCCGATATCTTCCAAAGGCATGTTCCGTATAGATCCGATCAGTAATGCAGCCATTATACTACCGTTGGCCTTGGTCTCTTTGAGATTTCTCTCCTTCTTAGGATTCATGTCGTCCGGATCGTGTTCGGTCTCCTCGACGAAGTGACCCTTCTCGCCGACCAAATCAAATTTGTTGCGCAAGTGTTTGATCTGCTTGGAAAGACAATCCCTAGACTCCTTCTTCGCGTCCTCGGGCGTTAATATGGTACGTATAGATCTCACCGTCTCGTTGATTAAACTCCGGCCAATTTCCGGGGGCGGAGTGAGATCCGAGCCGCTGGACGCGGTTGTTACTTTTAGATTCAACATGCTCAACGTGTTGGTTCGCAAAAACGGAATGCGCTTGGCACGTTTCCTTCGCGCGCCGACATATCTGGGAATCACGGGCACTTTAGCGGCGCGTTCCAGGCGCGTTAGAGATGACGAAGAGTGCGCGTAAAACGCGAGATTTCTGTTTATGCGAATGGGATACGAAGCGGGAATAGATATGGGGGTGAACGGCGCGCTGTCGTCGGCATAACGTTCCGTTCGCGCTATCGTGCGTGAGGAAAGTGCGAATGCGATCCTATGTATAAGGGTAAGGGAGAAGAAGAAAAGTACCCATTAATCTTCGTATAAACTTCCTAGAAAAGTGCGATATAATGAAAAACAGCTGTGAAACGGAGAATCTGATTCAAGCGGCCAGGAAAGATTTTAATTTAGAAGCGATTTGCTAAGGAAGAATAGTTTTATTTTTAAAAAAGAAATATAAAACTAACAGAAAAACGTAAAATTGCTTCTATTACGCAAAAATTAAGTTAAATTGATAGATATGGAATTAAACAAAATATCTCAATTTCGACACATTGAGTGTCAATTTAGATATCAACGTTTTATTAACGACACTATGCAATTTGAGTCAATCTACTCGTGATAACAGAACAACAAGTAATGAAAGCTAATCGATAATAATCACCTAATTGCTCTTTGCAGATTAGATTATTTCATCCAATAAATTCGGGTCGCCCGCATCTATCTATCAGAAATTATTTTCAGCCACGCAGAATAGAGTGCTTTAGCCGTATAAATATGGCTATAATTCCTTGTACGAAATTCTCGAAATAGCTCATTCGGCGAGTGCCAATTTTATCCTAGATTATGTGAGTTGGCGACACCTACTTAATTGGCTCGTACGATGCCAGACGTAATTGCGCGATTATTTACCAGTTTATCATTTACGACCGAACGTGCGCAATTACGTTTGGACAAGAACTGCCCGATAATCCATAATTGGATAGAGGATCCATAATAGAGACATGCTTACTCTTCAATATTGACGCTGTCGCAAGGGAAACCGAGAACGTCATGCAGTTTTACGAGCGTCACCGCCGTGCCTATACCTCTGGCAACGATACCGGATTCGCCCTCCAGATCGAAATTTTGCAGATACCTAATGTACCAAAGGAATTAAATTAAGAAATAAAATTACAATATCAAAATACTGAACCGTCTTAAATCAATTCCTTATCTAGTTTCCGTTTATTAGCGATATCGTAAAATAATGAAAATAATTGAAAGCTGTATGTTGGAAGAATAAAATTTACCCAATCACAGCATTTCCACCAAGATCCAGGGCTTTCAATCCAATCTTTCTCTGAACTTCTCCGCTCAATTTAAAAAATAGAGTCTGCCGTGCCTCGTTCGACGCTCTGGGTGTTCTTATTTTATCTATCCACTTATATTCCGGATCGTCACTGACCACAAGTTCTTCAACAAATCCATGTATCATTTGTGCATGATATCCATATGGTATATTAGGTGCTAAAATGTATCTGGGTTACTTATTGCAAATCTCAAAATTTCTTTGATTAAATTTACAATAATGTAAATTATATTTTTATTAAATATTAAATTTTGAAAGATAATTTTTATATAAAGTTGGGTACACACTTAACGAACAAACACCAAACAAATAGCTCCAAACATATCTATGTCTGCTGATGACAATATTTTTAACATGCTTTTTAAATATTTTCTCTTTATTACGTTTTTTAAATATTAAAAAAACATTTAAAAAATATTGTGTGCTGATTAGGGAGTGAGTCGAACTAAACGCGAATCAAACATTCTATTCGCATTTGCTTTAACATACATATTTACTAAATGATAACAACAAACGTTCGAATTTACTGTTTGTTCGGTGTTCGTTTACTAAGAGTACACTCAGCTTGAGAAGAAAAAATAAATCATAAAATCAGTTGCAATCACAATATAAAAATATTCTATGTAATAATATTCATCTTTCTCTTAAAATCATCTGTATGCCCACAGGAATGAAATATGCTTACAGTAAAAAAATTGTACTCCACAGGACGACTGTCTAAACTTGTTAAAGTCAGAGAATAGCTCCACCTTAATGATAATATTAACTTCGCCACGTATACCATGCATTGTATCATATACAGGTATCCATCCGGTCATAACTGAGCCTGTGAGTAAATGTGCAAGGCAAAGAAGAAATATTTAAAAAATATACAAAATATATAATATAAATATCTCATATATTATATATGTATTACCTTGTGAACCAGAGCTGGTGTTCATAGCTGCCTCTAGAGTCCAAATGTTTTTCACTGGTGGCAGCATTCCAGGCAACAATAACGGATTCAAATTAATGTAAACTTTGCCTATCGCATCGTTAGCAGAATACGTGTCGTGATCCATTAATCTGATTTGCAACGGCTCGTCCTGCAACTCTGCATCGTCAACCTCGAATCTGTACCATTCTGAGTTCCATTGCGGATTCAGGGACTTTCGACACACGTCCGTCTTATAAGTTATATTGCCAAACTTTAATTCCACGTAAGCGTCTGTCGTGTCGCCGGAACGGTCCATCACCGGCAGGTTGCGGCCTGCCAGTATCTTCACCTTTATCTTTCCAGGCATTGTGTCACTGTGGCACTCAATAAGCAGTCTGCACATGAAAACAGATTAATGTTAACACAAAAAATATATATAATATTCGAGTGACGTATAGAATAATAATTTCTATAGATATACAACTTATAGAAAGAGATTTCTAATATATCAAATGTATACATCTGTATTAAATGTATTAAATATGCCTTTAAATGTATGTCTCTCATGTTACTTTGCACCAAACAGCACGTTAAATTTACATCTGTTTATGTTTATTTAAATTTCACGCTTTTATTTATTTTGTCGCGATTTGTGTGTAACACCTTACAAGGCTCACAATAAATATTCACAAAATACTCCCAAAAACTAAACGTAAATGAGATTCGGACGTGAGACACGATATCGTGGCGCTACTACGAGAGCTACACGTTGCGAATCTCGCTGGCGACGTTCACTTACCACGTCCCGCATTTAGCTCGGCAATACACTTCGCAAGCGACTCGGTAACGAGCGGTTTGTCAACGGTTTTAATTACATCTTCCCAATTTTCTCTGCTCGACGATTATAACCTCCCGTTCCCTCTCAGCAACCGCTCCGCTCCGGGATGTCCCCCCACGCACGCCGAGAGCAATTTCGGAATTTGGAGCAGCAAACGCCATCTAACGGCGGCTCAGGGAATCCGCCTATCCTACCGGTCCGCTGTTTGTCCCTTCCGCACGTAACCTATAAAAAGCTGGGAGAGAAGAGACGGACGGATCGCCCGCGAACTCATCACCGGACAGCCGGACGGCGCGCGTGCAAAGTTCGCGGCTTTAAAAATGGACGACGAGAGCGACCACGAGACCACGATCGAGGATGACTATTACACGTTCCTGAACATCTCAAGAAATGTGAGAAGGCCGTCCGTTCCTCGCGATTATTCCTCGCGTGCGATTCTGCCCGGTTCTTCGGAGGGTGGAGTCCAGGGGGGGCCTCGTGTCCTTACACGTGACACCCTCGCCTCGCGTACGCTAATCGCTGACGTAACGGAGCCCTGGGAGACGATCCTTCGTTTTTCCGCGACCGACACTAGGAATCGCGAGAAACACGACGCTGTCGCGCCAATCGCTCGTTCCTAACATATTATTTATCCTGCAGCAGATCTCCTACTGTAGAATGCGAATCCGTTCAGCTTCTGTGTTAAACATGAATGGATGTCATTTTAAATCCGTCCCTTTCGAGCTTTTCTTTCATAATAGCTAAATTTTTACTCATGATGCAATCGCGTATTATCCATTGCAACGATTCCCTCTAATGTTCCAGGCTAGTCCCGAGGATATCAGCAATGCGTACCGCAGACTTAGTAGACTCTACCATCCGGACAAGCACGCGGATCCAACGCTTAAAAAAGAAGCGGAAATTCTTTTTAATCGAACGAAGAAAGCTTACGAAGGTATTGCAATGTACCATTGATTTACATCAGAAGAATATTGAGAATCATTGCTTTCACATCATATAGCTCCTATCTTGCAATGAATTTCATCATTTCTTTATCATTGTTGTACGTAAGAAATAATAAAATGTTTAATTTACTTATGCATGAATCTTGAAAGTAATATTTTGTGTTGTAGTGTTGAACGATCCGCATCAGAGAGCAATTTATGACTCACTGGGAATTCGCGGATTAGAGACAGAAGGATGGGAGATTGTGCAGCGTACAAAAACGCCTCAAGAGATTCGTGAGGAATATGAGAGGCTGGCGCGGGAGAGAGAGGAGAGACGACTGCAGCAGCACACCAATCCTAAGGGCACTGTAACAGTAAACATCAATGCCACTGATCTTTTCACTAAATATGATGAAGATTACAACGACAGGTAAAATTGCTCCATCTAAATTATTACAATAAGATTAATTTAATTATTAAACAGTATTAACAAATCAATTGGAATTCTTGACTAAAAAGTTATGATTTCAGCAATGGCTTGTTCTCGTGTATCGAGGTCAGTGGGATGTCATTCGCACAGTCTATTGAAGCGCCCCTCACCTTGAGGGACACTGTAACTATGTCCGGTCAGCTTGGGACCCAAAACGGTACAGGTTCCGGGTCCATTAATGTCTCAGCAAAGCGACTGATATCCTCGAAAGGTTGGGTCGAAGTTGAGGTCGGTGCTGGCAACGGTCCAACGTTCTCCCTCAAAGCATTTCGCACATTGACAAAAAGATTATTTTGCGACGGAGCGACAATACTGCAATTCACATCGCATGGCGTGAAGGCTGGCTACGTTGGGAGTACGTTTATTTGCGGTTTTCATAGTATAATTGTAATCATGCAATTCTTAGTCTTCTATATTATTTGCACGTCCATATATAAAAAGATATCTCAAACAAGATTGTTTTATTTGTTTACAGCTCTTGCAATGCAATTG
Organism: Solenopsis invicta; assembly: GCF_016802725.1. Taxonomy (NCBI): domain Eukaryota; kingdom Metazoa; phylum Arthropoda; class Insecta; order Hymenoptera; family Formicidae; genus Solenopsis; species Solenopsis invicta. Next base: position 28,526,647 of record NC_052666.1, on the reverse strand, counting down.
GACAAACATACGGTGGGATACCTCACGTATAGAGCTGGCATTCAAGACGCCATGAGCACCATGATTGTAAGAGACACATCTCGATCGTATACGGCATTTTCTCTACATTTCGGACTTATACATTCTTTCGTCAGCCTTAACTATACTTATAAGATGGAAGAAAAACAACTCAAGCTTCGTGGTAGTGTCAAGTTAGTACCATTAACATTATTTTATTCTGTCGACAACAAATTTAATATAGTAGTAAATTAAATTTGGATCACTTGTCTAACGAATCTATTAAAGCTTTGAGGCATGTATAAAATAAGGAATCGAATTTGGAAACTACTGATTACAAGTCAATCGTTTTCATACGAAGTTACGCATCACTTCATCAACAGAGTTACTAATCGACTGGATATATAATTTACAGAGCCGGAACATTTGGTGCGTTTCTCGAGTACGGTGCAGAAAAGAAGGTCTCCAAACATAGTTCTGTCTCGGCGGCCGTGCGCATCGGCGTTCCAACTGGTGTCACGTTAAAACTCAGATTGAGTCGCGCCTCGCAAGCGTACACGTTCCCCATCCATCTGTGCGACGAAGTTCTTCCAGCTCCGATCTTTTATGCCACTGTGGCACCTATAATCACCTGGACGGTCATCAAAAAACTCGTAATCGATCCCATTGTGAAAGAGCGGACGGAACGCGAGAAGGAGAAACAGAAAGAGCTTAACAAATCCAGAATGATGGAGAAGCAAAGGGAAGCGAAAGCAGCCACCGAACTCATGAAGGAAACCGTCAGCAGGATAAGAGCTGAGGAGGAATCCAAGAAAGGACTAATCATTACCAAAGCGTTGTATGGTCGATTTGTTTATCCCCAGGATAGAACTACTGCAGAAGAAAGTGGACACAGAGATGAAATGATAGACGTAACGATTCCTCTGCAATGTTTAGTCAAGGATTCTAAACTAATCCTGCACAAAGCATCCAAGGTACGCTCTTATAATTTCATCTCGTACATCGAGTCTGCGCATAATCATTTTTTAATGATCTGCATTTTTTCATATTTTGTATTTTATACAAATAATATTTTATATGTATTAATTTTTGTTATTCTCGAAATGTATTACCATTCGCATCTTACTTTCACAGAAAATATTTTTAACTTTGTAATCAATTTCGTATATAATACGAAGATTGAAATGTTACTTGCAAATTGTATAAAATTCACATTTATTGCAGAGTCAATTACCTGGATTTTATGATCCATGTGTGGGAGAAGACAAGCAGCTTTTGGTACAATATCTCTTCCATACTCAAACACATGAATGTGTTATACAGGATGATGCAGCTCTGAGGATACCAGTCTCATGTAAAAATTTGCCCGTTTATTAGAAGTACATTTGTATTTAATTATTTGCTAATTTATCATCTATATGTTTCAGCACACAAAGTGAACACTACTTGACATACAGATTCAACATTGAAATCAAAAACCAGTCGTCGCAATTCCCGTCAATGATCATCGTTATTTCGGTGTAGATTTGTTCATTTTTAGAGGTTTAATTTTATATAAAGGGTAAAAAAATTTAGTATTTGTTAATCCTTCAGCTTTGTATATTAAGATTGTTTTCAGTAATTGGTATTTTATTATTTAATAAATAATTATAGTAATATTTAACTCTCTATGGACCAACTCGCGTCATATTGATAACTTGAACAAACTTTTTAGCCATGGATTGTTCGACTGACTCTGCTTTCGAAATTTTTTAATACCCAAAAACCTTCTAAAAAACACAACCATCAATAATTCAGTTGATCTGATTAAGCAAAGAAAAACAAGTTGGTCTGCAGAAAGTTGAGTATATAAGGTGTATCTCACAGAAACTTTTCAAGAAAAATATTCTATCGGGAGTGGATTCTCTATGTATAGATATTTAATTGTGCAAAACTTTTAATTATGAGTTACACCGATATGTACTCACTTTGCTCATTGAAATCGTATTCCAAGTACTTTAGAGAGAGAGAGAGAGAGAGAGAGTAAAACCTGGACACATCTTATTTACTGCCTATAGAAGTGTAATGACATGCTACATGAAATACTGCATAATGTATTATAATTCCAAGGATCATATTGATCTTTTGACAGCCATCTAAAGATCATTATGAATAGATACAAAAATAATCAGCCATAGCTATGTTATGCATATTATTGCATATAGAGAAAAACATTTGTTAATTAATTGCACAGTTGATTACTGAACTTACACCGGAATTAAAGTATTAGCGTACAATTTACTCTTGTACAAAATAGATACGATTTCAGACGATAAAAAATGTATATAATTATATACGTAACTTTGAAAAATTATGTATATAATTTATAATAGTAATATAAAATACAGATACCCATATAGCCATCTATTCTATATACCTATGTAAAGTATATTTGTATGTACGTTTACAAATAGGGATTATAAATAGCTCGATATTATAATCACGAAATAAATTTGTTGAGTTACACGACGAAAACGCTTAATCCATCAAACTAAGATAAGTTAGTTCAATAGTGTTGCTAAATTTTTCTCGATCAACGTGTTTTGTTCTTAAATTGCATTTTTCATAACTTAATTATAATATAACAAATTCACTAATAACGTTACGTACTGGTGTTTAATATAACAGAATGTAATAAGGCGTTTGTAGACGTGTTGGAAGGTAAGAATTTTTGCAGCAAGTTCAATTCGTCATTTTTCACCTGCAATTGAGACAGTGGGGTCCACGAACGATCTTGTTCCAATCTGAAGGAGCCCTTGTAGTTCTGCGATGGAGCACAACTGCCCCATTCCTATATTGACATTGATATAATGAAAAAGTTAATACACAAGATTTTACAAAAAATATATGATAGAAAGATACTTACTTCTGGGCTGAGCATGGAAAAGTAAAACTGTCCTGATTCTCGTTGATACAAATGATATATGTGATTGGGCTGCTTTACGAAATTGCAAGGTACATGATGCAGTTTGGCGTTCCGTTCTGCTTCCAACAAAATACCCTCAGCCTGCTTTTGCAAAAATCTGATCTGTTCGGCGATCACTTGTAACTTGTTACATGCATTGGCTTTTACACAGTTGTCTGCCTATATAAGAAATACATAAATCAGTACGTATATATCTAATAAAATTATAATTGAATTGTAAATATTACGCAAAATTATATTACTTTTTCAATTTCTGCAACCAATGCCATTAAATCCTGTTGGGTTGATTTTGTTACAGCACCTGGATCGACTAACGATATACCTTGAGGCATTGTATTTCTTTCGACTAGTACTTTAATGCAAAAAATGTTTATTAGACAAATATTTTGGTATTAACTTATGAATCACACAAATCATAAATAATACCTTTATTTGAAAAATCGTCTGCTGTATCCATTATACATATAAATTACGTATAATTAATTCAGTTAAACATATACTGAATAAAAAATATATATCCAATCGATCAAATAAATTATTCAAAATAAATGTTTAAATTATGTAAAACAATATTACTACATTATACTGTGAAACACTTCTTCCTTCATGTCTTCTGGAGCAGCCTAGAAAAGTGTGGTACACCACACATTAAGAAACTACATAAATCTGTGCAATATCAACTCGAATGTACGAAGGAATCAAAAATTCGTTCGAGATTCGCTGAGGACAATTTTCGGAAAACAATTTACGTAAAAAATACACGACTTACGCCATAAATACTGTGATAAATGTGATAATATCCGCGCCTTCACTGGCGCCTCTACGCGTTCACAACATGCACTTCAAATCGTCTTCGCCGGAGACCAACCGCGCGACCACGTGGTCGGTCGGAGGCCGATGCCAGCGACTTGCGGAGGTCGAGAGCAAGGAGCCATACTAGCTATCCCTTTTTCCCGGCCTCTCTTCCATGTGGTGGTCAGGTGGACAAGGTGGGCATTTTCGAACGTTCGGCTTTGCGGCCTTTTTTTTAATGTTACAAGCAATGTATGAAGTCACGCGACACCGAAGAATCCGTGATACGCGAGGCGACCAACGTCTCTCCCAGATTGCGCGTCCACAACGTGATTACGACGGATTTCGTCGGCTCCCGTCGTCCCACGCGTCCACCGCGATGTCGACGACTCCCGTGTTTTCGATGATCGTTCTCGTATCGTGAAAGGCGATCCCCAGAGTCTTCGCTGAATCTACGTCGGAGTTAACGTTGTCACGCGACGTCCCGGCGAACATCACGCGTGTACATGTAGCTGACATTCGTAAACAATGTCCTAACCTCAAAACCTTTTTTTTTCAGATGTTCACGGCTAACGCAAAGATAATTAAAAGCGGCGGCGCGGAGCCCGACCAGTTCGAGACGAGCATCTCGAATGCTCTCCTGGAACTGGAGATGAACAGCGATCTGAAGTCGCATTTAAGGGAACTTCATATCACCAAGGCGAAGGAACTGGAAACAAACAATAAGAAGGTAAACCTTCGTTCTTCACGTTAGCGTTTACCTTTCTCTTCAATACCGTGAAGAGCTGTACCGAGCTGCTTGCATTCTTTGCAGTCGATCGTCATATATGTACCAATGCCGAAACTGAAGGCTTTCCAAAAAGTCCAAACGAGGTTAGTGCGCGAACTGGAGAAGAAGTTCTCTGGCAAGCACGTAATGTTCGTTGGCGAACGTAAAATCTTACCGAAGCCAACGAGGAAGACGCGTACGAAGAATAAGCAGAAGCGTCCTCGAAGGTAAGGAAACATGATACTCATTTAATTGGATAAAATGTGATTTAATCATATTAATATTTATTGTATTATTATTAAGTTGTTTACATATAAATATGATATTCTCAGAAAATGTCTTTAATGTACACATAACATCTGTCTTGAATTTGCAATACTTGTCTAGTTAGATATAATTTTACTTATATTAATTTATTTAAATCATATTAATACTTGGTTTATGTGTAAACATTGTGTAAACATTGAATATATTTTACAGAAAGTATATTCAATACATGCTTAACGCTTAACTTGAATTTTGATTTTAGTTTTACATAATCTGTTTTTATTTTAGCCGTACGTTGACCGCGGTATATGACGCTCTACTGGAGGATATTGTCTACCCTGTAGAAATTGTGGGTAAACGAATTCGCGTAAAGCTTGACGGCTCGCAAGTTATCAAAGTTCATTTGGACAAAAATGAACAGACGAATATTGAACACAAGGTATATTTATATTTCATTTATATTATATTTCATGTCCTCTGAACACAGAATTTTATCTGACATTATGTCTCTTCGCGTTGCTTGCATTTTGTAAACTCGGCATCTTTACCTTTTCTTTTTTAAACGCTTGAATATATTATTCATCTCGTTTTAAATGCAAAAATTTTAGGAAATGTCAAACAACGCGAACAAATCTATTGTATAGATTTGATATTTATTTTAATTGTACAATATTTAACGATATTTTTTTATTATTTGACAGGTCGATACTTTCGCTTCAGTGTACAAACAATTGACTGGACGGGATGTAACATTCGAATTTCCCGAATCTTTTGTATGATTTATTAAATATTAAAACATTTGAATTGATGTATCATTGATTACACTCATGTTGATTTTTATATCTCATTCCTCGCTTCCCTCTATTCCTTGTGCGAAGTAATTATTTACTACTTATGAGAATTCGTTAATAATTTTTCTGCTTGAAAACACAGTGGTACTTAAAAGTAACGTTAATAGTAATTAAAATGTAACAGTAAATCTCAAAGATTTTATAGCCATTCAAGTTGTGAAAGTGTTCAAGTGAAAATCATAAATCTATTATTCAAATTGCCATCGAAATACAATGCGTTTTTCAAAACTTTATTTTTAGTTCGTATGTGTTCGGTAAATATTTCAATATGTCTCATTTATAGCAAAATTAATATTGGCAGTTTATGAAAGTTACAATTTATTCATAAAATTATCATATTATTAATTCACAAAAGAATCATGTAATTTTTTGTGATTGTTCTCTCAAACAAAACCAGATGGCAATATGCAAAAAAATTGTGATTTTTTTCGAATCGGCCAGTGTTTTTACCATTTAATTGTTGCAAAAAAAGAAAAGAAAATTAAAAAAAAAACTTGCAGGTCTTTCATTTGTAGATAGTTGATCTTTTTTTACTTTTTTTTTATTTAATAGCGATAAATTGGACATTAAAAATTTTTTTATTATCTCTTAAAGATATCTTCGATTAATTTTATTTATTATTTCCAAAACAGAAAGTTTCGTTGCCGCAGGCAAGTAAAAATAGTTTAACAATTTTTAAAACTTGTCGAACTATAATGAAAAAGGCTGTGTATAATAAAAAAAGAAAGTTTAAAGGTCAAAAAACTTAAAATATTCTATATAATTAAATTAATAGAGTAAAAGTTTGGTCATGTTTCCAAAATCATTCTGTAATTTATTTTAATTTAATTTTCGAAATATCGATATTCAACTAATCGGGAAACACACAATCCACGAGAGAAATAACTAAAAATATAGATTGTTTTTTGTTGCGATAAAAGAAATTAATTTTTTTTTATTTTCTGGACACCGGCTTTAACCCTTGTATCTCGATAACAAAGCTCATCGCCGTTACTCGCCGGAGACTCTAAGCTGGAAGGAAAATAGCGTGAGAACATAAGGCAGATGTGAGTATAGAAATGTACGAAACCAAGCGACTGTGCAATAGCACCCGTAGTTGAGATCAGGGTCAGGAAGGCTCAGAGGGTCGGGAGGTCGAAGGGTTCAAGGAACAGCGTGCTCTCCCTTCGAATTCATTGCACGACAGGCGAAATAAGCTATGAATTCTCAAAAAACTCGCGAATTTTTAAGGCTCTCTCTGTATTGTCATAGGGAAATCGAGAAAGGTATTAATTTCTGCTGACCAATTCGAATAAATTAAACATTTGCACGAATCTATAAAGGACTATTAGAATACATAAAAATATAATTTATAATTCATAAAATAAATATTTTTATAAATAAAATAAGAGAGAAATAAATATAAAAAGATACAAACATTACGTTTGGATTGACTATATGTTCCTATTTTATTAAAATTATATAATCACATTAATTTAGAGTAATTAAATTCGTAGGTCAAATCTTGAATTTAATTAAAAATATTGATTTGAAAACATTTACATTTCAGATTTGTACTAATACTTCTTCAGCTATAAATATATAGTCAATATAAACACAAGGCACTCGTGTATTGAAACAATAAAAGTTACACGGATAACGTAACAACTGAATCAATTATATAGACAAACGCAATTAACAACTTAATCAATCTTAACAAAAAGTTAATACAGTCCTGTATATCGGTAATCAAGTTAGAAAAATCTGTTCTAGTTTTTCCGTTTGTATGATTAGCCTTCCGTGACGTTTTCCTATTGCAAGTCAACATAAGACGTTGACCCTTAATCAATTCGTAATTGTCGAAATAGGAACACATGGTGTGATGTAATAACACGTGCCTCGGTGGTCGAAGTGGTAAGACGTCCGCGGAATTTGAAAGATCCAGGATCGAACCCTGACTGAGATGTTATTTTTTTGCAATAAAACAATTTACAATTGTTCCGGAGAGAAGGGATATTACATATGCTTCTTAAAGCATAATAATTACTATTCCGGCTTCATAACTGTGTTTCAAATCCGATGAATATGCGGCGCATTTCAATTGAAAATTGAAAAAATTAAAAATCATTATTCGCCACTGACTGACATAGGCCTTTTATTCTCGCGCTATATAATTAATTCAGTTATTACGTTATCCATTTAACTTTTAATGTTTCAATACGAGTGCCTTGCGATTATATTGACTTATATGTTTATCTTACGGCTGAAGAAGTATATCCAAAACGTACCAAATGTTTTCAAATCAATATTTACTATTAAAGAGGACTTTTGTTTTTAACAACGATATTTTTATTAGCTCAAGATTTGACCTACGAATTTAATTACTTTATGTTTTACACACATTCCGAGAGCGTATATTTCTATAACATTAATTTAATTCAAATATTAAAATAACGAAATTTAATCTAATTAAATTCAATCGACCAACGTTTATAATTTGTAATGTTTTTTTTTTTGTTATTAAAAACTTCGGTACGACAGGATTAAAATACGACTTAGGGCTTCCATTTAAACATTTTTAATAATTCTCTTTCTTCTTTACATACAGTTCGTTACGAGGCATTTTTATTCGGAATTTTTTATTCTTTAGATAATCGCGATAAATTATTAAATGCATCTGCGTAGCGAGTAAATTTATACGCTTATTTGACAAGAAAGGCAATTATCACAGCCGTTACATCGCGCCTCGCTCATTAATAATGTCGCGATCAAATCAATGAAAATGAATGAGTTGCACACGTGCGTACCTGTCTGAAAAATGATACTTTTGCACAGGTAGCCTTTCATTCGTATCGGGCGCTCGCGTGAGAATGTGCAGGGGGATGCAAAAATGCCGAAGCACTGTGTTCCCACCCCAGATTCGGTGGCCGCCCCTCGGGTCGTGCGCTAAGTGTTGCATAAATAACTACCCGTGCCGCATCGAGAAACTGGACTACACTTCCGGCCATCTGCCTTATCGGAAATAACGAGTAATCGCGGCATTACGCTAATCGCGACAAGCATAGAAATCGAGTTACATAAAGGAAAAAGGAGAAAGAATGCTGGGAGAGTTTAAAAAAAAAAATCATTGAATTTGAAGTCGCGAAAATTGAAATTTTGGAAAGAAATTCTTATCGGTCGTCAGCATCTTGCCTTAAACTTCAGTAACTTTCCTTAATGGAAATGTAATACTGCCCGTAATAAATTAGTGAGTAGTTTAAGTAATTTAAAAGTGCGCTATTGTTAATACGTTTGATACTCAAAATAAATAACATTACTTAAATTACTCGTCAATTTAATACTGTCAGTATTACATTTCTGTAAGGGTTCCGCCGTAGCATATTTTTATATTAAATCAATAACGATAAAAATATTTAGAAGAATACATTTGTGCATGCAATACTTCTCAAATACCGTGCAGATCTTTGCCGAAGCTCTTTAAATAGTAAATTAGATCAAGCAAAAGAAATAAAGAAATTTGAACATATTATAAAAATAATTAAGCTATAGAAAAAAAAAACAAAAAAGATTGCATCTTCTAACCGACATTTTAAATCTTCACATCTGATTATTCGTCATTGTCTCCATTAGCAATATTTTCGTTAAAGCATCCCTATCAATTAATATCATACAGTTACTTTGTAATAGAATAATTATCTTTGTAAATAAATTTCTTTCCGTGTTTACTTCAAGATCTGTTGAAAAATCTCACTTCTATCGATTTTACTTTCAAACATACAATATTAATAGATTTTGTTATATTAATACGTAAAACTTCCACGATGGATGAATTCTGTCGCGAGGTTTTTATAACTCCGGTGCGTACAATGAAAACAAATATATCGTCATGCTTATATTACCGTGACGAACATGCTGAAAAAGATCAGAATAGCGGGAGTCATTAACCAATTATCTACCCCGGTAATCTCCCCCTGTAAATATAGTTGGTACCCGCATAGTTAACGCTGCGCGTCGACGAGAATTCATTTAACTGTTCTTGCCGAATGATTCACGTCGATCTTGCCTGAATCATCGACAAGTCAGTTCCCATCAGGAGCATATCGTGTGCTGCGGGTGGCGCGTGTCGATATTCACAAAAATCAGCACCCCGATCATCAGGGTGGTCACTTCAGCTTAATACTTTCCCAAGGCAACGAGATTTGTATTTTTGCAATTACGTATTATACACTAGCGTATAATAACTTGTAGTTAGCGCACGAAAAATTAAATTACATACGTTATATATCATTTGTTTGATTATTTACAAATTTTAGTTTAATTAATTTTTTTTAATGGAGATTAATTTAGAGAAAAAGAAAAAATTAATTAGAACGCTTAAAAAAAATGATAAAAAGTGTTTCAGTAAAATATCAATTATTGATACAGGAAGCAGTTTATTAAAACACTTTTTCTTAAGGGTAACCTGTTAAAAATATCATGAAATTCAACGTATCTTTAAGCTACACATGAAATTTAACGTAACTATAGCTAAAAAACATTTTTGACAATATTAAATTTACGTTAAATATTTTTAATGTATCTGCTTGAAATTTGTTTTCATTACTTTATCTAAAATTTTGCTGTCGATTATGAACGGTGATACACAATAAAAGAAAAAAGTAGCATAATTGATTAAAAATAAACAAAGTTAATTTTTTGAGCAAGAGTGAAATATTTGTTCAGCAAACAGCTGAATTATATCTGGCAGCATTTATTCACTTTCTCAACCATAATTTGTCTATTCAGAAAACTTCAATAACATTTAAAGGGGAAAGAGGTTTACTAAAATTGTCTCACAAGCTGTGTCATCTCAAAGAGATTTTTCTCTCTTTTTATATACATTATGCAAGTTACATATACGTGCGCGTACCGTTAGTGAAAAATTGGACAAGGGGCGAAAGAAAGAAACGGTCTACGAGAAACGGTCAACGGATGCGACTCGCATAACTGGATTCGCGGCTATTATTAAAGGGTTGAAGAAATCGTTGAGATATGTAAAAGAGGAAATCGATTTAGCTGCCGTGACACAAACGTTAAACCGGTAACTCGAGCGTCATCGTGCAAAGGGGATGCACATGACGGTTAAGGAATAACAGTCGCATCGAAACTGCGTCACTTTAAATATAGAAAAAAATGACATTTGTTTCGCTTTACATCTGCATATTTATTGACAATTATTCAAGATCTGCGTGTCAAGCTGATAAAATAAAAATATGAGAACGTCTGAAGCGAGATTTGCTAACTCGCTGAAAACTGCTGAATCACAATACTATGAATAAGTATAAATATAAACTTAACATTACGAGTAACGCCTCGTCATTTAATTGCGAAGAATATTATTTCCTCTGCATTACTAAAGTAAGAATATCGACTGCTCACTTTTTTTTATATAAATATAATAGGCGATGATTTAAAGGCCAGACATTCTTTGATATCGTTCCGCCAGGAAATTCTATTTGTGCTCTTAATTTTAACGGGACAAGCGAGACAAATAAATCTCACTCCCGGACGACTCTCCACCTGGAGATATTTTCCGCGCACACAGTATTTCGGATTTACCATCGCGAAGAAATGCCATTTGGCAGAAATTGCCGAAAGTTCTCGGTTTATCTTTCCGCCGGCACCTGGGCCGTTCGCCCCCTTGAAGGATTTTCAGGGGGGCGAGCAGCAGCACCCCTGGGTGCGATGGAGAAGAAACCGACGCGCTGCGCACGTTACGTGCAGAAACAGGTAAGGAGCAAAGCAAACGTGTTGGGGAGGAGCAGGGAGGATCTTTTCGTCTCGTCCCGTGATCTCTTTTCCCCTCGGCGATGGGGAAACGAAGATGACAGAAAAGGGGGAGCGAAAAAGGAATCTGAAAAGGAGCGTTGCGCCGAACCGTTTTCCCAGGGGCCTCCCCTGAAGAGGCCCCCATCAACCACCACGTGCACAACGCAGGAAGGGCCTAGAGAGTATATAAGGGCTCGCTCGGCCTGCAATGACCTCAGAGCGTCACGGTCAACGGTGAACGGAGGAGATCTCGGGTTCTTCGGCCGATCGGCCATCCCGGTCACGACCGGGGAAGATCCGGAGGGCTCGAAGACGAGAGGAGTGGAGAGGAAGTAGAAGCCGCAGTCATCTAACAGGCGATCGCCATCATTTTCTGTCGCAGATCGGAGCGTCTACCAACCACCCACGATGGTGAGTATAGTTTCGGGTTTTTGTCCTGGCTAGCACGTGATCTTGGTGCTTCGATAGACTACGCTAAAAGTCGTCTAAAATCTGGTTTTCGGCCCCGCGGATCTTCGACGTTCTGCCTCGTGAAGCCGGAAATTTGCACTTCCTCGAAATAGCCAATCGACTGTCGCGCGCGAAAAACTGAACTTGTCGTAGCTTTCGTACAAAACAAAAGCCAAAATACGTTCGCATTCTATTAACATTCGCCATCGAGAAGAAAATATGTTTACAGGCGATTATTATAGAAAATCTGTTTGCAATTACCGTCACGTATTTCTGTAGCAGACGAACGTATCGATGTTTCCAAAGTGTTGAATTGTTAAAATTTTTAATCGAATTTCTCGACTCGCTTAGTTTCTCGCGAACGGGACAGTCGATTATACAGTACGATCCATCGTGAAATGAGAACACCAGAAGCGATTCGGTTCGCTAGCACGCTACGAAAATTTATAACGAGACGTTCGAATTGATTTACGTTCGATTTAAATCCCCTCCCAAAAAAAGCACACGTTTGTCGTAACCGACCGCGCGATTAATTACTCGTTGCATGATTAATTAGATTCACGCGCGACGTCACGAACGAAGAGAACGTAGTTCCTTGTTCCTTTCATGGTGTTCTGATTTTATCAGATTAGTACTCTGTAAATCGGTGAAAATTTTCGGGCAGGTAGAAAACGGTCAAATTGCTGAAAACGAGAAAGAAAAGAAATTAATCGCCACGACGTGCCGAGAGACTTGGCGTGAATTTAATCGCGACGGAGGTTGTCTTGGGATAACAATTCGCGAGACAGAATAGCGTGAATCTACGATCGAAATTCCGTGTTGCGCGCGTATTGATCATTCGGACCTACTCTATCCAGGCACTAATATCCCTCCTCAAAAATGTGACTTGAAATTTGCTCGTCTTGTCCAAAACCATTTCGCCGCTGTATTTTCGAAAACTCTGTCTGCTTTTTGCATCATCTCTCTTTCTCTCTCTTTCTCACGTCTGATCAAAATTGCTCTGTGTGTAATAGTCGATTCTTCAAAATTTGTACTCGTCTAAAAAAAAAAAAAAACATAGGCGCTCTCTTCAAACTGCTTCTCCTGCCAACGGCGTTATCACTACTCACACGCGCGTTCATTGATAATCTGACCGATTACGTTACGTTGCCGATACACAGAGCGCGGAATGACCGCTTGCGAGAGAAACGTTTCGTGAAATCTTCATGTGCACTGTTAAAAATGTCATGAAATTCAATTGCATTTTTAAGTTGCACGTTAAATTTAATGTACTAGTATTTATAATAGAAAAACATGTGCGTGGAACTTAGTGCACTTTTGTCAACGTTAAATTTACATCAAACGAAATTTGTTTGCGCTGCATTACATAAAATTCCGCTGCCGATTTTTAACAGTGCGGGCAATCGAGTCGACAGCGCGGCGGATTGATCCAAATTTTTCACGTGTCGCTCGAGTATGGCTTGCAACTCCGGCGAGATACTAAAATCATTTGGCTAATCTTCTCGTTTTTTAGATTGCGAGTAGTGATATCACACTCTCTCAGCTTCTCTCACCTGTACCTGTAGATTTTCAGAACGTTTTTTTTTTTTTGTTTTCAATTGCTGTTAACAACGTGCGCGTTTACGAGTGTCCAGAATTTGCGCTCGTAGGCGCGCGAACCTTTCATAGTCGATCGTAGATCAACAGTTAGATGTACAGATCCATCAGTACAATTAGTTTTGCGTAAACTAACAAAATGCATGCCATCAACTAACACATCATTATGTGTGTGTACGTGTGTGTGTGCGCGCATTCAAACTCTGAAATTTTCAAGCTGCTGTTTCTGTACCGACTCAATCTCTGATCTACTTTTCCATTTCATCAGCTGCTTAACAAACCTGCAATAAATCTGCATGCGTAGACACCTCTGCACCTCGCATACGTCATGTGCCGCATATTAAAAATTCCTTCACCCGCCGCATCGTTTTCGCGCGAAGTAACGGAGACTTACGTAAGCTTTCATATAATATGTAAAGGTGTCGAATTTATCGAAATTTTTGCGACGCAACTTACGTAATATAATAGCGGGGTTAAGTTTCAATTTTAAAAAAATGTGCAGATTCAGGCAGGTGAAATTTTGCCTCTAGCCTTAGCCATTCGAAAACGATGCGATCAAAAGTGACATTGACATTGACGAACACTCCACGAAGTAATCCGTGTAAAAACTTTTTTCCCCCGTTTTTGCAAAATAAAATTATTGACTTCATCGTCCGGCTACACCGGTTAAAATTTCCATTCAATCTGAGAACTTTGAAATTTGAAAACAGCTATGAGAATATTGTACAATCGCAACAGCTTTACGATTAATAAATTTTAATCGTTAAGATTTAAAGTTCCATTAAAATTTGCTATTCAGAAATTTGTAATAAATCAATGCAGTGGTACTTTAATAAAATAGAATGCAAATTACAGACGAGAATGTATGAATACATAAATACAAAAAAGAGATAATAATTTGTCCGTTACGGTTTAGAACAATATATATCAATCTGAAAATAGACGCGTTTGAAATACAAGAATTATTTAACAATCGTGAAATTTGTAAGAACAATTCCTATGTTCTCACTGTCCCGATATTGCTAATCGGTTGTTCATTTCGGTATTTTAGAAATTAATTAATCGATTATGCAATTTTGATTAACGGTTATTCAACAGAAATTTCTCAAACTTTACCGATAGCAATATGATAAGATACGTTCGTTGGACAATTATCTACGTGATTATAATTTGCTGTTATCAACGGCATGCTTACTTTGCATCAATTTCAAGCAATATTCAGACTCAATCGATTTGTTAAAACAAATTTAATTTGCATTGCCAGTTTTCAAAATGGACACTTTTCGAAATATAAGCTACGTAAAATAAAATAAATACAGAAACATGTTTAAAACATAATGAAATAAGATTTTTTCAAACGACAAAATCATATTATCTAGACAAATCAGTGATAAAATAGTGGACTCATAAAACTATTAACAAAAGTTAGTAGCGAATTTTAAGCGCTACACGTTTTGGCATAATAAACATATGTTATAAACTTTTTGCATGAAACAGAAATTGCCATTCTTGATGTTTTGCAAAACTTAAACAAATACAATTCGATTTTTAATAAATAACATCCAAAAATAAATGTCGAATATTGCAGAAAGTACATTAAAATACAAAATTGGATACAAATAAGATGGAAAATTGGGGAAAATAAAGCTTTTCTGATAACTAGTGGGCAAAACGAAAATTTTTTTATATGCCAAAAAAAATCCAAATTTTTATTTAGTTCAGAAAGCATCTAAATTATAATAGATATTCAAATGTATTTCTATATTCAAATTTCCAATGTATGATGTAAACGTATATCAAAACAAAATTTATTTCTGACAAAAATCTCACGGTTAATTTTATGACTGTATTTGGCAAATATTCTGACTAATCTTTTACAATAAAGCAATAGCAATTTTCTATCCATTTTCTAAAAGAAAAAAAAATGTAATAATAAAATTAAGATTTGTAATTTTTTTTCTTTTAACATATAGCACGTCCACTGAATAAAATTATTAAATTGGATTAGTTTGTTATTTGGCATTTAAATCAATATCAAATTTTAACATATACTTTTCTAGATCACGTTTCGAAACAATAGATATATTCATTTCAATAAAAATAATATACACATGTTATGCAAATTTCAAAATAGATTTTTTTTTAGCAGAATTATTAAAAAAGTCAAGAAAAGATTACATTTTTGATACTCCAAAAAAGAACTATTCAGTATTCCAGATGAAATATTCCAAAATACCTAAATCAGAAACATTCAATAAAAAAAAATATTAGAAAAAAAGAGATTTCACAATATAAAACGAACAATTATAGTACTTTAACCTAAATAAATTTATAAAGACTTTGAAACAAAATTAAGAACAATTAATGTGACGATACTTTGCAATACTGAAAATTATCTCTTGTAACTGAAATAAATAAAGATATTTACAAAACGTATCAAAACATCGCAAAGGAAATTATGCTATTCGGGTAGCTTTTTCACCTGTTCGCATATATGATCAATGTAAAAGGGAAGGGTTTTCTATTCTTCATATTCACACCGAAAGCAAAGAGCATGTCGATCGTATCAGTAACCACGTAACCCGTGTAAACACTGCATTGATTCGATCATTGAATAACATTAACATGCAAAAATAAATCTTTCAAATGTATTTTCATATCCAAAAGAATTTATATATTACTAAAAATATCACACACATGCATCGCGACATATAATATCACATCCCATTTGATCAATTTGATCCTCGCATCTAACTGGATTTGCTTGCACACCCCCGATGAGAATGTACAACAAAAATAAAGATTCGTCCGTATGTAAAGTTGAAAAAATTTATACTGTTTTGGTTTTTGAAATTTCACTATATTTAAATAATAATAGTCCCGGCCGTCACACAAGAGTAACAAGTGCGTTACTCCCTGAATTTTTTCGTTACGATACTTTTCTGAAATCGGTTACATTATGGGAAAACACATACGCAGATAAAGTTGGTTTCTTCAAATAGAATTGAAGCATTTTCATAGAGCCTGTTATTGAATAAGTCATTCAAATTCGTTTAACGTCGTCGAAACAACAAGACAGATTTTTTTACACGCGCTACATCCCGCCAAGTTGTCATTGCATTTTATTAAATTATATCAGTAAATATACCACTGAATAAAATTACGCTCGCGTAAGGGAATAACATATTAGATACGTAGGCTTGCAATAGAACAATGATGGCAATTCAATAATTGAAATAATGACTATTACATATTTGGATCATAAACGAATTTTCTGGCTTTTTAAAATTGAGCGTCAATATAATATATCATTTCAAAAATAATTCACATTGTTTCAATGGGAAAAAAAGAAATTGAAATGAAATGGTCACTTTACAACAGTGTTTTAAGAAAGAAAGAATCCTTTTGAATTTTCGAATACGACAGTATATCTTGGAATTTACTGGATTTATTCGAAAAAACTCAAAGAGAACAAGATGTAGAAAGATGATATAAAGACTGAAGAACATTTTCGAATTAAAGTAAAGCTTTAATTAGAAATCACACGTTTTTCAAGAAATTATAGCAATAGCTACAACAATAGAAACAAAACAAAGATGATTGGTTGTCGCTTTTAATACTGCGCTACAAAAAGAAAAGAGCCTCTCCAAAAAAAAAATTATTTTCCGACAATATTCAAATCAGAATTCCAAAATCCAATATTACGGCATAATAATGGTTCAAAAATAATTCTGATTGATCGAGACGAGTACAAAGTGTCTTTGGACGTTTATAATACTTTTTCAAAAGTCATAAAACGACCGGGTAAAGCCGTTTTGTTTCCGCATAAAAAAAAAAAAGATATAGACGTGAAAAAATTGACAATTTAATATATCCATCCAAAAATAGCAAAATCTCGACGAGCAGCAAATAACGAGAGAGACGTGTCAGAATTAGAGAAATCGCGGTCTATCAAAGAGACAATATTTTTTTTGAAACGTTCCATGAATAGAGAATACTCGATTATAACGCTTCACCAATAGTTTCACGCAAACCCGAATAATCCGTGAAATCGACCGTCGCAGTTGTATAACATACCGAGCTAAGTGCTCACGACAATTATTCCTGCGAATCAGTGTAACAGATCGACAAAGATCAGTCGTCGAAAAACCCGTCGAGACCAACCACTCTAACGATCTGAACGAACGCCAAGCACCAACGAACGAACGAACGAACGAACGAACACCAAAAAACACCAAAACGCGATCGTTAGCGGAAGAAAAGATTCCGGACATCAAAACGCGAAGCGGGCCGGACTCGCGCAACAAAGAGCCACAGCCCATATTGGCATTGTCGCGCGGCCTTCGAGAATCTAACGAGGCACAGAAAAAAAAAATTCCGCTTTAAAAGTACCCCCCTGCCCCCGTCCGTACGTTCCACGTATGTACCCGGCCGTTCTGCATCAGTACAAAGGTATTTCGTCACTTCGCTCCCGTTCCTCCCCTCGCGTTTCGTGATTTACGCGCGTTCCCAGGGAAGAGAGAGAACCTCTAAAAGGGGCTAACTAACTCATAATGCCAACAAGTCCCACGGTCCCAGCATCTTGCATCGGCAGTACAACAGGCACGACTTCTTTGTCTTCTTCTCTTGCGGCCACGCTTCTCTTCCACGATTCACGCTTCGCCCTCTTTTTGTGCTCTCCGGTCTTTCCGGGGCCGGTTGTTCCGGTTGTACACACAGGGAACCAATCGAGCTCTTTGATTCTCGCTTCTGCTCTGTTCCTCTCAGCTACACTTTCCACGCTCGTGTCCTTTCTCTCCTCACTTCCTTCCACCGTCCGCACCGTCCGAAGCGCGAGTATAATCGACGTATTGTCGACGGATCACTAGCGAAATAACCACGCGTTTTACGTTCAAGACCGCAGGATCTAGCTACCAGCTGCTCGCAATAGTGCGTATTATCATATGAATTTGAACTTGATGTTTCATTTGATTGTTGTGTATTCGATCGTGGTAAGCGGTATAAGTGCCGCGAATCTGAGAAACTTTGAGATTTCTACACACGGGAACCCCGTAGCGTGGTACGAGCGTCCGAAAAGATTACTCTCGCGAAATACAATTACGATGAAGTAAACGGCTCGTGCTTTACGATATCTCGTACTACCGTTGGAAAAAAAAAAATTGATATACGGAAGAAATACGTGAATCTGGCACTTGGAGAATTCTCCAAGATCACTTCCTCAAAATCGCTTCGATCTCGATTCATCGATCCGCGATCCGAATGATTCATTTGTGACCACGTTACAGCAAGATAATTATCCGGCAACCTTCCCAAATCTTCGCAGCGAGATGACAAAGTCCCTCCGCGATAGTCGCTCGTCATCCAGGCAATGGAACGGCGAAAAAAGTGTAGCTAATAAGAACGGACATGCTTCATCGACGAATCCGTCGTTCGATTTTTTCAGAATATTTCTCGGAATTGTCGACGCCGCGAGTATCATGACCTTTAAATCAGCATATTTCTTGGCTATCTACGCGATACGAGCTCCCTTGACAAAAACAAGTTTTGCAAACAAACGGACAGAACATTGATCAAGATAGATCTTTTACGCCGGAATAAAAGTGAGATTTATTGCGAATCGTTCGAGGACACATCTGTATGTTTATGAAAATCGAAGTAGGTGCTAAACCGCGTGCAAGATTCAAGGACAAAAGTGCTTGTACAATATCGTTCTTCGAGGTGATCGTATCTATTGGACAAACGATCGAACTGCTTAAAAAAAAAATCGAGTATACGTGAATTCACGGCAGACAGACTTCCCAGGCCCATTTCGTGAACGCAAAGGCAGAAATTCAATTGACGAGCTGAAAATCCGGAAAACTTGTCCACAGTCTCGATGCAGAATTTAGAAGTTTTACGTCTAAAAGCTATTTATGACGAGGAAAGCAGCCTTTCTTTTCTGAAACGTCGATTTGTCATTGTTGTCAGTCAAAAATCAAGAGATAAAATTCAGTATATTAAATCAAAATTGATGTATCGCTGATTGTTCACGAGAAAATTCAGATTGGATGAGGCATTCCATTATGACAGAGAAAAAACTGAATTACCCAACAGCTGAAATTGTCGAAAAAATTATCAACGAAATATTTGCCAGATATCCGTCAAATGTTGATACTCAATCTGATTCAAAAAAGTTCAAAGAAAAAAAAAAAATAGACTTTCCGACATACCACAACCGCATGGTCGTAAATTTTCACCACACCAATACCTTTCTTCAACACAGCTAAATTTTCCGACATAAATTCACCGTGAAGTTAAGCGTCGCGAGTAGTATCTCCCGATCGAAATACAAATCGCCTATCAAAAGTGGAACCAAAAGGAACGGATGCTAGTCTAAAATATCTCTAAAATGGTCCACCGCACCGATAACGTCGCTGCAATCTCACGAAGAATACGCCTGTACTGGTCGAAATTGGCGGAAATCGCTCATTCGTGGAAACTCTTCGGGAGGCGTACAGGGCGTTCGCGAATTTTGTCAAAAGGCAAAACAGTGAGGAACGAAAGTGCTTCCGGTGTCTATTCTCAAAGACGACGCTTGGCGACCACTGCGCACGCACACTTCTCGAACCACTAGTACTATTCGAAATCTCAAAGGCATTCACTTTAGTTTCTTAGCGTCACTAAAAAAAGAGCATTTGGTAGAAATCGGATTAGATTAGAGTTTCAACACTACGCACGGAAACGTGAACAACCGGCCCTTGTGTGTTGTTTTTTTTTTTTTTTTTCGTAGCTAACGCTCACACCCTTCCAGGTCTCATCACTCGGACGGCCCGGGAAAACGAGGCAGCAGCAATCAAGGGCAATCAGGGCATCAATCATGGCATCAACCAGTCGACGGGACGGCGCGGGAGGATCAAAATCAGCGGGTGCAGCCGGAATCCGGCGTCGGGCGGAAGCCAGTTATCCGGCGAGGCGCCAAAACGAGGACCGAAACGGATAAGGAAACGTATATCCGGCGCGATCTCGTTCCTCGATGATCGGGGGAGGTCATCGGAGATCAAGAGCGACGATCGCAACGATTCTTTCAATCCACACCAGGCTGTATATTACGTTTATTGCATCTACGGGATTAGTTGGATTTTTATCAATGCAATTATCGCGCATCATTCGTTCAAGTTATCGCATTTACGCATTTTCGCACAAGATGGAAAAAAAAAAACAGGCTTTCACGTGTCTACCCGGCGAGCCTGAGGATATTAATGATTGATTTATCTTGCACACTCGAAAGCGCCTTCGAACGAGTCATCCTCGGGGCGTACACAATGCTCCGCGAGTTCTAGTATCGAACGAAAGAACCTTCCGACCTCAAGACCAAACGCAGCAATTTCTTTCGTTGGACCGTCTACCATCCGTCTCGGCGAGAGGTCTACTCCACTCTCGACGGACGGAGTCTCAATCGTCAAACACTCGATCTCCAAACGCGAACAACTTCTTTTCCAAACTCAGAAATCTCTCCTGACTGGCGGAGGCTGCACCACACCGCTGTGCCTCGCCTTCCCGCCGGACCGAAGAGCAAAAGCAAAAACGAAATCGAATCACTTTCAACGCAACACACTCGGAGCACCATCGAAAACTGCAACACCTGGAACGTCACATATTTACTATCACTATTATTATTACTCCAAAAAAAAAAGTAAAATGCCGACGTCACTCTTATCCTCACAGCCAACGATACTAATACTAATGATAGTAACGCTATCGACGAAAATTCTCTCAAGTCATTGGAAAATTGGACGGAAGCACAAACGGTTACACAGCGCGTGCATCACGCGGCGCACTTCGGATAATACGCAGCAGATTACTTCGGATGGCAAAAAGCATAACGTACCCCATACATGCGTAACACGCACGCGCCCCCACACATTATAGCGTACTCCGCGTTGTTTCGCAGCGCGAGAAATTTGCGAGAGAGTCCGGACTCTCTCTCCTTCTCTCTATCTCTATCACTCTCTGCCTCGCTCGAAAATTGGATTGGAAAGGACAAAACGTCTCTCCTTACGAAAGGCTCACGGCACTGGAAGGAATCGTTCCTCCGACCTCAACCAGGCATCCCTTCGGTCTATACGACGCCACACAAAGTGCAAGTCTCGCGCCTCAGGATTATATTATTTCGCAGAGTACCGCCAAACGGTCGCAGCAGGACACGCGCGACCCTTTTTTCGTATATGTACGATTTTACAGGAGACATTACCGCGGATCGCACCGCGACGAAAATAATAAAAGGCAAAACAAACATTTCTCGTTACACTTCCCTACGTTCTTTAACGCGCTGCGACATCACCAAAGAGGTACATACGTGATTCCAAGTTCACGTACGATTTTATCGATCATTATTTGAGCTTGCCCAGCAATTTTACGTGGAACCAGTTTCAGCAAGACTATTTTGATCATTTCACGGTTCAAACAGGAGACGATCGATCAATGCGCATTGCCAATCAACGGCGTGCAAGTCAAGGCTTCAGAGCAGATCAAAAGCGCCAAATCGCAAAAAAACGGAAATCACGACGTAAATTACAAAAACGTGCAGCCGAAACAGTTTCTGCACGGGCATCTGAACGCACAAAATCGCACCGGAGGAAAAAAATATGCGTTCTTCCAGAGTTCCAACCTGGCGAAGAAATAAACCATAAGGCTCTCGATCGAAATTCGTAATGTTATTTCGGATCGACGAGTTCGTGCATCGTCAAACACCTGACCTTATCTTCTCGAACGGTTAATGATTAGCAACAAAAAAAAAAGAGAGAGAGAGCAAACAGCAGCGCTCAAAACAGATCTCAAAAGTGACCCGCGCAAATTTCACAAACAAAATCCACAGGGAAGTGGGCGGGAGGATCGACATTCAAAACGGATGTCGTCTCGAAATCAATCGAAATCATTAATCGAATCAATTTACATAGAGTCCCAAAATCAATCGGATTGTCACAGTCGAACTAATTTATAAAAAACGTTCGTTTGCGAATGACGCTACGCAAAACAGTACACGCGGAGTCCTTTTTGGTCCAATCCAAGGATACTCTGAAAAAAAAAAACAGAATTCTCTCAGAAATTCTCCCAGCAAACCCTTGCGAATGAACTTTCGCCACTGTCAGAAAAAAAAACCGAGCAAAAAGTAAACTTTTACACGCGGCTCTATAGCGGCGCGAATCACCTGTCTCATCCTAAAATTACGTCCAGCGAGCAACAAAAATCGCTTGAGAAACACAAAAACCGCCGTAAAATACCGCCAGAAAACAATGGCGAGAATCATTTACTTGGAACAAACTCTCGAACACTAACGAAACTCCACACTCGGGCACAAAACTCGACGCGAATCGCACGAAGATTCGAATCTGGATGAAGAACAGAATTTTCATCGAAAACCACTGACTCGAAGCAACTCTCAGTACAAAAAGTAAAAAAAATAAAAAACCGCTGCCGCGGACCTTTCCGACTGTGCAAGAATCCTCGACCAAGCTAATCAGTGAAGGGCTTTTCTAATCGACAACGATTTCTTTTGTTTTCTACCTATCAAGCATCAAGAGCTCTATCAAGAAATCAGGAACGAGCATAGGCATAATTGTGTTTCGTGGAAATTCATCGGAGGACCTACCCTCTTTGGAAGACAACTCTTGGACACACACGGAAAATCGCGAGCACCAAATCATAGCGGAACAATGGCCATTTGAGTCACTAACACGTACGTCGCGGGACGTCGTGGGACATCGTGGGACCATCAGCTAAGGTACTATCCCTTGTTCTAATTGTACAATTTTATCCTATTAGATTATAATTAAGTCGTTATCGAACGTAAGTATTAACTGAAAGCGAAAAAACTATTCGGTAACGAAAAAAATCGATCGGTACTTCTGCATTTTGGGCACTTAAAGCCTTAAATTTAATTAGTTATAAAATTCTCGTAGATTTAGTTTATTTATTTTTTTTTATTTTTTTTTTAATTTGTCCGTTATTTTTATTTCGTTCAGTTTTATTTTGCCTATTTTGTGAAATCGTCGTTAATATCAAAGCACAAAGCGCTCCTTATAGATCTCTGAAATATATGCTTATTAGATTGGAACGAAAGTTTATCACATTTTTTAAGTGAAATTCAAAGACAATTTAGTACACACAAATTGTATATTTCTTGTTTTTCTTTTTTTTCATCGTATATGCGTCTTACGTTAGCACAAAAGCTCGCGTATTTTAAAAGATACAGATTCGATTATAATAGAAATTGTGTAACTTGAATTATAAGAGAAATGGAGCGGAAAGTTCTGTCATTTCCTTTTTTAAACATCGAACTTTGCAAAAACTATTTAAAATCATATGAAACCGTGAGAATCATTTATTACGCCAATAATTATAAATAATGATGCTGTTAGCATAAACTTTCTAATTGTTGTAAGAATGATAAACTTTCACGCATCCAAATGTTATATTCAAGACTTATCCGACAAATCTGAAATGTTGTAACTTTAGTTTTTTTTTTATCTAACTACGCTTTGTGAACTTTATATATCATGCTTCATTATAACATGTTACATATTTTGTTTAATTTCTGTTGAATTAGACACATCCTCTACTCATTGAACAAATTTATTAAAGTGATTTACATTTCGATGATTTCACGAATTAAATCAGTTATTCATTTTATTTTCAGTTTTAAGTTCTTTTATCTTTTTTTGTTTTTTTTATTTTTCATTTATTTTTTTACTCATAAAAAAGAACATAAAAATAATAAAAAAAAAAAAACGAAAGAAATAGGCATGTAAATATAAAGCACGATACGCGAAATAATACGTTCTACAGCCGACGCGCCAAAAGTGATTCAGCGTAATTCTACTGAACATACAGCAGCAATTATCTAACAGAAATAGAAATAAGTACTTGGGTCTCAATATTGACAAAAAAACGTAAAAATAGAGTAAATTATCTAGACAATCATGCGGAGATGTTGAAAGGATGTGAAGACATGTTTGTTTCGCAGAATCGTCTGTTAAGCAATTTGCCGTTCTGCGAGGCCAACAGGTTTCTTTCAGGATCTCCGTATTTCAACGTGTCGTCTCAAATTATTCTGACGCTCGGTTTTAATCATTCAACGTTCAGATAATTGCAAAAACATGTATGGTAAATCACGAAACTCAGAGAACTCGTCGTAAAATTCGTCCCTTGGCCATTATCGACAGATGCGATGTAGAACGTGAATTACTTAATTAGCCGTATATCTAAAATTTAATTGCTGCACACAATCGTATCGTAGGTATTTTGCGTCTAGATGTAACTCTTAATTTCGTTGCCGGCACGCTCTCGGTCGAGACGTGCCCAGACCTAAGTGAATGATACCCATGTGAGTAGTGATAAAGACAAGCTCGTGGACGCTACGGTATTTAGCGTTGTGAGATGCCGTCTGTCAACTGTAAATTAATAATGCCACAAATTAATTAAATACTGGTACAATGATTGCTCTGATTTATAGAGTAATCCCTTTTTTTCCCATTTCTATGAAACGCTACATTTATTACATATTCACATTTATTTCATTAGTACATTCATTGTTAAACTTTACATTATTCGCCTGAAAGTTAATCAGATATTATCAATTTACGGTTGATAGCTTCAACTCATAGATTACTTAAGAGCATTAATTTTCGTAAGAGGACTAATTAATTAGTTTAGGTCGATCTACATATTAATCCGTAAGCACTTATCCAAATATAGTAATCAGAAATTCTTTTTTTTTTTTCAATCATAAGAACAGTGACGTCAATATACATATAACGAATTAAGCAAAATAGTTTAACGATAACATTTTTTTTGTTTATGAAATTCCTTTATGTTAAGTTAGTTTTAAGGTCTAGGGTAAACGCATATACATACTTTTGCAGAAACAAAATCGTTTATGCTAATTACCCAGACGAAGGATCACTGAGAACTGGAACTCGGCAAACTCAGTGTCGATTTCCTAGAAAGAAATTCACAGCATTGGATGATTTGTACTTTGCCTGTAGTAACGATTGAAATTAAATTTTCTCCGGAATAATGCAATCCGAACGAAGGCGTTCAAGGTACATTTCGTGAAGAAAGGAGACGATTTACCATCCCACGAAAGAGAATTGTTCAGATACAACGCACAAACGTATTATGCTGCTTTTGAATGCTTCTCGTATGTTGCTTATCTGAATGTTATTGTTTCTGTTTCTGTTTACGTTTGTGTCGAATTTTACGCTTTTGGTCACCTGACAGAGCCACTCGTCCCCTCCAAGATTTTCCCGTTGTTCACGTTGAATTTCTGTTTGGCACACGTTGTTTCTGTTAATAAGTTATCGAATGTTACATCCCGTTACCCCGTTAACCCTGTTACTTTGTCCCATGTTCCCCGTTACACCGAGTCTTCGGACATTCTCAGTTTTTGATCCAAAAGTTGTGTTTAAAGCTGTTAAACCCTTTGTTGATTGTACTGTTGATACTTTGTTCGTGTTGTAAATCATCGTCGTTATGTATCCTCAAAACCTCTCGTCAAAGTACTCCGCAAATGTATTTCTCATACTTTCGGAAACATTTGATATCCCCCCCCCCTCCTCTTTGTTTATAATTTTTGACAGGTTTTGTAAATTCCATTATGACGTTATATCATACATATTCGCTGCATTTCCGTCTTGTAACAATAGAGTTTCTACAGAATGTAAATCAATTTCAAATTTAGCCAGAAACATATCGATGCTCTTATCCAACAAAATTGCAGCAAAAACGTAAATATGTTAAATTTCCAAATCAAAATATTTCAACAAAAAGAAAAGAGAACTTGTATAACGTAATGTTACCCAATATATTTGACAAATTTATTTTAAAAAGTCATTTCTGGATCTAAATTAAAACAAATCGTTACTTCTTCCCGATCCATACACTTTGTTGCATTCCAAATCCAGATGATACACATCACGCCATTATCTTTGTTGTTGAAAATTCGTACAAGTTGAAACGTATGTTCTGTATTTTGCGTTGAATTTTGGTCAGTTGAAGTTATTAGTTTTGTCTGCCTAAAACATATTGTATAATCGTTACTTACACACATTTATCTCGCTCGTTATTAATACCGTTTTTGTTTACCCTACCCCACTTGTTCGATCCCTAATATTATTATCTTTATTAATATTTGCTATTTAGATTTTATTACGAGAACATTACATTTCCAGTTTGCTTTATTATTGTTGACAATGCGACGGCAGGGCGATCAATCAAATCGATTCCAATTGGGCAATTAATAATGTTTACGCTTATATTTCCCTCCTGGCATATGTGAAAATTTATATTTCTACGATTTGCTCGATGTTGTAAATACGATTCTCGCACGATGAAAAGAACGTTGCAAAAAAATAGACGTGAAATTAAATTACTGAAAATTAAAGGTTTAAATTTTGCTTGTGAAACGTATAACTTATCCTACCTGAAAATAATTCGTAAATGGAAAAGATGTAGTCATATTATTATCAATAGAAGCGAACGATAATTGTTCGAAGTATTCCAGCCGTAGATGAAAATATCATTTTTACTTCATTCGCATCTGTAAATTGTGTAATGAGATTACCGAGCTCAATTAACCCTTTCGCAGCTAAATTCTATGACAAATGTTTAATTGTCGGAAACACTTGGCCAGCCACAAACCATGAAACGCACGTATATTCGTTATTGTTATCTCATCCTTGTTATGTATCCTTGGTTATTGTTATATATGGACGCGTTCCATTTAATGCTCGCGCCCGCAAACGTCATTCGTTCTTGTGTGACATTCGACGGAAAACAAGGATGAAGCGTGTCCAAGAGCGTTGGCGAATGTTAATTAGGCCGCGCCCATGTGTGAAATTACGTTATTGTTGAGTTACCGTTGTTACCTCTGGAAATCCCCCGCACCGAGAAGTTGTCTGCTATTAATGTTCCGTGTTCCCAGTTTTTTTTTTTTTTTTGTTCTTAAAGAATTTGTCGTAGAAGCTGTTTTGTTACTGTTAAATCGGCACCAAAAGCAAGCATAATTCGCTCTTTCTATCCTCCCCACCCCACTCCCTCACCGACTCTGTTTCTTTCCATCATCGAATTAAGATGAAAGAATCTAGATTTTAATTGGCGAAATACAAATCGATCGTCAGTTCGATGAGAACGATAAAGATTTAAAAGGTGTCATACGTTACACGATACACGATGCGCGCGTTGAGCTCTGACATCACTCCGGCAGAGAAATTACGTTCCGGATTATTAATTTAATTTTAACCTTCACACATTGCCTAAGGATTATCGTCTGCGAGATTAATTTTATACTTTGGTTTCACCATATAGTGCCTTATTTCATAGATATTAATGTACGTATATGATTAATGTACTCCATCCGCGTAATAAGAACTTAGTTTTATAACGCAGTTTAAGAATACGCAAATTGTTTTTTTCGTGAGAAAAATACTAAAGTGTTTCTATACGATGTATGTACACAATATATGTAAGAGTACATTTGATAAATAAACTCCGTATGTAATGTATAAAATGTATTTTTTATTATTTATAAACAAAATCTACCTTTCTCCTACGATAAATTCACAGAAATTTAATTATTGTATAAGTCTTATTAATTACGGTAATAAAATCACATAATTATAATGCAAGACTTACTTTACAATAAAATTTTGAGCGCAATTACTGTTTTACAAAATATTCTTAAAGCTATATATTCTTATTCGAAAGGATAAGATTCTAGCCTAGAACGCGAAAATATCAAGATAAGCAAAAAAAGTTTGAAAATTGTTTTTTAGAATTTAAAAACAAAAAACTGTTGCATATGTTCTTCTACATTTTCACACATCTTATATTTCTTAGAAATTACTGAAGCTATCAACTTCAACTTTTATCTACGTATAAAATACTGTTTATTATCGTCTAAGAATAACTATAATTATCACGATAGTTGTAAATTGGTTTTTTCTTTGTAAATACAGTGACAAACAGCGATAAACAGCGATAAAGCTTGTTTGAAGATTGTTGAAGTTTCAGTCATAGTTTTTAATTTAAATTTATGGCGTAAAAACTAACAAATATTTAGCCATATTAAAATATGTACATATTTGCTAAATATGTACACACAAGTAGATGTGTAAATTGTAGAAAAATGTGTAGCAATTTTCTGGGGGAAAAAAAAGTCTCAAAAACATCTTTCGCAATCTAGACTAAAATATCTTATCGCGAATGTATGTACTACGATTACTGAGAATAAAATAAAAGCTCTCATTAATGCATTAATGCAACATTTTTTTATACATGTTTTACAATCGCGATATTGCCGAGGCCACACGTAATTGATAGCCTGTTGAACACGGTTGTGCGCAATAACTGTTAAGTATGCTAATACGGTAGTACATAGCTTCAACGGCGTAGTAAGCGCGGAGACGGAGGGGGATCCGCTCCGGGCGCCGTCTCAATAAAGACGCTAATTTAATAGTAAATTACTTCCTCGTTAAAAAACAATATTTAGAATTCAAGATTTGTTTGTAATAAAAGACGAAGAAAATCATAAATTACGTCGGCTGCTCGGGCGAAAGATAAAAGAGGAGCAATTAAAGTTGTCAAACTTTTATCAACTCCTCTTTTTGCTACAGTAACGATAAGTGTTCGTCTGTTTTGTTGCTTGTATAACAAGTACATGAATACATTTTTAATAAATTGAAAAAGCTATCTAATAATGACTCTATTGGTGGTTGCTATCAACACTATAGTAAAAAAGGCACAAGGAGCGGAGAGAGAGGAGGAAATATCTTGGACGTATTCTTTTCCTACTACGTCACTGCACAGATTTAAAACAGTATTTCATTAAAATAATATCTAATCTGGACATATAGTTCAGTTATTATTATGCCACTGCATCCATTCAACCAGTTCCCAAACATTAGCGTTTTGTATGATATCTAATCCGAACGTACAATCCAAATAAGGAAAATAATTTCAAAAACATTAACTAAAATTTTCCTTCGTACCACAGAATAATTGCTAAAAAAAGAATAACGTTTAAAATAAGAACAATAGATCTAATTTATACTTAATTAAAAAATAAAAAAGCCACATAATATTTATAATTCAAATAAATAGAAACTTTCAAATTTTCTAGTAAATTTAACGTTTTTCGTTTATATCTTTTAAAACACAGCTCGTATTAATTAAAGTATCATTTGAAATCAACCCAAAAATATTACTAAAAGCATTAATCTTGCAAAAATTAACATTACAAGAATCCAAATGGAGAAAAAATCGAAATAAAAAAATCGTCAAAAATTCGTCAAGGAGAAATCAAAGAAAAGTCGTTCGTAATTAAAGCGGCCGGAAGAAACCCCACAGGCCGCCCTCCGGAGAGTCCAGGAAAGATGAAGCCGTTAATTTCAATGGTAAACGCGTCTTCGGGGATAACTCTACACTGTACTTCCTCATAATCGTAATCAAACACATTTTTATCTGCAGCAGGGCCATTCTCATTCCTACGCACATTCGCGGTCCCTCGCCGAAGGGAATATAAGTGAATCTGTTTATGCTGTGCTTTCTGTCCGCGCTGAATCTGTCGGGATCGAACTCTTCAGGATTCTCCCAGTACCGGGCATCTTCGTGCAGTCCTCTGACGGATATCATAATGGGAGTTCCAGCTTTCACGTGACAGACGAGTCCGTCGGACCCTGCCAACTCGGTATCCTCCGTACAAACCTTGTATAGGAATCCCAACGAGGGTGTGACCCTCATTGATTCCATTATGACCTTTTCCAGGTATGTCATATCTTTTATTCCCTCGAAAGTAAGCTCACCATTGTATTTGTTAATCACGGAGACTACCTCCTCGCGTAATTTCTTTTGCACTTCTGGATTATTAGCCAAGTGGAAGACGACAAAGCTTAAAGTATAGCTGGAGGTGGTGTAGCCGTCGATGAAGAACGACACTGCGTGGGACGCGATGACGTCCATTTCAAACTCTTCACCCTCCATCTTTTCCAGATCGACCATCAATTGGAGAAAATCGTTTCCGCGTATCCCCTGTTTTCTTCTTTGGTGTAAAACGTCCCTAACCATTGTTCTGAAGAAATGATCGATGTTCTGCGGCAAGAATTTACTTTGACAAAGTTTGCCTATCGTTGGTATAAGAAACACGAGGTTAAACAGCAAGTGGTTAAAAGTACTCGGCTTGACAAAGACATTCCCCATCTCGAAGAGAGACTCCTTCTCATTGTCATCGAAGCACAAGCCGTCGATGCCGAAGCCAACGGTAGATACCACCTGCGCAGTAAATTGGGCGAATAATCGATTAAACAGAAACTCCGCTCTTCCAGCTTTGCCTATCTTATTATCCATGTACTCCTCTAATTTCAAGCACACTTGCTTGACGGTCTCGAACAGAATTTTTAGACGCACGTTGGAGAACGCGTATGTCAAGCGCTTTCTCCCGGTCTGCCACTTCTCACCGTAGGTGAAAAAGGGATTGTTCGACAGAAGAGGGTCCAATTTGGGATCGGTTTTGAGGTAATTCTCATGGAAATTCACAAACTTCGTTTGCAGCACTGTTTTCACCAGCTCTGGCTCCAAAATCAGCAACGACGGCGTCGACATGCTGTAGATTCCTACCATACTGCGATTCTTGTTTTCCTTGTAGATCTTGCGAAGGGTCTCGGAGATAGTGCTCTTTAATAAAAGAATGTCCTTCATGTGGCCAAAGCCGGGCAAGACTCCATCCGCAATAGGTATTTCACGTTTCTGCCAGTAGTTAAAATTTCTCGTCAAGTAGAAATAGAGAACTACCAGAAACACAAGAGTCGAAATCGCGAGCACAATCATTTTTGCTGAAAAGGAATGAACGGATACTAAGAGCTCCAACGTTCCGAGAATTTCACTCGAACGACTATCAATTGCGACTGTCTACTCATATACCAGACAGACTAAGATACTGACACATAGTGACTAGTACAGTCGATTAACGCGCATACTGAATAATGATCCAGCGCACGCGTAGATAATCAAAACTCGTTGCGTAACGTTCGTTGTGCAACGTTTGTTGTAAAGAATAGACTTCGCATATAAAAAACGTTATTTTGCTTACGTGATTTTGTTCTTTAATTGTTTTCTAAGTTTTAATCGTAAAAATTAGAAATAATCTCCGTCGAATGTAACTTGATATTTTTTATATTATTTAAATTTAGCTTGACATTGATATTATTAAGATTTACTAGTTATTGACATGGAGACGATTTTTATGCGCAACCCTGTATTAAAAGGTCAAATGCGTTTAACCGAGCTGTTCAACTGCCGGCTATTATTCAATAAGGAAATGACCCACATGTTATGGTGTACGTTTAGTTTCAGTCTCACACAATATTTAAATTTAAGCGAGTTTGAACTCTCTTATCGTATATATACACGGCTGTGTATATGTATGTATGTATGTATGTATGTATGTATATATGTATGTATATATGTATATATATATATATATATATATATATATATATATATATATATATAATTTTATCTATTAATGATACACTGATGATAACAAATAATAATAACAGAATGTTGAAGCAACATGTTTTCATTAGATAAAAGCAAGCTCGATCTACTCGATGAGGTCAAGTAATGCTTTATAAATGTTACGATTATTATTCTGATAAACTTACGAGTTGTAATAAAATATATATGGCGCTTGAACAAGTAACAAGCAAAAATTTATACCTAACACATCTTCCAAAAGGTTTCCTCTTTTATCATATATCTCAATTTCACCATTAAAATATTTTTATGGTATCGTTTTTATCATGTAAAAATATAATGTGACAATAATCTAAAATTTTCTTAATATGATATAATATATATTTTCTTGGATTTTTTTACCAACAATTGAAGAAATCAATTCAGTCTATATGATGGATTGTAGAATGCGCAAACATTTGATTCTCAACATATCCAGTACGAGGATCCAAGCTGAGAAAATCTTTGGGGTTGTTGAAGAAAATAAATTTTAAAATCCGCTGATTTTTTTGTTTTCTAGGTAATAGTAGAAAATTTTACATGACTAATATGTAATCTTAACAGGGCATATTCAATTAGATGAATCAAAACAAGATCTAACTGTACAAGTTTTACGAATCTTTTAATGAAAAAACGGAAAGAGATAGAGAAGTCGTTTTTATTCTCTATTATTTAAATAAATATTTAAATTTTATTAAAAAGTAATATAAAATAAAGTCATTATCAATTTTTTCTAAATGTTTCTAAAAACGGTATTTACAGTGATCTCTGCTACTCTCACGCAACGACGTGCAAGAAAGCAAAACATACAGCATAACACAAGTTTTATAAAATATTGAAATATAGGTCTATTATTCTTGATGATATCTATTTTTCAACACTGCGTTTAAACAAAACGGCAACTGGTAAAAATAAAAAAAATATAGCAATTTTTTACTGTAAAATTTACTCGTTTTTTGCAACAAAAACTAAGAATCGTAAAAAGATCTTATGACAAGCATTAATTTTTAATATCTAAAAAATTGAAAACACAATAGGTAGCTGTTTTCAAGATTTGACTACGGTCTATTTAACGCTACAAATGCTTCCAAGTTTTGTTTGACAATCGAAACAAAGAATTTTACAAATTGAATAATCAAAGAATATTTAGAAGCTTTAATCATGAGTTTCGAAACTGTTTATAGCGACACTATTATATAATTTTTTAATCAAATTTAAAATAAAGATAAACATATTTTTTATAATTGAATAAACACAATTTTTCTACCTTTTTACGATCAGACTAATCGACTGTGGACAGTCAATTTTCTTACTGCCTGTGTTTTACGGCGTAATAATCAAGTTTTATTTTGTGCCTCGGCTATCATGTAAGAAATAATTTATACAGTTTTAATGCATTGACTAGAAAAAAATGTTAGATTTATCATCGACAAGATACTAAAATAAGATATTTAAAGACCGTCAATCCTGGGAAAAATTTTGTAACCACAAAAAAAATACGAAGGCCTGGCAGTAATTGAAGAGCGATGACATTATCCACAATGGAAAAAAATGTATGTTTATTAACAAAAATATTCAAACAGTAATAAGTGTAATTTAATAAATATTTAAATAACACATTATTAAATTCATGATCTTTTTTATTACATAATTTTATAAAAAAATATGCATAATTATTTATGCAACAATGTCATACATATTGCTACAAAATTATAATTCTTTTTGTACAGCTATCATCTATGAATAATCAAAAATAAATAATAATATTAAAATTGTAGTTTTAACATTACATAACAAGATAATAGTACATAAAATTAATACGATATTATCTTACACTTAATTACTTACATTTTAATAGCCACGCAAACTTCCATAAGATTATAAGTCTTTAATATATCTTTAATATCTCGTCAATAGATATTATATCTAACATGTATCATTGCAAAAATTGTAAGTGCAGAATAAGAGCATTTAAGAAAATAGTGAGCTAAACGCTTATATTTCAGACTTTTTAATATTTACATTTCCTTCGTTTCTTCAGGTTTTCCTGATCAATTTCAATTTTCATGATTTTTCTCGATTTTGCAGTTTGTGACAAACTTGTTCGGTTTTCGCGCTTAACAGGAATAAACACCTGTCGTGTTGATGGAGTACAATTACACGTCTCCACTTTCAATAATTTCGACCTGATATGTCTGATCTCTCCCCCTCGCAGTCTGGTGGATTAAAAACTTCAGAGCGAGGGATCTGAACTACCACTTTTACAGTTTGCGAAACTTTCAGTGCTGGGAAGCTTTTACTCGTTGTGAACGTTGTCCAACATTTATTTCTCTGAAAATGGCGAGTCGAGCCCTCTTAATAATCGGTTTTGGTGGCAAAGCGCGCCCATCTTAACAACCGACTAAGCGATATTTATGAATAGCTAATTTATAAATTCACATCAGTGTTGTGGTTCAGAACAAAATTCGGACAAAACTTGCCTTTAAATTCGTCATTCGCGGATCTCTCGCTAAATCTTCCAACCAACACTTTCGTGAGTTTTTCGGACAAATATCTACATTGTACTATTTTATGAAGATAGTAAACAGATATTATCAGTGAATACGATTCATTAATATACAGGAAGCGTCAATATAAATTATTATTTTGCAGTCTGGTTTGATCATACTAATAGATCCTATCAACCTTCTGCGATTCTGTTGCATAACTTCTTGCGTATAACCTGTAGTGAAAGACTACATTGATATAACTGATCAAGACATCACTTACGGTCTAACAGAAGCAATGTGTCGCGTTAGTATCCCTGATTTTCGTCTATAGCCTTTTACTTTTATCTGATGTGCAATTACAAGTATTGGCAAAAACGTGGAATTCTGTGCGCGGATGGCGTCCTATCGGAGTTCGGTCACGTGTTGTCGATGATAAGCATTAAGATAAGGTTTCATGACTTCATTCGGAAAATTTAGAACGCTAACAAGAGTAATGTAGTTGAGTTGCTATTTCATTATCAAATGACAGTGCACATAAATTGTAGCAGTAATTATTTATTTAATATTTAGCACTGCTTTGGTTCTTATTACTTCGTAAAAGTAATAACAGATACTTAAATTTCAGAATTGTTAAATTTATCGTTGCCAAAACTATTTCGTTTTCTCATTGTAAAAAAATGTTACTTGATATTACATGATAATAAAATTCAACATAACGACGTTGGAAGTCACCAATGTGAATTACTCCTATCCTGCAGTCCCGCTGGCTCCTATTAATAGGTGTTATCAATCTATGCTCTTCAGCAATTCCGCTGCACTTATAAGGAGTAATTTGCGAATAATCTATGGCCAGGACTACATTGATACAACTGACTAAGGTATCATCTGCAGTCTGAAAGAAGCAACATGACCGTCGTACTGTCACTGATTGTCGGGGTGCTCACAGCCTTTTACTTTTATCTAACGCATAATTACAAGTATTGGCAAAAACGTGAAATTCCGTGCGCGGATGGCGTCCTACCGGGGTTCGGTCACATGTGGTCGGTGATAAGCATGAAGATGACCATCACCGACTTCATTCAGAAAATCTATAACAGTAACAAGGGTCGAAGCATGGTCGGAATCTACGACTTCACTACACCGACGTTAATGATTCTCGAGCCGAATTTGGTGAAAACAGTTTTGCAAACCAATTTTTCGAGTTTCTCTGCAAACAGCTTCATCATCGATCCCAAATTAGACCCGCTCTTAGCTACTAATCCTTTCGCCCTTTCCGGTGAGAAGTGGACAAGCAGCAGAAAACGATTCACTTACGCATTCTCGAGCATGCGACTGAAGATGCTGCTCGTAAGTGTTAAAAACGTGTGCGTGATGTTTGAGAATTATGTCGACAAAAAGCTAACCAATGTTGAGAAGGCGGAGTTTGAACTGAAAGACTTGTTCTCCAAATATAGCGCACAAGTGACAGCCGCCGCTGGTTTGGGCGTAGAAGGATACTGCTTCGATGATAAGAAAAAGGATATGTCTTTCACAAAAATCGGACAAGCCATTTTCGAACCATCCTTGCGAAACCAAATAGCATTCGTTTTCGGGATCCTTATCCCGTCGTTGAACAAAATCTTTAAGATGAGCTTGATTCCAAAGCACGTAGATCATTACTTCAGAACACTAGTTGCGGATCTCATGGAACAAAGGAGACGGGACAAGATACCTAGGAACGATTTTCTCCATATGATGACCGAGCTAGAGAGGGAAGAGGGCGATAAATTCGACAATGAAATGATGACAGGACACGCATTGTCGTTCGTCGTCGACGGCAATGAAGCCGTAAGCACCGTAATGAGCTTCGTCGGTTTCTATTTGGCAAGCTATCTAGAAGTACAAGAAAAATTACGCGAAGAGGTGATGTCCGTGCTCGAAAAACACGATGGTAAAATTACTTATGAAGGTTTGAGAGAGATGACATACATGGACCAGGTCTGCAACGAATCATTGAGGCTTCTACCCGCAGGAGTGCCCATAAAAAAGCGTTGCACGGAAGAATTCGAACTGAAAGGATCCGACGGACTTGTATGCCGTGTTAAACCTGGAATGGAGATCCTGATACCAGCTCAAGCACTGCACACTGATCCTGAATACTGGAAAGATCCAGAGAACTTCGATCCTGAAAGATTCAGACCGGACAGAAAACACAACATCGTGAAATTCACCTTTTTACCTTTTGGCGAAGGCCCACGAATGTGCGTGGGTATGAGAATGGCCATGCTGCAGATAAAAGCAGGTCTGACTATAATTCTGAGGAAATACAGGCTGGAACTATCTCCAAGGACGCAAATACCTTTAAAAATGATTCCTGGAGTTATTTTACCAATACCAAAAGGCGGATTATGGATATATTTTCGACAGCTTTAAGTATAAATATTTTAATACAATTAATGATTGGAAAATAACTTAATGAGAATCAATGCATGATTTAATATTGATACTTGTGATAGCGCACTAAAAGTGCGCAATCACAAGTATCAATATTAAATCATTTATTGTATTTAAATTTCGAGAGTCCGGAACTAATTAATTGTATGAATATTTTCTTATAAACTTGCCCAAACCTTTAATGTTGCAAATAATATTCTAATATTCAAAAGAAAAAAATTGTAAGAAATCTTTACATAAAACGAAATACTCTTCAAACTTAATCAATCATTATTACTGCATTTTTAAACAAAAATAAAAATATACTTGGAATCGGTTATCGTTTCGAGCGTTTACATTTTCCTATTTACATATTATTATAAGTTCTTAAATAAACAAGAAATTAAATAACAATTTAATTATTTTTAATTTTTATTTTTTAGACATAATGGACTGTAGTCTGCGGGCCACAGACGGATCTTCAGCCTCGAGGACTGCTGCGTCAGTTCCAATTTGTATCCTTATACAGAAATAAAGGATACAAATATTTAAAATTGTATAACTTTTTTATTATGTTTTTCTTCTTTAAATATAATTATCATAACAAGTTCTTAATTTTGTAAAAAATAATTTTTTAATATTGTAAATAACAAACAGTAAGCAATAATAAATAAAATAAGATCGATGAAAATTCTAATAAACAATAATTTATACACAACCTTATCCAGAAAGTTTGTCTTTTATCATATATCTTAATTTCATTATTAGACTATTTTTATTGTTTTTATATAATGTCCAAATCTAACTTTATTAATACGTTTAACATATATAATACTTTCTTTTATATTGTTTTTTCGATGATTGAGGAAATCAATTTAGACATTCTCAAACAAAAAAGTCGTGTTAGTAACTAAAAATTCGAGTACAAATAACACCCTAATTATATTTTATAAAGTCATAATAAAACAATAAATAAGTTACATGTGAGCTAAAATATATATCATTCGTTAAATAATTATACAAAAAAAAATAATAACACAAATGTAAGCGACGGAAAAATTGAGCCTGCTGAGATTTGAATCCGAGAATCTTATTCTTAAAACTTAGGATGTTACACCATCATTGCTATAATAGATAGCTATTTTGATCATATATGAATCGGCCTATATATCTACACAAAACAGTCTCGTTGAAAAATATATTATGATATAATTGATGCCAAAGTGTGTAGTAGTAAATGATTAATTAATTATTACGGCATAATGTTCCATTTGAAAACAACAGTTGTCCAACTAGAATAATATAATTGTCATCTCGGGAAAAATTTTTTACATATAAATAATTATATATCAAATACGTTCATTATACAAATAATTAATTATATATAAAAAATTTTTTTGCGGGACATTTTATGTGCATAAGGTCTATATAGCTGTATAATATAGTTGAGTCGCTATTTCATTATCAATTGATAGTGTACGAAAATTATTACAGTGATTATTTTTTTTATATTTAGTATTACTTTGGTTCCTCTTACTTCGTAAAACTAGTACTTAAATTTCCGAATTGTTAAGTTTATAGTTATCAAACCTTTTTCATTGTGAAAAAATGTTGCTTGATATTACATTTCAACACAGCTACATCGCCAATGTGAATTACTATCCTGCAGTCTCACTGGCTCGTATTAATAGTCGTTATCAACCTACGCTCTTGATATCGTAACATGCACGGGAGTAGTTTGCGAATGATTTGTGGTCAAGGTTACATTGATATAACTAACCATCACTCGCAGTCTGAGAGAAGTAAGCAACATGACCGTCGTGCTGCTGTCACTTATTGTCGGAGCGCTCATAGCCTTTTACTTTTATCTGACGCGTAATTATAAGTATTGGCAAAAACACGGAGTTCCGTGCGCGGATGGCGTTCTACCGGGGTTTGGTCATATGCTGTCGGTGGTCTGCATGAAGACGGACATTGCCAACTTCATTTGGAAAATTTACAACGATAACAATGATGCCAGCATGGTTGGAATCTACGATTTTACAACACCGTTGTTGATGATTCGCGAGCCGAGGTTGTTAAGAACAGTGCTACAAGTCAATTTCTCGAGTTTCTCTGAGAACTGCATCGATATCGATCCTAAATTGGACCCGCTCTTAGCTACTAATCCTTTCGCCCTTTCCGGAGAGAAGTGGGCAAGCGGCAGAAAACGCTTCACTTATGCATTCTCGAGCATGCGACTGAAGCTCTTGCTCGAAAGCGTTAAAAACGTGTGTGCGACGTTTGAGAATTATATTAATGAACAGTTAAGCAATGTTGAGAAGGCGGAGTTCGAATTGAAGGATTTATTCTCCAGATACACTGCACAAGTGACAGCCGCCGCTGGTTTCGGCATAGATGGACACTGCTTCGATGACAACAAAAAAGATGTATCTTTTCGAAAAATCGGACAAGCCATTTTCGAGCCATCCTTGCGAAACAAAATGGCATACATTCTCGGGATCCTTATTCCGTCGTTCAACAAAATCTTTAAGGTAGGCTTCATTCAGAAGCATGTCGATCAATACTTCAGAGCGTTAGTTGCGGATCTCATGGAACAAAGGAGGCGGGACAAGATACCTAGAAACGATTTTCTTCATTTAATGGCCGAACTAGAAAGAGCAGAGGGTGATAAATTGGACATTGAAACGGTCACAGGATACGCATTATCATTCATCGTCGATGGCAATGAATCCACCAGCAGCGTAATGAGCTTCTTTGGCTTCTATTTAGCTAGCTATCCAGAAGTACAGGAGAAATTACGGGAAGAGGTGATGTCCGTTCTCAAGAGATACGACGGTAAAATTACTTATGAAGGATTGAGAGAGATGACATACATGGATCAGGTTTTCAACGAAACAATGAGAATGATACCCGCGGGAATACCTATAAAAAAGCGATGCACAGAAGAATTCGAACTGAAAGGATCCGATGGACTTGTATGCCGCGTTCAGCCCGGAACGGAGATCCTGATACCGGTACAAGCTTTACATAGAGATCCTCAATACTGGGAAAATCCAGAGGAGTACGATCCTGAAAGATTCAGTTCGGACAGAAAACAGAGCATCGAAAGATTCACTTATCTACCCTTTGGCGAAGGCCCACGAATGTGCGTGGGTATGAGAATGGCCCAGCTTCAGGTAAAAGCAGGTCTGACTATAATTCTAAGGAAGTATAAGCTGGAGCTGTCCCCAAAAACGCAAATACCTTTAAAAATGATTCCTGGAGCTATTTTACCAGCAGCAAAAGGCGGATTGTGGGTCTATTTTCAACAGCTTTAAATACGAATGTTTCCTTTTAATGCTGCGAAAAATATTGTTATAATCGAAAGAAAGAATTATGACAAAACTTTATATAAAACAGAATTTTATTCCAATTTTACTTAGTCATTATTACTGTATCTTTAAATAAAAATAAAAAAATATATACTTGAAATTTTAATTGTTAATATTTTTTTTCATATACTATAATAAGTTTTTAAGTAAATAAGAAAATAAGTAAAAATATCACTATTCTTAACATATATCTTTAAATAAAAAAAAAGAGTAGAATATTTAGAATCATAATTTTTTGTCATGATCTTCTCGTTTTAAAATAAATATAATAGATTTTTAATTTGGTAAGAAGTTGCTTTTTTTATACGCAATCCTATCCAGAAGGTTCCTCCCAATTCTATATCTTAATTTTATTACTGGCATATTTTTATTGCTTTGCGTTTTGAATACGATGTAAAAATAATTCAAAATTTTTTTAATACAAAATATTTGATAAAATTGAGAAAATTAATTTAATCCGTTGTGAAAAAATGATACTCGATATTACACGATAATAAGATTCACTTAGCAATAATGAAAATGGCCAATGCGTATTTTATTATATGCAATATCACTTGAATATTCGTTGATTAACGATTGGCACTATCAGCGTACGTACACTACAACTGCAAATCTGCTATGTTACGAGTAACGAAGTCTAAGTGGGATAAATCGCACCGATTTGTCTGCTCATCCATCAGTTCTCGCCCGAAAGAAGCAACATGAGCATCGAACTGGTATCTCTGATTCTCGGGGCGCTTATAGCCTTTTACTTTTATCTCACGCGAAATTACAATCATTGGCAAAAGCATGGAGTTCCGTGTGTGGATGGACCGCTGCCAGGATTCGGTCACATGATGTCATTGACGTTCATGAGAACGCACATCATCGATTTCTATGGCAAGATCTACAAGAATAACAAGGGCCGCAGCATGATCGGGTTCTACAATTTTACGACGCCGTCGTTGATAGTGCTCGAGCCGGAGCTGGTAAAAACGGTGATGCAAACCAATTTCTCAAATTTCTCTGAAAACGCCTCCTTTATCGATCCCAAATTAGACCCGCTTCTATCATACAATCCTTTCTTCTCTTCCGGTGAGAAGTGGCTAAATGGCAGGAAACGCTTGACTTACGCATTCTCCAGCATGAGACTCAAGATTCTGCTCGAAGGTGTTAAAAAGGTATGCGTGATGTTCGAGAATTATATTGACAAAGAGCTGTCGAGTAATGTCGGGAAGGCGGAATTCGAATTGAAGGAACTGTTCTCCAGATATACTGCACAAGTGGTAGCCGCTGTTGGTTTCGGCGTAGACGGATACAGTTTCGATGACGAGAAAAACGATATATCTTTCAAACAACTCGGAAAAACGATGTTTGAGCCGTCTCTACAAAACACAATCACGTTCACTATGATGTCCTTCGTTCCGTCATTGAACAAAATCTTCAAGAGAAGTTTTATTCCCAAACACATCGATCGTTTCTTCAAGACTTTGGTTGCAGATCTCTTCGAACAAAGAAAAAAGGACAAAATACCTAGAAATGATTTTATTCACTTAATGAGTGAGCTAACACGGGCAGAAGGCATTGATATCGATACTGACGTGCTTGCAGCACATGCATTATCGTTTCTCGTTGACGGCTATGAGACTTCCGGCAGCACTATGAGCTACGTTGGTTTCCACTTGGCCAGCAACCCGAAAATCCAGGAGAAATTACGGGAAGAGGTAATGTCCGTACTTAAGAGACACAACAATGAACTCACGTATGAAGGTTTGAAAGAGATGACGTACATGGAACAGGTCATCAACGAATCGTTGAGAATGATACCCGTACTAGTAGTCATGCTTAAACGGTGCACGGAAGAGTTCGAATTAAAAGGATCTGACGGAGTTGTATACCGCATTAAACCCGGAACGGAGTTGGTGATACCGGTTCAAGCTCTACACAAAGATCCTCAGTACTGGGAAGATCCAGAGAAATATGATCCTGAAAGATTCAATCCGGAAAAAAAACAAAGCATAGAGAGATTCGCTTATCTACCCTTCGGCGAAGGTCCGCGAATGTGCGTGGGTATGAGGATGGCCATAGTACAGATGAAGGCAGGTCTGGCTACAATTCTGAAAAAATACAGGATTGAACTATCCCCGAAGACGCAGTTACCTATAAAGATGATTCCTGGAACCATTTTACAAACACCGAAAGGCGGATTTTGGGTGTATCTTCGGCAGCTTTAAGTACGAATATTTCGTTTTAACTTATTCCAAGCTCTCAACATCGCAATAATGTTTTATGTGAGAAAGAAAAAATTGTAACAAATCTTTACGTAAAAACGGAATTCTCTTCAAATTTAATCAATCGTTATTATACCTTAATATAAAAATTAAAAAATACTTAAAGCTTTATGATTATTTCTTGATTAGTTTTATGATTAATTTTATGATTTTTGATGATTATGAAGACTTCTTTTGTACATATCATTATATGTTTGTAAATGAATACGAAAAAATGTAATCATCTTTAATTTATATAAAACATAAGATTAAAACTTGGAAATCGTTCTACTTTTGATTACGTTCTGCCTCTTCTGATTTTTATAAAATTATTATAAATATAACAGTTTCTCTCTTAATGTAGTAAAAAATGGTATTCAAATAAATAATAAACAATAATTTATGCATAACGCAACCTTATCCAGAAGATTCCCCTCCAATCTTATATCTCAATCTTATTACGAAAATATATTTATTCTCGATCATAGAATATAAATTATAGAATCAACTTATCATATGAAATAGACTGGAATAAAGTTGAAATTTTAGACAAAAAAAAAAGTTTAAAACAAAAGACTTGTAACGGAAATAATCTATATCCAAAAACAAAAACAGCCATTAAATTTGCAGACAGACACAGATCTCTTAGACCCGTTATATACAGAACTGTTTACTAATGCCTGACGTTTCTATCTCTTACTTTTCTCTCCGGATTTACTGTTTATTTATTATATATATTCACTGTCAGCTTCACTGCACAGTTTTCTGTAAACGCTCGTTCAATCCACATCGTTATGATTTTGTACATTTGCTTCATGTAAGTTAAACTATCTCTGTCTCATACTTTGTGTGTTAACTTATGCAATTGTTGTTATTTAACGTTGTTACGTCGCATCATTCTAAAGGAAAAAAATATATATTTTTGCACATAATTTTGATTATCATGTGGATTAATAAGCTTACTGAGGATGAATCAAACCAGAAGATCAAAACGTCGAACTGTTTAACAATTGTTTGTCAATTAAAGTAAATTAATTCTCACACGAGCATCTTGTGATGGCTCTTACGACATTTATTCAATATTGATTTAATAATAGCCTTTCCT
Organism: Solenopsis invicta; assembly: GCF_016802725.1. NCBI lineage: Eukaryota > Metazoa > Arthropoda > Insecta > Hymenoptera > Formicidae > Solenopsis > Solenopsis invicta. The sequence goes on along the minus strand of NC_052666.1, from coordinate 28,482,998 downwards.
ATTTTATGTTTAATATATTTATTGTTTCATGTTTTTAATAATAATAATAAAATGCAAAAATTATCCAAAACTACCTTAATATGTTTAATATATTTTTATATTTTGTTCTTCGACAATTGAGGTGATCGATATAGACAAGTGTGAAAAAATGTTACTTTATATTACAGGATAATAAGATTCACTTATCGAGACTAGAAATCGTCAATACGAATTTGGCTGTTGCGCAGTTTCGCCGTTCATCCGTTAACCGGCGCTATCAATACACATTCCATTTTATTGTGTCACAAATAGTCGCAAATAATACTTGGCCAAGGCTACACTGATTTATCCGAAGCGTCAATTATCGTCCAAAAGCAACAACATGGACATCGTGCTATTATCTCTGATTCTTGGAGCGCTTATAATCTTTTACTTCTATCTGACGCGAAATTACAAATATTGGCAAAAACGTGGAATTCCATGCGTGGATGGAGCCCTACCAGGATTCGGCCACATGCTATCGGTGGCGTTTATGAAAACGCATTTATCTGATTTTTATGACAAAATCTACAAGAATAACAAGGGTCGCAGCATGGTCGGAATCTACGACTTCACGTCGCCGTCGTTGATGATTCTCGAGCCGGAGCTGATAAAAACGGTGCTGCAAACCAATTTCTCGAGTTTTTCTAAAAACGCCATCAATATTGACCCCAAATTGGACCCGCTTTCATCATACAGTCCCTTCCTTCTTTCCGGTGAGAAGTGGCTACACAGTAGAAAACGCATGACTTACGCATTCTCCAGCAAGCGTCTAAAGATCCTGCTCGAAAGCGTTAAAAAGGTGTGTGCGACGTTCGAGAATTATATAGATGGCAAGCTAAGCAATGTTGAGAAGACAGAGTTCGAATTGAAGGTCTTGTTCTCTAGGTATATTGCACAAGTGGCAGCCGCCGCCGGTTTCGGCATAGATGGATACTGTTTCGATGATGAGAAAAAGGATCAATCTTTTCGAAAAATCGGACAAGCCATTTTTGAGCCGTCTACGCGAAATGTAATCATGTTCGCTCTCGTATTCTTCGTTCCGTCGTTGAACAAAATCCTTAAGATGAGATTTATCCCCGAACATATCGATTATTTCTTCAGGACATTGGTTACAGATCTCATGGAACAAAGAAGAAAGGACAAAATACCGAGGAACGATTTTCTTCATTTGATGGCCGAATTAGAACGGACAGAGGGCGATAAATTCGATACTGAAATGCTTGCAGGACAGACATTGTCATTCGTCCTCGAGACTGAGACTTCCAGCAGCATTATGAGCTACATCGGTTTCCACTTAGTCAGCTACCCAAGAGTACAGGAGAAATTACGCGAAGAGGTAATGACTGTGCTCAACAGATACGACGGTCAAATTACTTATGAAGGATTGAAAGAGATGACATACATGGATCAAGTCTTCGACGAAACAATGAGGATGATACCCGCAGGAATACCTATAAAAAAGCGATGCACGGAAGAATTCGAACTGAAAGGATCCGATGGACTTGTATGCCGCGTTCAGCCCGGAACAGAGATCCTGATACCGGTTCAAGCTCTGCATAAAGATCCTCAATACTGGGAAGATCCAGAGAACTATGATCCTGAAAGATTCAGTCCGTACAGAAAACAGAGTATCAAGAAATTCACTTTTTTACCCTTTGGCGAAGGCCCACGAATGTGCGTGGGTATGAGAATGGCCCAGCTACAGATAAAAGCAGGTCTAGCTACGATTCTGAAAAAATACAGAATGGAACTATCCCCGAAAACACAAATACCTTTACAGATGATTCCTGGAACCATTTTACAAACACCAAAAGGCGGATTGTGGGTCTATCTTCGGCAGCTTTGAATATGTACATTTTCTATTAAACTTATTCCGAACTCTTATTGTCAACGTCGCAATAGTGTTTTTATATGGAAAAAAAAAAAAAAAAAAATTGTAACAAATCCACGTAAAAATGGAATTCTCTTCAAATGTAATCAATCATTACTATATCTTAATATAAAAATTTATAAAATACTCAAAGTCTTATGGTTATTCGTTGATTAATTTTGTAATTAGTTTTATAATTTTTTTTTATGATTATTAGATTTCTTATGTTCATCTCATTATATGTTTTTAAATGAATATAGAAGAATATAAACGTCTTTAATTTATACGAAAATATAAGATAAGAAATTTGAAATCGTGTACCTTTTGGTTACGTTCTATCTATTCTGATTTTTATAAAATTATTATAAGTATAACAGTTTCTGTCTTCATGCAGTAAAAAACGCCATTTAAATAAATACCAAATAATTTATGCTTAACGCAACCTTGTTTAGAAGATTCCCCTCCAATCTTATATCTCAATTTTATTACAGGAATATTTTTATTGTTTCATGTTTTTAATAAAATGCAATAATTATCCAAAACTACCTTAACATGTTTAATATATTTTTATATTTCGTTTTTCGACAATTGAAGTGATCAGACAATTGTGAAAAAATGTTACTTTATATTACAGGATAATAAAATTCACTTAACGAGACTGGAAATCACCAATACAAATTTGGCTGTTGCGCAGTCTCGCCGTTCATCAGTTAATCGGCGCTATCAATGTACACTCCATTCAGCCATTCTGTTGTGTCACGACTAGTCGCAAATAATACGTCGTCAAGGCTACACTGTTATCCGAAGCGTCAGTTATTGTGCAAAAGCAGCAACATGAACACCGTGCTATTATCTCTGATTTTTGGAGCGCTTATAATCTTTTACTTCTATCTGACGCGAAATTACAAATATTGGCAAAAACGTGGAATTCCATGCGTGGATGGAGCTCTACCAGGATTCGGTCACATGTTATCGGTGGCGTTTATGAAAACGCACTTCTCCAATTTTTGTGATGAAATCTACAAGAATAACAAGGGTCGCAGCATGGTTGGAATCTACGACTTCACAACGCCATTGTTGATGATTCTCGAGCCGGAAATGGTGAAAACAGTGCTGCAAACCAATTTCTCGAGTTTCTCTAAAAACGCCATCGATATCGACCCCAAATTGGACCCGCTTTCATCATATAATCCCTTCCTTCTTTCCGGTGAGAAGTGGCTACACAGTAGAAAACGCTTGACTTACGCATTCTCCAGCATGCGTCTAAAGATCCTGCTCGAAAGTGTTAAAAAGGTGTGTGCAACGTTCGAGAATTATATAGATGGCAAGCTAAGCAATGTTGAGAAGGCGGAATTCGAATTGAAGTCCCTGTTTTCCAGGTATACTGCACAAGTGGTAGCCGCCGCCGGTTTCGGCGTAGATGGATACTGTTTCGATGACGAGAAAAAGGATCAATCTTTCCGAAAAATCGGACAAGCCATTTTTGAGCCGTCTACGCGAAATGTAATCATGTTCGCTCTCGTATTCTTCGTTCCGTCGTTGAACAAAATCTTTAAGATGAGATTCATCCCCGAGCATGTCGATCATTTCTTCAGGACATTGGTTGCGGATCTCATGGAACAAAGAAGAAAGGACAAAATACCGAGGAACGATTTTCTTCATTTGATGGCCGAATTGGAACGAGCAGAGGGCGATAAATTCGATACTGAAATGCTTGCAGGACAAGCAATGTCATTCGTCACCGATGGCTATGAAACTTCCAGCAGCGTAATGAGCTACATCGGTTTCCACTTGGCCAGCTACCCAGAAGTACAGGAGAAATTACGCGAGGAGGTAATGACCGTGCTTAACAGATACGACGGTCAAATCACTTATGAAGGTTTGAGAGAGATGACATACATGGATCAGGTCTTCAATGAATCGCTGAGGATGATACCCGCGGGAGTGGTCTCAAAGAAACGGTGCACGGAAGAATTCGAACTGAAAGGATCCGATGGACTCGTATATCGCATTGAACCCGGAATGGAGATCTTAATACCGATTCAAGCTCTACACACTGATCCTCAATACTGGGAAAATCCAGAGAAGTACGATCCTGAAAGATTCAACCCGGACAGAAAACACAGCATCGAAAGATTCGCTTATCTACCCTTTGGCGAAGGCCCGCGAATATGCGTGGGTATGAGAATGGCCCAGCTACAGGTAAAAGCAGGTCTGACTACGATTCTGAAAAAATACAGAATGGAACTATCTCCGAAGACACAAGTACCTTTACAAATGATTCCTGGAGCCATTTTACAAACACCAAAAGGCGGATTGTGGGTCTATCTTCGGCAGCTTTAAGTACGAATATTTTTTTCAAACTTATTCCGAACTCTCAGCGTTGCAATAATGTTTTATGTGAGAAATAAAGAATTGTAATAAATCTTTTCGTAAATACGAAATTCTTTTCAAATTTAATCAATCATTACTGCACCTTTATATAAAAGTTAAATAATATTTAATCATTAGTGATTTTAATATTTTTTATGTGCCTATCATAATACGTCTCGTTTTAATTGAATAAGAAAATGATGAAGAATTTAACCTTTGGTTTATACAGAAACATATAAAATATGAATTTTGTAATTATTTAATTTTTAACCATGTTCTCTCTCTTTCCATTTTAATAAAATTGTTATAATTACTATAAGTGTCTCTAATTTCGCAAGGTGTGTTTTAATAAACAGCAATAATTTAATGTAGAACGCAACATATTAGCCAAAAAATTCCTCTCCAATCTTTTATCTCAATTTTAGTACTAAAATATTATTACTGTTTCGCGTTTTAAATACAATGTAAAAATAATTCAAAACTTCCTTAAATATATTAATATTTAATATTACTTTTTATTACTTTTTTCGACAACTAAAGGGATCAATTTAGTCAAATGTAAAAAATGTTTCTTGATTATAGAATATTACAGGATACATTTACTTATCGACATTGAAAATCGTCAATGCAAATTGTATTACAATTGCGCAGTTTCGCTCGTTCATCTGTTAATCGGCGCTATCAATGTACACTTCATCTAGCTATTCCGCTGTGTCACGGTGAGTGGTAAATGATACACGGTCAAGGCTACACCGATTTATCCCAATTGTCAATTATCGTCCGAAAGAAGCAACATGAACATCGTGCTTTATCTCTGACTGTTGGAGCGCTTACAGTCCTTTACTTCTATCTGATGCAAAATTATAAGTATTGGTAAAAACATGGAGTTCTGTGCGTGAATAGAGCCCTGCCAGGATTCGGTCACATGCTATCGGTGGCGTTCATGAAAACGCATTTCTCTGATTTTTGTGACAAGATCAAAATAACAAGGGTCGCAGCATGGTCGAAATCTATAACTTCACGTTGCCGTCGTTGATAATTCTCGAGCCGGAAATGATAAAAACAATGCTGCAAACTAATTTCTCGAAGTTCTCTGAAAACACCATTTTTACCATCAATTTTAAATTAGATCCACTTACATCATATAATCCCTTCGTTTTTATTGGTAAGAAGTTTAGCTAAACAGCAGAAAACGCTTGACTTACGCATTCTCCAGCATGCGTCTAAAAGTCCTGCTCAAAAACGTTAAAAAGATATGTACAACGTTCAAAAATTATATAGATGAAAAGCTAAGCAATGACAAGAAAGCGGAGTTCAAACTGAAGACCTCGTTCTCTAGGTATAATCTTCTACTACTAGGTCTATCTTCAACAGTTTTAAGTACGATTATCTTTTTCAAATCTTTTTCGCGCTCTCAGCGTCATAAATTATGTTTTTATATCTAAAGGAAAAAAATTGTAACTAGTTTTTACATATTGTAAAAAAAAATTCTCTTTAAACTTAATCTTAATTGCATTTATATAAAAAAAATCTTAATTGCATTTATATAAAAAAAATAGAAATATACTCAAAATTTTGTGATGGTCTATAATATATTTTATGCAAATATTACGACTAGTATAAGATATTATATAAATCAATTAAAAAATCATAAAAATAAATCATAAAAAACATAAGAAAAAATTTAATTATTATTAATTGCTTTATATCTCTATATAAAAATATAAGATATACTTGGAATTGTGTAATTCTTTATAACATGTTTTTAACATAATTGTTATAATTATAAGATTATAACAAAGTAAAACGTAAGAATTTAACCACCTTTAATTACTGTATCTTTATATAAAAATAAATATTCAAGTATTTGAGATATTGCAATTATTTATAAGACGTTTTCCTTCTACAAATTACATAGTTTATATAGTGTAAGTTTTAATATTTCTAATACTATAATATTTCTTAAAAAATTGTTAAAATTATAATTAACATGCTAGGTAAACCAAATTTGTTAGCAGAAAAATTAAAGATCTTAACGTTTTAAAATGACTTTTAAAATTTCCTGCATTCGTAACTTAATCATATCAATTTTGTTAAAGACAAATTTAATCTATAATGCATCTGGAATTTAAAATTACTTTTTTATTAACAAATGAGTATGTCCATCTTATTTTTCAAATGTTATACATTTTTACTTCCACATGTTTTGCAAGAATCCATAATTGGAATAATTTAGGAAAACTAGTTTTTCAGTTCTATAGTTAGAGAATTAATAAACTATGTATTAATATACAAATATCTCTTTTGCACGCTGTGCTACAAAATGGCACTCTGTGCGCACCATTTTCACCCAAGATGTAAAGGTTCTGAACGAACAATTTCGCAGGTAAAAAATAACAAATAAATAAATTACTTACTCTTACTCTGCTGTCGTCTGATAGCTGCCGGAACTCGTTTTCCTCCTCCGATTTACGTTCTCGTATTCCCATCTTTGTTGATCCTTCCTTCATGGCACTTGCGATAAAACATCATTTCACTGCTAAACACAAAAAATATTACTTTAATAGCAAAAATATCGAAAAATCTTAATCTTTGTCTCAACTTTTCAAATTTTATCGCTTTGCAATTTAATCATAGAGAAAAAAATATTGTTGAATCAACAGCATCTAATTTAAAATATCTTATTAATTCAATAATAGTATTAATGAAACAAAAAATTAAAAGTAAAAACAATAATAAATATAGTTGAATGAACTGTGTGGAATGAAATACATAAGTATATTAATACATCATATTTAAATGAAGTTACGTTTAATGCATATTACAGCAATTTTTTTACTAAAACAATATTGTAACTTCCTATTAAAAACTAATTTAAATTATGCATCTGTAATTTGAAGTAACTTTTTTTTCTAAACTAATGTGTGAATAGGGTCGTTGTACCAATCGCTGAACAGTTGCCAATAAATGACTGTTTCAAAAAATTATTAAAATAATAAGACTTTAAAATAATAAACTGCAAAATTAATTGATATTGTTAAAATCTAATTTTCATGGAGATTTTATTAAAATGTAATTTTTTATTTGAAAATGTAATTGTATTAAGTTATTTTATATTTGTTCATTAACTAATCCAATTTCTTATTTGTTCATTGACTAGTGTAGTGACCTTATAACTTCTTTTTGTTTATTTTTACTTCCACATAATTCACAAAAAATCATTATTGTTGTAGAACAATTTATACAAATTAATTCTTTAGTTTTCAGAAAAATCTTAATCAAAATTATTTAGTTGGAATTAATATTGTATATTAATATAACGCATATTAAGATATAATTTCAAATGACCTAGCCATTTGAGTGACAAAAAGGATTATACCATGATTTTTGTCGCAGAATCATTCCGACAACTGTTGTATGTAAAATATAGCAAGAAGCAGTAAGCAACTGTTCAAACTACAAAATTTCAGCCACTGGAATGAAAGTGACATCTGCAGAGTTAAACAAAAAGTATTTGAAATACAAAATATTATATTGGCAATTAATATATAAATTACAAGCAATTGTATTTATATTTTGTATTTCAAATAATTTTTACTCAGCACTGAAAATCTTTCTCCAATTGCTTGTATTAACAGCAATGTGAAGTGAAATCGCATCTAAATGCCTCTCTAGACAATTAAACTTGCATAGCTGCATAACCATATGCATAAAGTTAATTAATTGATCTATTTCCTTATGCATGTGCTAATGGGTCAACCAGTTTCCTTGTGCATATCGTTGTACAGCTATGCGAGTTTCTCTGGATAGGACCTAACGCAACTTTTGCACAGAGTGCTACAAACGATGTTCCGGGTGCCATTTGCGTTCTAGATCCGGCAATGATCTCACACAATCTCGTAGGCACCGACGAGAGGCTATTAAAGACCGTCAACCCTGGATAAATTTTCGAGGCCGTCACTGGGGCCCCAGGGGCCCGGCGGTAATTGAAGAGCGATGACGTTATCGACTATATGATTGTTAATACAAATATTTGAGTAATACGTTATTAAAATCTTGATTTTTTTATTATACAAATACTTCATAAGCAAATATACATACTTATATTTAATAATATCATTGTATATTGCTTTAAAATTATAATTCTTTTTGATCAGTTATTATCTCTGTCGATAATCAAACTTGGATGTTAACATCAAAACTGCAATTTTTAATAAAAATCGAGAATTTTTGGGTTACAAATACATAAGCATGTCTATGAAACTTCAAGATAACAATAAATTATAAAATTAGTACTGTAACGTCAGTTTATCATTAAAAATTTAACAGTCACACAAACTCCCGTAAGGTTAGCGGTCTTTAATAGTCTCTCGTCGGTGTCGTAGGTAAAAGCAGAAGTAAATAGTAAATAAATAAATTACTCTTTCGCTACTCTGCTGTCTCCGGACAAGCCTCCCAGATCTCGTTCTCATTCTCCGCCTTTTCCTCTCGTGTTCCCAATCCTGGCTGTTTCTTCCTCTTTCGGCACTTGCATTTGCGAAAGGGTTAGGTGCGATCTCGTGCGTATCGATCGTGAAAATATGACGATCGTGTAATACTTTACACACGCCACGAATGCGACGCATGTTTTATTGTGGCTGAAAGGCTTATTGAGAGAGACAGAGAGAAATGCGATCACATAAAATAACAATTCGCTTGACAAATCAACGTTTCGCGAGTTAAAACAATAACCATTAAGATCGCGCGGCCAACTTCACATTAGTGACATTAGTCTCGCGTGAGAGACTACGTGAGTTGATGTAATAGTTAATTACGATAAAAATATAAATTGCGATTTAATATCGTTTATGTGTTTTGACGCGTTATGTTTCGAATAATTCACATAAATTTTGTGAACGAATTATCAATAAACCGCGTATCGCTATGTGTGAATAAGTATATGTTATGACTTTCCAGTTTTGAATTATTTACAATTTCCGGAAGTGGCAAGCAAGTTATATTTAAATTGGCGAAAAATTGAAAACGTGAGATATTTGACATAACAAGCATTAAATTTTCATCCTTTATCCTTTCGATTTTAAATACATAAATTGCTTGCATTCGCCTCGATAACGTTTACGAATAGTGGAAAATAATTAATAATTGATCGCAATCAATAATGGAATTGGCAATCGGAAAATTGCAACACGTAACGCATCTCGTTTTTTTTGCACATTATCACTAAATAATATTTAACTCAAAATAAATTTACGTCGAATACACGCATCGAACAACTATACGTAATCTTATTTGTAACTTTAAATGATATCTAACGTTTCAACAATAACACGATAACAAAATCGCGTTTTATGCAATGACATGCAATTCACTTATCGCATGAACTTTAAGACTCATTCGTAAAATAGTTCACTAATCAAGTTGATAAAAGCGCACAAAAGATAAATATTGAATAATCGAAATTTTTATACTGTGTGTACAAGTTTTTCATAGATTTGCTTTTAATTACATTTATAATTTTCATAATTTATCTTTCCTAAATTTTAAATATGTCTTAAGAACTAAACTATCAAACATTATATTTTAAAAGTGAGAAAATATGTGATTTAGGCAAAGAAAAGGTCGTTTTTTTGCAACTTATTTATCATTGTCATAAAACTTAGTATATACATCGCAAATATATGTAAGTCTAACATATAAAGCAACAGTAAAAAAAAATGCATTGACATCCTAATTAAAATTTAACTACTTATACTATAATCAATATATATCAAGCGCGTTTTCTTAAAAATAAACGTTATATATCTTACATCGTTACATATCTACTTTAACACTTATAAATATAACAGAAAGCATACATTTCGAAAAGAAATTACCATTGCAGATCCTTTACGGCTGTTTGATAAGTGGGACTGTTGTCGGAGTAGAACTGCGAGTACCAACGGCGATACGCGAGAATGGCACGGTCTTCGCGCACCAGGATCGGTTGTCGTTCGTATTTCTTGTAGTTCCAGACCATGATGTCGCGCTCGAACATCACGCACTCGCCCAGGAAAATCAGATTAGCGTATGGCGCAAGCAGAGGCGGCGAGAAAATTTGATGGGTCACCCGTTGCAGCAGCGGCTCTATCGGTGTAACTGTCTGCAGGATGCACATAGGCCCGAACGATGTGTCGATCATCAGCTCGACGTAGCTAGGTCCGATCTGCTCGGCGTGCACGTCAATTTCCATCACGCTGAAGCGATTCAGCAGAACCAATTTGTGACACATATACAAGCCAGCTCTATGCTTCTCTCTTTTGCCGAAGCCGTTTTCCGTGACCGCGAGGTGACGATCCTCGTTGCTATTCTCAATCGGATGGATCAACACGTCGTTCAATTTAGCACGCATCTTTGTAACTTCCGTATCGGCGTTTGCATCGTCCGTCTTGTTCTCGTACGAGCAGTGTGGCCGCCATCCACTGTTGGTTATCCACAAGTGATGAGCCAACCAAGAAAAGTTACCGGGGAGGAACATAGCCGGACCATGCACCGCGTCGAGATGAGCAGGATCAGCTCCGTTCTCGGCTATTTCCTAATACACGGCAATCTATTAAGTTTACTGTTGGAGAGACCCTTAAAAATAAAATCTCTTCAGAATAAAGAGATAAAGTAGAAAAAGACTAATTTTTTTTCTCTAGTCTGTAACTTTGAAGAATGACTCTCGACACTCAAGCAAACACTAACAAATAGCGTCATTTATTTGTTTTATTATATCTTGCAAACTATAACTCTTTTCTTCGATTTCTAGTCTTCCCCGAGCGGTTTTTGTATTATGGAACGTATATTTCGCATTTTAGAGAATCGAATGCGCAACGAACCTGTATGTGGCAGTTAATGAGAAACTCATTACGACCTTGGTAACGCCACGTCCCGTTGGAGATGCATGTGTGCGATTGGGGTTGATAGTCCGGCTCAACTGATTCGGAGTGGTACCAGACAAAGATAAGGCAATTCACTTCGCAGCACTTCCAGACTTTCGCTCGGGCGATGTGTGGCACTGTGGCAAATAAAAACAAATGATTAAATATAGCTAGAATGGTTCCTACCAAATAAATAAAACTAAGACATGTGAATAATTAGATCAGCACGCGATATACATATGTTGCCGCAATCCGCCACGGGCGATCAAATATTTGCGTTGTATGTTAAAATATACAAACAGGCAGGAATGTGGATCTGGGATGTAAAAAAAAAATATACATCAGATAGGAATATCTCAACCGTATATCCCGGTAGGAAAAGGCTAAATAGCTATCGTCTGAGATATATGCGACTAAAGTAATGTAGAACCTGATTAATACCCTTTTCAGAGTAAGGTATGTTCTCACAGTAGCCGTCCTCTCCGCGGAAGGTCCAGCTATGGAAGGGGCACTCCAGACAATCTCCCTTGACACGGCCACCCTCGGCCATATTTGCCCCTAAATGCGGGCAGTAAGCGTCTAAAATGTTGACGACGCCTCTTTCGGTTCTTTAAGAAATTGGTAAAACGTCATATGATGAATGTACAGGATATTTTATTCCAAGTTCCAGGTATATCTTAAAAATATATGGAATAAGTTAAGGGAAACTAATCAAAGAAAATTCTACATCTTGACGTACCTGAACACCGCAAAATTTTCGCTGAGGGCCGACACGTGTTTCACCTGGCCCTTCTTTATCTGTGAACTTTCGAGCAAGGCAAACCATCCGTTTGGATAAACTGGTGGTAGTTTGCCCACCTTCCGATTTTTTCTACCAGTGTAACAAACGCCACCATTCTGCTGGGTCCTACTCTCACTTCTGAAGTCCTTTAAGAAGTACCAAGTTATAATCTTAGAACACTTTGCAGCGAAAAACACAGAAAATAAATCGCATAAAGTTGCTTGGTCACCACTCACTTTCACCCAGTTGAATTTGAAGAAATACGCAAAGTAGATGAGGACAACCAGTAGGGTAACCGCAGTCGCGACGCACCATTGCAACATTGTCGTTTCTTATCCCGGTTTTTCTAATTCCGTGTTTTCTTTCAATTTCTCTCTTTCAGCTTCCTTATTCCGACGTGCAAGTAGAAGCGTATCCTCGTTCAGTTCAATTACACAGCGGGAATACAGGAGAGATCGCCCGGTCTCGTTGCAGGAGAGATAAGCAAGAACGTAAAAGCAAAACGGTCAGAAACGGCGACAAGGACGGGAGTTAGAAAGAAGGGAAGAAAAAGAAAAAGAGTTAGACGGGTTGGTAGAGAGTGAAGGATAGGAGAGAGGGAGGAAGGTACTGGCGAAGAAGACGACTTGCGCGTTCGCCGGTAGCTGGAAAAAAAAGGGCAAGGAGGACTCCTGACGAGAAAGGACAGGACAAGGACAAGGACGACAGTATATGGCGAACGAGAGGACGAGATCGAGAGAGGAATAGGGAGGAGATTGCGATGATGAACGCGCGATTTAGTTTAGTATGTAAACGCATGTGTGCATCAGCGATGTGCATATGCGAGACCTATAGCCGGAGGAGATGAGCGACGTAGAGGACTGGAGAACGGGGCAAACCCAAGAGATATGAGAAGAGGAATGCGCGAAGCAATTAGGGCAGGTAAAGGAAAAATCAAGAGGATAAAGGGAAAAGGTGTGCTTTTCATAGAAAAGGAGAGACCGTCTAAAACTTATAAGGGTTTTCGGACAACTGAAACACATGGGAGGTCCATCTACGGTTTATATACGCCGGGCGTATCCTGCCGACCGGCTTCTATCGAAATGCCGTGTTTTTTCCCCCGAGGCGCCGCGTCGCTCGTCACCGATCGAGTCGACTGGTGTCGTGTCACGTAAACGGTTAACCGATTATGTATGCTCGACCAAGGATGGAGATACGGACGAACGAACGAACTGCTTATATATCGTGCCACCTATATCACCGGATCTAAAACCGCCGCGGCTCCTCTTCCTCTTCTTCCCTTCTCCTCCTCTTCCTCCCCCTCTTTCCTTGCTTCTTCATCCTCTTCGTCTCGATCGACCGGCCAATGTGCCTCCCTTTATCAAGACTGTATATCGATTGCGATGCCACCAGCTCACCGATGTATCCGTTCGTCTGTCCGTCCATCAGCTTAGCATATCGAGTCCAGCGAAGAGAACATCGGCAAGAAAGATTCACATTTATATTCTGACGTTCCAGGTTTCATACATGGGAACGTGTATTTCTTCTTTCCCTGGTGAAAAATTCTGTTCACTGTATTCCTTTTTTTCCAGTTCGCTATCAGATAGTGATCGTTATATAAACTGCTCTAGTCTCTCCTTAAGGTTTCCAAAATCCTTACGTCGCAACATTCAGTTTCGTTTTTCAAACATTTGAAAGATATCGTATAAATGCAACGGAAGGTGTTACACTGCTCGTTGAAGCGAAATATGAGCCGAGACATCGGATCGAATGAAAAAAAAAGCATCCAAAGACTAGGACAAGAGCTTTAATAAATGATAGTAAGAGCTTTAATAAAAGACCTGAAACAAGAGAAGCATACATGTATAACAAAGTTAATAGCATTCTGTACATGATTCGGCAAAAATGTCCAATTCGTTCCTTTTCTTTAAAATACTACAAACACCTAGCCAAATAGTTATTTCTATGCTTTTCTAAGAAAGTTTGGCATTCAGGGAACCAGTCTGATGCATTGCCAGCCTCAAGTTTATACATGACCTTTCACCAAAATATTTTAAAAAACTATACCTTGAATCATAAGTGACCTTATTGTGTGTATAGAATGATTATTTATTTTAATTCTTATAAATTATTATTTTTTCTTTATTTCCAACTAATTCTCGTTTATATTAAAGAAATTTTATAAATTATTAAAAACAATTTTAATTTAGCCAATAATTTAAAACTGAAATAAAAAGGACATCGCTCATCATATTTGTGAATATTATAGGTAATATTCAAAAATATTTCTTGTAATCAGTTTAAAATTTTTGTAAAATTTTGCTATGTTAATAAAAAAATATATTATGTAAATGCAGTATATTTCTAATTTATATTCATTCATGCATATTAAATTATGTTATTTTCAGATTCAGATAAATCAATTTTTTAAACAGTTTTTTGAATAGTTGAATTTTTTTTCTTTTCTAATTTGGAAATTAAAATGTCAATTTGTTAAGGTATATGAAAATATTTTTCCTTAATCACTTTTGTTTCAAAATTATAAATTTTTATATAAAAATATGCAAAAATTTCTGATTTTTTCAGCTAGTTGGTTCTAAACAATTTCTTTAAATTACTGAAGAACAAAAACACTTTTTAGAGATGTTAAAGTATATATAACAGTCACTGAAAAATTTTCTGTACTATAAAAGTAATGAAAATTAACTTGCACCAGAGGTGCCTAAAAATGTATCCAGAGTTTTAATCAAATCTTATCATGAATTTAAAAACTATCAACATGTAAAGCAAAATGTAATTATCCATACAAAACATTTATGAATGCTTGCATTTTATGCTTTTATTTAAAAATAAAATTAAGTGCTTTCATTACATTATTTTCTATAATTCTCTTTCCATTTTTTAATGGATTAGTTTTATCCTCTCTCATCAAACTGATACATTCTTTTTTGTATCAGATAAAAATGTAAATGGAGAAGAAAAGAAAGATTTAGACAGGTTGACCTGCAAGTACTGTCGAATCAAGAGTAAAATGTATTCTGGGTCGCAGATCCCCGTTTTTGTAATTTAAAAATCTGTGTCGAGCCACATGACTGTCTACTACCTTAAAAATTCTCAGTAAGCGTAAACACATCGTGCGGCCACCCGAAGTGGCGTAACGCATGACATCCCTGATGCACGCGGAGAACAAATTAATTATTCAAACGTGTAGCGAGAGACGACGAAACGATCTGCGCAGAGATCAGTGGTGCCGATAGCGGCCCTGGTAATGGCGCGTTTTCCCATTTATCAAGATACCCGTCTCTCTTTCTCTCTCTCTCTCTCTCTCACTTCCCTCTTTTTCTTTTTCTCTCCTTCCCTCTCGTCTATCTCGTCACTTTTCTTTTCTGTCTGCCTGCTGCCAGCTCCGAAATTCTAACGCTTGCCGTCGCCGGTATATAATATTATTCGGTGAGACGCCAATAATGAGATCGTTTGCGCTCGCTTCTATTCTCGCTCGCAAAACTCGTATCGGCCGAAACAACGAGCAGAATGGGACGCGCAGCTAACGCGTGCCCAACTGCGTGGCAACAATCAAAATGTTTGAACAATGCGTCAGCCCAGAAGTGCTTAACCGCGCCGTTTTTTCATGACGGAGAACACGGAGCGATCGTCTTTCAGCTTTCAGTTGGTGCTCCAAACGCACTCACGCGCGAATAATTTGCGTCGTCCTCGCCGGAGTGATTTGAGAACTTATACATATAAAATAAGATCCAGGAGCAATGAGACCAAAACTGGAAAGCACCTCTATTAAATCAATTGTTTCTAATGCTTACCTGTTGAAAAACATTAAGAGATTAATACTTATACATAAGTGGCTCATATTAAAATTATCATTTCTTCATTCTTAGTACAGAATTTCATCAGCAATTCTAATCAGGAATATTTTAGCCAGGAGAAATTCTTTCTACTCCACTTATTGGTAATTGACTCATAAATTATTGGCAATGTAATAAACAATAAATTTAATTGTAAAAAATTAATTTAATAAGTAAATTAAAAATTACCCATACAGAGCACAGCATATTGCAAAAACATTGTAAAATATTGCTGCAATGTTTTAGCAATATTGCAGTAATGTTAAAATGTCCGCTTCAAAAATATTTATATGTTGCAGTAACATTTTGCAATGTTTTTGCAATGCTATGTTGTAATTAATTAATGTTAATAAATTATGAATATTATAGGTTAAAAATTTATTTTGAATTTTTTCAAGCAGTTTGGCGACTATCTCCCACAAGCTATTTTATAAAAATTGTTGCTAATTTTCGACTGCCATCAGTCTTCGATAATTATTGTTACATTTATGAAATAAGTAAACAAATCTCGTCATATGTTGCTTCGAAAAATCAATGTAACCTTATAGTCATATAGACATTATTCGATAAAAGACAAAAATCATCTCTTCAAATTCGCGATAATTAGACATCGCGTCTCTATTTTTATCTAATAAATAACTACGAATAACTTTGAACATAATTACCAAGATTTCAAAAGCGCCGAACGTCGTCGGCCATTTTTTATGAGTGCATGCATATATGTATGTATATCCGTGGGCAAGCATAATTTACAATGAGGCGCAAATGCGTCGTTGATACGCGTATTCGAACAATTTGCAGATATCTCCATTGTTTTATATATGTACCACCCATACATGTTCAGTATAATATCCACTTCTCCAACCCATGTTCTTCGTTGAAAAATGCAATCCAGTGCAATCGCACTGTAGGCCGTATCTTTCCGTTCTTATCATCCGCGTTCATTTCAAGTCATTGATCACAGCTCCTGAGAATACCATGATATTTCCTAAGATGGCATTAGGGTGCAATTATCGAATTGCCGCCACTGCGCACAATGGAGGAATTTCAAATATAAAGAATAGGAATTAGAATTATTTTAGAGTCAATTTCTTCAATAAACATTATAGGTAAATAATAAGCTATGTTGTGTTTTGTATAATTAACACATTGATGTGTTATATCTTATTAATATCCATTAAACGTTACATTTAATATTTGTTCAAGAAACTAATTTTGAAATTTTAATTTGTATTCCTAATATCTAAATACTCTTTCATTGTGTGCAGGCCTTCGATTTACGACCAATCTCACCAATTCCGATTAACCTAAGTGGCTGATTAAATTCATAAATTGTCAACTTCAAAATTAAAATTGTTCATGCATCCCTAACCTAATTTTTTAATTATTTCAATTAAACAATTAATTTTCAATTAAAATTTTTAATTTATTTTTTCCTCGTCCATTTTCTGCAAATTATAATTTATTTATTTACTTAAAATTATATTTTACATATCCAGCAAAACATAAAATTACAGTTATTTGAATATTAGTTGTAATTTTCCATTTAACAATGGCTGCTTTTCTTTTAGAAGACACAAATCGACACGAAAGTTAAAACGCTCGTTTGTCTCTTAAAAATATTTAAAAAAAACTTCAAAATAATAAATAAAATTAATACGAAAATAATAACCAGTAAATGAGTTAAAAAATATAAACTTATAAGTCGCCTGTGCACGTATATATGTATGTATGTGTGTACATAACTACATACATACATTCCTGTTGTATAGGGTGCAAACCCATGGAGCGGAACGAGAAAGGAACCAATCACGATCGTTCAACAGTTTTCGGAAACTGGTTAAAAAACTGAGAACGCTCGTGATTGGTTCCACTCTTTTTCCGCGTTACGTTATTCCGCTCCATGGATTTGCACCCTTATATCTCATTGGCTGCGTTCGCTAAAAATCGATCTGAGATCTCGGACAGATAGAGAATTGACCAATCACATTAATTAGTTGGCCGAATTGTTCAAATGCAATTGGTCAATTTTCTCCTTGTCTAATTTTTTAACATGATTTGTCTGTGCATTTAGAACCAAGGTAGGAACCAAGGGCAATAACCAATCGTATCAAAGAACCTTGCAGACAATTACGAGAGCTACGGCAACTTTTTTCGCGGAGTGTATCTACTGATTATACTGCAATCCCGGGTCCGGGATTCCTATACTCGTCTTCCCATCTAGATAAAGTGAATGATCTGCGGATGGACGTTACTGTCGAAGAAGCAAAGATACAGCAAACGAAAACTTTAATTTTGATAGAACGACCTTACGTGAGGAACGCGCGAGGCGCTCAGAGGGCACAGAGTCTAGCCGGACGAAACATTATTTCGACGTTGAAGCCGAGGCCTCAAGATGGGTGTCCCGAAATTCTTCAGATACATAAGCGAGAGGTACCCCTGCCTGAGCGAGGTCGTGAAGGAACATCAGGTATTTGACAGAGGGAGAGAGTGAGAGAAAGAATGAGCGAAGGAAGGGAGAGAGGAGGTGAAAAAAAAGCAACATAAAGCCTGGGTCCTTTTCTTTATGTTGTCCTTCACCTCTTTTTTTTCCTCGTTTTTTCCTTTTTTTGTTATTGCGCGCAAGCCAGATTTGTCTTCCTTCATAAACAGCGCAATTTTTTTTTTTTTATTAAAAAGTATGATTTTTTACAGCTTCCTAACTGCGAATCTAATCATTCGCCGTTGATTTCTTTCTTTTTTTCAGATACCGGAATTCGATTATTTATACTTGGACATGAACGGTATCATACACACATGTTCCCATCCAAACGACGATATCTGCTTCCGCATTTCCGAGGAGATGATGTTTAAGAATATATTTCACTACATAGAGGTGCTGTTCAACATGATCCGCCCACAGAAGCTGTTTTTCATGGCAATCGACGGCGTTGCGCCTAGAGCCAAAATCAATCAGCAGAGAGGCCGACGTTTCAGGTCTGCCAAGGATGCCGAGATACAGGAGGCGAAAGCTATAGCTAAGGGTGTCCAGATACCCACTGAGAAGAGATTTGACTCAAATTGTATTACTCCGGGAACACTCTTTATGGCCAAACTAGGTGATCTACTCAAGCGTTTTGTTGAGTATAAGATTTCTGTTGATGAAGGATGGAAGAAGTGCAAAATACTGTTCAGTGGTGCTGAGGTATTCTTAAAATGATGTAACCTAAAAGAGATATATAGGATCATTGCACCAGTGAGAAAACAAATTAAATGAGCTGAAGAGAAAGACAATATAATTACATTTGTATTTTTAAAATTATATTTTTATCAAATTGTATGGAAATTAGATTTAAACACTATTAACACAACACAATTAACTTACAATTTATTATTTTGAATATTTTTTAAATTATTTTAATATTTTCCTTAAATAATCATCTACTGGTGAATGTTAAACGATTCGTGCAATGACCCTGTAATTTGCTCTTTACAGAAATTATATGAGCAGAATACTTGTTATTTGATAAATTATAATAGATTGAATCTATACCAGGTCCCTGGAGAGGGCGAACATAAGATTATGGATTACATAAGGTACATGAAGGCCAGCGAGGATTATGACAGTAATTCCAGACACTGTTTATATGGTTTGGATGCCGATTTAATAATGTTAGGTCTCTGTTCACACGAACCAAATTTCTCTCTTTTGAGAGAGGAGGTCAAGTTTGGTAAACAGCAAGTGAAGACCACCCCTGAGGAGACAAAGTTCTGCCTTCTTCACTTGTCGCTCTTGCGAAAGTACATTGAGCACGAATTCTCGCCGATCAAGGATAAGTTGTCCTTTCCATTTGATATTGAAAAAATAATCGACGATTGGGTTTTAATGGGTTTTTTAGTGGGAAATGATTTTATTCCCCATCTGCCAAATTTACATATTGCCAACGGTGCACTGCCAATTCTGTACCGTGCATACATGGAGGTATTACCGACGCTAGAAGGTAACGTTATCAATTGTTATCTTAACAAAATTTTGTTTGTACAGTTAAGTAAATGTTTTTCTTTAGGTTACATAAATGAGGCGGGAACATTGCAACTTGACCGTTTTGAAAAGTTTATGGAGAAACTTAGTCGTTTAGATGTAGAACAGTTCAATGAGCATTACGCCGATATAAAGTTTTTTGAAGCCAAGACTGGTAGAAGGCCCAATGAATCCGAACGTCATGTGTATAAAAAATTGGAAGACAGCAACTCTGTGTCTCCAAAGAAAACACAAAACAAAGATTTAGATGCTCTTATTAAAAGTACTACAGAGATGGTACTTATTTAAAATATTTCTAATGATTACTATAGACACAGATTTCTAATGATTACTATAGACACAGATAAATTAATGATAATTAATATTTTGCAACACAGTCCTTAGGTAATTTTGACGATGATGATGATGTCTTTATAGAGTATAGAGATATGGATTTAATGATAGACGATGAATCCGATAGTGATATATATAACATGGAATTTGTACAGCATAAGAAAGATTACTATATGAACAAATTAGAATATGAAAACGTCGACGAGTGAGTATCTTGTAGACGTATGATTTTATGCATAATGTCTATTGAGATTGGTATTCTAGTATTTTCATGTATGCATTTTTATTTCCAGGGAGGTTTTACGTTCACAAGCTGAAGGCTATGTGAGAGCAATTCAATGGAATTTACATTATTACTATCACGGTTGTTGTAGCTGGTCGTGGTATTACCCACATCACTATGCACCATATATTTCCGATATAAAAGACTTTAAGGATTTAAAGTTGGAGTTTGAGTTAGGAGAACCGTTCCTGCCCTTTCAACAATTGCTGGCTGTATTACCAGCATATAGCAAGGCTCTGTTGCCAGATGCATTTCAATCTTTATTGACAGAGGAATCTTCTCCTATCATCAGTTATTATCCACACAATTTTAAAACTGATCTAAATGGAAAACGACAGGAATGGGAAGCAGTCGTACTTATCCCATTCATTGATGAAAAACTGTTATTGTCCGGTAGGTAATTTTTTTGTAGCTCGAAAATATCTTTTTATAAAATAAAAAAATGTAGATTAAGTAACAAAAATTTTTTTTGTTTGAAATTATGATATAATTTATTTAAATTGCTCTTCTGTTTCTTCACTTATCTGCAATAGCTATGCAACCGCACTTATCGAGATTAACAATGGAAGAACAAGCAAGAAACAAACAAGGACCGATGTGTCTGTTTTCGTACAGCGAAGAGGCTGGAAGTGTTCATAAAACAACAATATACTTTCCAGAATTTATTAGCCATGCTCAAGTAAAATTAATGAATCGCGATGAGGTATTCGTTCCGAGAGAACGATTAATCAGAGGATTGTCTCCAGGTTTTGATCTCGACCTTTATTATCCAGGATTTCCCATACTACGGCATTTAGATCATTCAGCGCATTTGGAAAAAGCGAAGGTATACATCAATTCGAATTCGATTTGTTCTAAATTTTAACAAATTATTACACACGTATCATTGCAGGTTAAAGTATTTCAACAACCTTCAGTCGGAGACAATATGATTCTAAGTCTAATATTAAAACCGACGCCAAATGTGGTAACTTTAGCTTCGGAGATACTAGGAAAGAGTGTATATGTAGAATGGCCTCATTTGAAGGAAGCCCTTGTGATTGGCGTGGCTAACGTTAACGTGAAACTCAGTTTAATTAATCAATTAGGCGATTATAATCCCAATAATCTGAAGAAGGAAGACGTAAAGGGTCTGTTATCTACAGAATGGCACGCACACTGTAAACAAATCAAAGAAATGTAAGAGACGAAATTAATACATTCTTAATACAGTAATATATTGAGAATGTAATGTTTAAATTATATAATATTTTATAAATTTATATTTAATTCTGTATAATATTTGTTTTTAGACATATGTCACGTCTTGGGATAAATATAGGCGATACAGAAATATTGCTTTATACTCGTTTATTCCTGGGTAACAAATACGTTTTTGATGCTCAAGGGAAGGTTACTATCACGAAGCAGTGGAACGATTATCCTACGGTTTACGCTTATCAGACTGTAGTCAGAAATATTTCTACCTACAGCAAGAAATTGCCAGTCTTTGAAACTATGCATGATATTTTTATACCAGGAACCTTTTGTTTCATGTTGGGGCATCCCTATTACGGTGCGATGGGAAAGGTACAGTCGTATTAGATTTTTTACATCAAATTAATCGGGATTAATTATTTTAATTGAATTACGTTGAAGTTTATTAAAACGGTGAATATAGTTTGATTTAAGAGAATTTTATAAATACAGGTTATGCAAAATAAGGATAGTTCAAAGTCGCGCAGAATCAAAATTTCTATAAATAACGTAAAGGAGCCAACATTCGAGGCTGTAAAGCAAGCCTATAGTCATCAGAAAACACGATATATGCACGGCAGTATTGCCGCGCAACGTCTTGGAATAAGTAGTCATCTCTTAAGTAGAATCACTGGGACAATTTATGTTATACAAGCATCGAAAGATGAACTTTCGAAATATAACCTTGGATTGAACTTAAAGTTTAATAAAAGGAATGAAGAGGTAAAAAAAAAGAATTATTTTCGCATATTTTGAATCACGTTTCCTCGTTTTTAATTTGTCGAAATTTTCAAAGGT
This sequence comes from Solenopsis invicta, assembly GCF_016802725.1. Classification (NCBI taxonomy): domain Eukaryota; kingdom Metazoa; phylum Arthropoda; class Insecta; order Hymenoptera; family Formicidae; genus Solenopsis; species Solenopsis invicta. The sequence continues at coordinate 28,460,547 of NC_052666.1, read as the reverse complement.
TCCTGGTTACACTAGAAAGGAGAACAGCCAATGGTTATACAGCACAAAAGCGATCGAACTAATTCGAAATTATATGACGAAATGTCCTAATTTGTTTGAACGCTTGGCCCAGAATGTAACAAATGACATTTTCCAAGAAGAAGAGTTATTCGGAAAAGGGTACATTGCGAATTATTTTCTTAAGTTAAAATATATTGGGTGAGTTTTGATGGGTTTTTATTAGATGTAATTTTTTTTTAATGCCGATGGAGAGTCGATCTGTTAATGTTTAATTTAGTAATATCAGCAATCTTCATAAAAAGTCGTCCGTATCCACTAAATTATGAATGTTTTATCAATATCAGAAGACTATCCAAAACATTTGTTTTTAAGATTGAAATCATCTTGTTTAAATTTAGCACAGCTTTTATAGATTGGAATTGGCACAGAACTTTTTACATCACAAATATTTTTTTACGTTATTTTGAATATTTTTTTTACTTCAAAATTCACACATCATTATTACACGTAAGTGAAAACTTTTTTTCACTTATTTTTACTTTCAAAATCCTATAATTTATTCGAATTTAGCTATTTTTTTTTAAACAGCAGTGTTACATTTTAATTACATACACAATATATTAATGTTTACCAATTGTACAAGACAAGTTAGTTACTTCTATTAAAAACTCATCAAAATTTTTACAATCAACGAATATATGATGTAATAATATAATGTGTTGTAAATGTTATATAGATCTGATGAGCTGAAGACAACAGTTGCATGGTTAAAGACAGAATTACAAGGTTTAGAAAGCCGTGCTTGTGGTATGGATATTGTCGAAGCGGATTTGGTAAAAGAGATCGAGAAGGAAGTGGAGGAGTACTTGAAGACCGAGGAAAAAACGGTCTTCCTGCAAGTGAAACCGCAGTTACTTTACAAGCCGAGTTTACATTTGCGTAGCGTACCGCCTGATCCGAATTCGCAAAATCGTTTGTTCGATAGAATTCGCAGTGTCAGAAGCGATTTTAGTGTACCGCTCGGAAGCAAAGGCACTATCATAGGAATACGAAAGGGAAATAATCTATTAGATACCATGTATGATGTTTTATTCGATAAACCTTTCATGGGTGAGAAATTTTGCGAGAAATTTTAGATATTAAACGCATGTAAATTTTTATAGAATATTCGTTGTTCATTCTTATATTGCAGGTGGACTTACGTTAAGTGGTTGCTCTGAGTTTCGCGGTTATCGTTTGACAGCTATGGACTTTATAAATATCAGCTTCGGCGAGAGAACGGAACAAGGAAATCCGGCGAATGAATCGACGGAGTATCGAAAGCAAACGGCGAGTTCCGCTTCTCCCAGTAAGAAGAGCGATCAATCTAAAGCGTATCCACAGATGCAGCTTGCTAAGAAACAACTTGAGAAACTGAATCGTGATATTTGTTTGGGTATGGCGCAACATGGCATGATTGAACTGAGTCCGAAAACAATACCGATGCCTCACAATCCTCAGAACGTACCGCCTAATCAAGCGTCCGAGTTCCAAGCATTATGGAATGAATTGCACAAGATTCAGGTGAGTGTAACGTATATTAAGTCACAAGTTCCTTTTACGAATCTTATAGTTAATCCTTGCTATATGATAGAAGCCGAACGGACCACCGGAGAAAGTAGCGTCTAATCCAGTGCAAGCGACGAAAGTCAAGCCATTTAACAACCACAATACACAATCGGTAAATACTGTTGAATAATGTATTTTTAAAATTATATCTGCTTCGTCGATATATCTAAAAGATTGTTATGTTATAGCCGCAGGATCCCAGTGCGTTTCTTAAAGCTATGCTAAAGATTCCCGATTTAAATCCGCAAACGAGTAAACAAGAAAGTAAATCTGTACCACAACCCATGCCCGTGGCAACGCTTCAGAAAACGACAGTCCCACAGAAAGATCAAAATCCTCCACCTTTGGTACAACAGTTATTCGATGTACATATTTATATTCTCCAAAAATCGCGCGTGCACTTATTACATATTTTTAAATAATTTTATATGATGTATTGTTTAGCGTGCTCGACAAACTGAACAGAAAAAGGAGAAGGCAAATCCAGTCTGGTATATCCCTCAATTATTGAGACATTTCTCGTTTAACGGAGCTGGCGTACCAAAATATACTTATGCTATCGATGAAAAAACGGGTTTAATTAGCGCCCACGTTATGCTGGATAATGCGAAAGTTTTTAAAGGCGATCCTAGCACCACTCACGAGCAAGCCGCGGAAAGTGCAGCGAAAAAAGCGTATAAGGTAATGTGTATAATGACAAGTAAAAGTTTCTTTTTTTTTTTCGTCACTTTTTTTTCTTTTTTCCTTTATTAATGTAGTTCTTACTGTTAGGCATTAAATTTGAATAAAGTGCCGGTGCACGACACAAAAGTAATGATGGCGCCGCAGTGGTTCAATGCTCAACAAAATAATTGGATTCAAAATATTCGACCTCCTATGGTGCCTCCTATGGCCCCTATGAAAATACCGCCGATTCCGCCGACTCTGCCTATGCAACCTAATTTATTTTATCCAAAATGGAATCCAAAATTGCCACCACCAAATCCAGCATTTGGACAAATTGCACAGTACAGCCAAGCTAGGCAGCAGCAAGTGAAACATCAGGGTCCGCAGAAAGGATTTCAAAATGGACCGAAGATGGAGATTAGGAATAGCACCGCGTTCGTTCCGTTACAGGCTCAGAAAAAGAGTAGAAATGTCAGCGTGCAACAAGCCTCGAAGGAGAATCCGAATCCGAATTCTAAGAAGAGCTCCAGCCCTAAAGCGCAGCAACAACAGCTGCAACAGCAGCAGAAGAAGCAAGAGGAAACGTTCAAGGTTCGTAAATAAAAATTAAGTCGTTTCTTTTCGTTACTTTAATGTTTATAATTAAATCGTCAATTTCTCGCGTATAGAAACAGAAGCCAGAAGTCTCAAATAAACCCAGAGAGAAGACTGCATCGAGCGAACCGCAACAACAGCTGCAGCAGAACTCGGGAAAATCATCCAGACCCAGAAAATCGCGCGTCGCTGCGAAATTCGGTGCACCACCCTTATCGAACGGCGGTGAACCCCCTCAGTAAAAATTCTGTTTTGTCTCTGAGTGGGGTAGAGCTTTGCAAATTATATGTAAATATAAGATATTATACCGATCCATCCTTCTCTCCCCTCCTTTTCCCTTCATCATTCGTTTTCTACATTTTATAATAAAAATAAGCAGACCTTTCTCCGAAGATGTTCAATGGGCTAATACACGTTTTATTTTTATTATTGACGCACCTAAACAGTTTTTCGTACTTACATATGATCGCATGTCCGTGCACCAAATAATACTTACAATTAGACCCTCTCAAGTCAAATGTATATACACGCACTGAACTTATACACGTAACGTACAATGTAAAGAGTATAAGTGTGGATGACTATTTTATATCGAATGAGCATTTTTAGTTTATATTTTTTACATTTCACAGGTGTCAATTGTATTAATAATATATCTTATATACACGTCTTATTTTCTAATTAACAATTCAATTCATATATCAGAATAAGAATTCAGATATATATTTTGAGATAATTGTTTATATTGCACAAAAATTAGTACTAAATCATGGAGATTTAAATATTTATTTCATTTACATTGTTCCTTTTTTTAGTTTTATAATATATTTTAATTTTTACTGTAAAATATATTCTGTATGTATGTGTGTGTATGTGTGAGTGCACGACGATCAGTTTTATATATATATATATATATATATTAGTGGGACGAATATGTTTTCATTTTTCTTTTTTTTGTAGTCAGTTCACACTGTATTAGGTTTTAATTAGATTACAAAAGTAGATTGATTTTATCATTTAATAATGTATATCGCGATTTTTAGAACAATGATTTATCGATTTTTACTACATATTCGTCAATTTACATATGGGCGTCTTAATATGAGGCAACATATATGTTATATTATATGTAAGATATTGAGAAAGTGATATTAAGTCCGTAAATAGAAATATGTATCTTCAATGAATTTTTCTATTCCTTTTTTTCTATACTGCGAAACAGCAAAACAAAAATCAAAATTAAACAAAAAAACACAAGAAGTGTAATTGCTAAATATTCTTCGCAATTTCTTGATTTCATGTGTTTTTTGTGATTGGTTGTATGTACCTTTCCAAACAATCCTTTATTAAACTAAGAATTATTATATAAGTTTTCGTTATTGTCTACGTCATAAAAATTATTATATTTTATTTTAAAATAAAATTGGTAACTACTCACTCAAAAGGATTAAATAATTCAAAATAAAACTTATTTTAATATTCTCATCATATTTCTCAGAAACAAAAAAGGAATTGGATATCTACATTTTCGTATTTTTGTTTATTTTACTATCTTTACTATAAATATTTTTTTATTATCACTATTTATTTTGCATCACGCGGACATTTTCATATTCGATACACTAAAGTGCTTCTTTCACACGATTAATATCTTACAATTCAAGTAAATGCATAAGCCTGTATAAAACACAATTATATACAGCGTTTATTATGAAGAGATAAATTATGTCAACTTTTGTATTACATATATCTTAAATCGATAGTTTCATATAGTAAAATTTGTCACCACGAGAGTTCTATTGTCAAATACCCGTCTTCTGACGACATTGAATACTAAATTCCTTTAGTACGTTGCAAAGTCGCGACCTGTTTGTCCTCTCACGCAAAATGCGCGCAACGTCATCCTTCTGTAATACGGCTGCGAGGTTTTTTTGATTCTCAAGTCCGGTGCGTAACCATTGCGCGGTCCATTCCGGACACGTTTTGTTTAATGCTAACAGAACTTCGGTGTGAGGATCCAAATTATTATGAGGCATTGCTCCACCTAATAGAGATGAAAAAAGAAATAAATAGGCGAGCGGATGAACAGCTTCGCGTTCACCGCGTCTAGAGGTCTTGTACTTACCGACACAATGTAAAATCGCGGCGACAAGTTCTTGTCCGATCGGTTGAATAAACGTTTGCAGGTGTGGGCTTTGTACAATCGCGTGACTAAGAAAATGTCCGGCCGCTTTGGCCGTAGCTGTCTCCGGAAGCGTTAGACAAGCAATCCCTATGAACAAGAATACAAATTTGTATTATGATAACTTTTTTATCTCTAAGGATATATCGATGATGTACTTACCGCATTGCAGCATATCTGGTATTTGATCCGGGACTTGCAACAACAACCGGGCGTTCTTTTTGCAGATCTGCGCAAGCACACCCATGTAGGCTTCCATCAGATCTGACCACTCGGACAGGTCACCCTGAACCGACCTGCATGCCTTCACACCATTCAATGTTAATGAGCTCATTTCCGCGAGCACTGGACTCACAATGTTGTCCGGATCCCTGCCGAAAAGCAATACGAGCTGCTTCAATAGATTTAATGCGGCTGGATGTGGCCAGATCTTGTAGGAGGTCGACAGGATTGGCAGCAAGGGTCGTGCCTCGATCTCCGGCTGCCGCAATGCCGACAAGGATTTTTGCGCGCACATGTGCATCGCCTCCAACGTGGCGTTGTCCTGGCTCCATTCGGGATGTGTGATTATCTGATTGAACACCGGCAGCACGCCGTCCAGCACGGCTTTGCCGATCGCGCCCTCGATCGTACTAAAGAACATAGTAACCATCTTCAGATAATTCGTCACGCTGAGACGCGCCGTGAACAACGGTTGTCCCAAGAACTCTTTTATCTTCGTCACGCATAGTCCCAACGTCGCCTCCAGATGCACCAGTTGCTCCTCCATAGAAGACAACACATTAAGCAGCTTTCCGGCCGCATACATGAGTCGCAAACCTTCCCCACCGCCAGGCTCGACATTCGGTAGTGTCTGACTGATAGTGTGAAGTATAGATGGTGCATAAGGGGCGAGATACGATCCGCACTCTCTCGTCAGATCTTTCAGTGCCATACTTGCAATCGGCGCTGTCGCGGAATTTCTGGTCAATCCCTGAGTAACGAGCTGCAACACTTTCTCCAGCCAAGGCTCGGGATGCTCTCCTATCCATTCGGCGTATGCACCCAGCGTCGAACAAGCAGACGTTAATACCTGGCGATGAAATGATATTTATAGGACGTTATTATTACGAAAACACATTTTTTTTAAAAGTAAATCATCAAAAAAAAGAGCTAATTAAAAATAAATTTGTATTCATTACGAAGATATTTAAAGAGAAATATGGTTAACAAAATTAACGATCGTACGTACCTCCTCGGGATAAATATGATAAGGTATGTGAACGATAATCAAGTTTATCAGTGCAGGTATGTAACAGTACTCCTGAGTGCCGACGCTCTCTGCTAGAGCTTTGAAAGCGTGTAATGTTGATTCTATATGGGTCCACGGCGAGTCTTCCATGCTTAATCTTTGTCCAAGAAGTGCCAGCAGATCGGTATCGAGAACGCTGTAACAATAGTCCAACGTGTCTGCTACATCTTGTCTATAACATCTGAAGAGCTCGCGTTCGTCCGCGTTTCCCCTTTCGCTCGGAGACGTGGGCAACGTTGATTTTCGCAACAACGCCTGAGACAGCCGAAAATAAATCGGCTTCAATGCCTCCAAAGCTCGGTTCTCCAACGGTTCATCTAACGTAGCGCAATCGTCCTGCAACGCGTACCAGAATCCAAACGGAATGCAGCTACGCGTCTCATCGGTGGGATAACGTCCTTCCAATTCCGAGCACTCCAACAGCAGCTCGATCAGTCCCATGGCCGTCCACGTGTGTGCCTCGTTAGAATTCTCGGCCAAGGCGATCAGAAACGCCCGACTGTGAGCCTCTCCGATGGCAGTTAATATTTCGCAAAAGTATTTTCTGTTACACTGCTTCGCCATCAATACCAAACTCTTAGCCCATTCCCAAAATGTTTGCGGCCGTTTGTGAAGATCATAGTGCGTTACGATCATGATTAAACAATCTTGTACTATCTCCCAGCTCTTAATGTTCTCATCATCGCCATGATTCTCGTCTCTTTATGAAAAGAATTGATATCTTATTTAGTAATTTGATAACTTAGTTATTATATCATTTTTTCTATTACCACACAATAAAATTCTCGTCGCTCTTTCAATACAACTTACTTATTAGGCGCGTAATGAGCCGCGGCTATTAATAAATATGGATAGATCTGGCTGGTGGTCTCTAAAGGTAGCTGACCAATTTTGAGCCATGATTGAGCGCATTCCAATCCCAAGGAGTATAATACACCGTCGTTGCCTTGGGAATCTGGGTTACACATTGAAAAGACCTGCTGCAAGAACCATGTAGTTTGGCACCAGCTGTTGACCAAGCTGACATTCAAGTTGGCACTCTTCGCTTCGTGTCTCTTCTCGTACTGAGAATAATCACAAATCAGTTTCAACTTTCAATGAAAAGCAAATATCAAGTGGCACAACCTCAATTCATGTATATTTTATTATGTCTTTACCTCAACAGGAAGCGTCGAGAGCACTCGAAGCAGTAATTCTAATGCAGATGTGGAATTGTAAGGTAAAATGTCAAGCAGTTCGTCAACTATACTCCCACTCTGTTCCTTGTTCTTTGCACTGTAAACGTTGGCTACAAACGCGGCTAACTGAAATCATCATACATTAGATAATTAACACTTGAACATATGAAGAGCTATTTAATTATTTACAGTATGCCCTGTTTTTCTTAAATAAAAGAGCATGTATTACCGCTTGACAGAGCTTCGTAAGGATGCATAAAGGGATATTGGATCTTCTCACGCTATTGAGCAAACGTTCCCTCAACACCGGATACTCAGCTTCAGGCACTTCGTTCCACTGCTTGGATATCTTTGTATGTAGAGTCGTTGCCGCAAAAAATTGCACCTCGTACGACTGAAAGAATAACATATTTCATTAATGTATTGAAAGAAAAGAAAAAAATCAGCTATTGGCATCGTTCTCTCAAACCAGTTGTCTAAAAATATTTCCGACTCGTCCTCTTACAAAAGCAACGTCGAAATAATCTGTCTGACTTTAATTACAATATTTTTGGAGTCTTTCAGGTAGGAAATGTCGCAGCAAGTAGCAAGAAAGGGACGTATTAAAAACGTATTAAAAAAATAAATCAGAAGTTTTGCAGAAAACAAAGGGGAAAGGGAGACTGAACGATCTTGGCTGATACGCGGCTACCTTGGAAGGGTCCAGAAGTTGCCACACGAAGTGCCAGGCTTCGGGGGAGGTTTGCACCCGCAGGAGCCATGAATGCGCCTCGTTGCTGCCCGCCGAGTAAAACTGCCTGACCGCGTTGTCGACGATCGTTGCATAATCCATATCAGATGTTTCGCGCGTACACGTTACTTTGACAGCGTTGCTCTCGTACCTATACCTCTTATTAGGGCAGGCTATGCACGAGGGCAACCAACGCAACGGCAGGAACTTCGTGACGCGCTTTCGTGCATCTAACTTGTCCTACCATCCGCGCGTCCTTACAATCCTTTATCATCTTACTCTTTGAGAGATCAAACGCGGATACTTTCCATCCGTACGGCGACACAAAACGTAATCTAACCTAACCTAACCTAACATACATCTCACTGAGCGTCACGAATAGTCACGAATGGTCACGAACTGTGAATTCGTGAGCGAACTTTCAGATTAAATGCCACCTTTCATATTTTCCCAATATCTTGTTCATATTTCAAGAATTTTGATTGATAATTAAATATTGCCGATTATATTATTAAAAAATAAATAATTTACAACTTTCGATAAAATAGCAAGTGATTTTACTACCTTGGTAAAAATGTTTCTTATATAATTTTTATACGAATTGGAACCTTTCATTAAAAATATTGAGAAAGTCTACATCTGTTCTTAGAATTTTACATATAAATTTTGAAATTTTACATCTCATAATTAAAAAAAAAATATTTTTAACTTTTAAATTTTATAGAAATTATAAAAATTTTTTAAACCTTAGAATATTTCATAATTAACATGAAAAATTTTGTAAGATGGACTTTTTAAGTATTTCCAAAGTGTTCCACACATGCAATTTGTATAAAAAAATCTTAGAAAGTTATAAAATTATACAGAAATTTTGAAAAATTCTGAAAAATTATATAAAAAATTTAAAAAAAAATGTTCATCAGAATAAGCTCAATTTAACTTTATAAAATAGAAAACTGTACATTTTTGTACTACAACTGTATAAAAGATTTGGAACGCTAAAATTGCATTAACTTTATTATCATTTATATTGCAAGAAATTTTATCGTAAATCTCATGATACTTGTATGGATTGATATGAATCTTTGCTTCTGTAATTTTGTGTTTCATTTAATAACTCAGATTTTTTTTATAAGTTTTAGTGTAACGTTTATTTACATTATTATATTAGGAATGTTTATATAATCTCGTATATTGTTATCACATATTAAAATTTGAATGAAATCAGCAAATATCGTCCTTATCACACTGCGGATTATAGTTGCTGCATTCAACCGAAAGTAGTTTAGGGCCCAGAGTGGGATTTGCGACATAGTAAGGAAACTCTGCCATTCCGTTACACGCTGCTCCGTATTCTCCCTTTTTGTTCAACGCGATCACCCCGCCGAAGAAGCTAGGATAATGCTGGGCGATTCTGTTAATCGCTGTCTTAGCAGCTGCACTCGGCGAAGCTCCATTACGCATCTCCTCCACCGCCAGGAAGCTAGAAAAAGTATGCAACTTGATCTAAACTATTAGAACTTATTAAAATACTACTCTTATTATATTAAATATCAACCCTCTGTACATACATTGTTTTTCAACGTTTCCTCTATGCACGATCAGATTATGGCACTTCTGAACTAATTTCATTACTTTTACACATATAAAAGTATATTAAAAAAAAATTATATATAAACATATTGTTGATTTAATGCTAAACAATTTCAAAATTAAAGTAAGAAATTTAGAACCACAAAATTCAAAATAAAAAAAAATAAAAAAAAAATTGTATTTTAGTTCATTAAAATGTAAAATAGAATTTGTACAAAACGCGTACTTATATTCAATTAATACGTAACGCGAATGATACCTCGGCAAAAATCGCATCATAATATCTCCGTCGCCGGTACCGGCTGCCGCACCGGCTTCCTGGTCGGCGTACGCGCCAGCTCCCGCAATAGGAGAATCCCCAATGCGGCCGGGTATCTTATTTTTGGCGCCGTTCGTGGATGTCCCGGCTGCTGTTCGTCCCTGTGAGTCTATCGCGAGTACACCGATTGTATCATGATTATCCTCGCTTCCCACTAGCGTGCTTTCATCATCTTTTATATCACTTGGACGATATGGTCCGCAGGTGGTTGTTGGATCCGGTATAACGTTCTAGAAATAACAAGAATATCAACAAATTATCGAGGTAATGATCGTGAGAGAAGACGTAGAAAGAAAATGCAAAAGTGGCCTCTCTTTCAGTACCTTCCAAAAATTAGGTTGGCACTTGTTCGCCTTCCACTTTAACCACATCTCTTTGGATTCGTCCGTTTGTAGGGACTCTTTCTTGAATCCCATATTCACAGCAAAATCCGTAGCCAAGTCTCCGCCCAATAGGGAATGTTTTGTGTGCTCCAGTACTTTGCGAGCAACCGAAATGGCGTTCTTCACGTTCCGCAGTCCTCCTACCCCACCCACATCCATCGCCACTCTATTAAAATATTTCTTAAATATAATCATGGTATAATTTAAATTTTATTAATGTACAATAAAAAAAGGCTGCTTTTGTTGCTTCAACTATCGTTACTACCCATCCATAATGACAGCATCCAGCATAGTTTCTCCACATTCATCTGGACTGCCGCCAAATCCCACAGTTTTTCTGCACTGTTGCTCCTCGCACAGAGAACATCCTTCCTCTATTGCGTCCAGAGCGCTTCTCTTCTGATTATATATCACGTCCCATGCTTAAATAATAATTATCAGTGCTTTTTGACTGCCTGAAGTTTCTTAGAATTCTCTCACTTTGGCAAGTTGACACAATTACATATTTTAATATACCTTTCTCCGTTGCAGATGTGTAATTCCAGGTGATCACTATTACAGGAAAGCTGTTATTGACCACATTTTGTTCATCGACTGCAGTGACAAACAAGCAGACCTCAAAGAGCAATAAAATTCCTACAAAGCTGACGAGCCTCATTCTGCCTGCAACTTCTGGAGGTGCACAGTGGCACAGTGCCTGCAGAGGTATTAAACAGCATGAACTTTGTACAACAAAGAGAGAAAATCTTTGATAAACAAGAAAGACAGGAATATCTATTTGATACTATGTACAGTAAGTTAATAAGATAAGTCACTCCAGTGATAACACAACTCATTGTTATTAATCAACAGAATTGGTTAGCAATTAATTAGAAGTTAATAACTGTTAACTTAAATTAATTATAAATAATTTAATTTTTAACTTTAATTAATTCTTTTTGAAACAAACTTTAGTTTATTAACTTTTTTCCTAAGTTAAAAATTTATTTCTACAAAAAATATATTCTCACAAAAAAACAGTTTTTATTTCATATAAACTTAATTTACAAATAAAAATTAAAAATTTTATGATTTGATATTATAATTATTTTGAGTAATCTAACTTTAAAAAATTACAAATTTCTAATTTAATATGAATAATGCAAAATTAATTTTTAATTTAATATTAATTTTTTATTTATGTAACTTTTAACGTAATTACATTAATTTTCTAAGTCATTAACTTCACCTTGATTTAATTAAAAAGATATATTAATTTACCCAATAGTGCTAATTAAAAATAAAGTGTCATTAAAAGTATAAATCTTTTCAGGCAAGTACCTTATAAACAGTCTATTGAATCATCACATTGTCCTGAGACATTTGAACTAGGTTATCAGTGTTATCATATCGTCAATATTTTTATTTTTTGTTAACAGTGCATTGAACCATGTAAACATTGCACGAAGCATATGTAATCATACACGAGGTGTTCAAGAAAACATTATTAGTGCATCAAGATATCAAAAATCAATTTTATCAAAATTTGGACAACTATTTTACAATATAAATTTCCAATTATGAACTGTATAGAGCGTTAATTATATGTTATTGTGTTTATTCAACTTTAAAAAAAAAAGAAAAAAGACGCCAAGTGTGTGTGTGTGTGTGTGTGTGTGTGTGTGTGTGTGTGTGTGTGTATGTGTACACCTCTTAAAATCTTTATTTTTTCTACAAAATTCAAGTGTACTATCTTTGTATTCTCATTGAACAATGTTTCTATTCCAACCCATGTGGTATTATCTTTAATTTTAATACAAAATCTAAATGGCACTATCTCTGTACGTTATTGAAAAATCTTTCTATTCCAACCCAAGATACTAGCACTTGGATTGGCATAGAAAGAATTTTTAAAGAGTATACAAAGTAGCACTTGGATTTTGTAGAAAGAAATTGAGATTTTAGATGCGCACACACATTTGATGCCTTTTATTTATCTCTTTTTTTTAACGATAATTTTGTATGTAAAATAATGTCATAATTGCCATCAACATTGTTATTACGACGCAATTATAAAAGGAGACTGTGTAGTGTATGGTCATCGTGTCACTAACTCTTAATGCAACTAGAAGGAACAGCGGAGAAAATCAAAGAAGTTACACTATTCTTCTTCTTATGCTATACACGTTATCGTGTGTGAGTTATCATAACTGGCTAAGTAAGAATCAGCTTTTTAATTTAAAAAATAATATATGACTAAGCGTTTTATTTAAAAAAATTCCATGATTGAATTTAAAAATTAATAATAATAAATATGTTGTGCTACATATTCTGTTTAACGCATTAAAAATTTTTTTTTTAAATAAACTGATATACAATATTAACATACTGAAGATTAATAAATTAAATCGTATTTCAAGGCAAAAGAAAATAATCTATTTTTCACTTAAATTGCAATTGTTATAATATCATGAATATCAAATGCAAACAGAAAAAAGATTAATGCCACATTATATGTATATATAACATACTCTTGCATGGTTTCTGGGAAGACAGCAAAAACCATTCAGTGAGTTTTAGAAAATTATTTCAAAGAAATTAATTTATAATACCAAAGATATATTACAGTAAATAAAATAATATTTAATTAGTAAAACAAGTTATAACATAATTTCTAAAAAAACACAAAAAATTAAATTTATCCTTTCTTAATTAAATTTAAAAAGACCCTTTTTGCTTCAGGGTTGAATAACTCAGTGAAAAAAAATCGTACAACGTGCAACAAGTACGCAAATTAAAGGTAAAGATTCATGTTTTCAAATGCTGTAAACCGTATTTGTGTGTGATTTTTATTTCACGTCGCAAAGTTTTACAAATTTTGTAAACAATGTTGAGTTTTGATGCATCCCCATTTGAATCCTCGTAGCTTCTTAGCAAACAGTAAATCATTTAATGAATTATCAATCTCGAAACTAGAGATTTCAAGCTTTCAAATGCTTTTTTGAACATCTTTTTACAATTATTTTTAACAAAGTTACATTTTCTTGAATTTTGCCTATTGTTGGAAGTCAGAATAAGTTACACTTTAATTTTGCTGTCAAGTGTATTATCGTCAGTAGAGAATTTCAGACTCAATTATATTGATAATGTCAACATTTTGCTATTATCCATATACCATTAATTGATAATTACGAAAATTTACCCAGAGATTTAGCCAGCTCGCTGCTTTCAGATGACTGAATCAGGCTGATCAATCCTAACCTCTCACTCTTATCTTTAAGCGACGTCCAGTAAGCTCTCACCAGCTCTCACGGAGACCCCAAACCCCAATGCCCCAATGGAGGTTAGGTTATTAGGTTAGAAGCGGTAGCGCTGCGGATTTCCTTCGCAGATGCATCTCTGTACGCGATTGGTTAGCTAAACCTCGTGAATCGAGGCTTGTAGTATTACTGGCTCCTCAGGCCACGTGACTGCGTGTATGGCTTGTGATAGGCTGTTTGAGATAGCGGACTTTGAGATAGCGGACCTGCCATCTCGTGGACCGCCGAGGCAGCGTGGCGGGAAGACGAGAAATGTATTCGGTGTATTTTCAGTACTATTAAAGTGATATTTTATATAACAAAGTGTTATCCGTTCGCCCTGCCTGTCTCCATTACGCCTTTCCCTATTCCCAGACGGTTTTCTAATACATATAGTTTTCCCGTTTTACATATCTTTTCAGATTACCGACATACACACACCCTCGCACGTTGAGCAAAAAACTCAAGTTAGCGAAGACTCAAACCACACTAAAGCTACTTTCCTGAGAACACAGTCGACACTTTTAACACAGAGCGACACACATCGCTTTTCATTTACATACAAATTCACTCGACAAATTTTCAGATTCTATTCAGGAAAAAGTCTACTGTGTTCGAGTGTGTTTACTCGTGTCAATTTGTGCCTTTTAAAAGGAAGAGGAGATAAGTTAGCGGAGATGCACGATAGAATTTGACACATTGCAAAATGAGCGTGCCGTACTACATTGTCTAACGCATGTTCATTTGCACGTGAGAATAATACACGCACGTCGGGCGTATCATCAATGTGGCCTCGTTTTTGTTTGACTCTCATTCACTCCTACTTGCTCCTACTGCAGAATCCATGTCTCTTTTCTCGTCTCTTCCTCGCATGAATGAATCTCACAAAACAGCTGACGCCACCTCACTCACCATGTACACGAGATAGTGATCACCTTCGGGAATTGCCAGGAGGAAAATAAGTGGGACCTCCTGCGTGACAGATCGTACGGCAATCGCCGTTCGATAATAATTAGTCCGTTCACCGAGTGCATTACCAGGTGTGATCTATAATTGTAGAAGAGTTACCTCTCCCTCACTTCGAAATGTCGCTCAAGAAGGATCTAAGGTTACTCGTGAAACCGTACTACCTGATAAATATCCTCCTCAGTGTCTCCTACATCTTCTCCAAGCGCCTTCTTCCTGGAGTTTGCAATTATCTATTTGCTCAAGACAACTGCGAGCTTGATACGGTGAATAGTAGACACATTTATCACACAGCAATATAACTTTGATAGGGTATTTGGGTATTCAGTTAATGTTGCGCTTTTGTTTTTAGAGGGAGACGGAAATTCTCTTTTTCCTCATGATTGTTATCATGATAAGAACAAGGAAGACCGGCAGTGTGACCATGATAAATTACTTGACATCCAGCTTCGTGTACACGAAGGTGGCAAATTTGATCCTGTGGTTTTACGCAGACGTGCGGATGGGCATTCTGTTTGCATTTATTTTTACATGTATGAGGAGATGCGACGACTATCTTGTGAATTATATAGTTCCAAGCAGACTATTTACATTTAATAGACGTTTGAGAATCATTTAATTACTTTCATGATATAATAAAAGTGTTTATTAAATATTTTTAGCATCTATATTAACATTTCATACAAAAACAAAATTTTAAACTAGTAAAAAAAATTAAAGTAGATATTATAAAGTGTCATAAAATAAAATGTTTTTATAACCTTTATTAAATAGTTTTAAACGTATCAAATTTTCAAGGGTTAAACATTTTGAATCTAACTGTGAGTCTGTTGTCACAAGCGATCTAATACTGGTCAAATGCACATTGTGTGCAGTGTGCGGATTGGTATTACCAGAGCCGACGTATCAAGGACCTGAAAACGTGATCTATTTGCGCGGAGCTAACGGACTGCAGGAAGAGTTGCAGCGCGACACCAAAACGGTCTGGTTGGTGGCGTTTTACACCGCATGGAATCCAGCTTGCGTAACATTTGCGCCGATATTTTCTGAACTCTCTGCGGAGTAAGCGATTTAATCAATTGTACAATCTGATATCTCTATCTCGCCGTGCGCTAGAATATATTTGCTGTTATTAAAAATAATTGATTTAGATACGCATTGGAGAAATTCAAATTCGGTAAAGTGGACGTCGGAAGGTATCCGGATGCCGCGGCGAAATATCATATCAGCGACTCTAGCACAAGCAAGCAGCTGCCGACGCTGATACTCTTTAAAGACGGCAAGGAGGTGGAACGACGTCCGTACGCGGATCACAAAGGGAAGCTCGTAAAGTTTCTTTTCTCATTGGTACGTCGTCATATCAGATTTAACTTGTCAAAATTCTGACTTACGTCTGTCCACTCTTGTTTATTTGTCTCAATTTTTCAGGACAACGTAAAGGCCGCGTTCGATCTCAATAATATTTACAACGACTGCAAGAAGAATCCTATCAAAAGAAAAGAGAAGAAGTCGTTGAAGGCGGACTAATGAAGTGAAACGTTAGGCATTTAATGAGAAGATACCAGTTAGTAATTGAGCGGGTTTCAGTTAAATAAACTTCTACTGTGTAGACAATCCCGCTAATGCGTAATCTCGACCGAGTCATGGTTCCGAGTTAAAGATACAAAGTTTCGTGTAAACGTTTTGTTGCGTATTGCAATAATCTGTGCAACGTTGTCGTATATTATCTAGTTTTATTTATGTTCGATCATCTGTACATAACATATTACTATTGTTATTGCATATTATTGCGTATGGTGTGTGAATGTGCCATATATATACAGGGTGTTCATTAATGGTTGTACCCACTTTTTACCATAGGAGCATGATTTACCGACGGATATGTATTTCTAACATATTATTATATTAGAAATAACAAATGCGTGCTCCTATGGTAAAACGTGGGGACAACCATTAATGAACACCCTGTATATTTACTAATGTAAAATTCAAATACATACAGAAAGAGCTTGTTATACAATTAACAGTTTAACGTTGCGTCGTTTCCTTTTGAAATAGGCTTGACATAGTTGTTGAATAAAGGCTGATCGTTGGCACATACTCTTTTCTATTTTACTCTTAATAATATTTAACATTTTTAGATTAAGAAAAACAGTTAATCGGTGCTTGGTGCTCGATAATAATTTTCTAGGTGAATTTATAAAAATATTTAATGCATTAAAAATCATTAAGTATTTGCAGTTATTTGCGTTTGATAATTCGCGTATTACAATTTTTGTAATGAAGGAAACAATTATAAGGACTAGATCCTCTGACCCTCAAAATTAAATTCTCTGTTTCATATGATTGAGATTTTTAAATCAATTTAAATTCGGCCGACAGATTTGTTGAGAGGGCGCTGACGCGCGGCAAACTTCAGGGATAACGCATAACGTCCACTTTGTGACTGCACTTTCTGCACTACAAATGAGATAGATATATAATTTAGATGTTGGAGAAAAAGAGAAGATAAATAATAGGTGCAGCAAATTCTGCAACGAAAATCAAACTTCTCATTACTTCATCGGTGTTCAAATCAGTTCGAATCTGACGTTGTCTAACCTTGATGACCACGTGCCGTGGAACACGTGCACTAAGTTTTTTCAAACGCACCAACATCGGGAGGTTCTAGAAGATTAGAGATCGTTCTCGCTCGACGACTGTACCACGTATTTATTTCGTAATGGTAAGTACGACATAGCTGTGCCAATCGATGAAGGCCGATTGATCGTGATCCTCCCGACAGATGCAGGACAGACATACCCCGCCGTTTCCGCCCGATGTGGAGGATCTCGACTCCGCGGACGAGATGATCGTGGAAGACGACATCGAGGAAGTCATCGAATTAAACGATCCGATTTTCGAGAGCGCGAGTTCGTCCGACAGTGAGGAGTCGTGGAAAGAGACTGTCACGCAGAAGGACGACGCCGTGTGCGTCTTTCGCGGCCACACTCCCGGTAAGAACGCCGTTTTGGTTTGCGCGCTAGCCTATATTCACTAGCCTATATTCACTTTTTGTGATAAATGTTCTTTTAAGCTTACATATATTTCAGAAATAAATGTACACATTTATCGGTAAAAGTGGCATTGATTCTTTCTTTTATGAACCTATCTCAGGATCCACAGTCTTTTGCTGCTCGTTAAGTAAAAACGGCGAACTGGCGGCGACGGGGGATGAGGATGACAAGGGATACCTTTGGAACACCAGTACGAGCGAGAGTGTTTTGAACACAGGCACCAGCCACGAAGACAGTGTTATATTTTCGGACTTCAACCACAATGACAAGTACTTGGCTACAGCTGATATGTCTGGCAAGATAAAGCTGTGGAGGATAAGTGATAAGACCTGCGTCTGGGAAACTACCGTAATGAACGATATTACTGTGAGCACTTTTAACGTTACAGTTATTAATCCCTCTGTACAACATATATTGTTTTTCGTCACCTTATCTATACATGATCTGCTTTTTGAGTTTATTTTACTAGGCTAATTACAGTGCTCTTAGTGTCTTGAAAAGAAAGTAGATCACAATTGTCAAATTATATGTATAGAGTTAAAATTGTTCTTTATAGCTAAATGTTACATTCTACATTAAAATAGCTATTTAATTAGACCTCATAGCAAAAAAAGAGAAAAGAGAAGTACAAAAAGTTGAGCTATAAAGTATAAATTGATTTTTTTAAGCATTATTGCAGCATTTTATTGATATTTTTTTTGTTATATTGTCTAGTGGATAAAGTGGCATCATTTGAGTGACGTCTTGGTAGCAGGTGTCGTAACAGGAGAAGTTTATATGTTAAAAGTACGAAAGGATGATTATAAGGTTTTCGCGCATGGTACCGGTGATAAATCGGAGAGCGGTATAATTCTTCCAGATGGTATGTGATAAGAGTATTTTAGATTTACTTAAAGGAATAGAATACATTATAATCCAAAGGAAAACTTTGCAGGGAAACGCGCCGCAATAGGATATCAAAGCGGCACGATTCACGTAATAGATTTAAAGTCGAACACGTTATTGTCGACCATTCCTCCTGATCAAACAAGATCACGTGGACATTCAGCCGCTGTTATCGCTCTCGATTGTTACATGGATAATAATCTGTTGATTTCAGTGTCATTGGAAAGTCAGACTATTTTAAGCACAGCACATAACGGCAAGGTAAAGAAAACTTATTAATTTTCTTTGTACAAAGAAAGTAATATCTATATTTTTTTCTTTACGTTTTCTGATTTTTAAGAGAGATTATTTTTAGGCTTTTCGCGTTGCTTAAAGATAAAGATCAAATTAGTAATTTTTAATATTGAAACATTTTTCAGGTAGTCTGTATACTTCAAGATTTGAAAAAAAATGAAGCTGAAGTTAACACCAATAATGTAGAGACCGCGGCTTTTTGCAAAGACCCTACATTCCCCGCTGCTGCAACTGGAACAGTCGTGAGCGACGTAGAAGGAAAAATTTACATATGGGATATTTCAAAACAAGTATTATTCTTTATAAATCCAAAATTTCTCCAATATACAAACAATAAAAGTTCTAAGAGTTCTAAAAGTTGTGTCTCTCTTCAGACTCTTAGGCACGAGATGAGTCAGGAAGGAGGCATCACAAAATTGGTTTGGACTAGGACAACGTTATTATTTACAGCAGGATTAGATGGTAACCTAAGATGTTTTGATGCGAAAGCAGGCCATCGTCTCCAAGTATTCTCAGGCCACAAAACGGCTTTATATGACTTATGTATATCCAGGTAAACAATTGAAAAAATTTATATACTCATTAATCGCGAAAGAAATAAAAACAGAACAATCAGAAACGTTCTGAAGGTTAATTTCAATTTTAATTAATTTTGATTGTACTTTGTGTTGATTGTACTTGATGCCAAATAGATACAAATATCCTTTTCACTTAAATTCGCAATGTAACGTATATCAAAGAGAACTATCAATCAGAAAAATTTAAATAATGAATTTCAATCATTTTGCATTGTAATATTCTCTAGCAATTAAAATTATTTTAATCTTTGACGTTAATCAGTAACATTTTGTGAATCTAAAGTGTTCTGTTTATGGAACAGAATTTTGTATTTTTTGTATGTACTTGGTAAATGTGTTTTATAATTTTTCAGTGACGAGAAGAAAGCATTGACAGTTTCCGATGACAGCACTGCTAGGATCTTTGACATTTCATCTCTATGTTGATATACATATATACAGGGTGATTATTAATCATTGGAACAATTATTTACCATAAGAAATGACTTCCGACGACGCTCCATGTAATTTATTTAGAGTGAAGTCAGTAAGTCACTCTTATGGTAAATAGTTGTTACAACTATTAATAATCACCCTGTATGTATTAACACCCTGTTAATATTTAATATCCTCTATATATATATATATATATATATATATATATATATATATATAGGATATTAAATATTAATACTAATGAAATATGTTTATAAGTGTATATACACACATAAACATAATATAAATTTATATACATATATTTATAAAAGCGTGATTTATAAAATATATCTCTATTTGGTAAAACTATAGAAAAGGGAAACTTTGAATACGTTGTTGAAATTACAACTAAGTTATTAAATATTAAAGTAAATGACTTAAATAAAATTTTAAATTAGACTTGGATTAACATAGATAGTTTCGGATAAAAATGCAGGAATTTCTTGCATTTATAACATATAGATAATATGTAGATAATAAAATTTCTAATCGCTATTGTATTTGAAACTCGTTTATACACTCTTATCAGTTTTTAATGAGCAAAGAGCGATAACTGAAAACCTTTTAAAGTTTAGGATCAACGTACATCCAGATCACTGGAGAAGCCTTTTTTTTATAGTTGTCTGGTCTGTTAACAAATTATGAACAAAGCTTCGTTATATTTGCTCCATGTGACAATTTGTCTCTATACCATTCCGTGTCGAGCTGGTATCGCTTATCTCTCCATACGAAATGCGTCGGCGCATTTCTCTCGCCGTTTTCAAAGTCAAATGAAGTGCTAAATTCGATAGCCAGATTGGATCTTACTAGGCCGATTCCGTTCGCTTTTTCCGATGCGGGATGATACACTCTTCCCGTTTTAACATTCATAAACAACCTTTGTGGCTCAAATGGTACCTGTGGCAAATTTGATGGTAGTACAATATCAGTAAGACTATTAAAATTGTAAATTTATTATCTACAACTAAATTCCGCGAAATTACCATTAGCAAATCGTCTGCGTGTGCGTAACTGAACCAATCCTCTTCCACATCAGTTTTCGCGTTACGTTTTTGAATCACCTTTGTAAAAACCACTGGCAGATCGTCACATCTCACATAGTTCCTCTCCACACCACAAATTGACAAGAACGGAAAGTCGTCCATGTAACGTCCAGTGTTGTTTTTTCCCAGGCGCTTGAAGAAAAATGCCAAGAATCTCTTATCTGTGACAGAGGTCGCGGCGTGTGTGAATTACATTATGACCCTTTTTTCAGTTAACGTAAAAACTGCTGCATACCTTTAAAGCAGGAAGTGAAATTCCTTATGCGGACGTCATCCAGGAACAACTGTGATTATTATAAAGTTTATTTACGAGTTATAGTTTGTTTATTATATTAATGGCAAAAGCTGCCAGACTTAACCAGCAGATAAAGCGAAAAATACCATGCCTTGATGATCGATGTAATAGAAGTACTCTCGAATGCGGGGTTGAGGGGACTGGCCTTGAACATACGTCACATAATTTTGCTCAAGGGTCCTGGCTGAAGGAAATCTTCGACTTTTCACAAAGCCAGCACGCATACAAAGTATCAACGACATTCTGCTAAATTCGAACTCAATGATGCTTACGATATGATCAAGAATTTGGAGCACTTGTTAAATAGATTTACTAAAATTAAGAAAAAAGTATAACAATTATAATTGAGCATGGAAAATTATTTCCAATGTGTAAGTAGATTCATAAATTGTTACCTAAAACTGCATTCAATCTGTATCACAATTAGATATTATGCTACGTCACGTTGATTACATCAATTGTACATAATATATAAATTATATGCCTTTATATACATTGGTGTAAATATATTTGCATATATACATATATGTCTGTGAATATGCAATATTAAATTTTCTTTCGTAAGGATCGCCAGTCAACAGGTGTAAGTCGTAACTATTTTGCTTTATTTAGTAATACAAGTTTTCTTTGTTAGCCAATCCGTCTTTTAATCGCTAATATTTTACATTTTTTATGGGAAGTACACAGATCAGCTGAAACGAATGACCTAACCTCAGTTTTGTAAATAGGTTAGGTTTCCGTAATATAAGAGAAGAGGTTAAAAAGTCTCCACTAGACCGTTAATTACACATTCCTGCATTATCTACAGCGGTTAAGAGGCCTGTCTTATCGACGATTGATAAAATGATTAGCCGCCATCTAACAAGAAGACGTAACGTCAGCTCGCACACACAGACGGACCGTTGGACGTTTGGACAGAGCGCGAGAGGAAGAGAGAGGGACAGATAGTGACAGGTTCATGAGATGAGATACGGGACGGCAGCGCGGAGGAGGTGGCACTGGCAGTTTCTCGAGTGAGAGAGAGGCGATCGTTTTTCGCGGCTCTCACAATAACAGCGTCGCGTTTCATTTTCCACGTTCTCCCCGGCGGGAGAACGGCGACGCGACGTAACGCCACGCGACGACGGCGACGACGACGACACGCGCCGCGGTGCCCGGTCGCGGAAGAAAGAGAGACTCGCGCGTGAGAAGAGAAGAGGCTGTTGCTGTTGCTGTTGCTGTTGGCATAAACATGTTACGTTCGCGCGGCGGCGGCAACGGCAGCGAGAGGAGAACGTACGTCGTGCGCCAACCGGGACCACGGACCGCCGTCGCTGCCAAATAAGTCCGCGCGCGCGGCACGAACATGGCCTCGTCTACGAGGAGGTCCTGGAAGCTCCGTAAGATTTCGTTCATCAGAAAAAAAATGGGTGTCCTGGTGCGCGCGCGCGCGCGCTCATTCGTTCGTTCGTTCGTTCGTTCGCTCGCGCCGTGCGAGCTCTCCCACGTTCTCTCACGCTCTCTCTCCCCCCACCCCTGTGTTCTTTATCTCTTTCTGTTCTCCTCCTACGCGACGAGAATCCTGCTTTTCCACGAGATCCCCGCGGGTAAACAGTCTCTGTTTACTTGCCCACTTAGGCCGCTACCTCGCGGTTTCTTCCAATTATGGTTACATCTGGCACAACCTGGAATTTGTCCCGCGGCGAGAATGAGAAGTCATTCTCCCACGGTGACGGAATCTGCTTTATAACGGACGACGTATCTCCACCTGCCTTTACGAATGAACAATTCATACACGTTGAAGGAATGACGATTCTATATTTTAACAGTGCGCAGGAGGGTGCTGAATAATTGAGACTTATTGACGAAAATGAGCTCCTGCAAATCTGTGTCCACTGTAATTCCTCAATGAACGAACAACTTTCTGTTTATATTCTTCCCCAAAATAACATTTTCCAATTGTAACCATAATTCATTATGACATTTAGTCTAAAAAGGAAACTTGCTGGAAGAGTAGAGATCGACATTTATTTAATCTGTGTCCTTGACAGAAAACTGTCTGTAGTTTTACAAATATTTTTCAGAAACCAAACTGATCAACTTCACTGAAATCAAGAGTAGGAAAAATTAATGAGAAATTATATATATATATATTATATATTATTTTCTATATAATAGAATTAAGAAAGTTACAATCAGTTTGGCTTTCAAGAGGCTCAGACAATTCTTGTTTGTTGAGTAAATAGGTCAAGTTTTTTCTCTAATGCAAATAGAAAATTACATAATCCTCATGTTCATAAATAAATTGACAAAAATGATCCATTTAATTGTATTAATGCGATTCAAGAGATGCAATTAAGAGATAACATCTTTTGCATTGCATTTCTTGCAGTATATTTGAATAAGTCAGCACGCATGTGAAATGAATGTGAAATGTATGCTCTTTTTTTTTCTGGCACAGAGGAATTTGCCGCCCATACGCCAAACGTCAATTGCTTGGCGTTGGGCCACAAGTCGGGTCGTGTCCTGGTCACTGGCGGTGATGATAAAAAGGTGAACCTATGGGCCGTTGGCAAGCAGAATTGTATTATGGTAATTGTCGCACAATAGTTTCATTATCTTTGTCAAATTCAACATTAAATGCAGATGATTTACAGCAAATATTTGTCTCTGTAGATTTTTTCAATTTTATATTAAAATTTTTCTATTTTAATCACTAAGTTATACCTCTTGATTATTGTTATTAAATTCAAATTTGTTAAAATTATAATTCATGTGTCTTTTTTTTAGAGCCTGAGTGGCCACACTACTCCCATAGAATGCGTACGCTTCGGTCAAACGGAAGACCTTGTATGCGCCGGTTCGCAGACGGGCGCGCTGAAAATTTGGGACCTGGAGCATGCCAAACTAGCGCGCACGTTGACAGGACACAAATCCGGGATACGTTGTATGGACTTCCATCCTTATGGGGAGCTGCTGGCATCTGGTAGTTTGGACACGGCGATCAAATTATGGGATATCCGTAGAAAGGGCTGCATTTTTACATACAAAGGGCATAACAAGACTGTAAATAGCTTAAAGTTTAGTCCTGATGGACAGTGGATTGCCAGTGCTGGTGAGGAGGGAATGGTCAAGGTGAGTCATTTTCTCGTAGAAATATATAAATATATTTTTATCTTGTCTTATCGTTACCGTTAAGTCTTCTTATCTTGTATTGCGCGATTTTTAATTCTTTGTATTATTATTACAATATGTGTGAAACAGAAAACGTTGACCTTTATGTTATTTTCAAATTAGCTGTGGGACCTAAAGGCTGGTAGACAACTAAGGGAATTTTCAGAACACAGAGGGCCGGCAACGACCGTCGAGTTCCATCCGCACGAATTCTTATTAGCCAGCGGTAGCGCGGACCGAACGGTCCATTTCTGGGACTTGGAGTCGTTTCAGCTCGTATCTTCCACGGAACAAAGTCATTCTTCGGCCATCCGGTGAGTGACAATAGTAATAATTCTACAACAGATATCACCCGATCATCACACTAGTTTTTGTTATTGATACGCCGGTTGTTGTTGTTTCAGGTGCCTGTACTTTAGTCAAGGCGGAGAATGCTTATTTGCCGGTAGCCACGACGTTTTAAAGGTTTATGGCTGGGAACCGGGCAGGACCCTGGATACGATACCGACCGGTTGGGGAAAAGTCCAGGATATAGCCGTAGCTCAAAATCAATTGGTAAGATAAGACATTAGCGATTTCGAACTTGATACATATAATGTCGCCCTTTTTGTCGACACTAATGATTTTAGTTGGAAAAAATTCTTGAAAATTTTGAAAAAAAAAAGATTAAAAAAAATTTTTTTTTTTTAACATAATGCCATTTTTATGATCTTCTACATTAATGATTGTAAAATTGTTTTCACATTTAAGAGTTATAATAAATATTTGATCATAAAGTTCGTTGTCACTATCACAGTCGTATTTTTTTCGTCAATTTTATTTTTCCGAAAAATTAACACTAGCATAGTCATCTTTTTTTATATTTTTTCTGATTTCTCTTTGATTTTATTTTTCTGAAAAATTAAGAATACTAATCAAGACAAAACTTTCAGATCGGCGCGAGTCTTCATACCGCGAATGTCCTCCTGTACGTGTGCGATTTGAAAAAAATTGCTCCGCTGGGAGGAATATCTGCTGTGAGTTCGCCGTTTAGTCACGGAAATTCCCTGAGAAAGAGCTTCTCCAGGGAACGACCAATCGGGTTGAAAAAACATACGTGAGTCTTTCCTCTTGAACAAAGTTTAATTTTAAAGCCAGATTTTTTACATTATCATCTATCGCTGTAACACGTATTTGTACGCATGTACAATGTGTATGCAGATTGGATGTACGAACGATAGAGGAGGCGGACAAATCCGGCACTGATCCGGAGGATGAGGCCACCTACGCGGTTATACCCAACGTAACCGATTACAGGGACATATTTCAACCGAGCAGGGCGTGTAAGTAATTTGTCACATCCGTCTTTTAATATGTTATTGTTCACCGAGTGTATGTGTGTGTATATGTGTGTGTGTATGTATGTGTTCATATGCGCGACAAAAATTCCAGTCTAACATCTAATCTAATCCCTCACGATCATCCAGCGAACACACACGATAAATGTCAAACACTGTTTAAATGCGAATGCAAACGCTGTATAGTTTGTGAATGAGCATGCCATGCATGATATGTTGCAGTGTCTCGCACACCACCTCCCGAACCTCCTGAGGCTTTCCAGGAGCCTCACGATGTAGGTGAGTCTCAATAACCTTTGCACGATTTGTATTTTACTAAATTATGATAAGTTCCGAAACAAGATTTTTACTACAACGTCATTAATATAAGACATTCGATCGGAATCTTGTTTTAATGCATGCTAGAATACAAACTTCAAGAAGATTGAATAATATAGACAATGTTTTTTTTATTTATATATTTAATTTGTACATAATTACCTCTGATATTTTTCATTCGACGGGGCAAAATTTATTTTAGCTTGTCTTTTGAGCGATCACAATTATCATGCTTTTAAGAGATCTTTAAGTAATTTTTCTTAGAAAAAAAGAACGAATATCATTGATATATACTGTCAATCTATCTTAGATCCAGCGCAGCCACAAATACTGCAAAATCTCTCTACCTCAGTGTCGAACCTGAACACGATGGAGCGCGAGGAGGTGCCATCGTTGCCATCTCCCTCTTCGCCGTCCCCGCCGTCAGTGCCCGCGGTGTCTCTGACGAAGCCAGTGCCGGTACGCGTTCAGCCAATTAAGTCCTCACCACCGGTGCAGAGAAACTCAATCACGTCGACGAGTCAGATCAGGGCGAATCTGCAAGCGAACAACGGGCTGAATCAACGAGGGTCCAAGAATTTTGCGTCGATACCGCCGTTGCGGCAAAACATTACGCCGTTTCCGGGGAAGAGGGTGGTAGCCACTAATGAACATACGGCGCCGGCGCCACCCTTAGGACCACAAAGGTCGAATTCGACTCTAACACCGCGTGTCGCACCGATGGCCGCGGTGATCCCCGTGATGGACGACGGCAAGCTGAAGAACAGAGTACCCAGCCCGGATTCCCCGAAGCACTACCTAAAGAGGCAGAGCAGCAGGGACGGCGAACAAGGATACGAAAGCGACTACCCTGTACAGTAAGTGCCTAGATTGTGTGATAATAATGAAAGTGAAGACATGTTCCCTATAAATATATAAATATGTAAAATATTTATCACGTAAATATCACTAAGTATATAAGTAAATAAAAATGAATAAAAAAGTTTTTCCTTTTTTGATAAAACGTAATGTTTTTATTTTTCAAATTGTAATCTTGATGAAAAAATAATTTTTTAATTACAAATATATTCATGATGCTTATAAAATTAATTATTTTAAGATTGAGTTAATTATATTAGAAAAACGTAATGATTATTTGATTTTAACATGATTTCTTTGTTGCAGAATTAATATAAAACACAGTCCTTCGGATCCTGCGCTGAATAGGCCGAATACGGCGCAGTCGAGGTCGACATCGCTCAATCGAAATTTCGCTACCCCAACCGCATTGTCGGCGCGCAACGCTTCCACGACCACGAGGAAACTACCTAATAAAGCTCAGATTTCACCGAATCCCAAGGTCGACATACGCGTCGCGCAGATAAGGACCAACGTCGAGGATGCGGAGAAAGAGGAATTGGTACCTATGAGCGCCGATAAGCCTTATGGCTTGGACGTGGAAAATTTCTTACCGGTAAAGCAATCCTTTCACTTAAAAATTTGTGCAAATATAACAAAATTAATAATAAATTCTCTATTTTATATTTGTATAACGAGTAGGAAAGTTCTTGAGTTTTAATTCCTCTGTTTATGTTTTACAGCACAGTTATACCGGTTCCACGGCTCTGGGTTATCCCCAGATGGGCGTGCTGACGGAAATGTCGGAAGCCGAGGTGTTGAACAGTATGATGCGCAGCCATGACTCGATGATGGCGGTACTTAAAAGTCGGCATCGCTCATTACAGATAATATATTCCCTCTGGCACAATAAGGATATGAAGGTAGTCATCTATCTGATCCGGCGTAGAAACACGTATAAAGAGAATGATGTAACGTAATATTGATTTCAGGCTGCGGTGGAATCTGCAGTCGCGATGAACGACTTGGCGGTCATCGTGGATCTTCTGGGTATTCTCATATTAAAACCGTATGTAGTCTTACCGACCCGACATAATTTTAATTAACAAGGCGTATATTTAGTTTTATAATTGTTTTTTATTACTGTTAGCAGAACGATGTGGAACTTGGACCTGTGCAATTCCTTATTGGGTCCTATTAGCGATCTCTTTCAGAGTAAATACGAAATGTAAGTAGGAAATATTCTGGTTTAGATTTTTTTTTTTACTAATACTTTCTAAGAAATATACCGATATCCTCAAACAAATCTGTCGCATTACAATAAACGACAGATAGTAATTATTTTGCAAATGACTTTTATCGCTATTTTAAACATAATCTGATCTGTTTCTTTTGTTGGGATATTTCTTTCAAACTCCGTGTTTTCAAATCGATTCGCTTCACAATTAGGGTCGCATTTGCATTCCTGTTCGGATTGCAACGCGCGTCCACGCGCTTCATTGTCGCATCACGCGTATATATTTAGCGATGACACTGTGAATATTCATCACTCTTCGCGGCACGCTTTGCATCTATTATCGTGTAAGATTACTTCACCTTCAATGGCGAAATGCCGCGCGCGGCATTTGTATTGGAAAATGGAGACAACCCTTCCGAGAGGGGTTTCTCTGTCGCATCCCCCTCCCCCCTCCCCATATTCTAACGGGGATGATGCGAGGTTCGCTGGGCCGCACTATGGGAATGGCTAATTTGCTAAAGTGGGGAAACCCGAAGCGAACGTTAGGGCGGTGCACAAATTAGCCGAGACAATAGGAGATAGCGGCAGATGCAAATGCGACGAGACGCGCGCGAATCCTTCCTGTCGTTCGCTCTGAGTCGTATTGTTCGCGACGCGAATTGAAATCTGAAGTGCTGCCACGATCGCATATGCCGGCGCGACGCGATGACAGTGGACAGACAGGGCCGAGTGTCATCTTCAACGTCAAACGGTCGCCATCGATCGAAACTTGTCAAGAATTAGAGGCACGTTTTGCGTTGAAGAATAACGCAGAATAAAAATCGGATGAATAAGTCTAAAAAAGAAAAATTTTTCTAAAATTTTAAGAAAGAAATGGACTTTGAATCTAGAACATTTTGAGAAGTCTAAATTTGTAGATTTTGGAAAATTAGTTGAACTAGAAAGATCGAAGCAGCTGCTTTCTCTCTCTTTTTTTGTGGTAACTTTGTATACCGAGAGATCGCTACTGAAAAGGAACAAATTGAATTTTATTGTACCTATGTTTAATAAAGTTAGACATTTTATTTGAGAGATAAAGTTTTAGATTACCGTTACATTCCATAACTGCAAATTTAAACGGTTTCTCGTCAGATACGCGCCACTTCCTGACTGTTCGGCTATAAATCCGAGAGGGGGGAGGAACGGAGCTTGTCTTTTTATGTCCGTTTGACGTTCGAAAGTGGGCGATTAACCGACTGCCCTCAGTTCCAAGCTGTTACTCTGTCGTGACGAGAAACGACTGTTTCCTTCCGCGTTTTATTGTGGACTGCCATTATTCACCCTCACGTCCTTTATTCTTTGCGCACGTGTTACCTTACAAGAATCTGCCCTCGTATAACTCGATAATGATCCATGATCACTCTCACATGAATTTTAGAAGCCCTAATTATAACTCGGTCTTGCGTTCAATTTTTGCCAAAATATTTTACGTAAAAAAAAAGCATTAGATTCTCATTTGTCTGTTAAAATGTTACAACAAATTATTTTGCTCTGATTAGTTTTACATGTTTGTTTATAATATATTTTTAAAATTCATTGCAATATATCACTGGATTTTTATTATATTTTATTATTAGCACGCAGTAGTATTTGTCACAAATTTTTATTTTGTAATCAGAAAAATTGACGTTATTTTATTTTGCTATTTTCAATTTTCTATATCTGCAATCTCGGTTAAATCGAGCCGGAAATCATTTTGATATGGATTTAACGATTAATTAGTTGTATCGAGCAGTAGATCGGTCGTGCAACTTTCGACGAACTTGTAAGGGTTACCCTTCTTTTTTCTATTCGAACTTTCTGTCCAATACGTATTACAGCACACGTGGAGTAATGTTTAATTTATCTCATTTTATGCATTTATTACACTGACAAAAAGTTTTTTCCGCTCAGATTTATTATTAAATTATTATTAAAAAAATATTTATTTAAAAATAAAAACAGTTGTTTTAGTGTATATAAATTAACAGCTGTTTAGTTTCAGTACTTTTTTTATTATCGACTTGTATATCCATACTAATTGATGCGATTTGAATTTTTTTTGATAATTTTTAATATTATGTCTGATAGAGTTTGAAATTTGTAACACGTTGTTTTAAAAAATGTTTTATAATTTCTATTTTGCATACACACTTTTATACTTTAAGAAGCAAGACTTTTTTGACAGTTTTGTTTTTAAAAATATTGCTTTAATTAGACCACTCGTGTCGATTGCCTGGAGTAATTTCAGTGAACCGGTTAATATAGCAGTTGTGTATGTATTTAATACCATGAAAAGTGAATTCAAACTAATTATCCGCCGCTGAGCAGCTGTCGTTCACAATCGTCGACTTATAATAGCGAGACCGTCGAGCCATTTGCTGGTACCTGCCACATACTATTCGGAAATTATATAATTAGCTTATATTTATAAATTAAGTCTTTGGCATTTACTTTGACATTAAGCTTATTAATTTAGTTTTTTTATTCAGTTTTTTTTACAATTATTTCACTGCTTAATTTAACATTGAACATTAAAAAATGATTTTAGCTACCTAATTACTTTCCATCTAATTATCGTTTAGAAATAATCAACTTAAAAAACTCTTATTTTTAAATAAAAATATTTCTGTTAATTATATAGTAGTACATGATATTATCTTATATGATTATACTCTGATTTCGCAATCGGATGGGTCATAAAATCGACGACGCGGACAAATATACACATCTCGGACGACTTATTATGTAGTGGCGGTTTGCATACAGTTCGCTCGTC
The DNA here is from genome assembly GCF_016802725.1 of Solenopsis invicta. Classification (NCBI taxonomy): domain Eukaryota; kingdom Metazoa; phylum Arthropoda; class Insecta; order Hymenoptera; family Formicidae; genus Solenopsis; species Solenopsis invicta. The sequence goes on along the minus strand of NC_052666.1, from coordinate 28,429,455 downwards.
ATTTTCACGGCTCATTCGTCGCGGCCTTTCGTCCTGGACCCGGTGCCTCGTGAGAAAAAAAAAAGAGATCGTCGGCCAGAATGTCTAGACGCGTGTCACATGTCAGGGGAGGGTTCGCGCCCCGCCCGATCGTTTTCCAATTTTGCGATCGCTTCTCGCACCCCACTCTGTTCCCCCTTTACCGTCTATCTCCTTCCCCATAGATCTGATTTTGGAAAGAAAAGCACTTTTCCTGTCGCGAAACGTTATTATTTATTAGATTATAGAAAGATAGATTAAATAAAATAAAGAATCAAATTAGAAAAATAAGGAATAAGAAAAGAGAATTTATTTTAATGTTTATTACGCATGCTAGTGATTAAATAAAGATAGAAATAAATCAAATATTAATTAACTTGCGAAGTTTAAATCAATCAGACAGCTTGAAACTATTTCTCTATTTTATTTTGTAGAAAAAGAACAGTTTTAATTTTTTTTTAATTATCTTTAACGATATTTTAATTATATCTAAATGAATTAATTATTATCTAAAATAACTATTACCTAATCATTTTAGTTGTGATATATCCACGCTTTTTCTCAAAGATTACGACTCGACTATTCTCACATCGATTTCATATTTTGTTACAAGTCGTATAAAATTCGTATCGCCACGACCGGTGCATGGTGCATTACACGGGGTGTTGTCGATCGGCGTCGCGCGCGCTGCATTCATGAGGCCGTTTGCGATTCGTCTCGCCGATTCGAACGGGAGCTCGAACCCTTTATCGCCCGTCCGTCCGAAAGCGAGAGCGTGCTGAATCGTGTAGGCAAGCCTTCCGTGCCTTTCGTTATTTATTGGCGTCGTTAACGGGCCTAATAATGCTCGTTTTACCAAACGGACCAGGCGTGACCGGGGGCCAGTGTTACGAGACGGCCTCCCATCCTCATTCCACAATTGTTTTTATCCTGGACGCTCGAGCCATTCCTAGACAAACGTGTTATAAATTACATGATGGAAACCCGCTTTATTTATTTCTCAATTAAAGTAGCTAAATTACTTTACATGTAATTAGTAGTTAATTTATTGTCTAATTTATATTTCTCAGTTTATTTTAAAGATGAATTTTACCATTTTTACGTTATCTTCAATCTGCTTTGTACATATGTATTTAGGCTGTAATCTGAATGATATATGTACTTGTTACATTAATTGTTGGCAAAATTGGATTTGTTTCAGGTATATAACGGTAGCTTGCTCGGCACTGAGACTTATCCTTCGTAATTTTGCCCCGGTGATAAAATCCAACGTGGAGGCACCTCTTCACACGATCGGTGTCGACGTGTCGCGAGAGGAACGGTGAGTTCTCACATTGTATTTAAATATCTTTGTTCGAACTTTACGCCATTGTTTTTATTAGCGACTTTCAATTTATTAAATTATCCATTTATCTTATTGATGTATTTATTATGGTAGATTACACACAAATAAACTTTATAATTTGAATTTTCTGAATATCTTTCTAGATTAGAAACTGAGGTGTCAAATATTGCTTGATTTTATTCGAATCCTTAGTTATTCTCTCAGACGCGTAAATGTCGGAAATTTTATTAGCAATAAAGAATATTAAGTGTTTATCGTGCTGTGCTAATAATACTAGAAAAGCAAGATAATATTTTCTGGCATGACGTAACATTTTATCTTGTCGCTCCATCGATGGAAACCTCACGAGCCATTTCTCTCCTTCTCTTTCTAGGTACCACAAGTGCCTTTCCTGCTATGAGAAGCTCACGGCGATACGGGCGGTTCTGCTGAAGAAACAGTCGACGCCCGGCAAACTCGGCGCCTCGTTCCGCGAACTGGCAGTGCTCATCAGGAGCCTCGAGTGACCTCGAAAGCGGTGTCGTCTGAGACCCTCGTGAATTTGACCGCCAGTATTGTCGTCGATCGGACGACCATCGGTTTCCTCTCGACAATCGGCTTAGCAACGGCGAAACGAGGACCGCGTTGTGCCTGTTAAACGGAACCGAAACAAAACTCCGTTGAGGAGTAGCAACAAGATTACGGTCCGCCATCGAGGAAGTGTCCGTGAAAACATGTTCCTGCTGTTGCTGTCGCCTTCTTCCATCGTTCTCGATCGATTCGCTTGCCGATCGTCTCCTCCTCGTCATTGTTCCCCGCAGTCGCGCATCGATTCTCAGAGAAAGCGAACAAAAAAATTGCAAAAGACGTTTGTTATTTAGTCGGACTAGTCGTGCGATTTGTCATTATTGATAGAGAAAAAAGAAAGATAAGAAGCGTCGGCGAAGGCAAAGAAAGGAAGAAATCTATATGAAGAAAAGTGTGCGGAGTTAAATGACAGGCGGGTGAAAGCGAGGAAGGATTGTCGCCAAACATATCTAATATTATACTGAAACATCAGGATTAAACATCGATTTTATCTGTCTTAAAAAACGCGTAGATCTCTAAAGGATTTTAGAACTTTTTCTTCTTGATTTTTTAGAAATTAAAATTGTCAATTAAATTGTTTTTTGGGGAAATCTAGAAATATATTCTTGTTATTAATGTGAAATTTTTAAAACATAAGAGTACATATCGCAGTTTTTAAAGAACTATTTAAATTGAATAGAATGATTCACGAGAGGAAAGTATGCAAATTAAACTCGCTTTTTCTATTTAAAGTACTCGTATCTCTACGCGTGTCAATTAAAGATTTTTAATTTTATAAACAAAACAGTAACGAAATAAGAATAAGAAATGGATTCGCCAAATCCCGATGCATCAGTATATCGATTTCCGATTCGCGTGGAAATTAGCCGGGGAACGTTCCGAGTGAGCGTCGATTCGTTCGCGCAGCACAAAATAAAGTCTCGCTGAACGATGTTTTGCGCCCTTCTTGCCAGAGATTACACACCTATTGGAAGTTTCAACTCAAGGTTGAATCGGCCTCAAGGTCCAAGGAGACGATGAGCGCGACGACGATTGATACGATTCAGCGAATAAAACGAAGTGTAACATAGTGTATAACACACTTTCCTTAGTGTACGAAAGAAACTGTATTTTTCCAAGAGGTATTTGCGTCTGTTTACTAATAAAACAAGCCTAACGTAAGCGTAGATACCCCACGGAGACAAAGTCGTAAGATGTGATAGGTGGTGAGATGCGAAAGAGCCTAAACGAGAGCTTGTACGCGCTTGTAAAGGACGGGAAAAGGGTTGGGAATTGGAACGGGAAAAGCGCCTGTCGACAAACGATTAGTTTTTTTTATATTCACGTTTAAATTATTCTTTTTACAATAGCGCGGGTGGATCGTGAACTGTATTTGCGTTTCGACGTTTGCGATTATCTAATATTTCACAGAACTAAATATAAAAATGTTGTTAATGAAGCGTCGGTGCGGTGTTGCTATTATATAAGCGCCATAAAGGTGCTTTTTTTTAAAGATTTCCGAACAATTTTTTATACTCTATTTTTGTCGCCGAATGAACGTTTTAATTCGCACGCGGAAAGTACGACGGAGCGAAGTGAATACACCCTGGAGACAATAGACGCAAGATATTTGTCTCTTCGTATTTTACATTTTCGTGTTTCGCGACATGATTAACAGGCAGTGACTGTGCAAAGAGATCAAACCAGTATTAATTTAAGCGTTGCACTGATTAACGTGTTGTAACGTTAAGGGAAGAGCAATCTATATTTTCATATTTCATGCAACAAAAGTCGGATCAAGTATTATCCGAAACAGTATTTATCGCGGAAGTATTTTTTATACAGAATTTATCATATTTTTGCGCATTTTTTAGCGCCCAGCTGTGGCTCTCGTATATAATTCTGGGTCTTTACTGCCTAACGTACATGAGAGAATCCACTTCGCGAAATATTTTTGGAATTCAAATTGCGACGAGAGGAATGAAACATTGCTGCCTTTTAATCTCGTCGCGATAACATTTTCCGTATATCACGACTTTTTATAATCCGCTCTTGGAAGTTTATAATATTCCTCTGTGTTATGGTGATCATGTTATGCGAGTTGCAGTAATATAGGTGATCAATTGGAAAAGATTGAGAAGGTAACTGCAGCTAGGAACCCTCTTCGCATTCATGTTTTTCGTGTTTTTTTTTTTTATCGTCGTCAGAATAGTTCATTTTTTACTGCTGACTTTATGTGTTTAATTTAAAATATTTAAATCCGTTAATTAAGTCACGTCTTCTGTTAATCGAGTCGATCGTTCAACTTTCCCTTCCAACGAGAGGCGATCCTAATATCGCAACCAATGAAGAGGATTATTTATTATATAGATCGCAATATTGTGCGCAGCGAGACTCACATTCACGTTCTCTCGTCCTCGAGGAAAAGAGAACACATGCGCGTTGTTGTCACGAGAATGAGACGGCGGAAGCGGTGCCCCAAGAGATATAGATATTACAACTTTCGACACATTGCCTCGAAGTATTATGTAATAAAGCGTACAACTCTTTCGTTAATTTTACGTCTCACGTGTTCTTTCTTTTTTTTTCTTTTTTGTACAGCGCGTCGTCTACCACATGCCCCCGCAACAATACTCTTTCGCGTTAGGAAAAAGAAAAAAACATTTCCATTAGAAATCCATAAAAAAATTGATGACCACGTTAAAGAGAATAAAATCATTTCGATTTGTTCGTGACGCTAGAATACATTAGAGAAATATAATGCACAAAAAGCAGAAATCAAAGGGAACGGACGGAATTTTCGAGATGGAGACACAACGAGAATTATTTATAAGATTTGGTGGGAAATCCACTATTTTCCACGGAAGCGGAAAACTTTGACGGCAAGAGCCGTGAAAGGTGATTTGTTTTCTATTTTTATACGGGTATAAATTCTCATTGTATTCATCCTCTCGAATACTTTTGCATTGTCCTCGGGTTGCGAGAATCACTTTGCACTTTGCTTAATGCCATCTAATAGCACTCTTAGCACGGATAGACTTTTCGCGAATTGCAGTCTGCCAAGCGTCTTTTCGCGGAATGAGGGCGAGGGAAGAGGAGCTCAAGCCTCCAGCCGGAGGGCCTAAAAAAACGGTCGCCTTCGAAACGGGGGTAAGAAAATTTACGAGGATACTCGTCTGTTCCGTCCAACTTATTTTTGTAAGGGAGAAGGAGAGTGTGAGAAGAATAAAAATATGAGAGAGAAAGAGAGAATGCATCCCGTGTGCGTGTGCTCTTCGAATGCTCCTGTATAAACTTATCGTCCTTTAACTTATCGCTCCGATCGGCTACGCTCACGCACGTTGCCGATTTTAGCTTAAGCTTACGCTCATACGTTGCGTGATATCGATCGTGATCCACGATCTCGAGCGTGTAACTTCGCTCCGAGTTGCGCCAACAGTTGTCGTTTGTCACACCCGACGTATCAATACAATCCCGAGCGTGGAACTTGCGTCTCGCAAACTCCGGCCCGCCGTCGAACCATCTTACATGTTACTTTTACTAGATAACAAATTTTATTACTGTTTTACCCGATACACATTAGTCTACTGCGCGTTATCGCTGTTTTATTTTAACATTCTCGATTTTTATTTGCGCCGATTGTGTTATTTAAACGGGAATATAATAATAAATTGTGTTATTTATTCTATCCTTTTGTGTCTTTTTTTTTTCTTTTCTTCATATATTTCCTCCATCATTTTGGATACGGCGAGTGTTCGTCGTATCACGTTATAGAGTTATTCAGAATGCAAATTAAATGTGATAACTTTGATTGATGTTACATCCGCGAGGTATGAGCGTCGGCTGTTACATCATTTAAAAAATATATATTTCGTCTATTTTATGACTAAAGCTGACACTTTCATAGCAATCTATACATATGTATCACTATATTAAGAATTGTATATAATATATTTATATAAATATTAATAGAATTATTCATATTGTGCACAATTCTTAATATAAATATAACTTTGGGAAGCGACTTTAAGCAATGGACGATCAATTTTTATATCGATATTGTAAGTATATACTTTTATCGGGATTCTATTTTGTATTTTGTGCGCAATTGACTATAGCAATCGTTGCAGACACTTGTAATCGTTCGTTCTCTATTATTTACGTAAAGAATGTGGGATCTTCGTTTTCACGTTGCAGGGACGAATGCAACTTGTTCTTCGCTCTTAGTATTAACGAGTACATTTTTCGCTCGATGTGGGACGAACACTTCGCAATTGTAAATATCCTTCAAATTGAAAAGCACGCGAGAAGAAAGATTATACTGTAAAGGGAGTTCTTTGATCAGTTTCGCTGTATATGTTTGTTCGTTCTAATTTCATCCAGCAAGATTCGCTTCAATGTGTAGGATATATTGTGTATATATTAGTATATATAATGAAACTCTGTTCGTAACTGAGCGGTTTAATTGGCCTGGACGAGGTCGTTATTAATTATCGCGCGATGGATAAAGGGAGATTGTCCCAGGAGGAGGACGATACGTCGAACCTCGCACACAACTGCCTTAATAATTATCCCGGAGCCTCCTTTTCACACGTGCCGATTTGCGTGTTAATCAATTTTAGCTGTTAAGTCCGTCATCCTGTTCGCAGCAGTGTACACGCGTTAATTGCAATAATAATACTCTTTGACAAAAGTTCGCGTTCACCTGTTTTGCCCCTTGTCTCCCCAGTAAAAGCGGAAATGGATTGAAAATTTTTAATTCATTTTAATACAATTAAATACTTTTTGGATTAAAAGACGGCAATTAAATCATTTCAAACTTATATCATGGATTACAATGGATTGGATGATCAGCGAAAACTACTTTTAGATTGAAAAATCACTTTGTTTCAATTCCTTTTCATGAATTAAAATGGATTACGCGTGCCGCATAACTTATTTGAATTGAAAAAAATAGAAATCCTATAATTTCAATCTCACTTCATGAATTAAAATTGATTCGAGGAATTCTTGAACTTTAATTGGATAAAAATGGATTTGTGTGTGGTCATTGTCGAATCCAAAAATTTTTGCTTTTTTGAATCTACTTCTATCTATTTTAAATATTTTGAATCCATTTCCGCTTGCTGGGCCCCTAGTTTTTGAAACTTTTTAACAAAAGAAAAGTGAAAAGGTTTCTTCTTCTAACGTATCGAGTGACAATCTTGTTAGCGTCGTTCTTCGGATTATTATGGTTATCTACCAACGATTTTTTTTTTGTGTATCAAAGAAGTCGATAATCCAATCTCATCCATCAACGCCAACACTTTTTTTTACCGCGTTTGCTTATCCCGTAAAAAAAGCAACGAGATCGGACTATCTGTATTTGCATCTGTGCCGCCTTTTAAAGCTCGATTTTTGCGAATCAATCTTGCTGCTTCCCGCAGTTGCGAACGTGGCAATTGCAAGGCACAAAATATACCCTCTACATAACTCTCTTTGTCAAAAAACTCTTGCAAAAAGCTAAGAATTAAATAAAAATTAAATTAAAGCAAAACCGCTTCTTAATAGAATTAATTCTTATAAATATATCTTTTGATTTATTCGTACAATTTTCTCAAAATGTATTTAGATATAATAATTCATATATGTATAATAAATTAAGCAATTTAATATAAGAAATAAAACTAAAAGATCTTAAAAAATAAAAATAAAAGAAATAAAAAAAGGCGATGCGACTACTGGTTGCCGAGTAGACACAACGTTAAAATAATTATAATAAAGTATATATCGTTTCTGACATTCATGAATAATGTGAGAACGGAAGGATTGAGATATCACAGAACTAGAACACCGTCACTCGAACGATCTCGGGTGACACCGTGAAAAATAGTGCAAATATTCGCGTTATAATCCGTGAAATATCGCGACCGTTTAAATCGAGGCACGCGTGGCGGCTGTTTGCATCTGGATTATATATTCATGGGATTATACGAGCCCTTCCCCGTCGGGGAGTGTCCACGCCGATCGGCAACCCTTCATCGAGATATCCGGCACCGCGATATCGCGAGATCTGAGCCTCGAGAATTGTTTCATAAGATGAATCAGGTCACGAGATTTTTTTGTTACATCATCTATATATGGCATGAAAAACTAGAATACGTATAAGTGTTATAATAATATAAAATTTTTAGAATATTTTTAAAATCAAGTTTCATCCTTGAATACAAATTGTGTCAACAGAAAGTTCAATACCGAGTTCATTTTAAAACTTTTCTTCTATTGCAATGACGGGCGTAGAACAGTTTTGAAAATAGTACGCTGCTTTATAATATTTGAGATTTGTGTGTAATATACCCCCCGCGTTAGTAATGCCAGATTAAGATGCTTTCGTGGTTGCCGCGGTCTCTCCAAAATTATCATCATCATTCCTGCAGCAAATTGCACAAAGAGGGGGGGGGGGGAAGAGGGAAAGGACACTATCGAGGGATGCACGCACACGCAACCCGCGTGTCAGGTGCATCGGCCGGTGTCCTCCCACGCCGCGCGGTGCCGATTGTTGTGACGGTGATGAGTTTAAGTCCTCTTCTTGTCGTCACCTCGAGCGTCGAAAATGCTGTTTTCTCACAATACGCCGGCAACAATGCGCCGTTACGGGGCGGAGGAGAAGGAGGAGGAGGCCGGACCGATGTAAGCGGATTATCCCAGCCCGGCGGAAAGCGATACCGATACACGGCAGATCCACATGCATGCGCAGGGATCGCAGCTTCCGCGTCCAGGGTATTGTCGGTCCTCTCCCGTTGAAAGCGGCCTTCTGCCGGCCTTTGATTCCTTTTCTTCGTCGACGAGAAAACGCGGCGGGTCCACCACCCCTCACAGTCAGCCCGCGCTCTTCATCGCGCTCCCGGTGCATCGCGCGTAATGGCTATCTTGTCGAGATCTTCTTTTCCTTCGACAAACCCGCCCCCTCCATCCTTGTTCGCCGGCAGGAATGCGGCGAATGTGGATATAAACGTACCTCTCATTTTCGGTATAGATATCTTCACACTTTCCCACAGGCGGCAAACGAGTTCGTTGAAACCTCGCTGAACCTCTTCGACAGCGATTTTGTTCGTTCCAGATGAGCGAATATATAATAGTTTAATATTCAAGATTGTCCCTGCGTAAGCGCTAGAATATTATTTATAATAGTATTATTATAATACTTATTATATAGTATTATTTATAAATAAAATAATTAAATAATGTCATTATTCAGTATTAATAAAAGTAGTTATATGCCTACTCTTGATGATATTTATGAATATTATATGAGAAGTAAATAATATTATTTACTTTAATATTTTAAATTATCGGGAATATTATAACTTTTAAATGTAACAATTATGAAGTTTGTGTGAATATTTTATGCATAATAATTCACATTAATTTTTAAACACAAAATAATATTCGTAGAACATTTTCATAATAGTCCACGGATATTGAAATACTATACCACGAGTATTATATAAAAACGGACATATAATATTAAAACAATATTAAAATAATATTAAAAATATTAAATGATATTCTCGGAATATTATTTCAATTTTTAATAATATTCGTATAATATTCTAGGAATATTATAGCGCTTATAGGGATAATGTAGTCCTAGATAATGTAGAAATTGAAGTAATGCAAAAATAGAAAGCACAATTTAAACGCGCTTTAAACAGCTTTTTTGAACAGTCTAAATGTTTTTGTGTAATTTCGCGTCAAGTTACATAATTCCGTAAATCTTGCCTTTCTCATGCTATTGCCCTCAAATTTTGCTGTAAATACTTTGCGGTTCAATGCGTAATTGCTTCGCGCTGGTTAAAGCCGTCGCAATTTATAATACAATTCTGCAGTTCTCAGTCTCTTGGTGAGATTTCGCGGGGACTCTGTCTTCCTTCCGAAAGGAACTTTCGTCTTACAATCAGTGGAAAAATTTCAGCGAACGCGAAGACCTGCAGACCAGCATCGGTATCCTTCGCCAGGATCGAGCGTGCACGCGATGCGCGCGACGCACGCGATCCGCGTTTACGGCGACGATCGGCAACGTTTGTCATGTAAATAATAAACTGCTCTGCAGCGCGAGACACCAGAAGCGAAAAGGGACTCTCGAAAGGGAGCAGGGGAGGTGAGGGAGAGGATGGCAGTCGAGGGGGCTGTGTTCCGGAACACCAAAGTAAAAAGGCAGGAACGGGCGTAAATAGGGAACGCGAGGGACAAAGAATCTCGCGTAGCACGAAGAAAGGGAAGAAGAAAGGGGTGGAGGGAGCGCGAAGGGTGGCACCATTGTGTGCCCTTCTTGTCTCTCCGTCTGCAATCTGGACACACGCATATGCACGCACGCATACGCAAATCGCGCTGCAAAAATCATTGGCTCGTAAACGTAATCCGGCCGAGAGGGGTGAGTCGACTTACCCCTGCAATCGGATTGGCTAATTACGAGGGCACGAGGAAGGGGGCATGAGGAAGGGGGCACGAGGAATGACGTCATTAGGCGTGCTCGCGACGCGATTGGTCGGCATGACGAAGGGTGGCCAGCCACCCCATCGTCTCTATTTTTGTGACACCCGGTGCCTCCGTCTCTTTTCGGCGCGACGAGAAGGGGTGGCCGAAGGGTGGAACGGTTCCGCGGGGGAACGCGAACGGGGCGGAAGGGCGGGACTACCCGCCTAGGGCACGGTTAATCGATAGGGTCCCGTTTCGAAGAGAGAGGGGTGGCTTTCCGTCGCGAGAAGATTTAATCCTCTCTGGAAGAGAGGCTGCGAATATATTTATTTCTATGTACACGAACAAACGTAGCGCACAGATGTGTTTTTATTTATGTACAACGTTCAATATCTTATTCAACGTAAAATATCTTAAAATTTCGTTGACGCGAGAGGTTCCCAAGCAGAACAACGAGTCACAATAATGTCAAAATGACATCACAATGAATCGTGATTAACAGAAAAGTGACTTTTAATGATCATTTTGCAGTCACTTTGACATCGTTTTGACGTCGTAATGACTCTCTGTTTTGCCTGGATCCTTGCTTTTCCCCTTTTTCTTAATTATAAATTATAAAATCGCAAGTAACAATGTTAAGCGGCTATCTGAGCAAGGCAAACGGTCGTTCCATTGGACTAGAAGAGAATTTAAACTTTGAAACTTCAAGTAGCGTCTCGGGAGAAACAATATCGATCAGCACTCTCGGCTCGAGGGCTCCGATCGTTAGGTCCCTCGTTCTTAGTCCGAAGCGAGAAGACCGCGCGAGAATACGCGCGTGGAGGCTGGACTGCCAGCGAAAGTCGTCAGGATAATTCAAGGAGGTCACGCACGCGCCAGATGGGCCGCGTGTTCTCCCCGTGCGTGCACGCGTGCACTTCTCCAGGATATTTGCAGCTGGCGAGCGCATAGAACGACTAGCACGTGCTCCTTCGAACGAACTGTCCGACTCCTGTCAAACTCCTGTTTCGCCGGGACGTCGAGCGGTTCGCCGTTAAAAAGAGCAGAAACGACGGCAGGAACTTCCTTCGTTCGATGGGATATAACTCGTAGCGCTTCAATTTCGAGAGTTCAAGGATAACAACTCAATTTAATTATCCCACAGGGAACGTCTTTTCAGAATTTTTGACATTAATGATAGATTTAGGACTAACGATGAACTCATAGACGAAAAAAATGCGGCTTTGCTAAAATATCTAAAAACTTAGCTCGATAGAAACCTAAAAATAAATTTGCTAGACATTAAAAAAAAAAAACATCTTGGACGCTCCAGAGCTGATTGCTAGAATGTCACTTTTTGCAGGATCGCTTATCATGCTCAACAAAATTATTTTCAGTGCTGTATCCGGTATAATGTTTAGGTACTTCAACAAAACCGTTCTTTCCGTGTAGAATAATATCGCACTAGGATAAATAAATTATCCCCTAATAGATAAATGTAAGACGTTTTTTCTGCAACATTTTTATCGGCTTTCGAAATTCAATATGATAATTGAGACATACATTATGCGCCAGAACTAAGTACGTTACGAAAATACGGGACTGTAGGGAGAGGGAGAGCTATCAGAATCAGCTAATTCATGTCGCTGTAACCGGCTCTGACGAGTCCGTTACACCTAGACGAGCGTGGAAACGTTATACAGGGAACTGACGACGCGCGTGGTCGGCGAACGACTCGACTGCTGGATATCAAGTTGCGATATCGATATCGAATTATACGCCGTCTTGTCTTGAATCGACACCGGTGGAAAAAAGCAGGGAAAGGAAGAAAAAAAAATTAGAACTTGTTTGCGATTATTTCCTAAGGTGATATCTGTAAAATAGACGCGTTACAGGCTTTGATTAAATTCATTACTGATATCAGATTGCTTTTTGAAAGATGCAGTTACGTATTAATAACTATGTATTAAATTTAATAATTCTGTTAAAGCTTTCCTTTTTAACGTAAGTCTAGACTTGTTGTAGGGTTGAAAGGATATTCATCTGTTATACGCATGATTTTTTTTATACACTGAAAGAAGTAATTGGCGAGATAGACCAAACGTTTAGTAAATAGTGATCAAATGAATTTTATAGTTATAATTACTAAATATGTAATTGTTTTCATCAAACCATCTGTAGCCCTAATTAAACAACTTTTATACAACTTGGAACCAAATGGTTCGTTAAACGAAACTGAGTTTTTGGTATATCAGTAACCACAAAACTCATCTGATCATATTTAACTAAACATTTGATTAATATTTCTTTTGTGTGTATCGAGTTATTATAATTATCATAAAAAAAGATTTAGAGATCTCTTTAAGCAAGGATTCACATCAAAATGAATTTCAAGGAAGCTTTCTTCATAATGTCTCTTGATTACAAAATGAAATAAAAATGCTGGTCTTCGTAAAATATATAAGATACTTGTTTTCTATCTTCTCTTGGTCTGCTCGCTGGAAAAATCCACATTTTCGCGCGTCACGCCGATCGTGCGAAATCGGGCGTGCTGGGAACGCGAATTTCGCGCGGCGGCAGGAAGCGCTGGCAAAAAAAAAAAGAAGACAAGAGAGAAAAGGCCCAGAAACTGCGCCATGGCCGGTCTCGATTACACGGTTACTTTGGCTTCGTCAATGGAGAACGCTCTTTCTCGCTGGAAGACGTTCTCTCAGCCTCTCTCCTTCCTACTCTCCTTCTCTCTCGCTCGCGTCGATCCGCGACGGCGAGCGAAACCGCACAAAGGGAACATCGTCGATCGCGCCTCAACGGCTTCCTCGTCTCCCCATGTCCTCCCCCCTGCCTCCTCCTCCTGCCGCTCCAGCCATCCTCTTTTTTTACTCTTGTCCTCTTCAGTGTTCCTCTCTCCCGCCCCCTTCGCTCCTCTCTCGACGCGCAAATTTACTCGGCCGTTACGTTCAGATTGACTGGGGACGAGTCCGTGGACCGTGTTCCGAGAGTGCCTTGTTATTTAATTTTGCCTCGGTAGCCTCGATTTCGAGACTCGCTTTAACTGCATCTTGCAACTAGTTTGTTCTACGTAAATCGAACTTGCGAAAGTATCTTTGTAAATAATCTTTCTGCAATAATCTTTCACGCTAATTAACTATTGTCTTATATTATCTTCCTGTTATTAATTATATATATTTTTAGATGTTAATTAACATTGCATTTAGCACAGCGTAGGAAAAGCATTGCAAAATATTGCTGCAATGGTGAAACGTCCGCTTCAGAAATATTGATACAATGTTGCAGCAACATATACAATATTGTATTAACGTTGCTGCAATATTACTGAAACATTGTAGCAATATATCGCAATGTTTTTGCTTAGTCTGTGCTGTATGGGTAATTGAGATTACTGGTTTCTAAATTCTTTGGTCGGATAAGATTGAAAAATGGTTCTTTATTTTTTCATTTTTTCGGCTAACGTAATCTTCGTTTCTTTCTTTCCTGTCCTCGTTATTAAATATTATTAATAAAACTCTAATATTTAATATAAAATTGTGTGCGCAGCATTTATTAATGCTAAAATATTTTTTTAAGGATTTCCACGGCGGCGCTTCGCTTTCAAGCGAACGCCTCGCCGTCGGACCCGTTTATGCACTCGAGAGAAGTCGCGAGGCCGACGCGTCAAAATAAACATCTGCGTCCTCGATTACTCTCGAGGAGTTCTCCAGGACCTTTCGAGGACCTCTATGCCAGAGGTCTACGAGGGTCAACTTGTACAAACACCGATCGAGACCGAAACCGACTCGAGACCGGCCTTCTATTTCCGGCTGCGGCACACGCTCAAGAAGAGACGCACCGGATGATCGATCGACCGATTCATCGATCCTCCGGGGAACCATCCGGCTGCTCGGGGGAACGCTGTAGGACGTACAAATTATCGAAGTCAAGGGAAAACAGAGTTTTAAAGCGCCTGAAGCGCCGCGACTCGAGCCACAGGAGACAGTTGGACTTTCGCAAAGCTGACAGATTCAGAGATTCGTGATCGAGGCTGACAGTTCGAGCGACACGTGCTGCCGTAAGGGCGATAAGGCGCAATTAGGGTGTTAGGGGGTACCCCGTTAATTTCCTAATTCCCGTTTTAATCACTGCCGGCTGTGTCACCGCTCGCCATTGTCTTTGCCGTACTTTTGTGCCGCGACCCCTTTCGCGTCATCCGTAATCAGCCCCCTTACGCGTCCTTCAATTACGCCCGCATTAAAACGTTCAAATGGCAGCGCGCTTCACCCTTTTCTTATTGGGAAAGGACAAAAATGCAAGCTGACGTAAAACGAAAAAATTTGTATTCCACGCGTGTCAAAGAATTAAATTTAAATAATTTGATACCGATATACAAACTTTATCATAATGAATATTGCGCGTCGTTTATAGTGTGATCAGACTTCAATAATCTTAATATAAATTAAGAAACTTTTAGGCCAATCCAAAATGATTAAACTTAAATTTGTTTTGTCCACTTGACAATTAAATATAAATTCTTCTATTTAAAAGAAATTAAATTTAAGCTTTATCTCTCTCTCTTTCTCTCTCTCTCTCTTTCTCTGTCTCTAAGTTAAGTTAAATCACATTAAATGGAAATTGTCGTTTCAAGATTGATTTCTACAATTTTAGGATTAATTTTCTTTTCTCCCTAAAGCAAAGGGTCGTTCAAACTGTTGCGCCGAACCCTTCGTTTGACGGTGCAAGGGTCAAAGGAGGCTCGCATAGCGGGAAGATTCCACGTGGGCGGCTTGTACACCGGGTGTGCTTTACGAGTTCAACCGGGATCGTATTTTCCCCCCCGCTTCCCTTCCGCCCTCGGCGATATACAAAACGTTAATATCCTACGACGAGGAGTTAATGGACAGGCGCGGCGCTGCCTCGCACAGCCGCGAGGAGATAGTCGATGGTAATATATAGTTTCGATGTGTAACAAGGTTATGAGCTGCAACCCCCGCTGCAACCCCTTTCGGCTCTTGGAGAGCGCCGCCAGCGCGAAACGTGACGAGTACAAATTGCGGACGCATCCCTTTCGCTCAGACTCCCTCGCCCTCGCTGGTGCCCTCCTTCCTTTTCTCATGATGGATGGTCCCACCAGGTGATGCACCCCCTCGCGTTAGGTGCCATCCCTCGTGCGCTTAGGAACGACATCTTCTCCTTCAAATGTCAGAGTACTTTTTACGGTATTTTTTATTTTATGAAATATATGCCTTTTAAATCTGAATCAGTGAAATCTTACTGATTTACAGTGTTGTACTTACAGCTGTGATCATCAGTGATTATTTACTGCCTTTCAGTGATTCCGCATAAGAGGAATATATAACATTGCATCGACGATTTGAGCATTGTAAAATGCTCCTGTAATGATCCTACTTCAAGGCTAAAATTTGTATTAAAGGCAAATCATCGGCCAACCTCTTAGTAATAAAATAAGTTAGTTTAATAAAATTAATTGCGTATTTTCTAAATGTTCACATAATTTTATCTATCACCTATATTTGTAAAATTTGAAATAGTATTGAGAAATTCCGAAAGCTGAAACTGTGCTGAGGAATGAAATCTGCTTTACAAATTATAAACATAACGTAAATAATTATTACGATCGCGTCTTTCGATGTTGTAACGAATAGTCCCATTGACTTTTAATTATTTTATTATTCGTCAAAAATAAGTAACTGGTTCATTTTTTATGATTTCACGGCGGTTATGGGGATTCGTGGCCGAAAAGTATTTCAACGCCCCGTTTTGTATCATCAGGTCCCGTTCCGATCTCTTTTGTACGAAGTCGAAGGGTGAAGGCCTAGCCGAGTTCGATGGAAAAACGGCGAGCGGGTTTTTGTGCGCGAGATGACTCGTGCTGGCGGATTTAATCGTCTCGCATTCGTCTCGCTGCATAGGCGTGTTCATAGGAAAAAGATCGATGTCATCGCCCGCGCACCTCCGCGTGATTTTTCATCGAGGACAGCGATTCATCCATTTCAGATTAACGGTAAAATTTTCTCAAAATGTTCTCGTCGCAGGAGCGGGAGAGAATATATCCGAAAGCGTTTCTCGAATACCCATTTTCCGAATATTTTCCGCATGCGTCATCGTCGTATCGTCGTTCACGTTTCGAGAAAGCCTCTACTACATTTGAATTTAATAGTTGGCCGTCGGATTCCCCCTCAATAACGATCTCGCACTTAATCGTTGAATTGATATAGATAAAAAAAAGTCTTTTACAATTGCAACTAATAGTTACGTTATGGAGCTATCAAAGGCGCATTTGTTTCAGAACCGTAAGTGTCCGATTAGAGAATAAACCAGAGCGTAGCTAATAACTGAACCAGTAACAAGAAGCCTAGCCAATTACTCGCTAGTTACTCGCCTGTTATTTGTATACGCGCATGGTTTATTTCCGCTCGGGTTATTCTAGTTTATAAAGCGTTGGACGCGCATTGAAATCACAGGATCATAAAGCAGGCAGGATCATAAAGAAGGAATTCCGGGATTATTGCGAATCGTTAGCTTCATTCACTCTTTTCTTCGATCTACAAATGATTGTGTTCGAACTATCGCGAGATAAGTGGCGATACGAAAGCTTGTGTGCCTTTTACGATTTCTGGTCTTGACTTCTCTCCGGGATTCGTTAATTTCAGGGCGCCTTCAGGCCAGGTTTATGGACCGAAACGGTGGCTCGGTCCATCAGCGGGCGGTCCCCGAAGCACGAGGGCCCATAGAAGGGTTGTTCTAGCGAGAGAATGGTCCTCGCCGCCCCTTTCTCTCTCTCTCTCTCTCTCTCTCTTTCTCTCCCATCCTGTCTCGCTATTTCTCGTTGAATCAACGACGTCTCGCAGCGTGACGTCAAAATAACCAAACGTCAACAGTGTCGGGACGCGTCAACGGGGCGCTTGATCGAATTATATATATATATATATGTAAGAAGGGAGGCGACAGGGTGGCGGCACGGAAGGTGGATACAAGGTTGCCCCGTGGCGAGGTCCCGTCTGTCAATTAAATCCTACGGCGTTCAGAAAACTGCGGCGCAGCTGCGTCTTTCGCTCCGAGAAGAAAAAAGAAGCGGACTCGACGTAATACCAGGTAAAAGCTCTGGGAACAACGAGGGGGGAGTGGGAGAGCAGAGGGTGAAAAATCTGGGCGAGATCGACCACCGCCCATCCGGACACGAGCGCACGGCCAATTTTCGTTATCGTGGTAATTGCGAGAAGTGGACATCGTCCAGTTTGACGGTCCAGTTTTATCCGCCACGGGAGATCAGGGTGCGACCTCGCACCCCTGCGTCGACGTCTTTTTCTTTCGTTTACGTGCCTAATTTAGATCTCATTCGAGTGGGAAAGAGAACTTGGTTGCGGACCTCTAATGATCAATACACTCTCTAAATCTCAAAGTGTGAAGTGAAAAATCTCACTCGAAGATTGCACAAGCTCAATTTTCACTCTTTCAGAGTGGCGTTTCACTCCGCGAGATTTAGAGAGCACGGCGTGTTTGAGCTATCTGTTATAAAATGAGATTATCAGCGCGCGACGAGACGCGCACGTCGCGCGATTTGCCGTCGCGCGATTTGCTGTAAAATATTTCGCGCTGTTTTAACGCGCTCGGTACGCCAATTCAGCCAGATCAAAAAGACGGGGCTGGCTCATTGACCGAGAAATCACGCGCGTACCAGATACCACCGGGGGCTTGAGTGTCTCTCCGGCCTTTGTTGGCAGTTGTCAGGCGTTGTCGGCACTCGTCAAAGCGCTTTATTTTACGTCCGCGGCGCGCAAGCCCGCCCGGGTTGCTCCAAACAGTCCTCGTCTCCGTCAATAAAATTGTCGTTTTCGTCGATAATAAAAGCCGCGGGGGCGCGTATGGCGCGCTGTTTATTTGGACGACGCCGTCCGGAGTCTGCTCGTTAAACCGGCGGCGACGACGGCGGCGACTCATCGCGACGCGTAGCCTCAGAACTTCCTTCCGCCTTGCGAGAAAGCTCGGATCTTTTCCGCGACATCGGCCACGTGTCCCGGGAATTCGTGCGACCCAGATCGGAAGTGACGCGATCGCGGGACTATTCTTTGAACGTCGAGACCATGGGACCCTTCCGAGAGGATTCTTCTATTTCTGACACGAGCTCCCGACGGACGCGTCGTGATTCGTTTAGTTCTCAGCGACGAAATAAGCTGAAGATTAAGAAATTGATTAAGAAAATTACCTATTAATTTATAATTATCTACCAATAAAACTTTTTTTGAGATCTTGTTAACTTTCTCTTCTTTTGTTTATATTTTTACATCCAGAGAAAAAAGTTACGTTTAAATTTAAAAAATCGTTTCTTTAATTTGATTTTTTTAATTAAAGTAAAAATACCTTTAAAAAAAATAAAATTTGATCTCAAGAAGTCTTTTTTAAAGTAAATAAACTTTTATTCAAATTATTTGTTTAATTGAAATAAGTAATTTTTTAATTTAAAGAAAGTACTGGCAGAGAAATGTAAGAAATAAATCTGCAAATCAAAGAAACTTTTTTTTAATCATGTTTGAGCAATGCACAAGTTTCTTTGATTCAAACAAATATTTTTTGACTCCAAGAAACTTTTCTCTGGATATAGAAATTCGTAAGATCAGAATGGTGAAGATAACATAAAGTTGAATCTCTTTTCGTTGGCTCTCTAGTATAGATGTATCTTTTGAGACTATTTTCATATTTGAAACTAATGAAATTAAAAGAAATAAATATTTTTTATTAACAATAAGACGTAGATGAGAAATGGATACGACTTTAACGAGTCTCGGCCATTGTTTTAGCTAAATATATATTTATTAAAAAAATAGAAGGTAACGTTTATGCAGTATTATGTAAAGGGGTACGAGGTTCTATCGTCTTGACGACGAGACGATCGTAAAATCGAGGCGGAGAACCGCGGCCGGTTTCGGCTTTAATGGAATATGATGTCAAGCCCCGGTTCCCGCAGACCGTACACGTGCTGGAAATCCTCCAGCGCGTGTTGTAAATCTCGTTGAGTTATCGCCATTTAAACGACTGTGAAATTAGCGTTCTTCACTCGCCCGCGGCCCGATGCGCCTCGTAACTGTCTTCTAGGTGCTAAACTTCGCGCGAGTCCGCTCTTCCTTGGGACCATCCTCGGGCCATCCCCAAAATCCTTCCTGCGGAAGCGCCCCGTTCGAGCCCTTTCTCCTTTTACATTGTAAGCGATTCGGGATATTGTTGCTCTGTAGTCGTAAATTAAAGAC
Organism: Solenopsis invicta; assembly: GCF_016802725.1. Taxonomy (NCBI): domain Eukaryota; kingdom Metazoa; phylum Arthropoda; class Insecta; order Hymenoptera; family Formicidae; genus Solenopsis; species Solenopsis invicta. Next base: position 28,409,853 of record NC_052666.1, on the reverse strand, counting down.
CGGCCGGTGAAATAAAGTAGGTGTGCGTATGCGTTTAATTAGTTGCAACTTAAATGATGAGTACTAAGAATGCTTTATAGTAGAGGATATAGTAACATTTTTAAAAGAGTATGTATTTCAAACTATCTGCTCTCTAAATTGGAATCAGTATATTATTCACTGAAAGACAAAGAATAATCTGATTTCAGTGATGTAATTATAATTATATCAATCAGTGATATACACTTAGAGAAAAAATTGTAGTAGTGACAACTACGTTTAAAGAGACAGCCATGTAATGTTGGTAATAGAATTATAATATATATTAAGTTAAGTGTACTATTGTATATAGTTATTGCAACTAAGTTAATGGTTAAGAGAAGTAATAAAAAATAGTTGTAATATACTATATAATATATAGTAATTACAATTATTTTTTATTAGTTCTCTTAACCATTAATTGCAATAACTATAATATAGTTCACTTAACTATATATTACAATTCTATTAACAAAATTTGTATGATTGTCCCCTTTAGTTGCCACCGCTATAACTTTTTTTCTCAGTGTATGCACTATTTTTCAGTAATTCATCAATGAGTACCCCCTTCTTAATCAAAATCATAAAAAAATAGTAAATGGTCATTGACAATTACATTATAAATATAATACTGCAAATCAGTAAGATTCCACTGATTCAGATTAGCGAGTGTCAATCTTTAAATTTCAGTGTAATTAAGATTACTGAAAAAATTGCATTGTTTTCTAAGTGTTAGAACATTGCATAATATTAATTGTTTAAATTAGCCAAATTAGATAATATTTCAAGTTATAAATTTTATTTCTGAAAAAATTCTACGAAAGAGTATGTTTCTTTTCAAAACAAAAGCGTAACTTTAATATTTCTTTACGTCTATCCTCGCGTATCGAAAATTCCAATTGAAAGATAGAAAACTTGAGAATTTAGATTTTTCAAAACCACATAATTTTGAACGTATTCTTTATCTCTTTCAATATTTTGGTAAAATAAATGTCTATATTGGTCTCGTCGCGTTCCCAAATAAATTCTCACAAAGTTACTTCTTTACAAATACACCCTCTCTTTCATCGCGTCCTCTTTCATCGTATATAGGTCGGTCAGAAGTCCCACGCGGAGCGCGGTACGATCGCACGTTTTACACACGCGACATTGCGAGATTGAACGGAAAGAGGAACGACGTAGATGCAGATAGAGAGAAAGAGAGCGGGCAGTTGGCGTGACGGGAAGTCGCTTCGTCAATGGCTACCGTATACAGGCAAAGCGGGGCCCGACAATGAGCCGAGGGCGACGCTGCAACCCCCTGTCGTCATCGTCATCGTCGTTGTCGTCGTCGTCGTCGACGATGCTTTCGGAGGTGTAAATGGCACCTCCGAAATGCCGTTAAAGCCGTTAAAGGCGGACTGCTACCTGCCGGACCCACTTTCGATCTCTGCCACCTTTCTCTCCTCCTCCCGCCGCCCTCCACCCCTGCTCCGGATTGAAATGTAACGTCACCATTCAATCCGCGATGAACGACGCGCGTCGTTGCACCTACGCGTTGCACCTTAGCCGCTTTCCAAGACTCGCGTCTTTTTCCTTCTCTTTCTTTCCTTTCGGTCTTTTCCTCGCGTCAACGGGCCCCTTTTCTCCGCGAATTTCGCTCTCGATCATCGCGTCAGGCTCGATACGTGTACCTTCACGACACTTCGGAACGAAACGTTTCCTCCTTTGGTCTTCTTCGAAAAGGAAGGAGATCCGTGAGAAACTCTCGTGGAACGCAACAAAATTAATTTGCTCTCTGTCTTAGCAAGTATTTGGAACAGCCTCTTTTCCAAAAGATTGAATAATCGATTAAATTTAGATCTGAAATTCACTAAAGAGTTTTTGTCGCGATAATTTTGAATTTCCGCAATTATCGCGCGATTGAGTAATAAAATAAAGTAGGATCGTATTCTCGTTCGTTCTATTAAAAATATACTTTTTAATCGTCTCCTTTTACATGTTAATAACTTTTAACAGTCTATCTCCAAATAATTTTTTTTTTCCACAATCGATTTATTTAGCCTTCATCGCAAAATAAAATATTTCGTTGCTAGTCTTTGGAAATCGAAACTGACAAAAATAAAATATATAAAAGACATCCGACGTATGCGAAGTACTTTTTCCTTTCAAATAATTTCACGCGTTCTCCAACGTGCGTAAGAGAATTCGAGTGTTGCCTTATTCTTGCGGGCACAGAATAGAATCTTCTCTTTATCTTCCACACACGAAGCGCTCTCCCCTCGAGGCCGCTCGCGTAAAATCGCGATTCGGCGCGATCGAGCGCGGACGTTTTCGTGTCCGAGGCGCGTGACGGAAGCCGGAACCGATGGAGCGCCCGCCGCGCCCCGGGTGGGGCAACCTCCGTCAAAATCGGGAGGGCCCGCAGGTAGCTGGTTGCAGCATTCCCTCGTTTTCGGGGGCTTCCAAAAATGCGCAAGCGGGGAGGAGATCCGCAAACGGAGGAGCCGACAGTCGGACAATACGTCCGTCCGGTATCCTCTTATGCGCGCGAATTACACGGATCAGAGGCGGCGAATGCCTATCGATCACTGGCTTATCGATCACTGGCTGCCGCCGCCACGTATCAATATCGATACATCCACGTCACGCTACCTTACTCGGTATGCTCGAGTGCCCGTCCGTCAAACGCGGACGTCAATTGATATATCCTCACGTCCTCGATCGAGGAAAGGACTTACGGGCGCTGCGAGAGCCGCGGAAAACGGCACGCCATCGCTTTCCATGGATTGAACGATGACAGATCTGTTTTCCGTTTTCTTCTTGAAATCCCGCGTGACTTCCTCGTCGTAAAATATCGTTCAACCGTGAAGTATACAAGTGCAAATATGTGTACGAACGTCACGCTTTCGTTTTGGAAGGGACAGTATTCTCTCGCGGAATTTTTTCAGAAATAAAATTTATACGAATTATAACATAGAAATATCATCTAATTTAGACATTAATATTATACAATTTTTTAACGCTTTGTGAAAATGATGTTGGATTTTGTCAGTAATCCTGCACTAAAAAAAATAATTTTCTGTTCAAGTATATTCATTTTATCATCATATTCTTGATTTATAAAAATATTTCTTAGGTTTAAAATTAGGATCATATTCTTGTTCGTTCTATTAAAAATATATTTTGTAATCGTCTCCTTTTACATTTTAATAATTTTTAACAATTTATCTCAAAATAATTTTTTCTTCACAATTGATTTATTTAGCTTTCACCACGATGTAAAATATTTCGTTGCTAGTCTTTCGAAATCAAATCTGACAAAAATAAAATATAAGGTTAAAATTAAATATTTGATAGCTAATATTTATTTAGATCAAGAAAATGTCGTTAAAATAAACATACATGAATTGAGAGAAATATTAATCAAACGTTTAGTTACTGGTGATTTAATTAATACTGATTAAATGAATTTTGTATTTGCTATGGTATCAAAAGCTTAGTTACATTTAACGAATCATTTGGCTATAAGTTGCAAAAACAATTGTTTGGTTAAAGCTGCAGATTGTTTGGTCGTCAAAACAACTACATATTTATTTAGTAATTGTAACTATAAAAGTCATTTGATCGCTATTTAACTAAACGTTTGATTTGTCTCATCAAATATTTCCCTCAATGTATTTATTTAAATATAAAAAAAACTTTTTAGTAATTTATATAATCATACTGAAAATCTTCCAGAATATCATTCAGCGCCACGATAAATATATTCACAAAACTATTTAAACTTTCTCTTCAGAAACAAGATTCACTCAGACCCAATCACATCGTAAAGGATAATTCAGGATCTATTAAACAGTACGTCATACATATCGCCCGATGACACATTAACAATAAAGTTCGATATAATTTTCTAATGCTGCGGAAAAGACTCAGGTCTCAAGTTTTCCTCCGTAATCCCGGTTCGCGAGGTTTACTTCCGCGGGGGAATCTTTTTCAATGCATCAAAAAGTTAATCGGCAATTACGTGCACAGAGATGCGTGGGTACCTTCGTGCCGTAAACGTCCCGCGGGTGAGCGAAAGAAACGGACGAGTGAACGAACGAACGAACGAACGCCAGGTTCAGGGCGGGTCCTGTCGGCAAACAGGGATAGCGTTACAAATTCCCTGAAAGGGATCCCGGTATTCGAATTGAATCGCTCGTAACGTCTCGTGGAAGGACGCAGAAAAGGAGAATGGCATCGAATCGGAGCCGGGGACGCGTAGCGTCGTCATGCGCCGAGAGCGGAATCAGCGGATTAAAGGGCGAGATGAATGCGGCGCGGAGTCCCGGCGCGCCCTCGCTCCCTCCGGAGGCACCCCCGCGTCCTGCTCCTCCCATTCGAAGGCTCAAACAAGCACGTTGAAAGCCGAGCGATCGAGAGCAAGCTAATCCGCTGCTCGTGAAGCGCGTTTAAAAACAGTTTTTTTTTTGCGCGCGCCTCTTTCTCTCTCGTGTGTACGCACCAGATATGACGAGTTTTCGATCGACAGGAGGGTGATTCTCGAGATTTTCGGGGGAACGTTTTTATGAAATCGAAACTTGGGCCAGTACCGATAATATTAATCGCGATACACGTTGGCTGTACGGAAGAGAATTTCATCCCTATAAGCACAAAATATTTTTAGAATATTATACGAATATTGTTAAAAATTAAAAATAATATTAAAATAATATTCTGAAAATATTATTTAATATTTTTTAATATTACGGAAATATTGTGTTAATGTTACATGTCCGTTTTCACGTAATATTCATGGTATAATATATTACTTCAATATCGGTGGAATATTATGAAAATGTTCTACGAATATTATTGTAGTCGAAAATTAATGTTAATTATTATGCATAAAATATTCATATACTTTATAATTATTACATTTATAAGTTATAACATTCCAATATTTTAAAATATTGAAGTAAATAATATTATTTTTACTTCTTCATATAATATTCATATAATATTATCAGAAATGGACGTATAACTACCATTTTTTATTAATATTTCAGAACTATTACTTATTTATATTATAAAGATATTTTGTAAGAAGTTTTCTTCTGTTCCGCGATAAATGAGATGAAGATGTCGCGGTAATTGATAGGATTAGTGATAGTAACTTATTACTTATTGTGATGATACCAAAGACGCGAGCGTCATTCATTTTCTTGACTAAGTACTCGCTGAATCATATTGATTTACCATTGTCGACACATCCCTGGGAAATTAAATACGTGTTTCGAGATGTGCCTTTGGGAAATGGCCAGGGATCCGGTTCACCCTTTCGCAAAGTTGCCCGATAAACGTCAAAACGTCAGCGATCGAAAATGGGACACTTAAGCGGATTCCCGAAGGATTCCCGCTCGTTTTATTTACCCGTTTCGCGACAATGCAAAGGCGCGAAAACGCCGGGAGAAAATCGGCAGATTATACGTATATCTGGGAAAGGCAAACAGAAGGCGGTAGTCGAAGCGGCCAATATAATGGCCGAGAAGCCACCGGTTGGAAAACATGTTGGGTGATTTATAAATGATATCTTATATTGCCATGAGATATGTAATATTATACATAATAATACACCCAAGAAAAAGTTATGATTAAATTGATGAAATCATTTCTTTAACTGGATTTTTCAAAATTAAAATAAAAATATCTTTGAGTAAAATAAAAATTTATTTGATTTCAAGAAATTTCAAGAAATGACGCTATTACGTAGCCCTTTTTTATAGTAAATCAATTGTACAAATTATTTCTTTAACAAGTAATAACAAGTAATAAACATAAACAAGTAATTTTTCAATTCAAAGAAAGTACTGACAGAAATGTAAGAAATAATTTATTATAGTTATTCTGGTTTTAAAAATATATTTCTTTTATTTAAAGAAAGAGATTTGTATTGCACAGCCAAACTATTTCTTTCATTCTAATAAAAGGAACAACAAAGAATTGCTTCAAATCCAAGAAACTTTTCTTCAATCGTATAGCAATGCACAAATTATTTTGATACAAATCTTTTCTAACTAGAAGAAACTCTCTTTTCTCCGAGTGCAATGTATCTCTTTCAAAATGTTAGTTTGATATTTTAAAACTTGCTTTTTTATGCCATTAAACTTTTTTATGTAGTTTTCTTTTCCGTTTCCGTTATTGTTAAAGTTTCCATTATTGTACGTATATGTTAAGTGTTTTATTGCGCTTTCGCTTTTTTTCTATTCGCTCCTTTTAAAGTACCCCAACAGCGTCCTTTGTGAGTGATCCTCTCGAAATGGCCCGGCGAGTCCTGCACGCGCAGGACAGCGAGAAGACTCGTGTTTTACGGCGCGAGAAATCGGCAAGAGCCGCGATCGCTACCGTGTCGTTACGCCTCGCTTTCCCTTTTCTTTTCCCTCCCGCCGGAAGAGAACGCGTCACCCGAGGACGAGCTCTCGAGAAAGAAAGAAGAGAATAAGGGTATCTATTGCAGTTCGAGATCGATAAGATCGTCGATCGACGCGGAGATGAGACGGCGGACGAGCGCTTCCTTGCGAGAGCTCTTATTTCGGTATCCTTTGAAGGAGGACGCATTCTGATCCATCTCCATGGACACATCGATACACGAGACCGACGACGTCCTCGAAATGGATTTAATTTCGTTTCTTTTATTACGTTATTATTTTTTTTATTCCATTCTATTTTTCATTAATAAATTTCTTATATATACAATATGTTATTCGGTGTTATAACAATTATTATTAAATACAAAATAATTGTAAAAAAATTGTAATTAACATTGTATATTAAAAGATTCAACTAATACCACTTATCATCATTCGCGTTAAGATTTTTGTCGAGATAACGTGACGATTTTTCGTTAACGCTTTACCACATTTATGGAAAATGTGCAGAAGTTAACGTGCACGTTCGACATCTGGACAATCTGCAAAAAAAGGAGCTCGCGTGCAAAAAACTACGAGGCGACAGGTTCGCAGGGCGATTCTTTAACTCGACGATTGTGCAAGGCGATAAGTGGTAATTGATTTTACGCCGCTTGATTTACGACCCCGGGGCCGGCGACGTTAAACTCCACTTTTGGGGTAAAAAGCGTTCGAATCTAACCCCATCGTCTCCATCTCCTCGCCCGTGTTTCATCGACATGTGTTACCCGTTCGTCGCGTCGTTCCGGGTAAATGTAATGCGATGGGGTAACGCCGCGAATTTCCATCTTTATCGGGAAAACTGTGACGGGTCCTTTTTATAGGAGGGAGGTTGCGACACGTCACGAATCGTGTTATTTCACTATCGATATCTTCTTTCATATTACCAGCAAGTATTTCTCTGTAAGCGCGAAAAATAATTTTTTAATATTAAAATTTCTTAATTCCAAGAAGAGAGAAAAATACTTTGCGTTGATATCTATCCCAGCGTCGATGAAGCTTCTTAATCCAAAATTAAGACAATGAAATGAAAAGAAAAAAAAATGTTGCAACCATTTAGCCGTCTGTCTATTACAACGTATCAACGCTGAGGAAGGGCTAACGCGCATGCTAAACAAAAGAGAAAAAGGCCCTTCCTCGGGCTGAAGTCCCGCTGACGTAAGTCACAATCCGTTCACCGGGGGCACCGGGACACGGCACGGGGGGCGCGAGCCCGGCGAAGGGCGTTGAGGCGAGTCAACGTCGAATAAATCAAAATAAAAGGGGAGAGGCACACGTAAAGAGAGCCCCGCTGGGCGACGGCCCGGAAAAAGGAGAGTGAGTCCGAGGGGGTTGCGGGGGGGAAAAGCTTCAGTACGCGTCGAAAGAGTTACCTGTGCCTATAAACGACTACGTCTTCCCGCGCGCATTCGCCCTGGGCACGTACCCGCGGCGAGATCTCGCTATGGTGCGGACGCATCCACCGGTGAAATTTTTATTAATGTGCACGAGCACGCACACACAGCGTCCACCGTCCTATATCGACCCCTTCTGCTCAGCCGCTGGGTTTTTGGTACAGCAAAGTGCTTCACTCCATGCTCTTAGCTGGAGGTTAATGGAGAAAACGCCTTGCGTTCACTCTGTACCTGCTTTCGCGATATTGAGAGAAAAATTTCCGGATATCGAAGATCGAGCGAGGAGAAAGAATCTCTATGCAGATTTATCGGTAGCAGCGAGATCACTTACGCGATTCGCGGAAATTATTATTTCAATTTATTTTGTAATTTTTTTACGATAAAATTTAGATTTGTACGTTACAATTAATAACCCCGCTTGCCGTACTTATCAGACAATTTGCCAGATATTAGTAGACATTAGATTTTTTATGCAAACATTTATTGCGAATACGTGCACATAAAATGTGCAAATATGCACGGTATGTAAAAAATATGCATTTTTAGAATGCATTTTCAGTAAGACAAATTTCTATTTTGACCTTACATTTCTGCTTTCTATAAAAATATGCAATTTACATAAGAATCCGGTGTGTAGACATCAGCGTGTAGAGTTCCGAGGAACTGTCACCGCAGTCTCATTGTCAGTACTGCCTACTTACAAATAACTACAAACGAACTTCAGTTCTTCTGGAAAACCTATAAGTACTATAATAATATTTAATATTAAATAATATTTATGAATATTAAGAAAAAATGGTTATATGTCCTGATAGTATTATATAAATAATATATGAAAAAATAAATCACATTATTTACTTCAATATTTTAAATTATCGAGAATACAACTTTTAAATGTAATAATTATAAAGTTTATAAATATTTTATACATAGTAATTCACATTAATTCTTTTAACCACAATAATATTCGTAAAATATTTTTATAAAGTGCCACGAATATTATGTCAAAACGGACATATATAACATTAAAACAATATTCTCATAATATTAAAACAATATTGAATAATATTCCCGGAATATTATTTTAATATTTAATAATATTCGTATAACATTCTAGGAATACTGTGTGTTTTTAGAGAAATTCTTGAAGCAATATTACTTATCGAGAAGAAATCTTTAGCTTGAATGAAAAGCCTGACTATCATATTTAACTTATACATTCTTAAAATAAATATGTGGGCTCATAACAGAATTATTCAAATTTAATAGATAACGTGCGTATCAAAAATCTGAATTACACGGCGCAGCCGTGAACGCTGGTACATTTAACGGCCCTAAAATCTACCGACGCCGAAAATAATCTCGCGAGGAGGACGACGAGGAGACGACGGAGGTGGCAAGGGCGGCGGCGACGGCAGCGGGCGTCGGTATTGATCGCTAACCGACGGCGACGTCTCCTCCTCGTCTCCTCCCTGGTAACCATGGCGATGTTGCGATGGCCGCCGAGGAGCGTCGCGGCGCCTGCGTCCGATGTAATTGGATTCCTCGTCGCGATAAAAGCGTAGTCCCGTGGAATTTCGCCGCGTCCCTCCACGCGACCCTAAAGGGGGACGCCTACCTCAAACGCTGATCGAAGATCCTCATCGTGCAATTCTGCGATCTCGTCGCGATTGACATATCTGAATAAATGTACTCAGGTAGAGCAAGTCAAAGTGACGTCTAAATGATTCCAAAATTTCTTGAAAGTCATTTACCGAGCAATCACTATTCATTTTTATGCCAGTTTGACGTTGCCATGACTTGTTCTATTTAAACTTGTTCTTGTGCTTTACATTTTATCCACTCTGCGCTTTCTGTATCATCTTTTCAGGCAGCAATTCTATTTCAGCATCTTATTTTGTGTCTTCTCTTTTTCATTCACGCTTTAATTATCTCACGCATAAATTAATTTAATCTTTTATGTAAGCAACAATTATTATTATAAAGAGTTTCTGATACAAGTTTTTCGTTAAACAAAGGTGACAAGAAGATATCGATGTTCTTCTGGAGAAGATATAATTACAATGCGAGTTCTTCGTATTTAAAACTTCTCTTTTCTCGGTAGAGGTAAAGGCGCGTTCCAGTTGGCCGGATAAGGACCGGTTAAGGTGTCAACGATCTCCATGACGGGCCGACAAAAGGGCATCCGGGGGCTCTTTCCGTTTTTCCCCGTTTTATAATCCGCGAGCGAAAGGGGCTCGGCCGGCATTGTGCGACATAATTTACTGTCTGCAAACAGACGGGGCGCCGATGTAAAACATGCGCAAACACGCATCCCCGGATTTAATGCCGGCGCCGCGCCGCCGCTCGCTTTCTCGGCCGCGCTCGGTGTCGTTTTCGAATTGAAACGCGCTCCCGGAACGCGAGCTAGCATTATATCGGGATTATATCGGGCTCGAGGAAGGAGAGCGACTCGAGTTCAATTGAGTCGTATATACCCTCACGCCGGGGCCCGCCTGCCCGTCGAAGATGACGCGAACCGATCCGAGCTCCTCGCCGTCACGTTCGTCCTGTTGCGGAAAGGTCGAGATCGCATTTTCTTTCTAACGGCAGACACCACGTACATAAATGAATAAATAAAGTTATATTTAATAGAGATACGAAAGCATTGCACGTGGACAAAAGTAATAAGGCAGAATCGAAATATTAATTGATATTAGTTTTTATTTTGTATGCTAAAAACTTGAAATTGTAATTGATATAAAAATTTCTTACAGTTACAATTTCTTTATCATCCTTTTGTATTTAGAATGTAAAGAATAAAAAACCTATACTTAATGATAAAAATAAATGTTAAGCGTCATGAATTTTTATTTCGCACGCTAAAAATTTAAAATTTTATTACACATAAATTTCTTATAATTACAATTTTCTTTGTGAAAAATAAAAATACGCTACTTATGCTTCGTAATAAAAATAACAGAAATAATAAACCCTTCCTTGATTTTCATGTTATCTTTATTTTAAATTCTTGTTCTAATTTTTCTTTTATCATTTCGATTTAGTATCTACTCTTTTTCTTTACCTTAATCTTTACCTTTACCTAATATATTGAGATTTCAAAAATGTCGCGATCGTTCTGTCGTCGTAAAATCTGTCATCGTAAAATCCGAGATTCATACAAACAAATTTCACTAACGCGAAGTTACGGCCTACCCTCAGTCTCGGCCGAGACTTCGGCTTTTCGTTGCCGAGGGGATATGAATATTTGCAGACACGTGACATGTGTCTCTCTCTCTCTCTCTCTCGTCGCGACAGAACCAGGGGATGGCCAGGGGTGGTCCGATCTTTGAGCACCGGCGCGGCGTTATTCCCGATGCCCTAAGCTCCCGGTAATTGCCAGCATCACGGGGGAACACGATCACAAATACCCGATCGCGCAAAGAATCGGCGCGATTATACGCTATACGGTTTAATTACACGTCACGTACGCGAACGTCTCTATTACGGCACACGACAGAACACGTTGCGTCGTCGCCGGATGTCTTTTCAATCCCGAAAATAGAGCCGAGAGGAACGAAGCGATTTCGACGTTGATATATGCATAGTCACGAAGTTGTTAAATAGGTATTAAAAGAAACCAAAGAACTTCCGCGAGGGAGACAAGTAAAGGCACAACATTTCATTGGAACTTACGCGCGTGTGAATGTGCGTTCGATTGTATCTAATCGATTTTGCAGTTGTAATTTCTCTTGCAAGATGATAAATAAAAACAATCGTATTAATAGTAACAATTAAACAGCAGAAAATACACTAAAAAGAAAGAATTTTGTTGTAATAAAAATTTGGTAGACCTAACTATATCATTTGATTAATATAGTCTCAACCAAATGTTTAATTACTTCCAATTAAAAAATTGGATTCTTTCTATTTAGTCCCTGCTGAAAAGATTTTTTTTCTTGTTTTAATGAAAAATATATTTATGACAATAATATTTTAGAACATTGAAAAAAGGATTTCATGACTATTACTAAATTTGATAATTACACCTAATTCCAAATTATTATTTCCAGTAGTGCTAAATAAAGAATTTAAGGAAATAAAATATTAACAATTTCATTCTTCTATCATAAAATAATTTGCATCAGTGAATTTTACTAAAAAAATAACGCAATATTTATTAATTGCAATATTTATTAATTGTTGATTGTAAATTGTTTTGTTAATAATAAACTTTAAATTAATGTTAATGAAAAGTATTAAGCAAATAATTTGGTTGTGCTGATTTAAACGATGTGCTGATTTAAACGAATTTGTAAATTTTCTCTGTCTATAATCAATTTTGTTGGCGCAAGTAAAATATTTTGTATTGCCAGTCATAGTATACGTGCCAAATATTTTGATTGTAATAAAAAAGAAATGATTTTTTTCAGTGTAATCATCATAACATATTTCGCTCGCGTTATTTTTATTTTTTTTTTCTTTCATGCCGTCTCCTCACTTGGCCATTGATAAGTGGAGTGGCATAATGCGAGCGGATGGTGCGTAATTATGGCGTATCGAACGTCTCTCTCCGCCAGATGCGACGGGGTCTCAATCGAGCGAGTCGCATAAAAACGCACACGATAGTCTCGCTAGCGATTGAACCGATTCGGACGTCAATCAAAGTCGGAAAGTCGAAAAGCCGACGCGGGCTGCTCTCTCGATGACAGACGGATGGACGAACGAACGGACAGCCAGGCGGGGATCAGGCAGCTCAGGTAAATCGACATATCGTGTTACGGGGGTTTTCTTCGGGCGAGTGACGGCGAAAAGTCAACGAAGCGTTCGTCACAAACAGAATAACGTATATTTCTTCTCCCCAAATTTACGCAATTTCTCGGTATCCTGTCACACGCTCTTTCGACACTTAAGCAGACGATGGGATACCTTTTTGAGATGGCACAGAAAGAACAATAGAGAACTTGTGAACGTGGGTATCGCTCATATTTTTGTTTTAAGAATGTATAATTGATTGTAAGTTCGATTAGATAGATTTTCTAGAAGATAGTTAGATATTTTTTTTATTTCCAGTTAAATTTCTTTTTCAGGTAAGTTTTGGACCCAAGTACTTTTCAAAAGAAATGGAAAAAGTCATTTTTTAGCTCTATAAAAAGGGAAGATTGACCTTAAAAATTTTTCACTCGGATACGTACTTTCTTTGATACAATATTATTGTTCTAAAATTCAATTTTTTACATTTAGTTAAAAAAAATTTTTTTTTTACAGTAAATAACGATGACCATGGATATATTTTAATTATTGTCGATAAAAAAAAAGAAAAAAAAACAGAAACTTAATTTAAAGTCTATTTTAAGCAAGAACATTTTTTTGTGTTTAATCATTAAAAATTCATGAATCGACAATAAAAAACACATAAAAACGTTTTTATTTATTAACGAAAAAGTGCTATCAATTCATTAAGAATTGCAACAACATAAAATTTCAATTTCAATTTAAAATTGCAAATAAAAAAAAATTTAAGTATCAAAATAACAGAAGTATTAAACGGATAATAACAAATATCAAGTAAAATAATTTCTATATCTCTTTTTCAATATTTTGGTAAAAAAAAGTTTTTTCGTAAAAGAATTTATTTTACTACTCCAAAGTCCAGTTTCAAAATTTTTTTCATAATTCTTTCTCGAATACCTACAAATTTATTTTATCGACAATCAAAATTATTTGGAAAACTATAAAATTAAATATGTAAATAACTTTAATTCTTTTTTTACTTTTTAACACAAATAAACTGAATTATGATAGCCTTAAAAACTGAGAAACGTTCTTAATGGGAATATCAACTTTGAGAGGAATATCAACTAGGCTCCTCGGTATGAATCCAACTATCACTCCGATTTTATTCGGTTGATCATACCGTGCCGAAGTCACGTCGACGCAGCACTCTCGCGCTCTCGAGTCAGCGCACGCGGAGGCGCGTTATTTCGTAAAATGTTGCGCGGGACGAACGCCGGCGAGTCATCTCGCGCGATTGTCTCTGCGGTTTTTCGCCGGCCGCAAAATAAGGCACAGGCCGCAAGGTATTCCGACCACATCCCGCCGATTTTATTCCGCCTGCATCGCGCGCGGAGCCGTAAAACGTGATCGCCGTCGTAACGCAAGCGCGACGCGTCGCGAGGCGCGAGGGAATCGCTCGACAGCCTTTACGGAAGAAAATTATCCTTTCTCTCTTTCTTTATTTCTATCTTCCGGTCTCTCGTGAGCTTGAGAGAAGTCTGGAGAAACGTCACGCTTATAAGTACGGCAAATGTCAGATTAACTTTTCCCATACAGCACAGCGTAGAAAAAGCATTGCAAAATATTGCTGTAATGTTACTGAAATATTGCAGCAATAGTAAAATGTTGATACGCAATGTTGCAGCAATATTGCAATAACATATACAATATTGTATTAACGTTGCTGCAACGTTACGTATTAACATTTCTGCAAACATTTTATCGTTACTGCAATGTTGCTGAAACGTTGTAGCAACGGTCAAATGTTCACTTCAGAAATATTGATACGTAATGTTGCAGCAACATTGCAACAATATATATAATATTGTATTAACGTTGCTACAACATTACGTATTAACATTTTCGCGGACGTTTTATCGTTGCTACAATATTGCTGGAACATTGCAGTAATATTTTGCAATGTTTTTGCTAGTGTACGGGCCAACCTAGGAATTTCTGTTGAGCACGCGTCGTGATAGAGTCGTAATAGAAATGAGCTTGGTCCTAAAAAGCGAATCGATTCGATTGACGTAAAAAGTGGGAGGCGCACGAGAGGATCCGGCGATTTGCATATCGCTCCGTCACGACCCTTTATTCCACCGACGACGAAAGGGACATCTGCATCAGAAAGCACGCCGCGCAAAGTGGATTACGGTAATGGATCGCTCGCGATTGATCGGATTAGATTACGGCGGCGATCCGTCGCGGCGATACCGCGGGATCGGTGAACGGGCTCAGCCGGTGCGAAACGACATACGTTTTCACGAGTGTTGATTCTCTCGATTTCACGCCGCGCAATTGATCTCGGTTTTCTTCTGCACGCGAGAGCAAAGTCGAATCAGCGAGGAATTATCTCAGTTATTCATATATGATAATTTAAAAGTTAAAATGATATTTTGAAATATCTTGTGTGTGAAAGAATTTAACTACAAATATCATCAAAATATTTAGGATTATAAATAGAAAATAAAAGTAACCTTCCTTGAATTTTCAATTTTAATAATATTCGCAGTTGCATTTTTTATAATTCGAACCCTTGGAAAATATAACGTTTCTCAAATTTAAGTATGAATTAAAATTTAAATATGTAATCCGAAGAAAGCAAATAATTAATTATTTAAAAATGCACGAGGAAATATTCAGAGTTTAATTTTCCGGTCTGACTGTGGACACTGTTTGCTCTGCTGGTTCGAACAGTTTGGTTTCGTTTGATGATTTTCAAGAAGGTAACAGAGGGTAACGTTGTATCGTTCGCCAAAAGGTGCCCCGCACCTTGCTAGGGGCGGCGCAGTGCCATACGAATCTAATTGGCGCTAATTTCGCGAACCTGCTCTCTCCTCCGTTCTTCTGTGTAGCGCACAAACGCAAACAGAAAAACACGGGATACGCACCGTCGCTCGTACAATATTGACCCTACCGGGTGGAACGGCACGAACGAACTCGGGCATCACAATGGCGCGAGCCACCCCCGCCTGCAAACGAGCTGCCCAAAGCGTCCCATTCATCCGTGTGCTCGTGGAAAGGAAATTGACAGCCGGTCATTAGGACGAGAACGAGAATGAAAACGAGAAACGTACGCGCCACGCGCACATTTAGCGTGCGAGTGTTCTTTAATGGCTCAATGTCGTTATTTCTGCCGGTGATATAAATCGCGATGACATCAATCACGAGACGTAATTTTAGTGTACCACAAAATGGAGAAAGTATTTTCAAAATTAGAAAAAATCAACGTCATCTTCATTTAAATATTCTTCATATTCTTCTTTGTCTATTGATTTTGCAACATATGCTCAAATTACTTGACTGAAATTATTTGTCACAAGAGAGGGAAGATCAAAAGAGTCTCGCCCTCAATTTAATCTATTTCACAAGTATAACATGAATCGACGAGTTTTATTATTTGAAGGAATTATGTGAGAGTCTAATCAGCAAAAGGTATTTTTTAAATCTTCTCACCTACTTCTTCTAACTTATAAAAATAATTATTATAATAATTATAAAATAATATACTGATTCCAAAATGTTTTTTACAAAAAATGGAATTTGTCTTTGAATGTGACAGCTCATAAGAAGAACGTTAAGTCCAAAATTGTAATTATATAAGCGCTTCGACCATGATCACAAAGCTTTCGTGACATTTGTTATATTATTAATTAAATATAGTAATTTAATTTTATATTTAAAATTTTAATTTGTTGAACATATTAACATGCTGGAAAAAGATAAGTAAGTCCAAAACGTCCACCATCAATTATGCATTTTACTTCGTAAATTGCATAGTTGATTCTATTTATAATTATCACATCTAAACTGAATTGCTCATTGTTGACCTATCTTACATATCGATTTGCACACAAAATAATAATTATACAAATTTTTCGATTCATACATTCGATTCATAGACCTGTCTAGACAGGTCAAAATAATTCCGCATAAAAAATGCATGTAGAGAAATCGATCGGTACCCTTTTCCGCGACGCAAAGATCGCGACTCGAGGATCTCGCGGAGGATCGACCTAATAGGGCACTCGGCCCTTTAATCCCGGGGTCAGGGCAGGAAATTAAAAACTGAATAGCCAGGAAGGTCCCTTCAGTGCGCCGCCTCGTGTCTCGATATTGCGTACCGCGCGATATCCTCGACGCGCACACACGCACGCATGTGCCATTGTACCGTGACGTTGATTTGACGTAATTGGCACCAGGAAGGAGCCGAGCGGGGCAGCAATGATTGGGATAAGCCGGAATAAGCCGGGATAAGCCGTGCGTGGATTTCCTAGGAGGGGCGCGAGAATTTCGACGTGTATTTTTTTTTTCCTGCGCGTCGCCGTTACTTTACGGGGCGAACTCGCTCCCCTTGATCCCCGATCACGAATCACTTAATTCTCGATGCGCAGTGCGTCGAGCAGTAAATTAACGCGCGATTGAAAAAAATTGTACACAGTGCTCGGTTTTGTGGCACAACGAGTTTTAGATTCTAGGAGCCGGTTTACAGATATATATTTTTTTATTTTTTATGTAGCATTAAAATTTCGTTTCACCACTGTGATAATTATTGCATTAAAAAAAAAAAAAAACAAACATGTGGCACAAAAATAATTTTAAATTCCAAAAGTAGAAGTATACTGTTAAAAACTTTGCTCCTTACTTTTATTTTTCCTAAAGTAATAACTTATTTATTTGCGAAAGCAATATCCAAATACAACGGCAACTATAATAGATAAATCAGGGAGAGAAACAGAAATTGATTTCAGCTGTTGTCCAGCGCAGTTGTATTTACAACGCGATATAATATTTTTGCGCAACGTTTACGAGTTTCTCAACATTTATGAGTTTCTCTCAATGAGATGAAATTGGGCAATCTCCGGTGCGCTATTCATCGCGCGCATCATGCTCCTCTCGAACGCGAATTCTCGCATACGCCCGCGTTGATACAAAGCGGCTCGATGAGCCATTATTTCCCCGGTTTCTTCCCTATTTGCATTTCATCGCATTTCATTGGAAGGGATGTTGAGCAAACCTGCCCGGACTCCGGAGAATGCCCATTCGTCACGCGTTTGAAGCGCGCGGACTCCGCTTTGTACATACGTCACATATATATGTAATGCGTGCACGTATGCTACGTATGCTAAGGGCAACGAGTGGGTTTCGCTCGTAATGCGAACGTCAAACACTCAAACACACGTCCCGCGCCTCACGTCCCGCGCCTCGAGCCTGTGAGAGCGAACACCTGAGTATGCGAGCGAGAGCTCGTCTAAGCTCCCGGTACGATCGGGGTCGCTCTTCGTCTGGGACATCAAGGACTGGTCACGAACGCGCTTATCTCTCACCCTCCTTATCGGATACGGACGATATTTTTCGCGCACCTCCTTGAAAATTATTTATTTAACGTTAGTAAGAGCTCCAATTTTTATCTTGCGCAATGAAAAGTTATAACATCTTCCTGACGCATGTAATTCGTGTGTATTTTAATTCAAGATGTAGATTTTTTTCCCTCTATTTCCTTTCATTGCAATGTGAGTAAAAATATTACGGTGTTAATTGTACATCTGAAATTCGCTCTTGAAAAAAAAGTTGATAAACTTGTTTCAATAAACTGATTACTGATCAGTAACTGATGATATTTTATAAGTTAATTAACGAAATATAATCAGTTACTGATCAGTAATCAGTTTATTGAAACAAGTTTATCAATTTTTTTTTCAAAAAGGTGTTTATTACAGAAATATACAGAGTTTATTACAGAAATATACAGAGTGTTTTCTGTAACTTGATCATTTAGAATGTCCGCATTGTTTTTAGTAATACGAAAAATATTCAAAATTGTTTCGAAGGCGGAAATATCATGATAGGCAGCATTTTATTTTATGCTTATTATTTTATGAGATTTCGAAATCATATTTTAAAATAGAATAGCATATTTTCATCAACGTAGTAATGTAGTTTGTAAAGGATTTGCTGACCTCAAAATGAGCTTAAATATAACAAATTACGTTTAATGTTTTTTTTTATAAACTATATTACTGCGTCGATAAAAATATGTCATTTCATTTTAAAAAATGTTAATCGCTAAATGATCGAGTTACAGAAGACGTTTTATATAAAAAATTGAAACGTTTCAATTAAAGTATTTTCATTTATGTCGCTTATTTTATTAATTAAAATGATTAAAATGTGATTATTATTTTATATATTTTATTTAATTATTAAAAGAATTATATATTGTATAGCTAAAACAACGACACTACGACTACATTGACAAGAACTTTTACGCAAACGGCGATAATATCTCAGGACCAATTAACGAGCACGTTGTCCTTTTGTGTCATCGGAAGGGTGCGCGTGATTTCACGGATCTTCGTCGTAGCGAAAGGCGCTCGTATAACTCGCACATCTGCGGGACGAAGGGAAGAGCGTAAAATTTAAATAAATGTCCGCCGGACACGGCGAATTAAGTGACATGCTAATCACGTCACTGGCAATACATGCGGGAATGAATGATCGGTTACTTTTCTTCTTCCTCTTCGTCTCGCCGGGAAAAACCTGTTTTCGAAACGCACCTTGCGCGATAAACATTATCGATTATCGCAAATTATCGTACAAACATCTAATTCATTATAAAATGATGTAGGACAAATCTCTTAGTGCATATTATTTATAAAATAATTTAGAAATAATTTAAAATTATTTCAAAAAACTTTGGAAAAAAATAAAAATGTATACTTATATAATATTTATACAATGATAATGACGATTAATATACACATATTATACGCGTATTATAGTATCCATTTAAATAAAGACATATTAGAAAAAATTATTGTTATTTGTTATTATTAACCTTAATTTCAATTTTCTGTACGCGCACAAAGTTATTGAGACGAATTAAAAAGGATTTCCAAGCTTTATATTTTTGTATGCAGTTTCTAAAGACATATAATTTTCCCAGATTGACGAGCCCATCTGTACCGATCTTGTCGCAAGAGTGAACGCAATTGCGTGTCACGCACTCGGGGCGCAATCGCGCGGAAAGTTTTCGCCGAGTTCGAGGTGGTCGAATTCTTTCCCGCGATGACACGCCCGTAATGTGTCACCTGGTCGTGTTCGACAACGAAAAAGGGTTGAGCAGTCGATCGGAAGAATTTGCCCCTGCTGCGAACGCTCGCCCTTCGATCGAGTTCATCGAGACGAAGAATCGTCCGGTTTCCGCGCGAGGCGTGACCAATTACGATTATTTTCAAACGTTTCGTTCCGCGTACCAAATCGTGGACTATCTTGAATTCAGATGTAGGTTACGTCCGTTTCATGTATAATGCGTATGGCACCATTTTATCGTTGTAATTCCCTAAATATTAAAGAAGGAAATGATACATTATGCGCATCATGCGTAAAACGGAACGTAGCCTTTGTCTTATTGTTAGAAGTTTTTCATTTTTCAACATAATTTTCCTGATAAAAAAACCGATTGAAAACGATAGAAAGTGCCAGAAACCTGATTCAAAAACAATAGGATTTTATAGTTTTGTTAAAATTCTATTGTTTTTGAATCAGGTTTCTGGCACTTTCTATCGTTTTTTATCGGTTTTTTTTATCAAAGTTAGCACGTTTAATTTAATTCATTTACATTGCAAATATGAATTCGTAATAATAAATATATTTAATATAAAATATTGTATTTGTAACTTTTAATTCCAATAAAAATGATTTTATTTACAATTTTACATAAATATTATTAAAATAAAAAAAAATCTTTTTCAATTTACATAGCGATGATGAATTCTAACAATAATAATGTCTGTGCATTTGCCTTTCATTCCGTTCTCATTGCCCGTAATGTTCCCGTTAATGGGGCTAGTTTTTACTCGCGGACTACAAAAGAAAGGACTACTCATCATTCGTCTTACCTGGCTCCCTGGGAAACGTCAAATCTACTGATTTCCCATGCCGCGATGATAGAACAGTCACAAGTAATACTCTGTACGTACGTGCTATATATGCTATGTGTATAAATATCTACACATGACACTCTGCAAAAATGTAATCTATATTCAAATTTGACGAAAATTTTATTAGATTTACTTTATAGGATTACCTTACACCAACCAATAAAGGATCTTATAATATATTAAACCGACAACAATTTCTAAGTTTTTATACAATAAAATAATCACAAAATTTATTTGATGAAAAATTAACCTTTTTAATTTGAATAAAGAACAACAGGTGAAAATGACCATTTTTTTCTTCATACTGATTCCGCATAAAAATTTACACATAAAATTTTTTAAGCATTATTTCTCTTTTACTAAAACTGGTTAGGCTCAATCTGAAAGCACGTATTGTTTTTTCTTGTAAATCTGAGTGCGAGCGCTGTTTGTTTTATATGTAAAAAGTCCAAAACTTTTATGTGCAGTAAATGTTGTCACGAGTCGACTGCAGAAGTCGATAATTAAACTATAATTTATTTTGTTTTTCATATAAAATTGTTGCCATCGCATTTCGTTATTATCTACACTTTAATGCTGAAAAAGAATTTTTTTAATCTGTCTTCTATAAAAAGATCTGTTTCTGTGAAAATATTTGCATATAGAGACCGGTATTGTTACTGAAAGATAGCGTATATATCATTGCATAGTTGTAAGTATACCACTAATAAAATAAGTATACCATTGACCTATACCATTATTTACTGTTTTTTTTTTAAATAAATAATATTATAAATTTGAATTTAGAAAGTATGTTAATCATTATGACTACTTTCAAAACATCATCCAAAAAAAAGTTAATAAACTTGTTTCAATAAACTGATTACTATTCAGTAACAGATTATATTTCATTCAGTTAACTGATAAAATATCATCAGTTACTGATCAGTAACCAGTTTATTAAAACAAGTTTATCAACTTTTTTTTTAAGGAGAACTTTCCTTGACATCCTGTTCTTCTTTTTTGATAAAAATAAAGGATATAAACGTGTTCCATTTGAACGCTCACGCGTGGTAAACTTGATTCTTTATCGCTTGTTATATGTGGAAGGAAGATAGAATGAAATTTATAACGCGAGAAAGCCCGAATAAAGTATATCTCGGTCATTTGAACGTTTTCGATTATAGCCTATATACACAAATGGCCATGAATACGGAATGTAATTATAGTTATAAAAAAAATTAGCAATTTAAATGAAAGAGAAGATGCGTATATATAAGCTCGTTTACGTTCGCATGCATCAGTCTTGATACACATTTAGATCGTTCCACAGCGCTGTTAACATCATATTATTCTCTAATAGTGTAAAAATGCAAAAGCTTTATATTTGTATATTTGCTTTTGCATTTGTAGCTGTCACAGCGGAAATACGTAAGTAAATAAAAAGTATACATATAATTTTCTATTATTATATGATAACGATTCTTCCTACTCGACTTAAAAGATTCTACTTTAGTTTACTCTAAAGACATGGATATTTTTTATTTATTAAATATGCAAATAAATTTGGCCTTTTTTTTACAAAATTAAGTCTTTATTTAAAAAAAAATTAATAATAATAAACGTCAATTTTCAAAATATTCTGTATTATTTTTTATTACTTTATTCCATCTGTTGGGCAGCTGATAAATTTTTTCTCGAAAATAGTGATTTTAAATGCATAAAGTTATCGGTGCGGTTTTGAACTTTTTTCACACTTTTAAAGAATGTATCAGCCATGTGATACTGGAACAAAATAGATAGTAATCAGAAAGGCTAAGTTCGGAGAATAACCGCATGAAAAAGAAATTCTAACAAATAAATAGTGTCCTTCACTCCTTTTGCGACGCGCAACGTTGTCGTTTTCCAAGATGACATGTCACGTTTCATGGCTAGTAAACAGTCTTTTCCTCTCTACTTCGTCGCTCAAACTGAGTTATTAGTAATATTTAGCATTAATTATTTTGCATGTTATAGCAATATATTGTATCTATCACGTCTTTTATATCCTACCAAAAGACGTTAAAACTTTTTTTCATAAATATTTGGTTTTACAATCGATGTCGGTGATTGACCAGGATCAATGTACGATTTTGTCCTTTTAGGTTTGTCATACAAAAATCATTATTCATTGCTAGTATAATTCTGTAAAATTCCTTTTCTCTGTATCTTGTTAGCAAGATAATCATCGTGCTCGCTAAAATCTTTGGAATGAAATCTCATTCTTTTGGAGTAGAATCTCACTCTAAAAAATTGAAAATCCGGCCATTTTTGGCTGGATTTTTACGCCAAAGAATTTAGAAAATGTTTAGAGATTATCTTCTGCTTGTTCTCCGGGCTGAATTCGTGCTGAATCTATAGATTCAGCTTTTGTATTTTTTTTCAGTTTATATTAAAAAATGGAAATTAATTGCCGAGTACTCCTAGTCGTAAGGCAAGCTCATCTTCAATCTGAGCGAGATTTTCATCCTAGAATTTCTAAAACTTCCCGTCTTCAAATTCTTTGGACGTACTTGAATATTCTTTATCAGTAAAACAGAAATTGCCACTTCGAAACTTTTGGTACCACTTTTTACAGTTAACTTCTTAAATGTTACGATATCTTTCTCCAAAGCTTAGCGAATTATATTTGCAGCCTCGGCAGCATTTAATTGGAAAGCAAAAAAAAAATGGAATGTCTGATCAAATTTACCAAATTCAATTATACTTTTGTGATGTTATGTTGTTAGCTTTGTCAAGCTATTAATGTATTTTAAATCTTAAGATTAACACTTCAAATCTCGGAAAAAACAGTGAGAAGATATTTGTATTTAATCCAAAGTTATGATTGATTGAAGATAAAGGCACTAAATTTATTTGCGTACTTAATATTGACCTAATGGCTTATGTCAGCTTTAATTATAAAAGTTTAAAATCTTTTAAAAATTAATTAAATTTTTCTACAAACATGTTTAAAGCAGCTATATTTCACAAAGCTATTAAAATAAGTAATTCTCGCTTTCTCTCTCTTACACACACACACACACACACGCACGCACGCACGCACGCACGCACGCACGCACGCACGCACGCATGCACACGCACACGCACACGCACGCACACATACAATACATATTGTGTTTATGTATGTGTGTAAAGAGAGAAATATTTAGCAAACATTGATGAATTAATATATTTAAGAAAATATTGTCGTTATTTAAAAACATTATTTGACGTATTAAGTTAGAACTACTTTCACTGACAATTTTATTAAATATACTATTTCATTATGATGAAACCTCTTTGCAGCTTCCTTCATTCACGTATGCGGTCGCAGAAACCCGAAAATCGATCAATGCATTTTGAACAACATTGATAATTTGAAAAGTAAAATCTGCAAAGGAATACCAGAATTAGATGTTCCATCAAATGATCCATTTGTGATTGACGAACTAGCTCTTACCGATACACCTGACATAAAATTATATATCAGAAATGTGCAAATATTTGGTCTCTGTGATTTCGAGATAAATGATTTTAATCTGAACTTTGATATTCTTCATTACAATTTTGAAATGGTATTTGACCAGTTACGAGCAAACACTACTTATGACTTTAATATACGTTTATTAGTTCCCGTAGCACATCGGGGACAGCTTTACATTACTTCAGGTATGCAACAAAAAAAATCGATTCTTTATTAAAATAAAATATTAAAAAAAACTTATTTCAATACAAATGATACAACAGTGAATATAATTTCAAAATTATTTAGTTGTGTATTTTTATAGATAATGTAAAAGCAAACGTAACATTAGACTTCAATATAATAACCAAAGAAGACCAAAAATATACGTACTTGAGAAAGATAAAAATAAATCTTGACGTAAAAGGATACGTCGCCAAATACGATCCGGAAGACGAGCAAGCTAATGATCAATTGCATAAAATTATTCGTGACTTTATTGGGAGGAATCAAGAAGAGATTATAAGCAGTCTTAAACCAGCGTTAGAAGAGACAATTGCTAAACGAATCATATTCCTAGCTAGTAACATAGTTAAACATTTTACTTACGACGAGCTCTTTCCCGATCGAACATAAATTAATGGATATTATAAAATCTTATAATCTTATCCATTAACGAAAGACTTAATCTATTTTAATACACTATGTTATAAAAGCATCATTAATGATCATCATTATAAGAAAAATCTATAGATTAATTTATAAGCAGTCTTAAACCAGCGTTAGAAGAGACAGTTGCTAAACTAATCATATTCCTGGCTAATAACGTAGTTAAGCATTTTATTTACAACGAGCTCTTTCCTGATCGAACATAAATTAATGGATATTATAAAATTTTATAATTTTATCCATTAACGAAAGACTTAATCTATTTTAATACATTATGTTATTAAAGCATCATTAATGATCATCATTATAAGAAAAATCTATAGATTAAATCTATAAATTAAATCTATAGATTTTTTTTATAATGATGATCATTAATGATGCTTTAATAACATAATGTATTAAAATAGATTAAGTCTTTCGTTAATGGATAAGATTATAAGATTTTATAATATCCATTAATTTATGTTCGATCAGGAAAGAGCTCGTTGTAAATAAAATGCTTAACTATGTTATTAGCCAGGAACATGATTCGTTTAGCAACTGTCTCTTCTAACGCTGGTTTAAGACTGCTTATAGATTAATTTATAGATTTTTCTTATAATGATGATCATTAATGATGCTTTTATAACATAATGTATTAAAATAGATTAAGTCTTTCGTTAATGGATAAGATTATAATATCTATTATAAGAAAAATCTATAGATATTTCTTCATAACCTTCATTTCCAAGATATTTAAATCAGAAATTTGAAAACTTGAGATAAAGCTACAAGAACTTGAGATAAAGGTAGCGTCTCGACAATGTCAGTGTACATAATTACAAAATATTAACTTAAATCTTTTTTATGTACTTGGC
Source organism: Solenopsis invicta (assembly GCF_016802725.1). Classification (NCBI taxonomy): domain Eukaryota; kingdom Metazoa; phylum Arthropoda; class Insecta; order Hymenoptera; family Formicidae; genus Solenopsis; species Solenopsis invicta. The sequence continues at coordinate 28,384,326 of NC_052666.1, read as the reverse complement.
GTCGCGATGCTACCGCATCATTTAATTTTGAAAAAAAAAGACAAGATAAAAAGTGTAGAGTAACATTATTGCAAGGTAAAAGAAATTAACCTCATAGTATCTCTTGAAATAAAAGTTTGGCATAAAAGATTCGAATTGGAAAGTTCTTGGTACGCTTTAAAAAATTTCGGTGTTACATTTTAAAAGTTATTTCTCGTTTGTAACTCTCATAATAAACATATTTCACTGATATATCGATATTATTTAGAACATATTTGATCCCTACAGACAATCCCGTTTCCACCTGCTTTACGTTTCCACCCTGTTTCTCTCCACTCGTTTTTTTACAGCGTCACGTGTTACACTCGTCGCGGTAAGGCGCATAATTTCCGCTCGCGCGTATTCAAATTCCGCGCGCAATCCCGCCCCCGTTAAATGCAAAACAAAACGCGCGGGTTGCATCGAGGGCTGCGCGTCCGCGAAAAACCATAAATCACGATAAAGGGGCCGCACGTGCAGTCTCTCCCGCGCGAGAAACCGACTAGGAAAACTATTAACACCCTGTAACGCGCGTAGAGACAAGGGATTAAAGGGACGAGATACGCGATTCAAATGAGGCTTGCATGTGTTACCGAAGCTCGAGCTCTATGTTCGATTAGCTATTTAAAAGCATACCGATATTGAAATGAGAGAGAACAGTTTGTAACCAAAAGAATAATAATTTATGTAGCGATATAAGTAAATAAACTTTTGAAAAAATTGAGCAACTAAAAATTCGCGGCAAAAGTTTATCGCAAAACAATAAATGGAATCTTCTGAGAAAGCTTGTTAGCGTGTATTGCGATGTGCATACGATTGATCGAACATTAAAAATAAATTAACGAAATGTATCAGCAAGTTAGTGCTAATCATCGGGAATCACCATATGGCGAATTAAGCGCGTTAAAGGAGAAATGCTTCGGCGTATGGAGAACGCGTTGGTCCTGGAAGCACCTGACGGAATAATTCATGGAAATAGAGGCTCGACAATTAGGTAATAAATAGTCGGAACACCCAGCCAGGCACCCCGTACGCCTACCCCTCCATCGCGTTTCGCCACGTCGTGCTCGTTGAAATCGACAGAGGAGTGAATTAATAAAACGACCCCCGGCTGCGTACGTGCGACGTCCACGTAAATGTGTGCGCGCGCCTCGCCGCGCAGATGTGCCCCTCCGCGCGGCGCGCGCGCACGCCGAAGGGCGCGTTTCTTTTATTTTATTGCCGAGGGGGTTAATGGAATAGTTTGCATGCCCTGAACAATCAACGCGCGGGGATATTGCATTCCTCCTCGGCGAGGACCACCGTCCGTGTAAAGGCTGACAGGAGATGTTGATAAAACGCCCGCGTTTCCTTAGCTCCGGAGGTAATTAATCCGCGTTCCTTCTGAGAAGATGTCAATCGGAATCTTTATATAATTCGTATAGTACCTGCTGATTAACACACACCTTAATAATATAACTAAGTAATAGTTTATTATGACAAAACGTGCAACCCCTTAGTCTTGTCGTGACAAAATCGAGAATAGCCTTTAGCTTTAATTTTATTTTCTGTGTATATAATTTTGATTTATTCTTGATTAATAAATCTTTCCGATTTTATTATCAACATTTGTCGTTAATCAGATAATTGGTTTCATTCTTCTTGCCACCATTCTTCTTGCCACGTAATTTTATTTTTATTAAATTAAAGGAATTGTTATTAATTAAAAGCATGAAAGTGTTTGTCATTCATTATGATGTAAATTAAACGAGAAATAATTGCGTGTTTCTGTTGCGAAAGAGGAAAGATCTCTCATTACGTTGAAATTTTCCGTCAAATCGCAGCGAATGGGGAGTTTATAGAAAAAAATTGAATTTCATCAACGAAAACTGACGCGATCGTGTTCATTAAATATAATGCAGTGTCGGCACAATGCGCGACGACAGCTTTTTTTTCTGCGACCCGAGGCTCGTACCGGGGCTCGTACAGAAGCGACACAATGCAACCGGGTGGAAGAAAAAAGGTCTCGTCACCTACCAGCGCGCCGCGTGAGATCGCAGATTCGAAAAATCTGGGCTGCCATTAATCGTTCCTTCGTAGCGACGCGACGCCCTTCGCTGCTGCGCGATGACACGCGTAAATCTGTCGCTAAACGACTTCTTTAACTCGCGAACGAGTGTGCGCTCGTGCGAGCCTCGATCTCACGCTAAATCGACATCGTTGCGAGCTGTCATCCGTAATGGAATCGGTGCATTAGTATCATTTAATTCGCTACTTAAAAAAAATTACAATAAGCGTAATTTTTTTAATAAGACAAATAAAAATTGGTTTGTTTATTAAAAAAAACTATAAATGTAAAGAAATTTATTTGATATTAAATAATATTTCTGAAATATCAAAAATGGTTATATGTCCACTCTTAATAATATTTGAAAAAGTAAATAATATATTATTTACTTTAATATTTTAAATTATCGGAAATATTATAACTTTGACATGTAATAATTATAAAGTTATAATTATGAATACTTTATGCATAATAATACACATTAATTTTTGATTACAATAGTATTCGTAGAAAATTTCATATTATTCCACGAATATACCACAAATATTATGTAAAAACGGACGTATAATATTCCCATAATATTAAAAAATACTCAATAATATTCTCGGAATATTATTTTAATATTATTTTAATTTTTAATAATGTTCGTATAATATTCTAGGCTTATTGTGTGCTTTTAGGATTCTATCACTAAAAAATTATTAAAAATATTAGTAATTATATAATTTTTGTAAAATATATTAATAGTTATTATACTATTAATAACTATTATTATAATATAGAAAGTATTAATAACTACTATCATTACAAATAGTACAATTATTATTACTAAAATACTACTGTCATTTATTTAAAAAGATTAAATTCGCTTTTTTATTCGCCCATGTTCTGCGGATCAACCCGTTGTTTCACTTGAGGACGCAACCCCTCGCGATCCTTATTAGAAGGATACGCGCCGACTTGAATCTCGGATTCTCCCGCGGGCTCCGCGCAGTGGGGTCCGCCATAAGTGCGTGCGCTCGGCAAATCGCACCATCAAGCGGAGACGATGACGCATTGAGCGAAGGCGGTCGTCTGTGAAACGCATTTAGCTTGTTGGTACACAGAACACGACGGGCGAGTGATGCCGTGTCCCGGCGCTCTGTGCATTGTACGGACGCATTATTGCACCGACGATAGGACGTGTGCAAGTGCGTGTCACGATCGTCGAGAAGCCGCCCGTCATTTTTGGAAATCGTTTTCCCGAAAACGAGAGAAATAAATTTATGTCGTAACAAATAGAATGAGATAAACGCAGACGGCAAATTTACAGCCATGTAAAAGTGTAGACGATATTATATTTCAACGTAGCAAAGAGTGAGAAATACGGAATTAAATTGAAAGATGCAAGAGAATTGTACAAAGTGAAAGCAAGTTACATAAAACGATTAAAATTTACTTTCTTAATAATTCTTGTTTGTTTTGTTGTACAAAGAAAGAAGAAGAAAAGATTATTTTTAAGTGACTTGAAATTCCGTCCTTCCATCTGTTTGCCGCTCCTTTCTACTCCAATGGAGCAAGAAAGGACTCGCGTAATCTGGCACCTGCGTTTTATGTCATTAGACGATTACGAATGTATCATGCGCGTCCTCCACGTGAAGGATACAATCCCATAACCTTTTTCCCTTTTTCCCTCCCTCCCGCCCCTTCTCTTTCTCTCTCGCTCTCTTTCTATCTGCTCTTTTGCCGGCAAAGAGATCAAATTCCACTCGAAGTCCCCCATGAGCTCTTCTCGAAGGCGATCCTTCAGGATCTGACAATGAGACCGAGTCGTGGAGTGGAGAGAAAACAGAATCGACAGCAGATGCGAGCCTCTATTCTCGACTTGTTCTGTCAAAACACGGACGACGTTTATAGGTATAGCGTAACGTGGCGAACGGTGTGCGCGAGAGCATGAAGAATGGAGAGAAAAGCAGAAGTGTTTTCCTCTTCGTGCCCAGAAGCTTAATTTATATTTATCGAGCGACGCGTGCTTCTCATCGCTGTGAAAAGTACGAGAAATTAGAGCCTCCCGTACGAACGGGCCAGTAATAAATCACTTCCTGCATCGAAATTCGACGGTTTGTTATATTTCCTGTTTCGATATTTTATCACGTTCAATATTCTTGCAAAAATAAAGAAATTGTTTAAGTAATTTGAATTTCCCAAAATTTCGGGGACTTTTTTTAACATTTTTAATTTTCCAAATTTAGCCCCATAATATTTATTTATTTCTTTTTATATTTAAAGAATCATTTAGCATATTTAACTGGATCATTTTTCATCTTAATATTTTATTTTCTTCCTAAAAATAAAATTGTGCAGAAATGAAGATAGCCTTTAATTGCAATTTCTTTTGCATGAGATATGCGTGACGTTCGTAGATATGCTCTTTCAGAGCAACGATGACACATTCGATTATCACAGTTCGACGAACGGGCCGATCGGTGTCGCTATAAATTATCAAGTCGAAAATGCGACTCCGTGCCCTCCCTATTATGCAAAATCACAACAACGACGGGGTCGCTTTGCCCACTTGAAAGTCGGTCGGCTCCTCTCGTCGGGCCCCGAAGAGGCTTCCGAGAAGGGCGAGAGAGAGTCATCAATTACGATTGGGAATAAATCGAAGGCAGATGCGGCGATTGCCGGTAGGGCCCGTTCCTCGCGGCGGGTGACCGGTTCCTCGTGACCCCCCCTGTGGACAATACGTCTGTTTTCGGCAAGTATAAAGCGATACACGAGCCCGAATACGAGTGTCACCCTCCGACGCGCGAATTTCAGATTCGTTCTCGTTTCATTGCGATGCCTTCAACATGGATTTCTTTCCAAGTGACAACTATTTCTTTCGAGGCGGTAGCTTTCGAGGCGGTAGCATGTGACAATTTCCTTCCAAGTGTCTTAATTTTGTCGCAAATAATTTTTAATTATATTTAGTTGAAAGCAGCGTGTGAAACGTGTCGGTATATAACTCTTCGGGGATTCGACAAATTGAAGGAAATTTTATATTCAACGTTCAACTAAAAAAAATCGACATGCATTTTTAGCAAAATTATTCCGTGTGGATGGAATCCTAAAGTTCGAATCTCGTTACTTGCCAATTATTATTAAATAGATAATAACGAGATACATGCATTTTATTTTTTTTTTTAATTAATTTTTTAAATAATTTCGAATTAACTCTCGTTACAGAATTAATTGATTCTTTCATATAAATCGCAAAGGTCGATTCTTACTTCGGCAACACTAAAATTAATTGCGAGAGGCGGTTGAAAATTATCAGGCCGGGGCTTATCTGTCGAGTGTGGTTCCTGTGCAGTTGCTTTGACAACTTAATAAAAAATAATCGGCTACTCGTGTTAGTACATCGTAACGAGGTACGCGATAGCTTTTATCTGCAGACCACAGGAAGCCGGTAGCGGGTCCAACGATAAAAATCCTTCGCGAAGCCCAGCGAGACGTGAGAATGTTGTCGATTTAACGCGTTAAGCTACACTCGTGAGATATTTTTATCTGTCATGGATAAAAGAATCACGTAACACAAAGGGATATAAATGTCGGAGATATTATTCTCATTATACAGGATTTAGATCCTCCAAAGGGCTTAAAAGATCAAATCTTTTCGTTTCGGAAAGGTAGCGTCTTGAGTTATTCAATTCCAAAAAAAAGATAAGTATACAATAATAGCAAGTATTGAAAATGACGCTACTTCCAATAGACGACTCTGATTTCTTGTTTCTCAAATTGCAGTGCCTAAATTTACCAGTGGTTTTGATTCTCTCGCCGCTCCGTCAATTTGACTCGACGCAATAAATTTCAATTTTCCCGTTGCTGTGTCGTATCGAGTAAAGTCTTTCGTATCGAATAATCGCGAAAGGTTACACCCTTCGCAGGGTCACACGATACTGTCAACGAACGAGACGAAGATGCTGAAGGCGAGAGAGAGAGAGAGGATGGGGCTGCCCTTCGTAGGGCTTCTTATAAGAATTCATTCGCGCCGGAATGCACGTCGTCATCGTGTTACACTTGCTCCGAGTTTCGCGCAAATGTAAGAGAAAGAGAGAGAGAGAGAGAGAGAGAGAGAGAGAGAGCCCGTCTCGTTTCTCCCGTCGAACCGGTTTCTATTCGTCCTTAAATCGCGCGAGTTGATGCGCGTGTTTCGCCCTTTCGTCTCCTCCGTTTATCGAACGATCCCGCGTCGTTTGAAACAATAAAGCCGATTCGACAGGGAGATTCGCAGATCCGATTTAGCAGGGTCAGGATAATGATCCCGGATTGCGCCACGCTTCGACGCCCACGGCGTTATTCCTGCAAGGACGACGGAAGGGATCCCTCTCCCGCTCTCGCGTTACGCAAATACGCACAGGATTAAGGTGCATTAACGTCGACGATCGCGTCGTATGTTTCAATCGTGTCGCGATTTAATCATCACGGACGACCGACAGTCCCGAATTAATCAAACGGTGAGATCAATTCCCGAGAATTATCAGTCTGGATCGTTTTCATCTGTACATAGACACCAATCGATTTTGTGAAAGCTTTAAATACTTCCGAACACTTCCAAATATATATTTCGGAAGAATAAGATTTTAACATGATTCTCTCTTTTCCGGAACTTTGAAAATTTTCACTTTAACTCGAGACCGACAAGTAATATTCTCCGATTGAAAGGTGTCAGATGTTTGAGGTTACTATATACATAAATAGTTCACACTAATAGGTTCAACAATGATTTTGCTTTTTGGGAGATATGAAAGCCCTTTTGAGTCAGCCTTTTAAATAGGCCAATTGTTACAGGGACTTCAATTTCTCGGCCGTACTTCGAGTAGCAGCCAACACTTAAGGGAAAGTACACCGAGAAATAATTAATGGAATCTAGGATCGTTTCACTTCGTTACGAACATTCCTAGGTATAAGACCGTAGTCAGGGAGGTGCCAGAGGATGCCCGGCACCCTCTAACACCTTCTTTTGGCACCCTTTAAACAGAACGAATAACGACTAATGTGTCTTTACACAATCTGTCGCATTTTTTAATGTTAAGAGTTTATTATTGTATTTGTATGCATAAATGCAATGGAAAACGTTTTTTTGTTTATACATAGATATAATGCATTGTTATTTTGTTTTTGTAATTTTTATATTAATATATTTTATTTTTTAGTTTTTTAAAAAGGCTTTAAATTGATATTCTAAAATGTTATTTCGATTAAATTGTAAGCACCCTCTACTTTTCCCCCAGACACCCTCACAAAATTCGTTCTAGCTATGGCTCTGCTCAGGTAGAATAAAACATTGCATCCACAAATATTTCATGCTATCCGAGATTGTGCATCGGAAACCTTGATGTTTTTCATGTGTCTATTACCGGAGGCTACTAAACTATCGTTGAAAATAATTTTATAGGTTTCGAAAGTCCTTTTGAGTTATTCTCTTAAATATGTCAAGGTACAAGGACTTGAATTTCTCGGTCATACTTTGAGTGGTATCCAAGGACACTTAATAGAAAGCACACAGGGAGACGACAAATGGAATCTAGGACCGTTCCACTTCGTTACGAACATATTTTTAACAAAAATGTGTTTTAAGCAGTTGATTATTTTTACAAGTTACGACAAGTTCGTTCTAGAATGCAGAAACATCACATGACTGAGCGAGAGATATTTAGAATCATTTTATTCGAGGTCGCGCTGTATTCATAAAAAGTTCACGCTTCGATTAGCAGGCTCAACAATGATTTTGCTTTTTCGGAGCTGGAGGTCCCTTTATTCCGAGACTTTCCAATTTCTCGAAGCATATTTTCAGTAGCAACCAAGGGCACTTGAGGGAAAGGACACGGGGATGATAAATGAACGATTCTGAAATCGTTTCACTCCGTTGCACGCGTGGTGCTTTCCTTCGGGATCTTCGACGTTTCTCCTCGCTATCTACTTCCGGAAAAAGGTACAAAGGCGTGCCATTTTTGCGTCAAGGTAAATTATTTTCAACAGTACCATACAAGAACAGGCTAAAATGTTTCGTCATGCTTTAATGGGTCATTGGCTGACTGACCAACTCAGGGTGTCCGCTTTGCCTTTCCTCGTAGCAACAATTCGATGAAGCTGATCGTAGATTTCCTTGACCTCTGTGAAGTTGACTCTCTCCCCCTTTTCAAAATTTGAAAAAAATAAGCACAGTTCCAGTTGCCCCTCAAAGAGTTCTAGAGTTCTTGATCGATTAAAAAAAGAGTTCCGTTGATTAAACCAATAAAAATACCATTTGAAAAAACGGGGGGGGAGGCCAACTTCACAATTTTGCAACTTTAAAGGGTTACAACTTTTTTGTTGTCAACTTTAGCACGTTTTCGATAGAACTCTTTGGCGGGCTATCAGAACTCTAAAGAAATTGCAGAATTTGCAAAAAAAAATTGTTTTTTTAATTTTCAATTCCCAATTTTTCGAAAAACTGGTATTCGGCCACGAGTTCTGATAGCCCCCTAAAAAGTTCTAACGATAATAACGGAAGCGCTAAAGTTAAAAACAAAATAGTTCTTGAACATTCAAAAAACAAAACAACTTCACAGAGGTATTTCCTCGGAAATCGAGTTACATGAATGACGCTACGATCTCTTACGAGCGAGCTCCCTAAAAAGTATTTATTTCTGCACGTGAAAGAAATATTAAGTTGAAAGAAAAATACGGGAATAGATTAAATCGTACTGGTCTTTAGAAATCTTCTTAATATTATTTGTATTAATTATAATACATAATGAGAACTCGTAGAATAACGGGACGATTAGAATTACGGCAATTATTACTTCGTATCGGTTAATACCGATCAAAATCTGACGGGTAAAATTAACAACTACCGATGTGACCGGGGAAAATGCGTTATAAACTATACGCGCGTATCATTCCATAATCTTAATATATTCTTCACGATTACACACAGGATATAACGGTGTTAGCGGAGAGGCAGGTCGAAACAGCCGGGGAATGCGACGCAAATGATATCTTTAATATATAAACTCTTTACAAATATGTACAATGTAACAAAAAAAAGTTTCCTCCTTACGACGTATTGCGTATTCAACTTAAACGTGAAGTGCAAGCAGACGTAACGATTCGACAGTGATTCATCATACTCGTTAGCCGTACGCACGGGAATCATCGTGATTCACGTATTCGTCACTGCCGTTCATCGTTCAATGTCCGATGACATCGGATGCTTTCCATTTAGTGACACGAGCGCCCTTCTATCTTCGTTACTCGTTAAATATCAAAAAAGATGAGACGACGCTCGTGTTCGCTTTAATTTAAATGGGAAGCACTCATTATTACCGTTGGTGCTTCCGCGATTGGTTTACAATAGGTGTAGTAAGCCTTGAGCTATAAGAAACTGACCAATCGATTATTCTTTTCGCATTCGATTGTGATTGGTTGATTTCTTAAGGCTCATTATGCCTGCAGACACATACGAAATTCACGATGATCATTCTCGCACGAGCAAAAGCGGACGCGGCGATTTCGCCTTCTCGCAGTGGAAGACGATTGAAGATACGATACCTACGAGTCGATCTACAATAGGTGTAATCAGCCGTTCGACTGTGATTAGTCAATTTCTTACGGCTCAAGCTTCTTGCTAAAGCTATTATAGATGAGTGGCCAATTACTCATGTCGCCGATTGACTAATTTAATATAAAATTTCCTAATTGGTGGATCCAATGGAAAACTCCAAGCACTGATCACTGTGAATGACTGTGGTCCATCGCAACGTAGCCAAACGGGGTGCACCCATTGTAGATTAATCCAGAGAGATCTTCAAGTAAGAGATTGGACACTGCTTACAATTAGACAACTTTTGATTGATGCGCTAACTGATGTTCAAGACGCGATGTTAAGATAAAATGAGGTATAATGCATTAGATAGAATGAGATGCATCTTTGTCCGTTATATTTACACCCGGTGTCTCTTGCTTCAAGATCTCTGCGATACTTTTAATTTTCTTTTTGTGTGTTCCAGTAGTTACAAAATTTACATTTCTTCAACACAGAGTGTTCTCAAGTAGAACAAAAAGAGTCGCAATAACGTCAAAATGAGATCAAAGTGAATTGTGATTGACCGAAAATGATTGACTTTCAACAATCAGTTTACAATCATTTTGATGCCATGATGGTGTTTTGTTCTGCTTGGATTATCACATGTTAAAATTTCCGTAATTAAATATTAAATTAAAGAAAAATTTAATATGTCTATACACGAAAAGATAAATTTGTGGTAAAGAACATCAATATCAAGATCAATAAAAAAAAAGTGAATTTAACACTTGATCTCAAAGACATGCCAATATCCAAAATTTCTGACGCGAAGATACCTGTTTTGCGACAGAATCAGCGCTGTTATTGTCGTTCTACGACGCGACGCAATGAAAATCACGTTAAATCGGCCGTTCATGCGGCCGACGAATTTGCATGATCAAATTGTAAAATGCACGTGTTACAAGCGCTTTAATCATCGAGCGATTATATGACAGATCAAATGCGTATCGTTTTATCGTCGCAAAGTGATGCGTGCCAATGCCCTTGAGCCTCCTTCATTTCGGAGTTTAACACGCGTGGAGCATTCGATAACCGAGACGATTCAGTATCGGTTATACATACGATATTAAATGTGGTAAAAAACGGCCGGAAAGAATCGGATTCGAAATACATTAAATGTAGTTATTAAATTATAGTTACACAAAGTATACAAGTTAAATATATAATTACAGCTTTATATGAAAATATATAAATCCATAATTATATACTATTATATATCCATAAGTATATAATAGTTTTTTTTTGTGTAACTGTAGGTCAATTTTAAATATATCTATATGTAACTTCGCGAAAATACGACTTCTTCCATACTAAAATCCAGTTAAATACAAATCGACTAACATCAGCAACACCCATCGAAATAATGACCGTGCATCAGCCGCCCGATCGAATGTATGATAATGCGGGTGGATCAAAACCGTAGCAAGAGTATAGGCGAACAGTTTACTCGACGAACGATTAAATAAATAATGTCAACCGATGGAAAGTGCCGGATCCACGCGAGTCCGAATTTATGGAGCAATCCGTAATAACGCTCCGCGCGGTCCCGAATAATTTTCCTATCGTGCAAGAGGGGATTCTGGGATCCCATTTTCTCTGCGACAATGCGGAAATCGATTTCGTCAGTCGATTCGCTTGACGACAGGAAACGAAATCCCCTTTGCCTTTCGCGAGACGGTATTTTGCAATTATATAGAAATGTATTTAAAATTGACTGTGGACCTCGGTGAAGGCTGGTTAACGCTGCGCTAACACAACCGTGTTGAAAGCACGCTGTGAAAAGCGAGTATCGAGATGGTAGGAAGTGTCACGTAGTCTTTTTTTTTTCGAAAACCTGCCGATCCTTAGAGTAATGTCCGCGTACCACGAATCCGGCGACGATAACGGATATTCAAGCCATAAGCTGCGCGACGCGCCAAGCAAATAAACAAGTTGTGAAAATGCAATTTTCGCAACTTTCGAATTTGTTGCCGCAGGTGGTTCGACGTAACGCAGATTAATAGCGAGAACTGCGAGAAAAATGATTTTCCACGATTAATATCACTTGAATTTGATTAGCAATCTTTTCATCGCGGATCAGGCAGAATTGGCGTACCGCGACACGCTCGCAGAGCAACGAATTCACGACACGCTCGCAGAGCAACGAATTCACGTCGCAGAACAAACGAATAAACTGGCATCGGTATCAACGTCGATATCGTTCCTCAAGAAATCGTGCCGCAATCTCGTATTCGCGCTAACGATATCATCACAAAAGATCAAAAGAGACCTATCGTCAAGAGAGACAATCTCGTCGTCGTTTACCATCATCGCAGGCAGTCGGAGGATCTGCGCAATGAGCCTCAGTAGGCCCGCAGTCGCACCTCCATCTCGGGATCCTGGCGGTGCGGCAAGTGGGGCTCGATGCCGGTCGCGGTGGCACCCGTGGCGCCCGCACCGCCCACGTGCCGGCTGTGGTGGCCGTGATGGTGATGATGGTGGCTGGCCGCGTGGTGCGTGTCGTGATGATAATGATGATTTAGGTGGGGTGGCTGCGCGGCCGACGCCGGCCCACCCCGGTAGGTCCGTTGCTTCTCCTCGAAGTCGCGCAGCCGTTGGTTGTAACGCTCGAGCTGGTCGCGCAGCAGTGCGTCCTCCTCGGCGGCGTGCTCCTCGTCGTACTCGAGGCAGCCGACGCCGTCCAGCCGTTCCAGATCGATCCAACCACGCCACCTCACGCACACGCCGTTCATGATCAAGTGCGAGCGCAAGTGTACCTGGAACATCGCCGTCGGGGCGAACGTAATGTTATGGCGTATCGTTGCTGACATCGTCACACGTCACACGTCACATATCGAACATCGCTATTATGGATCCTGATGAACGCTCGGGATGCTCTTGGATGTTCTTGGATGGGATCGGTGGAGAGCTTGATTTAAGGTTTCGATGGTTTGGCGAAGCTAAGAGCGCAAGAGAAAATCGTTTTGCGTTCAACGTCTTTTGTAGGACGTAGGATTGCGTGGAAATGAGAGCAAGATCGCTATCGCGTGTATTATAACAAATAGAAAATAATTAGCAGTTTTGTTCTCAGTTGCGCGACGTCGTATATATAGTCAATTAAATACATTGGCGAAAAATGTTCAATTTAATTAAATATTACACTCAGGGTTAGGTAGTGACTAATTAAAAAAGTTAAAAATTTATCTATGTAAAAAAAATTATAAACTAATTAATTATAGTTTATCTATACTCAAAACAATTATCATATGGATCATCAAACAAACTTAATATTTTCTTTGTAAATTAAGGTTACATGAAGTAACAAAGAAATACATTTGTACGTGAGAATAAATTTTTTCCTTTTACATAAATAAACTTTTAATTTAAAAAAAATGTTAATAAATTAAAGTTTTTGTTTTTCAAAAATAACTAGTTAAAATTAAAAATTAAATAATTTAATATTAATTAAATAAAGTTAAACGTTTTTAACTTTTTCTAACTTTATTATTAAACTCTTTACTTTTTAATTACTACCCGATTCTGAGTGTAATAATATTTAAATAATTCAGCATTTTTCGCCAACGTAATTGATTAAACCGATATTAAAGTTTCCAATGTAACAGAAATACAAATCTTTGTCGAGACGGAAATAGAGTGTTGCTGATCGAACGTGTTGCTCTTCCCCGAAGAACGTAGTCAGAGACGGCTCTAATAAGTACGAGAAAAAATGACGAGGCGCGTCTCGATAGCCTCCCAAAAACCGTCATCGGCCGCTCGTTTCGCTCACGGCAATCTTTGGATCTTCTTTTTTGCGAAATATCCATGTCGGCGTGGGTTGCAGGAGGGCTCCATTACCGTGCCACGACCCGCAAGTTTCAATCACGCGCGCGCCTCCTCGTTCTTTCCGTCCCCCTTCCTCCACCGTGTCCGACAACGGCGAACGTTCCTTATTTCCGGAGAACGATTACGCAGATTGGAAGGTACGAGGAGGCCTCGCGGTCCGTTCCGAGATGAAGGGAGAAACGAGATTGAGAGAGAGGCCAGACTACGTTCCTCGTAAGAAGTCAATTACGAGCAGAAGTAACTCTCGCGTCGACGGCGCTTGCACAATCCTCGCCGTAAAAACCGTCTATTATTATCTCGCATATTTCGACTCGTTGCAATCTTTATGGGAGATTGGAAAATTTTGCTAATCGTGCGTAATGAATCTTAAGATATAATGTTGAAGAAATTGCAGAAATTTCGTTTAACACATAGTCGTATTAATTCCTTTTTTATCATTTTATCATCCTCGTTATATGTATTTATATCGCAACGTGACGAATAAAAAGATAATACAATACAATAAATGCCGAAAGTTATTTTACATGCAATTTAACATAATGCATACAATGTTAACATAATATAAAAATTGTTTGGACAAATTTATTTATCAGAAATGAAAAGAAAAGAGGGAAGAGAGAAAAATTATAAAAATATAAAATCATACGATCTCGATCTTCTGGGCGTGTCTACCTGCGTTATTTTCCTGGCTTTATTTATGTCCACTAATTAATCCGGGGATTCTGCTAGGCGGTATTTTTCCGAGTAAAGTCTAATGGGGGGCTCTCGAAAAGCTGACGATTACCGGGTTCTGCGCCGACGATGCAACACGGTGTTATTTTATTTTCTGGCAAACGACCCGACTTCCGGTCCCGCCACGGAGCCCAGATATTATTACGAGGTCAAGAACGCTCGGGGAAAACCAGTCGAGACCAGTGCTTGTGCGATCCCGACGTAACGGCGACACGCAATCAACGAAATGAGTCAAAGATCTAAACGATCTAGACTCCGCGTGTGTGATATCTCATTTCCATATTTACAATCAAGTATTTTACTACGAAATTCGATAAATGACGTTATGGAGATGACGTTACGCAGAAATTTATATCACTGATGTACATACACACTGAGAGAAAAAATATCGTAAAACAAAAAAAATGATTTACTCGGTAGGTAAATAGCTGATTGATTTGTAGTCAAGTTAAAACTGAATTAAAATATTTATGTAAATAAAATGAAGAAATAATTTTTAATCAAGTAATTTTTTTTCTTGCAGCTTAGGAAATATTTATTGTTAGAATGTTTCTTTTATATTCAAGATAACCCAAATTTTTAAATTTAAGAGAACAACTGAATTAAGTTCAATATTTAGCTTATTGTAAAATCGTTATTTAAATGTAAAAATTATATACCTAAGTAATATGTTTATTTACTTAAAAGTAAATATTTTTAACTTAAACTGAACAAACAAATACTTGCATAAAAATAAATGGTTTTAAGAAAATGTATTTTTTTTATTAAAACAATTTTTTCTCTCACTGTCAGCTAAAATATGTTGTGTATCGTATTTCAATATTATTACGCAATAAATTACATTTATAATATATAAATTTTTAATAAAAATATATATTTATACATTTTTAATTTTGTAAAAAATAAAGTCTCCGAATGACAAGTTTTATAGGGAAGTCTTATTGTCTACTATTTTCTTTTCTCCTACGTCCTGAGGTGTTGAATTTTTGTATAATGATTTAGTACAATGATAGATTTTATTTATAACGCAATT
The DNA here is from genome assembly GCF_016802725.1 of Solenopsis invicta. Classification (NCBI taxonomy): domain Eukaryota; kingdom Metazoa; phylum Arthropoda; class Insecta; order Hymenoptera; family Formicidae; genus Solenopsis; species Solenopsis invicta. The sequence goes on along the minus strand of NC_052666.1, from coordinate 28,369,083 downwards.
ACTTCGGAGTGAGATTCGCGCGCGCACGCGAACGAACGAATGAATGCTCCGGCGGTGGTACAGATCGACGTTACATCTCGTTACATTCTTTGGCACAGCGCTTACAGCTGCGTCGTCGACAATGCTCCGCGGGGCGCATTTTTATGCAGTAATAATCGAGCCGCGGGGTGCGACCACGCGGGGTCTTAAACGCTTCCCGTAATCGAATCGCTCGCGGCCGCGCTGCTCTCAAAGAGAACTCGAGTCCCCGCGTTTCCGTGTCTTTTGAAAAACTGACGTGTCAGGAACGGAGCAACCGTTTGTACATTGAAATTTAAAAAATTGCAGTACATAACAAATTAACTGCGTTAACAAACTGAACCTCCTGCATACTTTCATGATCTCAGGACGTTCTTAACGTTCTTATCTCGCGGCGAGCGCGAGGCGATAAGAGCAGTTCCTGGCAGTCCCGAGGCAGAGTGTTCCTCTTTCGCGCAATCTTATGCATATTAATGCGCTTCCAGATAAGGCGAAGCGGACTTATTACGCGTTAAACGTTACGCGCCACGCGTATTAACATAAGTATGAAACACAAGCGGGAAAAACGTCTGGTCTCTCGACGCAAGAATATTCCATAACGCACGTGTCCTTTCCCGTTTCCTCGTAAGGACATCGCGGGCTCTACTCGCATCACATTAATTTTCAGACCGCAATCTTGTTTATTCTTTCTATTTTAAATACAGTGAAAAAAAGAATAGTTACCAAATATTAACAATGCCTATTGAGTTTGGTTAATAATCAGAAACAGTTTTACTTTCCTGAATTTTTAGCAAGTATTAACAAATTTAATAATATTTACAAAAGATTTAGAAAAGTAATTTATTTTCGGTTATATTAATCAAACATTTAATTCGCGTTATTTCATTCAGCATTTGGTAGCTATTACCAAACGCTTTCTTCAATATAGCGAAACTCATTTGTACTAAACGTTATTTATGTAACACAATTTCAAGAATTATTTATATAACATTTAAATAGTAATATATTTATTCATATATATAATATATTAATATATTTATTTATATTTATTATTTGTGATATACTATAAAATTTTAAAAAAACATTACTTTATGTAAAATTCTCACGGGTATTCTTTCAGCAATTAAATTGAAATCGACAAAAAGAGCGTGCACAATTGGTTTCCTTATAAATCGCGTGCTTCAGATCGCAGTAACGTGCTCTGCGCTTTCGTCATCGCGGATGATATCTCAGCTTTGAATCTCTCTGGCATCGCGGAACGAATCGTCGGGACATGTATATTCCGAGCGGCAGCAACGAGACGCGCAAAAAGTCGTCACGACGAGGATCGTCGGCGAGGAGAGGAGTGGACGACGTTATACTACGTCGTCATTAGTCATCGCCGTGTCGCCTTCCTCGTTCTCACGAGGAAAGAACAGTCGGAAACATTTGTTTTTCTCCTTCTGCGCACGGGCGTGACGATCATTATCGTCGCATAATGGTCGTAATAGGCGATATTTAAACTGTAACGCGCCGCCAGCCGCGTAACCCTTTCTGATTTGCATTAGCGAGCGGGGAAAAAAACGCAAGAGTGCGGGGAAAGAGAAAGAAAGCGACGTGGCGCGGCGCCCCGAGAAAAGGGGTGAAAAATCGGCGGCAAGGGCGAGCGGAGAACACCTAAATGCCCGGAGACAAACGACCGGCTATTCCGCCGGTCCTTTTGTTTCTCGATGGGCGTCGCCAACGGCGCCTTTTTGCGCCACGTCCACTACGCACCAGCGGGGCCCGTGAAAGCCCCGGGAACATCCGTCAATGGTACTGCGGTAAAAAGGACGCGACGCGTCAGGAGCATACGGTCAGCATCCTTTGTCTCTCGCTCGGGTCCAGTTCTACTAACGTTTAATTTTTACGAGCAGGATGCGCACAATATGTGCAACACTTTCCGAGCTATAAATTCTACGATCCTTAAGGCAGTGTGCCTGGACGAAGAGGAAGAGGCCGACCGCTGCCGGTCTCTAAAGCTAAAGGATTACAAACCGTCGGACTACCTCGTCAGGAGGTCTAAAAGTAACCGAAAGATAATTCGAGCTTTTGAAATTCTGTAAAATTGCTTACTTTTCCTCACAGCGTTCTCTATGATTCCAGTTAAACGTCTCTTTGCTCTCTTTAGTAGCTAATTTTTCTGCTCGAAGTTCACAAGATTATTTTTCTATCTCGGAAAACGCAATTTTGGAGTCGATGCCAGATCGATCGAAGCTAACGTCGCGATAATATTAATTTTCTTCTTTCTCGATCTAACGCTAAGATTCGTATCTATTTCATAGCTTTGTTATTACGCGGATCAAGCCTCTCTTTCTCTCTTTCTCAGTTCGATGGGCAAAGGGTTAATAAAAGCGTCGTCATTATCGGGCACCGCACGCGTTCTCTCTATCGCGCGTTTATCTCGATCGCGAATGAAATCTCTCTCTCTCTCTCTCTCTCTCTCTCTCCCTTAATTATTACGTCGCCCGGCGAGGCACGCCGGTGGACACACAATGCAACGCGGGCACGTGTGGTCGCGCGCCGGCTCTTTATTCCTTCACTCATTGTCGATTTAAAACAAAACGGAGGCCGCGGGCGTCCCGTAAACAACGTGTGCGCAGGATCTAATGAATCGCTTCCGTTCCATTTCATTCCACTCGCAGAAGGAGAGAGACAGAAGAGACCGAAAGTAGAGCAAAATGCTAAAAAAATACGGGAGTCGTAACGGAATAATGTAGTAAATACAGAGATACGATAAACGAGGATTGCATTCAGCATGAAATATTTTCAATGCTGTAATAAAAAATTCCGAGAAAAAAAGATGGCAAAAAAGAAGAAATTATTCTGTGAGAATTCCAATTTTAGAAAAATGGAAATGTTCTCTCAATAACTAGAATTTCATTTACATAAGATGGATAAACTGTGGAAAGAAATATGCGCATAAACGCAGGAACTGGAAAAACCTGGAAAAGAACGTGGCAACCACGCAGATTCAGCAGGTTACTAGGACTTTTCGGTCGACCTTTGCGAGAAACAGGAAGATTTACGAGCCATTATATACCATGTGACTGGCGGAGCGGCTTCGAGGCATCTGGCAGCGTTCAACGGATTTCTAGAGCGCTAATTGACGCTGATGCCCACTAATAGTAACGCGGCTTTTAGTTTTCTATCGTTTTACGAGTTATGACAAAGTGACGCGAAGGGACGTCCCTCGGTTTCGAAGGATAATTCGAGTCGGAAGCGCGAGATTTATTTTATCCCCTCGATTTGTGATACGCGATGATGAATAATTAAGCTTTGAATGTAGGACTTCCTTTACTTCTCATTTAACAGGAATCGAAACGAATCACTTGTACTGGAAGCGCAGAAGTTTCGAAAAATAATGTACAAATTTTATATCTGAAGATGGATTTTTCATAATTTTTCATAATACGAATTGTATGAGAAGTACAAATTTATAATATATAAAATACCAATAATTTAATTGTTTCTTCAAAAATAGAAAAATTGACTTTTCAAAATAATAAAAAGAGTAGCGAAAAATCTAGAATGTTTTTAGACGTTCGCGAAAAGGTCAGCGCGCGCATTTTGCAAAATGGCGTCGCAACGACGCCGCTATCGATCGCGATGGCGACGCCGAGAGGCGTCGGCCGCGGCGCCGGCGTATACGAGATTGATATAATCGGCGACCTAAAGCTCGCTTTTGTAGCTGTAGAGTTAAATTAGCACGATTGAAAAATTTTGGATCTGACATCTGATATAACGATTTAAGTTATTTTTCCATGCGATCGTTCTAAGCGCTACGTATACGTAACCATCGTTTGAATCGACCTTCGATTTTTGACTGATTTTCAACTCGCTTCATGGCGACCAATTCGTATTTTCGATACGAAGATAAATTGGGCCTGTGACTTTAACGAGACCGGACCCCCGCGGAGGGGGCCCAGAATTTCTGGGGACCGGATGTGAGGGTGACACGTCGGCGCCATTGTTCGAGAAGTGGCGGCCAGATACTGGCGGATACTAAATTACGCAAAAGGTTGCGTAGCAGCTACGCCTAACGGCTCCTAATTTGCCCATAGGAAGAACCAATTACGACCGCACAATTGCTTTCGGAAACCACCGTTTCGAGATTCAAGCTGTCGAAGTTTGAGTCTCACAATAAGAGAAACTATTCAATACAGGGAGTCCGTTCTTTTGTCAAGTTTGCGGAATTCGACAGTATCTATGAATTTTTCGCGAAAGTAATCCAATTGTCCGAAGCGATTGAGATAGTTATTAAATAAAAAAGCACGCCGCTCTAAAATTCTCGGTCTTTTAAGTTCGAAGCCGACGCTTTTTGTTTTTTAAGAAACTCTTTTGCTGCAGGCTTTCGCGCGATATAAATTTGTATTTATTTTAAACTGCATTTAATTTTTTATAAAAATATTTATAATGGAATTAGAATTAGTTTTAGGTTCTAATGGGCGAATGATTGAAAATCGGTCGTGCTTCATTGGGAGGATGTGATCGGAATAAAGTTCACGATGATAATCCCCTACAAGCGCTACAATATAATTTAATATTAAATAATATTCCTGAAATTTTATTAATATTATTTAATATTAATAAAAAATAGTTACATGTCTGCTCCTGATAATTAAATATTACATGAGAAATAAATAATATTATTTACTTGAATATTTTAAATTAACGGAAATATTGTAACTTTTTTAAATATATTTATAACTTTAAAGTTTATGATCATTTTATGCATAATAATTTACATTCATTTTTTACCACAATAATATTTGTAAAACATTTTCATAATGTTCCATACAATCTTCCATATAACATTAATACAATATTCCAATAATATTAAAAAATATTGAATAATATTCTCGGAATATTATTTTAATTTTTAATAATATTCGTATAATATTCTAGGAATATTGTAGCGCTTATAGGGTGATCGGGATAAAGTCCACGATGATAATCGAGGATGATCTCGAAAAACGGTGTCCACTTACCTTGCCGTGCTCCTTGTCGAAGTCACAGTCGTTGGGATCGACGGGGTAGTTTCCGGATGCATTGCCAAAAACAAGCTGGAGATTGGTGCCCGTCGCCGCAAACGCGATCTCCGTGTGGCCTTCTCGACAGCCATTTTGGAAACGTACTTGACGCTCTTCGAGCGGTCGGTCTCTGTAACCAGTGTATCTCACCTACAAAAGAAAAAGCAAAAGTATCTATTAGCTACACGCGTGGTGTAAAGAATTTTTTATATCCATAAGGAATAGCAAAGTGCAAATAACAAGATTATCAAGGTGCATTAAAGCAAATTAATTTGAATTTTAAAAGATACGCGCACCATTTGCGTAATGTTTCCGCGAACGGCTAATTTTGTAAAAAAAAAAAATAAATAAATAAAATACGGATAATCGATTATACGATATCGTAAACGTCACGAGTGCGGATCAAACGTTGTAATTTATCGACGATAAAAATAGTGGCTAATATTTTTAATTTTCAATAATTTCCTAACGATTATCAGATGGAAGCTCGTCGCTATCAGAATGCCAACAAAAATCTGAATGCCGCTTTATTGTTGCCTCGATAATTAATCGAACCAATTGAGTCATCTTGACGCGAATATTCGTGGAGGTAACGCAACAAATTCTCCGACCGGATTCTTTCTCACTTCGAAAGTTTCTCCTGATTCACGGAGATTGTTAAAAGGCAAAATGAACGTAGAATACTAATTCGCTGCCTGTGGGTGATCCGCAGGTTGGACAAATTCGAGGAAAGGACGACATTCCTACGGCATCGCATCGCGCATTTGTCGGCGAGCGACGGGAAAACCTTTTACCGTCTCTGTCACCGCGCATTGCGCCACGTAACTCGAAAGACATTCCTCGATCGAGCTATCCGATCGAGATTAATCAGCGAGTAATAATAAACAAATTAAATCGTCGATTTCAAAACGAAACGATCGACTAGTTCCTGGAATTGATTTCATAGCGTGATTACACGATGCAATTACGATTAAACGTCGATATAAACTTCTCCGTTTCGCATTATTATTTATTCATCTTCTCACCGATGTTCTTTGAAATAATTTTGAAAATAAAGTTCGAGGGCCGTTACGTAGAGCTGCCGAGACGCTCGTACCTGGCGTTTACAAACAGAATCCTATTCGTGACGTCAAGGACGATAACCGTGCGATGTAGGACATCAAGGACAAAAACTTGCCAGTTATCTCGATATAAGGATACTCGTGATGCCTTTTTCCGTTTCTTCGCGTGCACATACATTTATACTTTTAACGGTATATCGTGCAACGTTACCCGCATGCTTATCACGATGAGAGTGTTTCCTCTTGAAAACGTTAATGGTCTCTTACGTATTCAATACGTGCGTACTTCACACATCCTTCCGGCGCAACGCGCGCGCCCACTCTTCGGATTAAAAATATTACCGTAATAATTTGATCCTCGCCCTCGCACGCGCGCGCGGATTCGAATGTATTTTATTAATTAACTGACGGAGATTTTTTTTTATTCTATGAAAAACATGAAAAACACGATTCTGCTAAAGTACCTAAAAATTTAAGGAAACTGGATACAGATCTGTAAAGTAATTTTGTTAAGTCATCAAAATAATTATATTGGACTTCAAACTGAATCGCTGGAATGTCAACATTTTTTGCACAATTATTTCGTGATGGTACAATAAATTAATTTTCAGGTTTGTATCCGGCTAAATATTTAGATACTTTAACAAGATAGTTCTTTTTGCACAGAGATGTCGAAAAATGTGTCGAACCGCGTACGGATTTTAATATGTCGACTTATTTTAATATTACGTTTACAATTTATTTGCACTTGACTCACATTTACTCTTCTTTCCTACTTATCAAATTGAAATTTCTCTGGGTAAAGACGGCAATTGATACAGATCTCTTATACAAATTGAATCGCAACTCTTCCGTATCCGAGCGTGATCTTTTTCAACGCCGGTGAGTTCGGTGACAATCTTTCTCCGTGACAAACTCACCTCGCTCTCGCGGCTCAGTCTTCGAAACAATTCGTCGCCCTCGAATTTCGTTTTCTGATCGGGCACGACGCGCGGCATCTTAAAGACGAGCCGGGGCGGCCGGGGTTGTTCGTACAGACCCATACCGTCGAACGGCAGCACGCCCACCCCCGCGTGCTCGCTCATTGCGTGCATCATCTTCGTCGCCGCGGGTTAACCGGGCCTCCTGGCTGACACTCTCTCTTCCTCCTTCCTCTCGCGGTGAGATCAACGGGATCGCGGTTATACGTCACTACCGATACTACCTCCCGCGGTATAAACGAGAGCTTTTCGAATGAAAACAGAGAGACGCTCCGAAAGTATTCAGATGACGAGACAAGAGATGTATTTTGTATCCTCCGCGGCGAGCGTGATTCACCACGCTCGATCCACCGGATAATCTCGAGATGACACTCTCGCCAGCGACGACACGCACGACGTGGTGCCTCAGTGAAGACTGGGACGAAAAGCGCGCGGAGTATCCCCCACGCGCCGGGTCGCGCTCGCACACCCGGGCATCCGACACGCCTATGGACCGCCCTCCGGTTCTCCCTCTCTCGGACGCTGAATCACGGGCCTTTCTAGCCAGCCAGCCCGGCACCCGGATTCAACAACCCTCCGGGGCCGATATCGTACACCCCGGCGAGCTTGCACCCCGACGTCGAGGGTGCGAAAAGGAGGGAACTGTGCCCGGCAATCTGATTTCACGATTTTATAAATGGACGGATGAACGTTGTTACGACTCCGAAACTCGACAACTTGCGAGCCGTTTATTTTCACAGTGCTTTGAAAACGTGTCCTATTTTTTTTTCGAATGGGAAGAACGGGGTTAAGATCGGAAATGTGCGAGCTTTAATGAAAAAGCTCGAATGGTGCGAAGAGTTCGGGATAGTCTGCGCCGTACGAGAGATCTTATTAAAATTTGAACGCGATATTGCAATTTTTTTGACAATGCTATTAATTAAATTGTACAAAAATTTCATTAACAAAATAATAAACATTAATAATCATTTTATAGACTAACAATGCTAACTGTGATCATATAACACTCTTTTGGTGATTCAAATTAATATATCAAGGGATCACAAAACAAAAACTAAAAGTTTAAAGAAGGAAGAAAATAGATTCTTTTTATAAACATAAAATAATCTTTTAGATCTAGTGCTATAAATAATTTTGAAGAAAATCTTTTCTAAATCAATCTAACAAACAAAATCCATGCAATCTGCATAAAATTTATTCGTGTTAACAAAGTATTCTCGCTCTTGGTAACATTTTTATATCTATTTTTAAAAACTTTTTCAGAAAAAAAATGAAAGCTGTAAACTTAAAACTTGGTATATTTCTTTTTTGGTATTTAAATGTCTTTTACAAAATTTTTTCAAGCATTAGAAGAAGTATTTCCACTAATTATTTGCAAATCTATATAAAAATGTAAAAAAATACTGTCTCACTCTTTTGCCGTGATTCAAGATGAACACAAAGTTCAGAAATACAAAAATTAAAAAAAAAGTATAATAATGTAAATGTAGTTTTCATTCACACGATAATCAAGTTAAAAAAAAAATTTTTACAAAAATAACAGTTTTGAAAAAAGAATTAATTAAAAAAGTTTTTTTCGAGACTTTGTTACCAGAAAAATCAAAAAGTTAAAATTTTTATTTTTATTGTAGTTTATACGAGAGAATAAAAGTATTGTCAATATCTTCTAAAAAAATTTTGAGTTAATCCAATTAATCATTAAAATTAAATAATAAGTTATCATGGCAACAATTTTGATAAACATTATTTCGAAAAAAATGCGTTAAAAATTTTTCAAATGGTTTATAAAAATGTTAATAAAATGTTTAAATAGTTTCAAAAAATGTTAACAAAATGTTAATAAACTTTTTTACAAATCTCTTACCCTTACTTTATCTTGTCCTGTTTCTTTTACTCTACTTTCTCTTTCAAGATTCAAACTGTTAAAAAATATTTAAAAAATAATAATCGATTCTTTAAAACTCAAAAGCGAGATACCCTCTTAAGCTCAGTAGGACAAAGTTCTGTTATCTGTTCGCATTCCTACGGATTGTGCCGTAAGGCAATAAAATTCCATTCATTTCCGAACCATTCATTTTCAAAAACTTGGCGTTTTTTGCAACAAGGAAGAAATAGAATATTTTCAATTTTCTTAAACTAACATAGAAGAATGGGAACGTGATCTCTCGCTATACCCTCGAAAGACAGCCATAAAAATTTTTTGCGCTCTTGACGGTACGAAGGGATATATACCGCTGGTTTACAGAGCGAGAGCGATATACTGCAGCGGGATCGGCAAGGGTATCCGGATTGGTTACAGTGTCCCTCGCAAGGATACGGGAAGTACGGACGTGTTGGACAAAACGGAGAGGGGAATGCCCATTTTCGGTCGCCGGATGCCTGCTTAGATAGTATAACACCGCGTGCATCCCCTCGAGGGAAGAGATCTTCATCGTCTCTCTCTCGAGTGGCGGGGCTCATCCATTTGAGAGGATCATTGTCGAAGATCCGCGCGCGATTAAGATCAACGACCCTCTGGCGGGCGCGCGATCCATGGCGTTACCGGTCATGGATACCCATTTATCCTTCTTTCCTCCCTTCTTGTTTTCCCCATCCCTCCTCTTGAGCGCCGACGATATTTTACAGCTTCGATTCTCCGATTAATCCCACCGTTCCGTTCAGCTCCCGTACGTTTGGTACGTTCAAACGAATAGACGTCCAGGTATTTTAATTGTAATCATGATAAAGCGCGTTTGTTCGACAAAGCATTTTAGTATTGCAAACAAAATGCTAAGATAAACAGCGGGACTAATCCATTGATCACGACAAATTTTATCACTTTTCTTTGTAGCAGCTTTGTACCATTTTATGAAGTCTTCCCCATTTTTCCCAGAGAATTTGAAGCAATAAAAGATAACACCGTAGACCGCAAAAGCATATAAAAAAAAAATTAGGGTTTCCTCGTTCCGTTCTTTTGTTGTATTGGTTTCTCAGAAAGAGAGAGAGAATTGACTTATTTTTTCTACTTTGCACAGATACATTTCAATCTAGAAGTAAACTGCAATCTTAATGTTATTACATTGTACTCATAAGAATATAAATAAACTTATTACATACATGTAAAAGAAATTCATCGTTATATTTTTATACGGAATTAAAAAAATTCAATATGAAATTAAGAAAGCAATGTCAAGATCAAAAGACCGAAGGAAATAGAAATATTTATTTGAAAAATGTATGTAAAATTCTAAACAATACTATTTGAAATAAGTATTTTGTGTAGTAAATATAAAACAAGCAAACAATGTTTTATATATATGTATAAAAATACTTATTTAAATATTTATTTAATACTTAAGCATATAAAAAAATAAATAAAATCTTATTTCAAATATTATAAATAACTAAATATATATATAATTCATTTATTTATATATTTATTTATTTATAATATTTGATAGTAAAAATAAGATTTCATTTATTTTTTGATATGTCTAAATAAGTTTTAGTTAAATAAGTTTCTGTACTTTCTATTTCTTAAAGAAACAAAATCTACTTCGATTTTTCCCCAGCACTTTTTTATATACAATATCGCGCATAAAATATAAAATCCTTTTGCTCTCTCTTGAAATATCGATATTAAAAGTGTCCGAGAAGCATCCTTTAAAATCTTTTAAAGTACATGTAATTATTGACACACAAAAGCAAAAGTTGTAAAATTGTTATAAAATAATAAAATTAACGTCGCGAGCGCGAGTTATCGTGCTTCGTTTTCTTTCGCACATCGCTCGCATGAATATCTAAGCGTGGCGAAAGAGAAATTTCACGCGCATCTACGGATCGAGATGAGCGAATCTCCGCCCCTTGCCGCGCACCATTGGTCCAGCAGCCTCCACCAATCGCAGCATCCTCCTGCATCCGCGAAGGGAGGAAGTGCACGCACGATGCACACGGGCGCACACGCGCGCACGTGCGTATGACATATTGTTAGCTGCATATACGCTCGCGCAAGAGGAGCAAAGAAACATGGCTCGGCACGGATTCATATTCCTACGTCGTCTCGAGAGATTAGAGATCTCCATCCATTTTCTATGGAGATGTACGTACGTGTAACGTCTAAAATTACATCTTAATTTCGCAATTCTACTCGCAGGCGCTTTAGGGAATTTAAAATAAATGTAGATTTATTCATCTTCTTCGGAAACTTATGCAAATTTCAAGAATCCGTAATTAAATTTGTGGTCTGTCAGACTTTGTACGCGCAGCCGCAATTACAAAATTTTAATTTAGCACGCGTTTAAATTTTATAATCGCAATGTACAAACGGAAAAATTTCACTCAACTACCCGATTTACACTTGTAAACTTGGACGTCTGTTAACATCCCTCTATAATATTCAATTTGTTATATAAAGCAATACACTTTGCAACTTCCCCCATTTTATACGCTTTATTTATTTAAATATTACTAATCGTATTTAAATGTCTATTTGTGCAAAACCGTAAAATTTTACCATTATATAAATCTAAAAAAAAAAATAAAATTTTCTGAATAATATTAAGGTAACGATTCACAAACACTTGTGAATCCGCACGCTCCTCGGAAGCCGACATAGATCAATATCGCGGACGTTTCCGTTGCCAGAGAAACTTGAGTACTCGCGCCACGTACGGCAAACACCCACGTTATCGAGCATGCAGGATGTCGAACCGCGGAAGGATACGAAGCGAGGACGATCCTTCCTGGCAACGAAGGGCGTACGAGCGTCACCGTTCTAGGGTGAGCACTCATGAATTATAAACGTTGCTCTTAATTCGGCTCTGTTTAATATTTTACCGTGCAATGTCTCTTTCAAACGCGCGTCTGTGTCTCTCTTTCTCGATGAAAGCTCTGAGGATCTTGAGAACGAAAATTTCAATGCCAATGATATTTCTCGTAGAGATAAAGAAGCAATGAAATAAATAATGTAGTTTTGAAAACATGGAAAAAAATTGTTTTTTTTTTCAAATTTTTCGCGGATTTTCTCGATCATAGATATTTTGCTTCTCTTGGGAAAGGAATTGAGAAAATCCGCGGAAAAATTGAAAGCTCTGATTCTTTTCAGAATTTTTTTAAAACTATAATAAATAACGTGCTTGCGTGAAATTATAATTATCTATAAAAATCACTTGTATATCAAATATAATTTATATGCATTATTTTCATAATTTATGTTAAATTTAAGAAATTTTAAATAATTATGCCGTTATAAAAACAGTTGTATTAGTAAGGACTTTTTGACACTTCAAGGTTTGCTCCGGGGTTAAATATTCTTTTCCTCAAAGTTTATAGGTTTCACGCCGCGTGACGTCGTCACAGAATTTATGATCGTACTTATTCGTGTTTGTAGGTAAAGACAGCCAGACCGACGGTAGATGTGAACCCTCCGGAGGGCAGACCTCACGTTTCGTTCAACGCAAAGAGACTGCAGCTAGAACGCGAACGGCAGGCGCGGATCCTCAGGGACAATTTCATTCTGCTCAAGAAACTCCGCGAGATCATGCATCGGAAACGACGCGTCGTGGAGGATTCCCAACGGGTCCAATGGCAGGAAACTAGATGCGTCAGGGTTCGTTAGAGAAAACGGAGCCTCGAATATCCCTTCGCCATTACGTCATTCGCAATTTATATGTGTGCACATATCTTTTGTATTTCATCTGCAATGGACGGGTAGCGTATACAATTCTATTTGTACGATTTTACATTGATCTTTAATGAACTTCTTTCTATCTTGACTGTCGTATTTATCTGCTGCATGGATTTTTAATAAATTCTTTTATCAATATTTCCGAAACTGCATTTTTGTCTGGTCCTACTGTCTCGAAATCGCGAAATGATCGATTTAAACCATCTGGATCAGTAACGTAATTTGCATTACAATATTTAATATTTATATACCTTCATTATTCCAAAAATAAATTGTATAATGTTTTCTTATTATTGGAATATAATATTTAAACTATATCTTTTTTCTATCAATATATCACTTTTAGTTGAATTATTTTTATTCATATTTTAATTGCCCGTAAATTTGCTAAATTAAATCAAGTTATAAAATTGTTGCCGGAAAATTGATGCCGATTTATTTCTCTTTTGTTTGGAACTCTAATCGATACGTATCATTCGATATATCGTAATTAACGCGTCAACGAAAGAGACTAGATTTTCATAAATGCCGCATTCTTTTGACACTAATGTAAGTAACTCTTACAATTAACACAAAATTGTATGTATGTTTTTAATTATTATATATATATTTAAAAATATATATTATATAATATATTATTATAAATTATTATATCATATATAATATTATATATACGTTTCTAGTTATTAAAAATTTTACAAATATACTCGTGATATATTACGAGCTGAGCAACATACAAATTTCATAATCAGCATAAATGCTGAATAATCTCCTGCTAATTTAGTAATCTTCGTTAACAATATTAATCATGCTAATACAAATATTAATGTTTCTGTTATAATGCTACAAATGGTGGCTGCGCACACACAATAAATCCATTCGTATATTCTTACCTCTCGATTCGATTGAAAGCAAATGGAAGGAGAAAGTTACGAAGAGGAGAAAGCTGAGGAGGATCTCGCAGAAGAGAAAGACTACGACGAAGAGGACCAACCTGCATACGAATCAACAATTTCATTAGAGGAAACCGAGTATGACACACGTGCGTTGACACACGCCGAGGTCGGCGAGTGTCTTTACAATTTAGGAAAATGTGTCGCGCAATGCGAGTACGCCTATCTCAGTCTGGACGCCTCGGACAAGGATCTTACAGATGTCAGCGTGATACCGTTTTTCAGACACGTTCGTTACGTGAACGTGTCGGGGAACAGATTAACGTCGGAAGCACTGCGTGCGCTCGAGGCGGTACCTTACTTGCAAACGCTGCGGGCGGACCGAAATCGTCTGACCAGCGCGGAGTTAAACCCGATGCCCTATTTGCAGGTGACCATTGCATCGTCGTCCGTTGAGCAACGGGGTCCGACTCTCGTCGAGAGATCCCCGCGCCTAACGACAGATCCGCGCTAGTAAGACGATTTCGAAAATGCAGGAGCTCGCTCTGAACCGAAACAAGTTGACGGACACGTCCGGCATCCGTCACAGATTGCTCGAGCGCCTGGAGTTGAATCACAACGATATTCGCGCTGTGACGCTGGACCCTGAGATCCTCGTGAGCTTGAGAACTCTGGAGCTGCGCGGCAACGCGCTGGTCAGTACCACAGGTGAGACGCGCGAAGATGAGACCAGAGAGGGCCATTACTTATCTCTCGGGATTAACCGTTAGCCGAGGGTGATCGTAAAAATCTGGATGAGAAACGCTAAGTCTCCCAAACGGTTACCCTATAAGAGCGTAACATTATTTAATATTAAATTGTGGGTATATTCTTAGAATATAAAAAAAATGTATTCCAGTTAATATAATATTAAACAGTATTCTTGAAATATTAATATAAATATAATTTTTATTAAAGTAGAATGAAATTTATGCATGAAATTGAATTTAAACGTGCCATTTATCATTAACAATTTTGTAATGTATTTAAAAAAATGTTTATTCGTTCAAATCTCAAAGCTATATAATATTTTTATAATATCCTCGGAATACTGAGAGAAAAAAATTACTGCATTACTAAATAAATATTTGTTTGAATAGTTGCAGTGAAATATTTACTTACGGTACATAAATATTTATCAAATGAAAAAGTCATAGTTAAATTAAATTAGTCGTTCTTGTACTAAATAAATATTTATTTACATTTAGTAAATATTTCATTGCAACTATTCAAACAAATTATTAAAACTTAGTAATTTTTTTTCTCTTAGTGTAGTAGTATTATTTTAATTTTAAATAATATTTACATAATATTCTAGAAATATTGTGCACTTAGTAGGGTAAGAACTCGGTGAAACGAGAGGAATAGAAATTTGCAGAAACTTCGCAAAATGGATTTTTTCTAAATAACGTTATATTTGCTTCTCACAGGAATCTGTTGTCCCAACCTGACGCAGCTCTTTCTGGCCGAGAACCAAATCGAGAAGATCGAGGGTCTCGAAGCCCTCGTGAATCTAAAGACGTTACACCTGCGAAGTAACAGGCTCGCGAACCTGGACGGCTTCAGCGAGCGATGTCGCAGCTTAAGCTACGTGAATTTGCGCGATAACGAGATCCCCAAGCTTTCAGAGCTGAGAAAGTTAAATTGTCTACCGAACCTAGAAACGCTTGTCATCTTGGGGAATCGTCTTCTAAGAGAAGAGATGGAGGAGGAAGAAGGGAAGAAATACAGACAGATCGTTCTGACGATGCTTCCGAAATTGAAGAGGATCGATAAGGAACCTGTGCTAGGTCAAGAGAGAAACGAGGCAAAAACGTTGCTAAGAAAAATCCAGAAAAGCGAATTTAATTTTGAAGATTTAAAAGATTAAAAAGATTACACGTTGATTATTGGACTCGAAGAAACTTGGATTTTTTTACCAAATACTTTCTTTACATAATTTCTTGATTGTAGAAAAATCAGAGTCAAATTTTTTTAGTCAATTATATAGCGTTACGTATCTAAAAATTTTAATCGATTATTTATTTAAAGAAAATGTTGATTAATTAAAATTTTCAAATTACAATTTTAATTAACATCACTCCCAATTTTTGTATTATTAATTCTAATTATATTAAGCATCACATTCCACAAATTTTGGTAGAGATAATTAAAATAGATAAATAACTAATTTTCTTTTCAAACTTAACTATATCGAAAATGAGTTACATTAATTTAATTCAATGTCATTGCTACAACAAACCTCGATTTAATAAATAATAAACATTATTTTAAAGCCAGTGGGTTTTTTTTTCAATAAAATTACGAAATACTGAGATAATTTACAGTTTGAGAAATATCTGATATTTCTACGACACCCTTTGTAATTCGTGATACTACCAGGTCGCGCCATCTCGCGGTGCTAGTATGTAGTACCAATACATTTTCAAGGTTCATTTTGGAACGACTAATTCGTAAATTTTTGTAATTATAATAACTATTTTCATATAATTATTATAATACAATATACAATGTTAAATCTATTATTGTCAATTAACGTTTAATTAACTGACAAATATCAATTACAATTGAATGTCATTTCAACCGTTTGCTGCATTCTGCGGCATTGCAATTCTGAGATGCGAGATGCGAACTAGCAACATGAGCTTCAACCAATCTGAGCGCCGACATTAATTTCGGGATGTGCATCTCGCCGAGCGATTTTTGAGATGAAAGAGCAAACGTATGCTTCCGATTTGAAAAACCGAACGCAACCGTTGCAACGCGCGCGTTCGCGATTTCTTGTCCCCGTTCTCTCCACCAATTATCCCAATTCATCCCGCGAAATTTATCCCAATAAATCATTCGAGAGGACAAGTGTAAATTAAAAGTGGCTACGCTTCGAGAAATCCTACATAATCGCTCTTTCTTAATCGTTGCATATACGTAACGACAGATCTAACTAAAATCGGGGAATCGTTTTTTCATTGCTAATTTCGGGAATGAAACATGGCCGCTCGATCCAACGGTCTCGTTCAAAGTAATCGCAACGAAATCGTGGACGCGGAGAGAGCGGCGGATCATGTCTTACGCTGACCTCGACGTCAACGTTGTTCGTCGAAAGTCGACAATAAGTGCGTAAACGTACCTGCGGACGGAAGTTTCTTTCTCGTTTTCGGACCCTCCAAATTCCCGCATTCTCACAAACGGCGACGCGCGCGCGCACGACGAGAACTGGACGGCGCGCCGCGGCGCGACAACGGAGATTCGAGAGCGCTGTCACGTGATCGCTGCGGTCGATAGTCGAATCTCGAAGAATCGATCGCGTGCGGTCCGCCGCGATAATCAGCGATAATCGCGCCTTCGTTCTCGCGTGGTGCCTGGTGGTGGTGGAGCCGGCATATCACGTGATATCACGGTATATGTATCTGGGGTTGTACAGGTTATCCGATTGCATCGAACGATCGCTCTCCCGGCAGTCCCGGCTCTCCCATTTGCTTTCTACGCACCGACCCGAACGCAACGCACCATGTCCGGCAAACCTCCGTACAAAGTCGGTAAGTGACACACACGTCGAACACCGTGCGACGAACGCGCAGTAGTGCGAAGTAATGCCAACGCGAAACGGAGCACGTGCTCGCGACACCCGCGTTTCGAAGCGACGTGAAGTGTTCGCCGCTCCACAATGCACGAGCAATGCGCGCGAATGTTCGATACGCGATATTTACTCAAGCGTGCCGAGAACGTAATTGGACGTAACTAAATGTAAATTACACGAATACTAAAAACATGAAAATTTGGAGTTTCATCTTTTCGTACAACTCTTTGGGTTTAGGCTAAGCGAGATTACACCCGATATTCTCCTTAAAATTTTTACAACGCTAAAATGAAATTACTACTTCAAAATAATTATTTCATAAAATAATTTTGTTGTAATAACATCTGCAGATTGTTCTGCATATTTTACAACATTATAGAATCATACAATTATATCTTTTTGTGTATAATAATACACAAAAAGATACAATTTCTTTGATAATATTATATTATTTAATAATTGTCCTTATTCCTCTGATAATCAAACACTGAAAAGATATATAATTTTATAATTTTATAATATATATAATTTTATCTAAAATAAATTTATATTAAAATGTTACATGTATCAATATCATAAAATGCTAATATATATTTATTATATTTGATCCTATATATAAAATAACTTATATTTAAATTCATAAATTATTTTTATATTTTTTAAATACGTATTTATAATTACATGAAACTGTCACTTCTTAGTTTCAACAATAATTCTTCTGTGACTTAATTGGAATAAATTTTTCAATAGCTGATCTCTCCTTGGCGGAATGGGGTCGCAAGGAGATCACCCTGGCGGAGAATGAGATGCCAGGGCTTATGTCAATTAGAAAAAAATATGGACCGTCCAAAATATTGAAGGGCGCACGGATCGCCGGCTGTCTTCACATGACCGTACAAACTGCAGTACTGATCGAAACTCTAGTAGAACTTGGTGCAGAGGTGAGCATTAGAAAGCCTAATGGTTCTAACGAGCTTAATTCACATGCATATAATTTGATAGATTTTGGCGATAATTAACAGCAAGGCCGATAGAATTTCACGCGACTATTTACTTATCAATGAAAAAAACATGTGAAGATAAACTCGTGATTTACACATCAATGCTATCGTCGTTGACCTTGTGGCCTCTCCTGTAAATCTGACTTCATCACATTCAGTCAAAAACAGTTTTTTTTTTTTCTTTACGTTATACGCTATTCTAATCATAGTAGATTTGCATTGTAGTACTTGACAACGAAACGAATATGAATAAAATTATGAGAAAAAAAAATTTATTTACATTTCAAAGGTTTCGCATTCAACTTGGAAATATTTACAAACCTAATAAGGATTCTGCAAGACATGTCTTGAGGTTCATTCTTTATATTTCAAATATTTTTTTCTTGAATTATTATCTAATTCTAATCGTGAAAATTATTTATTTAAAAAATCCGGATCATATATAATACTACTTGTTGTCGAAAAAAAGCGATTTCATAACTGTTTTTTAACTTGCGTGAATTTTGTATTAAGATCATCATATTTTGATAATTTAACGTATTTGACAATGTCATTAAGATTGAAAAAAAAAGTTTTCGTCACTCATGCCTTTACATATAGCAAATATATGATAACATTTGATGATATTTTTAAATATAATATTGTGTGTCAGAATATTATTTATCCAAAATAATCCCTCCACTTATTTTAAAAACAAATTTGTGTGTAAAAATATCCAATCATAGAAATTTAATATTTGAAACCAAATTTTAATAAAGTTATTCATGTATTGCAGGTGCAATGGTCGTCCTGCAACATATTCAGCACGCAGGACCACGCGGCGGCAGCGATAGCGAAAACTGAAGTCCCAGTGTACGCATGGAAAGGCGAAACAGAGGAGGAGTACATCTGGTGCATTGAGCAGACCCTCGTGTTTCGGGACGGCAAGCCATTCAACCTGATCCTCGATGACGGCGGCGACCTGACCAATCTCGTGCATACTAAATATCCACAGTATCTCAAGGAATGTCGCGGACTATCTGAGGAGACCACCACCGGAGTGCACAATCTCTACCGCATGCTAAAGGAGGGTACGCTCAAAGTTCCGGCGATTAACGTCAATGATTCCGTCACAAAGGTTTGTGCAACAGTAGCAAGGTCATGAGTAAACAGGTTTATGAAATTATGGATAAGCTACCGGTACGAAATTGATGACTAGAGTGTATTAAGAGATTAGAATAAAATATCGTTCATAATTGTTAATGATACAATTTGTCTAAGTCATTGTTTGTGCGAAGATAACTGTATGATAATGACGAAACTGATAAACGAATGAGTGACTCATAAACGTGTTGCAAACTTATGCAAAAATATCAATATGTAATGCATGACACTGTACTTTTAAAAATGAATAGTTAATATAATGACTTTGCACCATGTTTCTCACAGTTAAAATAAGAGATTATATTAACAAAAAAATCTATTAATATCTAAATAATGTATTAGGTAATAACGAAGCTAATTTGGCTTTACTTTCTTTTTTTGACAGAGTAAATTCGACAATTTGTACGGATGCAGGGAATCATTGATAGATGGTATCAAGAGAGCGACTGATATCATGATCGCCGGTAAGGTGTGCGTGGTGGCCGGATATGGAGACGTAGGTAAGGGATCCGCGCAAAGTCTCAGAGCTCTTGGAGGTCGCGTTATCATCACAGAGATCGACCCCATCAATGCGCTTCAAGCGGCCATGGAAGGATACGAGGTACCATCAGAAAAGAAATTAATCATTTGTAAAATCGCGTTAAATTGTCATTTTGATTACTAGTTGTGCGTTATTACGCCACATATGGCAAATTAGAATTAATAGGTGTGGTCGCGTACAGTCGTGATCTTACAAGAGTTAATGAATACCTGTAATCTACAGGTAACAACGATGGAAGAAGCGAGCACAAAGGGTCAGATATATGTGACTACTACGGGATGCAAGAACATCATTGTGGACCGGCACTTCATGAATATGCCGAACGATGCTATCGTTTGCAACATAGGACACTTTGATTGTGAGATAGATGTCGCGTGGCTGGAAAAGAACGCCGAGAAGACCAATATAAAGCCCCAAGTAGATAGATACCGATTATCGAACGGCAGGTGTGTTTCGTATACTGCGTGTGACTGCTGAATCAAATGGATTATACTTTATAGGGAATTAATTCACTTGTATATTTCAGGCATATTATTCTTCTCGCGGAGGGTCGTTTGGTGAATTTGGGTTGCGCAATGGGTCACCCGAGTTTCGTCATGAGCAATTCCTTTACGAATCAAGTGCTCGCACAAATCGAACTCTGGACACAATCAGACAAGTATTCGATTGGCGTACATATGCTGCCTAAGAAGCTGGACGAAGAAGTCGCAGCGTTACACTTGAATCACTTAGGTGTAAAATTGACGACTCTCACGTCAGAACAGGCCAAATATTTGGACATACCTGTGGAAGGACCTTACAAACCCGATCATTATCGATACTAGTCGTTACAACTTGATCGTGAAAATTTGCAATACTTAACATCACAGTTATTGTTCTTACTGTAATTACGAAATTGTAATTATGTAATTTTATATAACATTTGATTGATGAAACATTAAAAATGTTCTCTTTTATATACCAGTGTCATATAACATTCTCAGACAACGATAATAATTTGTAAATGTTTAATTCGAGTCACTTAATTATGTCTTATTATCGTAAAATCATTTAATTTTTTATTATCTTTGATTTATTAATTTTTCGCTGTCGGAATATTCTACATAAAGTTCTTAACATTACGTAAAATAAAAAGAAATTTATTCTTTTCTCGTAATATTAACTATCACAGATCATGATTAGGTACAAATTTCATCTACATTACCTACATTTTAAATAGCATTGAATTTTCCTGCAAGCAATGACAGCCGCAACCCGTGGGACATACTGCCTCTTTAGCGAACCACGCCGCTAAGTGCTCAATGTGTCCACCATGACCGCAAAACATACAAGAGTTACTTGCACCTAGATTTTTCAACAGAAAAATTTTTAGCTTTGTTTTAAATCACAATTAAAATACTTATGAAAGCTAATTGAATTTATACAAAAGATTACAAACCTCTAACTGTAACATGACAAACAATACATTGGAAGCTCAACCCCTTGCAGTTAGCGCATTGCGGACCTGGACTAATCTTGCCGCAGATCCGACATTCATTCTGCAATTCGACGTCCTTTTGCACGTCGAACGAGGACGCACTCAAGTGTTTCAATACCTGCGCGCGAGCGTCCAATAGCTCCCATCTGTGCAACGCCTCGGCGTATGCTTTCTTGTAACCGTCGTATAACGCCGTGTATTTCTCGTCAAACAATCTGCGTATGATATTCAATATTTGTATTATAGTCTGAAACGTACATAACTCACAGAAATTTTAAAAGACATTTAGGGTTTCTTTCACTAATTTTGATTTAGTTAATCAACAGTCCATTGCAATTGACCATTCGCATTGCCTATTATGTGAAATGACAAATCCGAATGATCAATTCAATCGTAGAATTAACCGATTAGTTAGCTTATCAAAGATTGGTGAAAGAGATCCTTCAAATATCTTTCATCTTTTTTTCTATGATGCTTTTCAAACATGTCAATACTGAACTTTGTACTCTTAGAACGTACTTAATGTTTTTTGCCGAGTCCCCAAAGCTGCCTTGAATGACTTTTAAATCATCCAACGACTCTGACCATGAATTTGAACGGTGTTGTTTCAAATTTTGGAAATTCCATCCTTCTGTGATATCTGCTAGATGTATCGTGTGATAAGGCGAACCGCCGGGCTGCAAGAAAATATTGAATAGAACATATAGAATATATATACATATACACACATCATAAACTACAAATAATATATTATAATACACACGCACACGATATACACAACACACGCATGATAATAAACGTTAGTATTTATATAAATCGGTCGTAATGAGTTATTATTAATGAAAAATTACTATTGTGAATTCTCTCCATAGAGAAATAACAATTACTTATTTGTATGAAATGTAATTGATTTATTGAGCAAACAGCACATGTCGTTTGACCACTAACAGCGATTTGCTACTTAAAAAAAAAATGCGTTATTTTATTTTATTAATTATGTATAAATGTAGAATTTGTATCTATATTCTAATTAGTTGCAATGAACAAATCCACTTGGTGGTATCATTCCGATGCTGAGAGACAAATACCAAATATCGATTGTATAACAAACAATCCTAAAAACCAAATCCAAAATTCCACCTTCTCTTCTACCTTGTTCCACGAAACTCAAAAATCTTACCTTTAACCACCATTTTCCTATGGAAAGCCTCTATAACAAACGTAACATTACATCATTAGCTGTGATATACAATTACATATAATTAGAAAATATAAAAATGATATACACCGGTACAGTATATTACATCTATTAATACACAGAAGATTGAAATTTTAACTATCATACATAAAATTCATAAAATTTTCTTAAGATTTATTGAATAGTGTCCACAGTTAACGTACAACGAATCTATTAATATTTATGATTAAAAATGCATAATGTACCGTTGTATTCGCATCAAACGTTAAACAAGCTACACATCACTCTCAAAAAAACATCATATGTTCCCTCATGCATCGGAAGAAAGAGACATTGTGCTGTGCATAAAAATCCATTCTTATTAATGCTAAGGAACGCGGAATAAAATGTGAAAATGTGATCGATGAACATGTGATGTACATATAATTTCTGCCGTCGACTTTGCGGAGCAAATAGTGTCAATGCCGCGTTAGTGAGGAGAAATTTTCAAGTGACACACAACCTGCGCTTCCTGCTCTTTCATACAAATTGCATACTTACACTAACGTTCACGGATTTACTAGTCAGCCTAGTTTGCGAAGCGTCCGTGTTCTCAGATCGATAGCTAAGTGCACAGCTCAGCATGCCAGCCATCTGAACGTCAGACTGCTTAGCGTAATGCTGTATTCTAAATAAAGAGCAATTATATATGGAATAAATACATCACAAGCAATTGATAATCATTTTATTGATAATCTAAAGAATCACATATTTAGAATTTTTCAAAATAAACCTCAGTCTATGTTTAAAAAATTAACACCCATAATGTTCATTAATAAAAAGTATATATTATTTTAAAAAAATTATTTTATTATTTGATTTAATATTTAAATTCAGTATTATTTCCTTCTTCTTTCCAAATATAATTTTAATTAATACACATAACAAAATTAAAAGCAATGCTTACAAGAAATGAATTAAGTTTTGCCCCCAAGGATGGAGAGGCCATGGAACATTGATATCAGGAGAATGACCTGACTGGCTAGAGTTCTGCTCAGTATTGGATGGTGACTGTGAAATAATTAAACCAGCTAAGCACCAAGTCTGAATTAAGTCAGGCCTTTCCAGTGCAGCAGCCACATTTGCATTATGCTGATACATGGCCGAAATATCAGCAGTGTTGATTCTAAAAAAAAATTTAAATATTTTTATAGATTTTTAAAACGACGCTTGAACAATATAAATGCATATAATTATCATGTGAAATACTCACGTGTACTTTTCGGCGAGTTCCTTATTGACAAAGAATAATGGTGAAACGTCATATATCATAACCATCGGGTGACAATTCTTGAAATACGATCGATCGTGCATTCTACTCGTACCATGTAATCCACGTCGGAGATCCTTCTGCCGAATAGAATTATATATAGATAATACATATATTATAATCATACAATTGCATTTATACTATTTTCATTTTTATCGATTCAAATATTCCTTACACGATCTTGAAAGTAGTACGAGCTGATAGATATGTTATCATTAGTTGGCACATAAGAACTTCGGTACATAATGAAAGGTTCGCCGTTACCGATGCTATTGTCCAAAGCGGACAATGCTCTGGGTGTCGCGTCTCCCGGTTTCATCGATGATCTTCTCGTGTAAGAAGGACGTCCAAAACAAACAAGAATACCTATTCAGAGAGAGAAGACGCATTAAAAACACAAAATTAAAAGACGAGCGTATATACGCACCTACGCAACAAAATTTGGCACCGGATGTTCTAGGGAATGGTATATACGAATCTTGATAATTCGCGCAGATATTAGCAGAGTTTAGAAAATTGCTGTTATCTTGCATGTGGTACACCAAATGATTGCTCTCATCTTCGTCCTTTTTGCACATCTATCGAATACGAATTAGAAATTTTTATTCAATTTCGAAGAAATATTACAAGTTATATTAATTCGAAGAAAATATCCGCTTACTTGCTCTAAAGTTATATTCAGTTGTCGGAGACACGGCTCCAGGCACGATCTATTCTTTTTGACGCGATACTGAGCGGTCTGCACAAGAACCTTCAGCAGCTTCGTCATCATTGCGTTGTCGATTGTCGTGCCGGGGCAGAATTGGAATGTCGGTTGTGCACTGCACGGATAATTCACAGGGAAATTTACTTTTAATATCACATTATAGTTCTTTGTACACGCAGTTATCGTACAACTCCTCTCCACCACATCCATCGCGTTTACCTGAATAAAAACTGCAAACATTAGTTTCAAATTATCATTTCGCGTGTCTGAAGCGACGTTACCTCTATATTTGGTATATTCATATTTATCAGGGAAAATTCTTGCTGCAAACTCTTTGGTTGTGTAGGAGATGAAACTTTTTTAGAATTGTCTGGCAGGCTGATCGTTTCAGACTGCGGCACAGGCTCGTCCACTTTGGTTGTAATGTAATTGATCTCAGGTTCGCTCTGAGAAGTGTTCAGCTGCAGTTCTTGAACGGACTGCAGAGTTCCTATAAAGATATATATTTCTCTATATAAAAAATTTCATCTCAGAGATAAATTCCTCGACGTATCCTGCATACTTAGATTACTCTCTTCAGAATACTGGCTGTAGACTGACAGGCCATCATCCATACCGTTGCTGCATAACTGAAAATGATAATGGATATTTCTATTGCTCGTAATTTTGATAATTCATAAAATTGTAAGAGAGATAAATCGTTTATTACTTTCTTTATAAAAGGACTAATTTTAAAAATCCTCAGACACTGATCTTTGGACCATGTAACAAGTTCAAATTCGCTATTTTCTGTAAGCAAATACAAAAAATACAATTGTACATATAGCAATGCATTTCCTATAATTTCTTTCTATAACATGTTTTCAATAATTTCAATATAACAACCTAATTTTTGATGACGCCATTGAAACTCCAGTACGACATCCGTATGGCCTACGAACGTATATATCGGCGTGCTGAAGTTTGACGTGTTCCACAATAAAAGACTATTTTCTCCACGTCGTAATTGCGGCACCACTATCGTCACTAAACCTTCCCCAAAGGGCTGTAAAAAAGATTTAAGAATAACCCATCATATGAGAAACAGTTGTAAAAACATTAAATTTGTATTCTTACTGTGTATCTTGCTCTCCACACAGGAGAATTAGTCGTCAAGATACTCTCAGCCCTGCGCGGATTGACAATATCGAAGATCTTGACGGTACAGTCTTGACTCGAGGTTGCCAATTGATTTTGTTGAAAAGGACACCAATCTAAACCATGTATCTAAAATTTGACTTTGACTTGAATACTTTCTTACAAAATTATTCTAACTGGCGCAACGAAGCTGTGTTATACTTTTGTCAGATGGGCTGTTATATACTGCACAGGGCTCGCTGCCTTTCGCTGGTCCCATATCTTGACATCTCCATCATGTGCAGTAGCCAAGGTGTGGGATGACAATGGATTCCAACGTACTTGAGACGATCCCGCTATAAAAAAGATATAAGAAAGTTTATTTTATTAGTTAAGACAGAATCAAGTACGTCTTCTTTTAGTATGTCTTCTTACCAACTGCAGACAAAGACAAGCATGGTTTTCTTTGATCTCGTATGTCCCAGATATGTATAAATGTGTCGATGCTACAAGAAGCAATAATATCTGGCTCCTTGGGATGCCAGTTCAGATCGCTGACCACCCGCGTGTGGGCTTTCAGGCTCTGTGTAGTTTGTAATTCGTACCCTCCTGCACCATTGAAATTCAATATTTCAATTCGTGTATTGCTCTAAAAGAAAATCATTTTAAAGCAGTGTACAATAAAATACAAGTATTTTTTTATAAATTCTTTTTTTTGTTGTTTATCTAATAATAATTTTAACTGGCAATACATATATGAACAGGGTCTTACAGAAATAGCACACAAGTGGCAATTCAAGTCACATGGATTCCATTCGGCAGAGCCAACCTCATATTTACTCTGTCGCTGAAACTTCTTCACTGTGTTCACATCCTCATCCAGATGTTTCACTGCTAAATATCTGCGTCTACAGAGAAGACAGAAAAGAAATATAGACAATTTTTGCATTTACATACAATCAGTAGTAACAAATTATTTAAAGCACAGTAGTACATACAAATTGAAATTTTTTTTCTTACATAAAATGCGTGAGTTTCAAGATTATCTTTGAGGATTATTTTAATCTCTATTAAAGACTGAGGATGATAATTACAAATTAATAAGCGTTAAATAATAATGTTAATTAATATTTTAAATTATAAATATTATATTTGCAGCAGATAATCGTTGATTTTAAGGGCTACTTACCCGGCCAGAAGGACGTAGTTACCGGTCGCATCCACTGCCATAGTGTTAGCCTAGAGTAAATGAAAAAGGGGATGAATACTTATTTCTCCAGTGCAACAGGAGCCATTATTCTGACAAGAGTAACTACATGACGTTCTTTTGACTAACCTGTAAATCACGGTGCTCCGTGACCACATAGTCGCTGTTTCGTTTCGACATTTTGATTAAAAGAACTTTTAAACCCTCAACGATAAGCTATCGCACCATTTCTCGTCATGTTATCCTGCGCTGGTCCTGCGAGGTTAGGTGAGGTTAGGTTCGTACCAAATAAATACAGGGCGATGCGCGCGCCACAGCTATTTAATTCATACTCATATATGTATGCACACACATATACACACATATACACACACACACACGATGCATATAGAACATCTATATACATAAAAGATGTTTTAAAATAGCGTCAAAGAAATTGTTAAATAATAATAGCGTTTAATAATCAACTTGTTCAATCATTTATCAATTAACATTTAATAATTATTTTACATCCTTTACTGTATGGTTTTCATTGATGGCGTATCATTTATAGTATAATCCCATTGCATATACATTATGCTCACGTTAATTTGAAAAATTCAATTAAATTCAACGGAGCGTGAGATAAAGAAAGAACGTTGTTGATTTAAATGGATTTCAAGTTGCGTCAATAGACTGTGAACTTCGTACGCGTCTTTAACCTTATCCCCTTTCCCCTCCCACCCAATGATATTTTGACACAGTGTCTCGTTTTAAGCGCAGGGAGTGCGAGAGACCGAGGCCGAAAGACTCAACATACGATTCCGCTTCGGACAAAAAGAGAGACGAGCTCCTGCTCCTGGTCGGTCACGGTCTCGTGTCTCGTACGCACACACATACACATGCACGCACGCGCCTCC
This sequence comes from Solenopsis invicta, assembly GCF_016802725.1. Taxonomy (NCBI): domain Eukaryota; kingdom Metazoa; phylum Arthropoda; class Insecta; order Hymenoptera; family Formicidae; genus Solenopsis; species Solenopsis invicta. Next base: position 28,341,202 of record NC_052666.1, on the reverse strand, counting down.
CGCGACGCACGTCATGCACATGCGCGCAACACTGACCGTTTGCGCGTACGCGTGCCTCTCCCCCTACCACTTACGCGACGAGGGCCGCCAGAGTGCGTGAGTGAGACCGAAGTAGGCTGCGGATGCGTGCGCGAGCAAGAGAGCGATATAACGATACGACGCCGTGAGACTCACCCGACTATTGCTATTTCTGTCACGTACGTGTGATACTCCGCACACTCACACAGACGCCCCTGCGTGCACGTACATACTTTCGCGCGCGTATAGGCATACACAGCCACATACATACACACACACACATGTACACAGGTCGTTGCGTCTCTCTACGTGCGCGGTGAACGCGGGCTTGACACCGAGTCGCAATTGGAGTTGGTAAACTGGTCAGAGCTCGCGCGCGTCGAGGAAGGTCGAGTGCGTTGCGTCGTCGGGTTGAGTGCAGGACGGGTGATTTGGTGAGATCGTGACAAGTGCCATCGCGCGATTTTGAGTGAAGAGAAGCTCGATCAAGTGGAATTCCGACAGCGATCGTATCAAAGAACGACAATGTCCGTGATTATGGATTGTTATCGTCAGTAGCGGGCGCTACGCGTGAGGCACTGTGTCTTTGCGGCATATACGTATATATATATATCTCCCTCTCTTTCGCTCGTTCGCGCGAGAAGAAAGGCCAGGCATCCGTGACTGAGATCTTGACGTCTCCTGTCAATTCGAGAACAAAACGCGAAGTTGCGCTTCGTCGCTGTGTTTTGTTGTGTGCGTGTGTGTGCGCGCGTGTGTGCGTTCATTTGCTGCGTTTTTTCGCGCGGCCCTAACCAGAAAGACGATAAATATTTTCCTTCGAGCCCCCAGTCTCGCCAGAAGAGGCGAGCGCACCTTTGTTTATCGGTGGGATTCGTCGCGTCGCGTCGCGTCGCGTCATTGCTCGGTCTCTCGCTCTTTCGTATCTGTCTCTCTCTCTCTCTCTTTCCCTCCCTCTTTCGATTCTATAAGTAGCGGGCAGCGCGCACGTAGGACAAGTATACTCGCCTGCGACTCCTCGGGGAAGTAGAGGACCTTGACTCTCGCGCTCACCAAGCCTGCTCTGGAACTCGATCACCTTCCCCCAAATCCTTAACTAGCTATCTGTAATGTGCAAGTACAGTAAGGAGACCGGGAAGACCACTACGTCGACAATTAATCTCGTACACTCGAAGAGGAAAGGAATTTTCATACACATAAAAGAGATGCCCAACAACAACCTGATAAGTCCACGTAGTCAAAGAAGCTTCCTTACGTTTCGCTTGTACTGAACGACCGGACTGTTGGGAATTCTGAACAAACGTATCTAGATTCGCCTGAACAGCGAGTAATAAGAGCTCTGGGATCAACAGAGAGAGATAGAGATGTCAACGTTGTAAGTCGGGTAGGCCCGACCGTGGGGGTGAATCACCGACACAACGTAGTTTCCCAGCTCTTCAAGGTAGAAGTCGCAGATTCTTCGCGTAATCCGAGAAATCGCAACATTAGCAACAAGATGAAGCTGCTGGAGAATACGCATTTGGAAGCTATAAACAGTGCCTTGTCCATCAAGACCGGAGATAGCAAGATAATCGGAAGGTAATGCAAACACTTTATCTTAAATCAAGCACAATTTATCTCGAATCATTATTTACGTTGTGTCTTTATCGTTTTAGGATTGAGAGTTACTCTTGTAAGATGACAGCCAACGACAAGCAAATGTACAAACGGTATAACGCGGAGCAGGGAGGCACGCCGCACGATCTGCAAGCTTTATCACCACCGCAGACATCTTTAGGAACATCTCCTGCTCAGGGTTGCTTGAGGTATCTTTGAGATCTTTGAAGGATATCTGTCGTTAATCTGTACTCACTGAAATTTACAAATGTTTGGTCGATTTGACTGATTTGAGCTTTTTTCGAGATAAGATTTCATTACATGCACTTTGACAACATTGCACTTTAATCTCATTTCGTTTTTCTTATGCAGTCGTAGCGTTTCCGGTGACGAAGAGGGTCCATTGTGCGACACGATTAGCAGGAAGACATTGTTTTATCTAATCGCAACTTTGAATTCAACCTTTAATCCAGACTACGATTTCTCGGACGCCAAGAGCCACGAGTTCAGCAAAGAACCGAGCTTACAATGGGTAATGAATGCAGTGGACGGTAATCTTAACGCTACTGCGGGTGACCACTATCGTTCATTACGTTCTGCACTTTGGGCGGCCGTTGACAAAGAAATATCGTTGCAAGGATGCGATATTTATAGGTACACGCGTGACTTTATGATCTTTTGCTTATGTAAACAAAAATATATGTACACAATTGTAGAGTTATTTAAGTAAGAATGATGTGAAATTACATAAAAGAACATTTTACAGTTACAATCCGGACTTCGCGTCAGATCCTTTTGGGGAAGACGGATGCCTGTGGTCCTTCAATTATTTCTTTTATAACAAAAAGCTGAAGCGCATCGTCTTTTTCACATGCAGAGCGATAAAGTAGGTTCTAGAAAAAAGCGAACACATTGTTTTTTTCCTCTTTTAACTTTGTAATACGATTAATCCGTTTTACTTTGCAGCCCTCTCTACGTGCCGGATTCTGGGGTTGGTAGCGACTTCGCTATGGATGAAGATGACGAAGATATCTATTAGATCACTTACGTGTGACACACATACACAGATACACACATACATGAATTTATATTTGCAATTCTTAATCTTCAAACCTTGAATCTTCATACTATCCTGATTTCCATTACAATTCAGTTATATCTATTTTAAATACTACTTTAGAATTTCTGTGATTGTCAGTCACTAATAATACTTGCAAAAATCTCTTAGACGATAAAAGTCTTACTTTCATAGTTTATTAAGATATTGACTTTGAATACCTTTTAACGAAACTCTCTCGAGAAATAATTTTTTTTTTAAGGAGTAGATTATTATATATACATATACATACATATATACATATATATATATATATATATATATATATATATATATGTATATATGTACTATATTCTATATTATCTCTATGAAAAATCCTTGCAAATTTATTAGAACAAGCTATAAGGATTCTTCTCTGTCTCTTTGTGATGTGATCATGTTATTACTCTTTGACATAATATTAAACATATATTTTGAAGGCAAATTGTACGTAATAAAGTCCAATAATAACTGTTATATGCAACATTTTCTTAATAAAATATCACTAATTATTACCTCAAATTTTATAGTAATTTTCATTACTTAAATGTGAAATTAATAGAAATATATATAATTCGATTTATCAATCGAATATATTATTCAATCTTTGTCATTAATAAATATTAAAGTAAAAAATTTATAAAATATTAAAATAATAAGAAAAAAAGTAAAAATTTAAAATTTCATATATAAGTTAAAAAAGAAATCGCGCGCTGCCTCTCTCCTGGTTAAACGAGCAGTAGAAATAACTAGACCTAGTGACAAAGCTAACCAGACTGCGTACTTCCTGTCATGAGAAAATAACCAACGAATCTGATCAGCTGTGCACAGCTGTGTTTCATATCACGATCGCGCGTATTTTATGCTGGACGTTCGAGCGTATATATACCTCGGTGCATTTCTATCTCAGCTTCGAGTGTTCAGCGGTATTTCGCGAGTGTCAGCGGACGAGATTGTCGGGTTAAATAAGTCTGCTTTGAGAACCCTCAACATGATCCGATTTCTGGTATGTAAACACATAGAATTCTCGTAATCTCCAAGTTTGGAGTCGTAACATTTTAATGATCTGCAGGTCAGTCTAAGCATTGGGGTATACGCCGGAATATACATAGCCCAAAATTATGAGGTATGGACACTCGATAAGATAAGAGATTTCTTGCAACTTTGATTGGATTAGTATGTGACAAAAACAAATTTCCTTTAAGTAAACAACATTTAAATTTTGTTCTGTTATTCGTACATTCTCCTCTTTAAATTACTCTGAATTAAAAATTACGTAGAGTGTACGATGTTGTAAACCTGGGACTATGAAGCAATAACACAGGAATGTTACAACATTGCTGCAATGTTTCGTACTACCTGGAAAATTTCTGATAAGTACTTTGCAACATTTTGAAACTGATTGATTTTTGCCACAGGTGCCACGAGTAGATGAACCGGCGAAACTGTATCAGCGAGTACTTGATTTTCTAGAAGAGAATAAAAAGAAATAGCATAATCACGGCGCGTATCTTTCCCGAATTTCTTCCAGAACTAGAAGATGGATTGCATATGCCATTATCGATATACAATGTAACACTTAGCTATATCTCTCGAGGAAACGACGATATACCTGTATATATATACATGCACTCGATGCAATGTACAAAGACAAGCCACTCTTATTTTTTCATAATTTTATTTTAATAAACAATATTTAAATGCATGACACGCATGTCCTTGTAGAGTATAATTTAGCTATAATTCACGTGGGCGCGTATGCCGAATACTTACAATGCCGCCTGACCGATCTTTTTGCATCAAATGTACATGAAACCCCCACCGGAGTACTCCACTCTCGTCTGGGGCTCGACAAACGCCAGCCAGTCGGACGCGTGCGTCGGCAGCAAGCCCATCGACTGACACTTGTACAGAGCTAACGCGATATTCACTAACTGTCCTAGGAAGTACACGAACTTTTGTCCACACGCGTGCGTACCTTCGATCACTTTGAACGCTGAGGCACAGAGGAAGCATATGATTTATATAGAGCAGCTATCGAGGCGTTTACGCCTGACAATTTTAGATCAACTCACTTTGTTGAAGGGTGAACAGCGCTTTGACTGGCTTGATGATAAGCATACCGACCATCATGATGGGGAATATCGAGACGGAGCTACCGGCCATGTACAGGATGAACAGATTCATGGGCACTTGCTTCAGAGGTCCCAACGCCAGATCCCAAGATTTCTTTATTATCAGGTGATTGGAGTCGGACTCTCTCATGTATTCCACATTGTGAAAGAGGGAACCGGTGGGTGTATATCCTGGCGGAGACGGTATCTCCACGCTTTTGTCCTGTTTCGTTCTGCAAAGAAAATGTTTACTTGATAATCTTTCGTGAAACTGCGCCAAAAGGCGAACTTCCGTTCTTTTCAGCGGCGTACTATAATTGAAGCTAAATAATATCGATTCGATCGAGAAGGTACAGTGATCGCGAGAAGGTGCAGCTGCAAAGAAGGGACGTTAATATTTAATATACGAGTGCCTGTGCAACGTCGACGCGATTGAAATACGTTTAAGTCGACACGTGTACCGGGACTCCAAAATTGCGCCGATTAGGTTACGCACCTGTGCGCAAAGTCTAGGGCCCACTTCGACCGCTTGGAGCCTTGCTTCGAACTCGCCGTCATCGTCATCGTTTACGGATTACTGCGCGCTGGCGAACTTGTGTAGTTTTGTCCTCTCGATAAATAATTATGGACGATGCGCAATGACGCGAATGATCGGTGACATTCGGAGCAGGGATTCGTGACGACGATCGCTGCGCCGACTAACGGCGCGGCGGATTTCTTGATTTCAGAGCGGTAGCGTCATCGACGACGCGGTGCCTTGAGCAGACATCGAAGATATCAGGGACGTGATAAGCTGGAGGGGAAAAAAGGTTTTCCGTGTGAGATACGTAAACGTTTGTTGATATTTCACACATTCTGCTCCTTTTTTTCCATCTTTTTTTTCATCGTATACATAATACATAAATTAATGCGTATAAATAGAAATGAAATTATAATAGTAAGTATAAAACTAACAACGGTTTCGTCGCATCTTCGCAAAGAAAAAAAGTCGACATTAAAAAAAATGATGCGACAGATTACAATGTGGTGTACAATATAGATATAAAATACGAATTAACCGGTTATCAACCCGCGGACTACACACATAAAGCCTGCGAGACCTGGCAAGTTTCCAATTCTTTACTATCACTCAAACATTTTTCCTGAAACGTTTGTATTTTACAATTCAGCAAGCAGATTAAATTTTGATTTTATAATCTAAAATCTTCTAGCATCCTCTTGGCAAAAGCATTCGTTCAGAAATCTGCAGTTTTAACAGTCTTGTGTGGCGAAAGTATTCGGTAAGTCTCAACGAGACCCAGTGTATTTGAAAGCGTGTGTAATCCTAAGGTTAATGAATAATTATGTGTAGAGGTGTACAAGAAATAGGAAACATTGAAATACGCGTAAGGGTACGTCTAATTTCCGGCAGTGTGTGAATGTATGTATATATGTTGTGTGTAATTTATTACTTTTATATATCATTATCATTTTAATACAAAATATGTACACACAGCATATGACGTACGCACGACATGCATATGCATATGCATACACGCACGTACGCACACGCGCGCAGTCGTGATCAAGAATTTGAAAAACTACGAATCAAGGCTGATGGCAGTGTTTGTACCTGATACTTTTAACGACCTATCGGAATTCTTTGACAAACGTATTCGCTCTTCCGGTTTCAAGATTTCGGCTATGATCTTCTCGTCGGTGCGCCGCTCTTGCGACGGACGCACGATCTCCGGGGGCTTCTTCTTACATTGATGCCCCGCGTTGCACGATTCGTTGCCACCACTGCCGCCGCCTCCGCCACCGCCACCGGTCGAGGAATTTTCCTCGGCGACCGATGCCAATTGCGCCGTTTGTATCTCAGTCAGAGTAAGTCTTCCGTTAATCTTGCCCTCCACAGGACTTACAGATTGCTGCCGAGGGCTAGCCTCGGAGCTAGGAACAGGTGATTGCAGGGGATTCTCCTCTGTGCCGATTGCTATCTTCAGAATGTTGATTGGTTCGACGTAGAGCTATAAAGTCAGAAATTATTTTACAATAAAAAAAAAAAGTACTCATGCTAAGTGGAATGCGTATTTAAAATTTTTTAAGTAAATAATATTTATGTAAGTAACGAATTTAGAGGGCGGATAAAAAGCCGATAATAAACAGCTTGTATATAGTTATTAACTCATAAATATTGTCACATTAATGATAAATTTAGAAATGAATTCTTCGCATGATTATACTTCAACGAGCTTTTATTTTTAACGATTTCTTCGACCGATTACGTGTTGCACTAACTATAAAATAATGTTGACGTAAACGCTGACAGTTACTTGAGTCATACGATTACGCGAGAGTCGGCACATAGAAGCGTGAATCAGAGAGAACTTACCGCATCGAATGGAGAATCCAGAAACAGTTCTTGCAGAAATCGTCGCGCTGGCATTCTGTACGTACCGCTGCCAAGACGAGCGGATACGTCCGAAAACAAACAGGTATCCTGCAAAAAAAGTGAACATATGTAAAGGACACTCTTATATGCTAAAACATTGCTGAAATAAAAAATACAATACCTGAAATTTTTCTGGATACCGCTGCCTCAGTCTAAGTAACGATTGACGACTGTGACGATACCATACTGGATTTGCAAGTCGTTGAGTGTGTCTAAGTATTTCTCTATACAAACACGATCGAATTACACATAACGTACATCATAAATTTTTATCATTTATCTTTATAAATGTCATTAACAAAAAAGTATTTTATTCTAGTTTAAATTAAGAACTATAATTTCAAATTTCTAATTTTAATGCGTCAATGAACAATTTTATATTTTATTATATTATATTTATCTTTATTTTTATCATATGTGTAATCTATCAAAAGATCATGTTTTCGATACCTTCGCAATTTCATATCCTGTTCCGAACCAGTGTCCTTACCACTCTTGCCGTGATAACAAACGAGACACGTACGACAATGTTCGGTATCGGCGTCGCACTCCGAACTGGATTCTTCATCGATCTCCGTTGTCTCCAACTCGGACCTGATGCTATCTTCGAGAATGGTTGGTTGGGACGGCTGAGGAGGTTCGGGGAAGATCGTGAGTAACCTTCTCGGCAAGCAGACACCCATGTAGAACGAATTCTCATTATCGTCTTCCGGAGGAGGTGGCGTCGGTGTAAGAACCGCATTTTCCGCAATCCAGCTGCGGGACGAATCGTACTCTGACAAACTTTGCAGTGAAAGACGGCCGTCTAAGCTATACATCTGTAAAGAAAAGGACTCGATTGTTATGTTGTTTAAAGATTCCGCTGAATTATGTTTAAAAGTGTACATGTAATTTTTTACATACTTCTAAACTACTTTGAGAATAACTCGGCCTGCGATGGCGTTGTAAACTACGTAGTCGCGCATATCCTTCAGCATCTTGTTGGCTTAGTCTTTGAATACTTGAAACAGGACTTGGAGTTTCGCCTCTCTCTCTGAAAAATAAAACACAAAATTAATATTAAAACGCAGAACGATACATAGATCAAAATATATTCAAATCCATCTTTTTCTTTAAATTTAAATTGTAAAACAAAGTTAAACAATCCGTAAGCTATAATATTTCAACAATTAAATTTTTATTTAAAAAACTCATTTTCAAATTCAAAATGGTTTTAATCTTCTTTCAATATGTATTTTCGTCTTTAATCGGTTTACTTACAAAAGGAAGTATCGTCGCGCTTCGAGATCTGTAGCCGCGCTTTCGGATCTATTCCTAGTGCGACGCACAATTGGCTCAAGCAGTTCTGGTTTGCCGTCGCTGAGACTACGATGATGCCGCTGCACGGGAATTGGGCTTGGCATAGGATACCTGCTTGAGGGTGGGACTACGGGCCAATTATCACCGCGTCGATGCCTGACGCACGGCCAGTTAAAGTTCACCAGAATGTCGGCTCCAGCTCGCGTAGTACCGAGCAAGCTGAGCGCGTACATTGCGGTAGCGCGTACCGAATAATACGGACATGTTTCCGCCATGGACGTAATCATCTCGATGATACCCAGGTGATTTAGGTGCTCAACACCCGCAACAGACGTGCCCGCGTGACCGAGAGCCCAAAGAGCCGATTTGACTTTGAGAATGCCGCCGTTTGGACCGGCAAAGTGATCGTCACGCGATGACTCGGTCTCCAGTCTCCAACTTCGCTCCGGAGTAGTGTGCCTAGAGTCGTCCATGCTGGTCTTGCGACGGATCTCCATCAGCGAGTCCGTTCGCGGTTGACTCGCCGTGTCACGAACCTCAATTTCCACTGTTTCATAATCGGGGATGGTTTCGAGGCGACTACACTGCTCCACAGCTTCATCTGTGCCGGACTCCTCTGACATGATGCAGATATCGTCGGCAGCAGCGGAAGCTGCTGTTGCTGCTGCCATAGCAGCGAGACGACTCGCTCTGGTACATCGCGAGTTGCACTCCGAGTCGCGACCGCCAAACTCCGATTTGAATCGTTGTAACACTCGGGCGAAACGTTGTATCACGTTGCGGCGTAACAATAATTGCATCCCATGATCGTGCTGTGCCAACTGGCCGATCAGATGCGGGGGCACGTAGATGTCTCGCGGCATTATCACGACATCGCTCGAGTGTCTTCTCTGGTAGCTCCCGGTCTCGTCGCGTTGACGACATGTCAATGCATCATGTATCTCTCCTTCTATAAGGCCCACGTATCGCTCGGCGAAACCGCCGGGGCCGATCCACTTCTCTAATTCTTCGGAAGGTGCGGTGAGACTCGCGAAACCCTGCTCAAGAGAGTACAGTCGAATCTTCAACAGATAACCCTTGTCGCCCAGGTGTTGCAGCCATTTGTCCCAGTCGCGTGACTGTCCACCTTGCTGCAACAATGCCTCTAGATACTCAATTTCGTCGCAGGCCTCATGTAGCGCCTCCAAAGCGGCCAATGCCACGGCTGTGTAACTGTCCGATAATCGATCCGCCAGCAAGGCCATTGCCCAGTGTACGGCGTCCGTCATTCTGGCACGAAGAATCAACCGTAGGAATTGTGTGGCGTAGAGACGCGTGCTCCATAACGTCGCCTCAGAGATGATCTTGCTGAGTACCTTTCTGTTGGGGCCGTCTCGGGAATAATCCAAGCTGGAGATGATTAGTTTGACATAGCAGTCGTGATTAGTGGCCAGCGCGAGGTCCTGTAGCTTCTCCAGCAGATTGAAGCTCTTGAGAACCACCGTACCTTTAGCTGAATGACTCAGCTGACCGAGAAATAGGAAGTACTTCTGACAACACGTGGTAGACATATGACGCGGTGAAAACAGACAATCATGCGCGGACTCGGCGGTACGGATGTTGCCGATTTGCTCGGCAATATCCCCGATCAACTCGTTGAGTAGTCGCGCGCTTTCTGGTTCATGCAGTTCCAACAGACAATTCAATAGATCGCAACCGGCGAGAGTCGCCTCTCGCGCCAACGTTGCGTTCGTGCCCAGCTCGACTCTACTATAGCCATTCCACGACGGTTTAAAATAACGTACGAGTCGTTTCATGAACAACCGATGATCGGAGTCATGTAAGATTCGCGTTGCATCTTCACGCGATCGTAGAATCGCTCGCACCACTGGCCAGTTCCAAGCGAGAGCATCCTTCGAGCTGAGTACTTGCGCATCCTTCAGCAGAGGCGTGATTGGTGACTCCCTGCCGATTCGCAGCCAGTGTCTACCTGAAGGCCGCTGACGTCGTGGCAGAGTTGGACGTAGCCAGGTGCCCGCTTGGAGAATACGATCAAGGAAGAGACTCGCCGGGGTCGGTCTACGTCGCATCATAGTATGCATTCGCTCGAGAATAGTGACTGCCGCTAGTGCCTGATGTTTACCGGCACTCGCGTGCTCCAGTAGATTAGGCAATGGTGGCGTAAGGTCACAAAGCTCGGATGGTAGGAGTGAATGCGCGAGGTGCAGTAATGCTCCCAGAAGTACTGCCGCGCGCACCGAAATGAATGTGTCGCTGGTGACGATAGTTTCCGCGAGGGCTCGGTGTAGGCCGCACTCCAAAAGAACGTAGACCAACAACGCCGAATGTATCTCCGTGATGTTGGGACAGTGCGACGACAAGGATGGCAGTATGGATTTTCCCTCGGCGGCAACAAAACCTTCCGACAACTTCCACGAGTCTCGCGCTCTACTAGGATCCACTGCGGCTAGCGCAACGTCTGGCTCGTCAGTCCACGTGGGCAGTGGCAGGTCCAGAAGCTCATAGAGCAGTTCTAGAACGGCGCCGCGCACCTCCAGTTGATCCACGTATAAAATATCCGCGATAGCCTTGAGACCTGAATTATTGTCTGATCGGCAAAAATGCAGGACACCCGGATACGAGCGCAGGATGCTCAGCAAAGCCAGTTTACTCGCGGCGAATCTCTGCTCACGCTCCTCCTTGGTTCTCTCCATGCTCAAAGAATGGAGTTCGCAGTAAGGCGCGGCGAAGCACAGGAGAGAGACGCTGCCGCGCGTATCGGGATTGTTCAGCAGTCGTAGCAGCACCCCGACGACGGACTCGACCGCGGCAGCGCTCTGACCGGTCATCGCAGCCCTGGCAAGCGCGCCGACGCCGCCGCAGCTTATCAGCAGATTCGAGTTCAGGACGCCTAACTCGCATACAACTGCTAGAAATGCTTTAAATGCGCGATCCCTCTCCTCGACGCCACCGTTCGTTAAACTGATCAGCGATCTCGCTAGCACGGAACTGAAATGCTTAGGGGCTAATACTAGGATCCTCCTGACGAGCCGGAGAGCTTGTATCCTTTCCATCTCGTTACGCAAATTAACGTCCATGCTGCGCGCCAAGAAGTATGGGTACTGTAGCTTGTTGATCGCGATGACATCCTGCTCCTTTTTGAGCATGTAACGCACCGCCCGTAGCGCGGCGGCGCGCACCTGCGTCGCCTCGTGGACCAGCGCCACGCGTAAACTATAAAAAGAAACATTTTTGTGATCAATGACTGACAATTGCTACTCTAAGATTTTGTAATTGAGTCAATGAATTCTTACCAACAGAACAGATCTTCCGCGGAGTAGCCATAATCTTGAAAATCGGTTTCGCTAATCAACTTGACAATAGCATTGAGATACGCTAGCTTCTTTACGATTGGAACATTGTGCCGCTGGCAAAGATTAGTTAAGACCTCCTTGACGTTCTCCTTTAATCCTATGAAACATAAATCAATTCTTTCTGTAATTTATGAACAGTTCATAATAAAAAAAAAAGAGAATAACGATCATGCCTCATGGTACATTTTTGAGCCAGGAAAGGACTAGAGGTTAAAGTGATTGCAATATTCTCATATAGGCTGAGCTGAATAGGATAATAAAGTCTAGAGTACAGTCAAATGGCTGGTCCTAGATATCCTCTCCATCTTTTTAAATCAGATTGAATGTATGAATACGTTCCAAATCCTTCGAATGGCAAGAGATCTGTATCATTGAAAATCGTTGAAAGGTATCCGCATTTTTCGCCGTCGAGAACGCGCAGCAAACCGGTCACGGCGGCGCCAAGACGTAGCAATGTTGCGCAACACCGTGCTCGCCAGGTGAAAGGTAAATAAATACACGGAAAGCTCTTCGAAACGAACGTTGTCGGTGAAAGCGTCGAGGGAGGGAGCGATCCGCGCGGACATGTAGGTTAAGTTACTAACCTCTTGACAGGTCAAGCTGCACGCAGTTGTCCTCGTCTTGGCGACCTGCAATCAGAAAAATCAAGAGATGCGAGGGAAGAGGGGACATATGATTCGCCGGGCGCATTGTCGCGATCGAGTTTCAATTGTAATTGAACGTAAATTGAACGTACTTCGACGGGAACGGCCGGTGCGTAGGCTCCTACCCCAAATCATCCAACTCGAGATTGCCATTGTCCGTCCGCCAGGGCGTCCTGGCTAGGCAATCCGCGCGAGAGACCTGCTCTGGATTCTCAACCTTCTTCAACCGTCGCGGTCGCGCTGCTCGACGACGCTCCTCCAGGTGCGTGCGTGGTCGTCACGCGTCATTCTTGATCGCGAGCGAAAGCACCGAACGAACGAACGAACGAATGAACGAGCAAACCAGCAAACGAATGAGCGAACGAAAGAGTGTACGATCACGAAGCACTAGGAGTGCAGGCATGCGTGCGTGCGTGAATTCGAACGCACGTTCGGAATGCGTGCGTGCGTGCACGCGAGTGTACGCGAGAGCTCGCTTATTGATGAACGTCGGCGCGCCGGATTTCGGATTCGGAGCGTCGCACGCGCGTCACGTCGACGAAATCGTCGATCGAGACTCTACTCCACTGCCGCCGCGCCGAAAAACCGATGACGGTGACGGGCGAGAATGATGACTCGCCGGGAGGCACGAGAAGGCGAAGGCGAGGTGGAGGACGACGACGACGACAACGGCGACGGAAACGGGGGTGAAATCTCACGGCGTCGCGCGCGCTTTCGCCGCTCCGCTTTCGCGCTCCTCCGCATGCCCGGCTGACGAAGGCGCCGCCGCGAAACGCTCTCGGTAGTCTCGGTCCGTGCACCACTCACGGACGTGGAAAACATGAATGGCCTGTGCGCGCACCTAGTGGCCTGCAGGTAATAGACGTAAGGGGGCCATTATGAGGCACGCCACGTTGTTGAGAGACGAAAGATATGCAAATTTACAATTGAAACCAAATTAAAAATGAGAGTCGCAAGTAAAATATCGATAATAATCTTGCGCGATGTGCAAACATCTTTTATCGAAAAAAACTTGAGAAATTAATGTATTTCAAAAAGAAAAAGAGAAAAATAATTTAGTAGGTTGTATGCGATTTGACACGAAAAATTTAAACATTCCCTTTAAGCTGCAATTCATTTATTAGCGCTTTCGAGTGCGGTGGGTTTGGAAACCAATCCAAATCGGGTTAATGACGCCATATGCTGGAATCGTCCAATCAGAGCTCAAAGTAAAGCATGTGACGTCATTGACCCGGCTCGAATTGGATTAAAACTAAAGAGCCTTTAGTAAAGCTTCAAATTAAGAATTTTTTTAAATAAAAGGAAAAGAATCCGATATCTCGCGCCTTTTTTTCGTTTTCTTTTGTTCTTTTATTTCTCCGAGATTCGATTCTCTGTATGCATCACAGAAAATTCATAGCATGTGTCGCATCTAGTTCTTTTACATCTATGGATTAGATAGATAGCGCTCGGATGCAAGAATTCGAAATGACGCGCGAACAACTTCACATTGTGTCATGGCCGTCACCTTCCATTGCGTACGTTGATTGTAAGTCTATGAACATATTTTATAAAAGAATATTTCGTCATTATCTCCATTAATCCAAAAATTCGTTCAAAAATTGCGAGAAGAAAGAAAGAGAGAGAGAGAGAGAGAGATGAGGAAAAGAGGGAGAGAGAAGGAAAACGAACGAGCGTATGAACGAAACATCCTGCATGAAGAGAACGAGACGGTTTCAATTAACGGACTATTAAGATATTATTTTCGCACTCTTCCTCCCTTTCTCTTTTTCTCCGAATGCCTTTCTGAGAGATATTCGGATCAATAAAAGTACGTGATAGTTATGAAATGGCTTTTAACAATATTCTAATCTACGGTCAAATATGCGTCGTAGTCGCGCAGGGAACCGTTCGGTGTGAAATTGCCGGCGCGTCCTTTCCATCGAAACGCGGCAACTTCATTCACTCGACATACTGGGAAGACGGACGGGACAATCGTGTTTCGCGTACGTTTCGTGTGCGTTTCGCGTGTTTCTTACTCGTTTCGCGCGCGCTTCGTGTACGCAATAAGAATCGAATGTACCGTACAAAGTGCTGGGAGTATGAATTATCGCGTTACATTAACTAGCGTGATCGTGTTCACGCGAGTGAGCGTCTGGAGCAGCGGAGCAGTCGGCAGGTGAACAATGGCGGCGCCGCACAACTTTTCGGTGAGTCAATTTAATTATATTTACACAAATATACTCATTGTCGTTCAAAGTAGAATCTCAATTGCATGCGAATGTCACGTTTACAGGATGAACAAGTTCATGGTCACTTGCTTCAGGGGTTCCAACCAGGTCTCAGGATTTCTTTATTATCAGGTAATTGAAGTCAGACTCCCTCATGTATTCCACACTATGAAAAAGGGAACCGGTGGGTGTATAACCCGGTGGAGATGGTATCTCTGCGCTTTTGTCCTGTTTCGTTCTGCAAAGAAAATGTTTACTTAATAATTTCTCGTGAAACCGCGTCAGAAGATTTCTTTTCAGCACTCCAGACTAAAATAATATTCGGGGTTCGATCGGGAAGGTATAGTAATCACGAGAGAGTGCGCTTGAAAAGAAGGAACATTAATATTTAATATACGAGTGTCTGTTTAATGATGACATAACTAAAATACATTTAAATCAAACGATGATACAAAACGCGAGGCAAACTCGTCAAGTGCATTCCACGTGATCGCATGTAGCACGACTGGCTACGTCACATCGAAAGACAAAGCCAAAAATATTAATACGCCCATGAAATATTAAGAAAATAGATTAACTTTAAAAATTGACGAATGCAGCAAGACTGCGTGATGAAAATAAGAGGAACATTTCAATCTCTCCCCAATGAGCAAACAATATTTTTTAATGTTTTTTTTATTAAAATTTTATTTAAAAAAAATATTTGAAAAATATTGTCTACTTATTGAGTCTTTCTTTTTTCGATCAAACTACGATTTTATGCTTGTTTTGTAATCAAGTACATAAATATACTGAAAAAAAATGTTATGTTCAAATAAATTTATTTATTTTAATATCATTTTCTTCATTAAAAAAGGTATTTTCTAAGTTATAATATTTATTTAAATAAGAAAAAAACTGATATTAAAATAAATATACTTACGTGATCATAAAAAAACTTTTTTTAGTATAGCGCGCAAGAAGTTTCCAGGAAAGAAGTCGTGTAAGGTTTAATATTCGCAGTCGCGCTTACTAAATTGATTATATTTATTAAAAAGTCGCACGTGGTATCTACATAAACCTAGACAGTCGCATTATTCAGATTTATGAGCGAGGGAAACGCTTCCGCCTCGTTTATCTTCCTTGATGTTTAACAATTCAGAACTGATAAAAATAAGAGGAAAAGTGTAATCTCTCGTACTTGCATACACTTGTTTGAGTATTTATTCATTTTCTTTCTTTTTTCAATCGCATCGCTTGTTTTGTTTACAAATATATTGAAAAAACGTTTTTATATTCAAGTAAATTTAATATCGTTTCCTTATGATTCAAAAAAATATTTCTCTAAAAAGTTTAAAAATAATTTCATACTTTAGCTAATATTTATTTAAATCAAGGAAATTATGTTGAAATAAATATATTTACTTAAACATAAAAACTTTTATTCATTGTCAGTGTAATGGGCAAATAAATTTTATGATTCGCCGATTTTGTTGTTCCCAGGAAAGGAAAGAAGTTGCGTACAAGGTTCAATCTTTGGCAGTCGCGCTTACTAAATTAACTATATTTATTAAAAATTAATTAACTATGTTTATTAAAAAGTCTCGCATGATATCTGTACACGCCTAGACGGTCGCATTTAGATTGGTGATGATGTAAAGGAAACGCTCTTCCCCTTCAGCGTCTATCTTCCTTGATGTTTAACAATTCCGGCGCCACAGCCTTCAGAGTGGCATTCACGTTCTCGCAGCAATTACTGCAGACAATTGTTTGTCCACGTACTGAAAGGTCCCTCCCTAGAAGCTTGATGTTCTGCAAGACGATCGATCTTATGTTAATTACAACACAACGCGGCAAGAGTGCGCAAATTTGATCTCCCCGTGCAAATGAAATACGCGACCGCGATAATAAACACGTACGAAATTAGAGATGAGCTTGCACGGCGGAAAATATGATACCGGCGTCGACGAGCGCGTTTTTCTAGGAATTTAAAGACATATTATTCTTTGAAACTTTTTTTAAACATACACGTGTCTCTCGGCTGGCTGGAAAATTTGCTTTGTAACGTTCAAACACCCGTGATTGTACGAATTTGGAGAACAATGATAATAGCATGTTACCACGTGCAGTGTGCACATGCTATTTGCCGAGTAAACCCCGCGGTTCGGTATCAAATCGATCCTGCCTTCCAGCTACACTGCGCTTATGCAAATGATTTTACAGATAGATTATTTTGGGCGTCGTTGAAGTATTTTAATGTAGAATGTATATTTAAATTCTGCAATCTTCATAATTTTCCCAAGTGACTTTATAAATTCTCAATCCATTTCTGCAACTGGTTGAAGAGTTGATCTATGTGTAATTTAGCATTTTTCAATATTATTTTTTCATAAATTTTCTAGACAGTAATCTCTGAAAAATCAAAGTAACTTTTTAATAAAATTGTTCATAATACAATTTTATATTATATAGTTACATTGAAAATATATAATATTAATTTTAATTATTCTTATTTACATATCTCAATAAACGTAGCAATATATATATATATATTTTTTTTTTTTTTCCCTAATGCTATTGCATTCTCTAATTCTAAATCATTTATCCAATGATCCAAATATATGATAAATAGAGTGCTCGATGGCTACTCTGAGGGTAAGAGGATTAAATTTAATCGTCTCATTTTAATCAAGATAAAAAACTAATCTTCAATTAATCTATATAAAAAAATTAACCGTTTAAATTTATGAATTGCTAAACTTAAAACTGATCGTTCCTAGCTTGATTTTTTCAATTTCAAAATTATTTGATTACTTTACAACCAAAAAATAATACTTAAATTAAATTAGCGGTTCTTGCACTAAATAAATGTATATTTACATTTAGTAAATGTTTCATTAGTACTATTCGAATAAATATTTAGTAATTTTTCCCTCAGTGTAAGTAACAAATCTTTTTAAACCATAAGTCTATAGATTTTTTTACCGCAAATAAAATTATTTGATTACTTTTAAAATTATGATTACTTTAAAAATTAATTAAAAGATAAAAATTATAAATGATACTTTGCAGAAAATGGAAAAGGAAAACAAATTAATATAATTTTAAGTTCAGTTTTAAATTTTGCAGTTGGCAATTCATTACTTTAATCGGTTGATTTTAGGAGAATTAGTGTTAACAAAACTGGCCTAAAGAAATACAAGTCATCGATACTGTCCGATGATTATCATTGTTCTCTCGCGTTTTTTTCTTCGACTCTATTTGAAAAAATGCCTTGTGTCGACATAGGTTGACAGGCTCATCGAGATCTCATTACCTTAGCGACTGTAACATCAAGCCTCTTCAGATTCTTACAGTCGAGTATCACGTTGCATTCACTATTCCCGGAAATTTTCATTATGTTAGCACGTAAGCGCTCTGCCGCTGGAAAAGCTATTGCTTCTTCGGGTATGACGATTATTACCGTTTCCCCTTCGATCTGCATTTGAGACATAGAAATAGAAAACAATATTACGCCGGCTCTTATACCAATAACAAATTATCGTTATAATAGGTAAACATTGAGATCATTGAGAAAATACGTACATTCAGTAGTGATATTTTCGAACTGGCTCTCTGCCAGTTTAAAAAGATCTACTATTTAAGTATACACAAGAATGGAGTATTGTAAATTTAAAAAAAGTATATGCCAAATAATTCGGTAGAATACGCTTGCTTTACATAAAAAATATGTAACAAAAATTTTAAGACATTTTTAAAACTAAAGATAATTTGTGTTATCCCAGAAAGGCTGAGAAAAGGGAAAAGTATCAGTATCGAGGATTGTATTGATTTCACGTAATACAGCAAATCAGTCTAACAAGGGAGATGATAATTAAAAGTTCTCAATTAAAAACTAATGGTATAGATTAAATTGGATTAAACTGAAATTATAAGCGAAAAGAGAATAGAGCCATTTGTGAGTCGCAACAATATTCATTGAAGATATTTTTTCTCTTTTACATATACTTATCAAGAAAATAAGTCTTAATTCTAGATATTAAAATTATCACATATCTGATGTATAAATACTATTTTTTGAATTTATTAGAACATAAAAAAATATTTCAGCGTGACTCAATAAAATTATTTTTTTCATACTTAACACATCGTTCAATAAGTCCCGAGACTAACCCAGAGATAACGCTAGTAGTACCAAGCTGGCCACGTTTCCCTAGAATGCGAACCTTCACATGAAACGTGTACAAATTTCACGTCGATCGGACCACAAACAGCTGAGTTATTGAGGTTAGAGCAAAGTCACTTTGTAATTTGTAAACGGCTTCCAATGGCCTACCCGAACGTTCCGCATCGTTTGTGTCCGTACGACCACGTTTAAACTCAGCATACCAACGACAAATCGTTGATTTAGATGGAATTTACCCATTAAAAAACAATGCTTTATCAACACGCGAAACTAAATTTTTTTCCATTTTTCAAACAAATTACAAAGTGACTTTGCTCTAACCTCAATAACTCAGCTGTTTGTGGTCCGATCGACGTGAAATTTGTACACGTTTCATGTGAAGGTTCGCATTCTAGGGAAACGTGGCCAGCTTGGTACTACTAGCGTTATCTCTGGGTTAGTCTCGGGACTTATTGAACGATGTGTTATAATGAAATAAAATTTGTATAAGTTTGTTTGATAATAAAAAAATTCAAAAATTTTTGCGAGTTGAAATGTGATATAATTTCAAGACTAAATTAACTAAGTATACTAAATTTTAGTATTAAAATTTAATACTAAAGGATTTATTAATTAATCACTTTATTAAGTATCACTGTACCTGTTCAATTTTCGTCTGAACGGAAGGCTTCGCTGAGAAGTATAGCAATGCTATAAGATTGACAACAATGCCAATTAAGATACCGTACTCCAGACCAAGAAAGACGCATGGGATCAATGTCAACATCATCACACAGAAATCGACCTCTAAAAAATTTACAGACACCTCCGTATTACAATCTTTCGAAATAAAAATAATTACTTTTGCATCTGTGTATTCACACTAATAATATCTATATCTAATTTATTTTATTTTAGTTGTTTTTCTTGTATGAAAACGCGTTGTTAAAGGCGCGTAGTCATAAGAAGTTCGGCAATAATGAAGTTTCAATTTTAATTAATAACAAATTAACAACAAAAAATTTACTCTCTTCTAATATCCTACTTCAATACACGCGAAATTATCTACCCATACAGAGTGGGCACATTGATTCGCAAATAAGCGCGTACCGATATCGGCGAATCTACTGCGAAGCTGCAGATGAAACCCGTGACAAAAGTTAACGGAAACGGGTGGTACTGGGCGTACTGGCTCCGTGTTAACAACAAATGCCACCAAGGGTGCGCTTGAGCATTATTGTTTCACGTGTGCTTTTCGAGACAACAAATGCACCCGCGAAATGCATCTCGGGCGTGGGTGAGCTCTCGCTGACACCCCAGCTCCTTTTGTGCAGCGTGAACCATTGACGCCACGGCTAGATAGATCGCGGGTGAACCGGAATAAGAGAAAGAGAAAAAAAAGAGAGGTAAAGAGGAGGAGAGATTTGTAAAACTTACTTCTGGCGCGCCACAGCAAGACATACGTTTCGAAATCGAGCATGTAGTACATGGCGCACATGATAAGGCCAGCGAGCGTCGCCTTTGGTATGAAGCGGAAAGTAGAGGTCAAGAGACCGACCGCAAGCAGTACCAAAGCGCCTGAAATGTTTCCATCGTGATTAGACAACGCATCGAAAAACCTAAAGAGAAATATCTTCGTACTTCGCTAAAAAATCAAGTTACTTCTGTAATCTCCCTAAAAACCAAAAGTATTTGACTTTTTAATTTTATGATGTAAAACCGAAAATTCAATATTTAAAAATATTGAAAATATTGGAAAATATTTTCTGATATTTATTTTTTAATTTTATTATATCATTTTTTTTTTTCAAATATTTTTTCCAATATTTTTAAATTTTTTAACATTTATTAACATATTAATAAATGTTAAAAATATTGGAAAATGTTAATATAAAGTAAAATCATTTTTATCAAAGGTTTAATTATTTTATATACAGTGTGTTTTTAAAATTCAATTATTTTATATAGCAGCTATCAGGTACACACACATCTGAAATATATTAATCGAACTTTATTAAATTGCGTTGAATTAAAAAATGATACAACTCTCTTTCACTCACGTACCTGTAAATATTCCACCCAATGGAGTTACAACTCCCGACGCATGATTGACGGCCGTTCGTGTGAAAGATCCTGTAACTGGCATCGAGCGAACGAATGATCCAAAAATATTACAGATTCCTAGAGCGATCATCTCCTGAGTGGCGTCCAAAGATTTACCCTTTGCTGAAATAACTAGTCTATTAAACTCTCTGCTCGAGCGAGTAGTTTCGACTTTTGTTTTTTGGAGGCAATATGTAAAAAAAGAAGAAATCCAGACACCAAAGAAACGAGCGGAAAAAAACATGAACGAATCACTTGTTTCAATGAATGTTGCGAACGGTTTCACAAACTGTGTTCATTCGCGCTTGTTTGCTTGGTTTGAATTCCGTTTCGTACAAACAAAAATAGCAATGCTCTTATATTGGAAAAAAAAAAATAATAATAGTAAAACTACATGTTTTAAACGTAGAAACACGATGTTTCGAATGAAAAATTTGTTGCAGAGCTTTTACACTCCAAAATTGTACGAGAGCGATAGCAGAATAATTTAATGATGAAAACTTAATTACCGAAGGCTTTCGCGATGGCTATGTGCTCGATAGTTGATACAACCGGTATCGTGAACAGCGTCGTTCCCATTGCGCTAGCCATTTCCACAAAGTTGTACGTTTCATTCTTATAGATCGTGGAGAACGGCGGGGGCGCGAACGGTGGCAAGCCCTGCCCCATTTTGCCTGAAACGTTTTATTTATATATTATTCGCGTTTCACGTAACTCGATGTAAAAACTGTAATTTTCTCGTGATATCTGCCCATATAGAGTAAGATGTATTTTTTTGACAATGCATCAAAACTTGAGACGAGAACAAGTCATTATCTCATTTCACGATTCAAACGTAAAAAGATAATTATTCTCATTGTATTAATATTGATGAATATTGTAAAAAAAAAAAAACAGAAAAAAATTATAATTGATAAATGTAAAAAAAGTAAATAATTTACAAGTCAGTAAATTAACTTCGAGAAATTTTAACGTCAATAAGCATATGTATTTTAAAAGTCAATCTCAATACGAATTCTCGAAAGAAAATATTGAAGGTAATTAATCAGCAGCAACAAAATGCATTATCGCAGATTTATTCCACAATGCGTGCCGATAATGCAATAAATCTCGATTCCACAAATGGAATCCATAGAGAAACTCAAAAGATAAATCAAATTGTCTGATGATTAATTGCTGCATGCGATTGCCAAAGCCTATTTTAGATCAAATATTAATTTCGATATAATATGATTTTAAAAAAACACTAAATGACATCTACTGATTTCTACTCACCCGTTAATGTAAAAGGCTCCAGATTGTTGGTGTAAAAAATATACGCCATAACAGTGCCTATAATTACGACTAATGCGTTGCGAGACAGACCAAGAAGCCATCCTATTTTTTCAAAGATTGACCCTGTACGCCGTCCTGGTAATTTCTGCAATTGGAAACAAGAAAAATAAATTTTCGACGAGTTAAATTTTTAGTTGCAAGAGAACTTTTGCTGTTGATGGAATTTATACCTTGAGCAACACTAACACAACGATTGTACCAATTCCCAACGACGCATCTTGATACCGCGTCAGATGGATATTCTTAAAGATCGCAATCAGGGCATCGAGAAAGCTCTCGGCTCTACCGGGAATACCCAGGAGTGACTTAAACTGGGAAGACGCAATGTTGATCGCCGCGGCTGATGTGAAGCCAGTAATTACCGGAAGCGATATAAAGTCCAGTAAAAATCCTTAAAATAAACCCTTTTGCTTTTAAATTGTGATACATTTATGGCATATGTCTCTTATTTTAAATGTGTAAACAAACGTACCTAAATGAAAAATTCCTAAAAGTGCAATGATGCATCCTTTCAAAAAGGCAATAAGTACAGCCATATCAGGACCATATTTGGCGACTAACGGTTGAACCATGGTGGCCATAATGGCTGTTGGACCAATAGTGATGTTTTCACATGACCCAAAAATGATATATATGAATGATGCCATAAATGCCGAGTACAATCCATACTATAAGATCATAACAGAGAAATTAAGTATAATTATTTAAAAAGATATATCATTTAAATTAAGAATTGTGCATATATCGTTATAATAATTGTATAAATTAATCGACACTGTTCAAACGGCATTATCGATATCGAAAACGTTGTATTTAAGAAAAATATATTTTTTTTCATATAATTTATACATTTTTATAATTTCTAATGTTACTTTTTTATGCTGTTTGAAATAATACTTTGACGTAAATCGTAAATTATTCTTGAGTCGTGCTAAAAACAAACTTATGTATCTTGTCACTTGTCGATTTGCTTTCACGATCAGAGTTACTCTTAGAAATTTCGTTTTGTCCCTCTGAAATTTATGACACAAAAGCGTTATCTCTATATGCTACGGAATGGTGCAATACAGGATTATGCGGCGGTCACACAATCTTCTTCGTAATCTTTACCTCGGGACTCAAATCAGCGACAGTACCATAAGCGATACCTTGCGGCACGGCAGTGAGACCGACCGTGATGCCGGCCAATGCATCCTGCAGAATCCACGTGGGTCTGTATCTCGGTAGCCAGTTGAGAATCGGAAGTCTTCGTACAACATACTTCCTGCATTTACCTTTCTCGTACCACTTGGCCACTAAAAGCAGATTCGGCCTTATTTTTTCGCGATACAAGCGACTTTATCAAGCGACTACTCGTGACGTCGACGAGTGAGTCGAGGTGTAATCAGACCGTGTCGTTTTTTTTTTCTTTTTTCGACATGTTCTTATGCGAAGCGCTCTTCATAGGATTAAACAAAATTAATTTGTCAAAAATTGATCTGTCGTGAATATCAAATCAATTTTATTCGCGAATATTATTATAAGGAGGTTGTTTCTTTTATTAATTTTTTGATGTCTTTGTTTTTTTGCGTAAAATTAATTATTTAATTAATTGCATACTTATTTCTTTTATAAACAATAAAGATTAATTTCTCAGTGTTAGGAATTCTCCCGCGTATATTTAAAACGCTTCAAATAGTTTCGAAGGACAAATTCCTTCCTCTCGGCTAACCGATCGTTTCCTTATAAGACGATAAATCATACAATGAATCCGGATTGGTCTAGTAAACATACTAAGAAATGTATTTATCTTAGTACTCCCCTCGAACGTGAACTTGCGTGACTTGTTTTCCGAACCAATGATACAGTTTCGTCTCTTGAGTATGAAGTAAAGATCGGTTGCTTCTATAGTCACACACACAAATGCGCGAATAGTTTCTTTTTTTACATCATCGCTTACCTTAATATCGCTATTGTCTACTTTTTTATCGGCGAATATTTAAATTATCTCTATTGCGCACTTGGCCTAATAATTTCTCAAATAATTATAATAATCTCACTTGAGATCATTATTTTAATTATATACTTTGCAACAAGAAATCGCTGTAGCACTTCGATCGTGTAATTCTGTAAATTTGAAAGACGACAAACCGATTCTGAATTATATATTTGAAATTTTTTCTCTATTTTTAATTTTTCGTAAATATTGTTAATTGATTTTACGGCATACTTATCACTTACTCACTCGCTTCTTCAATTGAGATCTTGATATGAAATAGCGAGGGTAACACGGATCCCTCGAGACTCACTAACGAAATACTTTCCAAATCTATACGTGCAGAGCGACGTAATCCACTTTTGAGAAGAAAAAATGCAAGCGACAAAGGAAAGAAGTATGAACCGCTCTATTCGATCTCGTTCGATACGATTTGAATTCTTTGCTCACTCACTTTTGCACTAAATCACTTTACTTTGTTTCAATAATTTATTCGCTTTCGGCCACATACAGAAAAATTACACTTGTTGTCGCGACAGTTTTGCTATTTCAGTTTGCTCTGAAAACGAATGATAAGCAAATTCCTTCTAACCGTTCCCTTTTAACATCGATTAGCGTTAATATCAAGTAACTCTTCCTAATCACAGTATTGTGCAATAAACAAGCGTATTCGTTTAAGTTTGTTGCAAGAGACTAAAACGACTTCTGAAAGAATATTAAAATCGCTCATAACAAACTTGCTGATAACATTTAACTTGCGGCAAGTTTTATAATTATGTATATTGTAGTAAAAAAAAATTTAATGTCGATCCGTCACAGCATGTGACAAAGAAATTATTATTAAATTATTAACAATATATGAATTAAAGAGATTGGCGCAAAGTATTTAAAAAAAAACTAGACAAAAGGAAAGACATGAAAAAAATGTAATTATTTTTATGCGTTAATGTTTGACACATTAAGAGACTTCAGTGTGATCAAAAAATTGATTTCAATACAATAAATCAATTAATTTAATTTAATTCAGTAGATAAAACAAAAAATTTCAAACGATTATCGATTTCACAATTTCAGTTTGGATTGCTTTACTATTTTGAATTAAAGCATTACTTTACAAAAGATATAATTCTCACACGTCTTTCACGAGCTATAAAAATCTTCGAGGCGATTAATAAAAAATATTTATTTCTCCGTATATATTGTATGATTTAGGAGAAGTCGGGTGCGCGCTGATTTAATGGAACGGCGTTGACTGAACCGGTTCTTCATTCTACACAGAGCGCACGCAACGCACATTCAGTACTGAATGTGCGATTCCGTTGACAGATGCTTCATGTCGACTCACTGCGCTCCCGGCCGGCTTGAGTCCCGAAGTAACAGTGTATCGCTACACTGTCATAAATTATATAAACAGCTTATATCACTGTCACCGGACATTATCTCTTATTAAATGAAAATAACTCAATGTCGATTATAATCACAACCGGACACACAGAAAGTCACCGGAACTTATCTCTAAGTCCGTTTCACAACGCGGTTGTAAAATTATGTTGCAACACATAAAAATATCTAAATCCGGTTTTTTTTCTTCGGGTCTTAAAAGCGGAGAGAGAATCGCACACATTAAATTCCGTGGACGGTGACCGAAGTAAAAATGTATAAACTGAGAAACACGTAAACACAATGGCTCCGAGTACGCTTTCCTGAATGAAAATACTCACTCGCGAATCGCGCGACCTAGTCGATTCCGATCGGATCGCTCTTGCCGAAAAGGAAGTCGTTCAACCGCAATTGACATGGCCGATATGAAACTGGCTTTACCTAAACTCACGCTGTCTAAATACGCGAATGCCCATCAGAGCTATATCCACGTCACAAACGTGTAACAGCTGATTATGGAAACTTGCGATATCGCGTGCGGGCTCCTCGTGAACGATGGCTCCGTTTCTCCTTCCTTCCCCCTTCGACTGTGAATGGGAGCGCATTGCTGTCAAGGGAGGGGAGATCCGTTACAGTATGAAACGAAATTCACGCAAGACTTCGTCACGCGCTAAGAGATTACTAAATTTCGATTATTCATTATGTAATAGCAACGCTGACAAGTACATTTAATCTGTTTGTGATATAACTGTACTATCTCGTGATTCTTTTTTACTAATTTTGAGATAATCAAAAGACGATTAGCACAACACGAACGAAATGTTTTGTTGATGCAAGTAGATTTCCGTGGATCACGACAAAAAATTTATTTATTTTTGTCTGCTAAAATATTATTACACACAGAATTTATAGTTGCAACATTTTAGCTTTCCTAGAAAATTTAGGTCCCACTGTCAATTATACAGTCAAATTTTATATCAAGTATGATTGGTCCTGACATGTGAATAGGAATCGCAAAAAAATTTTCCATTTAAATTTCACAAACAGTTCAGATATAAATTCTGTCTCTGTTATTTTGTTGATTGATTAAGCACCAAACATATACGATATCACAGTATTTGCTAATTATTATCTATCTTGGTTAATTTTTTGCAGCCAAAAAATTGTGGCTGTACTTACAAGACGATTTTTTGAGTGAATTAGAAACATATTAGAGAAAATTTCTTGTCGGAACTCTCTTTTCTTGTTTACATAAAGATAAAACAATCGAATTTCTTTTTCGGAATCTTGTAAGGGCGTAATATTATTTAATATTGAATAATATTATATGAAGAAGTAAATAATATTATTTATTTCAATATTTTAAATTGTCGTGAATACTACACCTTTAAATGCAATTATAAAGTTTGATGAATATTTTATACATAATAGTCCACATTGATCTTTGACCATAATAAAGTTTGTAGAACATTTTCATAATATTCCACAAATGTCGAAGTAATATCACGAATATTATGTAAAAACGGACATATAACATTTAACACAATATTCCCGTAACATTAGAAAATATTGAATAACACTCTCGGTATATTGATAGTAATATTATTTTAACTTTTAATAATAATTGTGTAATATTCCTAGAATATTGTGTGCTTAGAGGAAAATCACACGTTCTGAATTTTTTATTCTTGACAACCAACGCCAAGTTTTTCCACATATAAAAATCAAGTGTAAATATCACACCAATATCGCATCGGTTTTTATTTCCGTTTCGAACTTGCGCTCGCGCGAAGAGGATTCCCGACTCTCTTCCGCCGCTTCTCTTCTTATTAACACTTCACTTCAGTCTTTTACATTTGTGACGCGAAACAAAACATGACGCTTCGCGCCGAGTTGTTGCGGCGGAAAAGCTCTGCCCCCGGCTTGGATTCCATAAATCGTGGCCGAATACCGTTCCGCTTCGCCTTTTTCCCCGTGGGGACGGGGCGGCGATAAATCATCACGGCTTGCCGCCACCTCAATCGCGTCGTTTCGCATCACTCCATAGAACTCACGCGCGTGAGCTCGAGAGCTCTCGACTTTTTTTTTTCGCGAAGTGGTGTCCTCCTTCTCACAGCGGCGAGGATGCGTCGCGACGCCAGCGGGGACCGAAGGACGAGCAACGACGACAACGACGAGGGTGCAACGCCTGCGCGACACCCCGTTGGCGTGCGTACACGGGGGTGCCGACGATGAATGAGCCACCGGCGCTCCTCAGTGCCGCGCGAAACAGCGAAACTCGTCGTCGCGACGCTCTCTGCACGTAAAATAAAATATATATCAACGTTACCTATCGCGCCGAGAGAAAACGTCGTGAGCATTTCGAAACTGCGATCCTGCTCGACCGCTTCAATCGTACCTACTGATATTTTCATCGATGAGCGCAAAGTTCGAGACCACTGTGCCATCGACGAGATTATCTCTGAGATCATACGAAAAGAAAATTATATATAGCTAGCTTGACATGCGACAGAGGTATAAATTGCCTTCTTTATTCAGTTCGTTTTATATAGCCGCTGTCCGCATTTTTTTATTCTACGAGCGTGATTTTACCATCGATACGAAACCTTTCTAAGACAAATTTAACCGATTTGATAAATCGCGAAAATATAAATTGCCTTTGTTGTTTGTCACACGGTCGCGCTGGACTGTTAATTCGTCGACACTATTACGTGACAAAACTAACGAAATCATAACAATAAAATGTATAAAAGTCTAGGAATTTCATTTGAATTCAATTGCTTTAGCTAACCAAATTTATTAATATTTTATTAATAAATTAAATCAATAAATGATTTACTCTTTTATAAAAGCTCTTTCTTTTTCTTGTTACTTTTTGAGATTTTAATTATTATAATTATTGCGACGCTATACACATATACAGTTTTTATCAATAAGATGTATGTTATAATAACCGATAATCGTTACGTTTATCTTGTCACGTCTTTTAATTGATACGTGAGAAATTTAATGATGATACAATCATTAATTTACATTGACTTAGGCTATATTTCCAAACATCCTCTCTGAGGAAAATTTTACTCGATATAATACAGATCATACGTTACTATGGATTTCGAGTAAAGTTTTCCTCGGAAAGAACGTTTTGAAATCTAATCTTAATATTTGACAAAATTGTGAAAAAACACGTTATTTTTTTTATAAATTTGTAACATTTATCTAATCGCATAGAAATTTTTAATTGATGTAAGCAATAAGATCATTTTCCATCTTTACTGGGAATGTGTAATAAACTTTTACAAAGATTACAAGATTTTAATTTTTTGTACATAACTGTTATTATTATTATTATATTCGATGTTGTTATTTAGACATTTATAAATCACTATTTTATGACTTTTAATAAAATAATACATCTTTTCTACGTCGCTAAATGTTGTCGTGAAAGTTTTGACAGTTTAATACGCAATAAAATTCAATAATTCATGAGTAATAAAAACTTTGAGAAACATTGGTGATATTGACTTTAATATTAATAATGTTCTTCGATCACGTGTAAGTTCAGTAAGAAAGTAATAGAAAGTAAGGAAAGAATGTGTCGGCATTTTCAAAAGATTTAACTCACGAAAATGTTACGCCACGTTCCACGTCATTGAATTTCTAAACTACCTGCACAAAGTGGATGGAAGAGACGTTACTTAAGACCCGTCTCGTCTCGAGTCGTATTGTGCTAAGGAAAAATTATTCTCTACGAATTTACAGTGGCTGCAAGGCTAACCGCGTCGCGGATGCAAAGTGCGCAAAAGAGATGATTAAGGAATGCTTACGTTCGAGAAAATAATCACGTTCGAAGGACAATGCGCGGACGTAATTTCGTATTACGTCGTTAATCGTTCCTGCGTCGTTAATGGTTCGTCGCCGACAGGAAAATTCTGTGCGAAGCGAGACGTCTTTCTTACATGCGATCGCTAAGTAAGAAAGGAGAAGAAGAGGATCATAAAGTAGCCGACGAATTAATGCGGAGTTTTCATCGCAACGGTGATAATAACAAAGATCGGTGTCCGACAATTAATAACGACACCGCTCTACCGTGATTCGCTCTACCGTGATTGCGCGAATAAATTTGCACGCGGCGGACAATTAAGTAATCGAGTTCGTTACCGCAGTGCGCGTTGACGCATTATGCGCCAATGCTCCGTGCATTCGACGCGGGCCTCGACGCGCTAATAAGACAGTCGAAGAGAAACGAGGAGATTTTAATCTTGGCGAGTGGCGTGCCCGCCTTATTTCACTCGCCGTGCTATTTGTCGACGGAAGAAATTCATTAAAGGCGACTTCGTCCATCATTATTCCGTACGTCCGTCGTCGTCGCGGCGGAACAGCACCGGTGACGAATTAGCGGGGGACGGGTGGTGCAAAATAGGCAAAACATCTTTGTTTGGTGGCTGGCTGGCTGTCGTGTCGTGTGCCGTGTGCCGTGTCTCTCGTCCTTCTGTACTCCGAAATTCCTCGTCATGAGCATCCTAATGTACATTGTCCGGAGCGAGGAATCGCCGGGGGAGACCGCGAAGCAAAACGCTGTAATGGCACGTACGCAAATCGATTTTGTCGACCAGGATGCGACGAGGTGAGCCAGAGATATTTGGAACAACTCGTAATTGGAATTGATACTGTCACGCAGACTAATTATTGACTTTAATTTGTTTTCTGCGTCTACATTTCCTATTATTGAGATATTGTGGAATTTAATTCGATCTTTTATAGTTACATCTATCGTAATATAATTATCCGATATTTACATTAATTAAGCTGTAATTGCGTTAAACCGTATTTGCAGATGAAATCTCATTAAAAAATGAGATTTCTAATCTTTTAATCCCATGAAGCAACCTCTTAGAGAGTAACGACGTACTATGTGTTTGACTTCTATTGTTCTCTTTGCATAAGAATTTACCGCATCATAAATTTTTTTTTAATATTGAATTTTTTTTCAATATTAGAGTCACAAATGCAATTCCCGTTTTCTATTTTATTGTACGATATTTCTAAACAAAAATGCGTGGCGTTTAACTTAGTAGTGGTAAAAGATTCCTGTTGCCTCACCGCATATTAAATTACGACTTCAGACATGAGAGATAATAGACGCCTTAAACTAGCATTGAATATTTGCACACATGTGAGAGGTTCATTCACCCGTACCACAACCTTTAGAAAAGAAAATATTAGTTTTGCTTTTACTTCACACAGATTTTCTCCGTAAAATAAATAAATAAATTCATAAATCTATCTAAAATATAGTATAAATAAAAATGTAAATGTACGTTTGTTCAAAATCTCAAATCTCCGAAAGTTCTTCAACGAATACTTTGAAATTTTGACACGTTGCATTCGAATACGCGCGTGTTTTTATATAAAAATGTATACCCGCAAAAATTGCATAGCGTGCTTTCTCTTTTCTTACTTTTCCATTTAATCAGACTGAGCCACAGCAATGCGTGACGTGGCACAGCTAGTATATTACAAAAAGGTTAAAGATAATATAGAATAATAAAAGGATAATTTAAAGATAATAAAAAGATACGAATTATCGGCACAGTAACCCACGAAGGTGATTTTTCGTTCTTTCTTATCTTCGTATATTTATCTGAGAACATAAAGTTATAAAAATATTGTCACATGTGCTGAAGCAATGTTATTTTATAGAAAACTATCAGAGCTCTCGCCGTTCTGTTATTGAACGCGCGGTGCAGTATCATAATTTTTTCTATCAATTCTTTTGTATTAAACTTTTATGGCTTTGATTAAAATTTGTCATATTAAAATTTAGGAGACCTCGTAAACATTTATATTGCAAAATTTTACATATATTTGATTTTTTATTCAAACGTGAATGACCATTGTCATCAATAATTAAAAATAAAGTAATGATAAAAAAGAATATAAATGCGATTGTTTCTTTCAATTTTCATTTTTCTGAATGCCATAAATACATTTTACAATAAATATGAAGATTCTGTCATTTTATTTTTTTTTTCCGTTTCACAATTCGAGATACATCGTCTCTCAAAGCAAATGATATTTAAATTGCATAAATATTGAATGTGATAACATAAAAATTTGTTAGATTGAAACGAATAATAAAAAAATAACGATAATCATACAAGATATTTTTAATTATGCATTCCATAGTATGAGATTGAGCATTTTAATTAACGGAATATTTTAACTATCGAATCGGTAAAAACCAATTTTATAACTATTCCTAAAATTTCGGATTTTTTTTTTGTTAACTTCTGATTTCATCAATTCATATTGTATTTGTATCGTGATAATTCATAACAAAAACTCGAAATATGTTACAAACAAAATGAGGATTTTTTTGCATGAAATTTATGGAGCTGTAGGGATCATAATTTTCAGAATGGGATAATCCTAAAATTTCTAACGTTAATTCGCAGATTTCGTGAGAGATTAAGATAATCCGGGAACTAGAGTAGACAGAGTTTAAGATAGCCATACATATTTCATTTTAATCTCACGGTATCAGAATAATTATTGTCACATCTACTTTCCCGCAATTTATTACAATTTTACCGAAATATTATACATTATCGTCACTTAACTATAAATGACAATGATTTCCTGAAATAAAGTACTAAGATGTTAATTTAAAATATAGAAGAGAAAGCAATACATTATATATGTATTAATTAATATGCACTACATCTGAAGTACTCTTATATCTTTCACATATATTATCCGTATAGATTCAAAAATGATTTATGAAATATTAATTATCTGTATAGCAAATCATCTGAGAATTCTCTAATCCTTGGATTTTTTATTATTTAATCTAATGTCGGGTTTTTCTTAAAATTAACAAAATATCAATTATCAAGTTTTTAATGTTAAACATCTGTATAATAAATTATCAAATCGGAAAATGTATTCTTCAATTATACGATTAAAAATATAACTTAAAGATAAAATAATTTTGTACTTTTCATTGTATTATATTATTTTATTATTAATAATTATTAATATTAAATAAATAATAAATTTCTCTAATCATAACATATTTCATTTTTTTAATATCAAATACTTAAAATATATTTTAATTATTACATGTTTTACACTTATTAATGCATTCTTTATGTACTTGTATCTGTCATATTAACCGATTATTTTTATAAAATCATCCATGCTGATCCGATTCAATATTTTGTTTATCTGTTTCATCAAACGTCATGCATTTTTTTCGCTAGACTCTAAATTTAATTCCAAGAAACCGCGAAATATGGTTATCCAATAGTATTCCAACTTTTACCTCTTCATCACTTTTCATACTACTTTTCAAAACTTTTCTACGAAGTAAATTTGCATACAACTGAAATTGCTTAGCAAATGCGAACTTTTATTTATAAACGATGTTCTTCGATCCTTTTAAAATTAAACATGAATGAAAATATACAACGTATATTTATCTATTTATTTTTACATTCGCTTTTTTAGTGTGTTTATGTATTTATTTTTACATTCGCTTTAGTGTTTGCCCATGAAATTTTTCATGAATAAATATAAGAACACATTTTTGTCTGACGTCAAAAATTATGTCAAATAACAGTACCAGCACTACTGTTGCTACGCAATAGTAGTAAAGTTTATCGAATTTGTTCAGCGTAAGCTGTGAATAATTTTTGACGTTTCGAATGAATGGATAGAAATGATAGCTATTATTTTTTTTTTCTACGCAACAAGATATCACACTGATTTACTTTTTAGGAGACAGCTGTGTATAGAGACGGAGTTTTATTGAGTTATCAAAGAAAGATACACAACTATGTAGTCAATTTCAATCCTCAGCCAATAGAGTTAAATTAAGGATGAGTTTGTTGTCAAACTTTTACAACTAGTTAACTAGTGTTTCATGACAATAATTGTTAGTAATTACATAGCTATTATTAATTACTTGCGCTATTAAACCTGAAGATTAATACGCGACATTGATTAGCGGTATGATTCTTGCTTCCCAACATTAATCATGTAATAAGTTTTTACTAATTTTGTTTGAATTCCAGAAAAAATGTTCAAGGATTTAAGAATCCAAATATTTGAGCTAATTTATGTCTAAAATTATATACTTAAGAGCCATGTGAATATTTAAAAATCTATAAAAACACTCCGTAGGATAAAATAGATTCATCAAATCTGAAAACTCTAAGCATCCACTTGTCAGAAATATTATACGGTATTTATAAAAAATAAAAACATCTGAAAAAGATACCATATCAACTAAAATGCAAATTAGGTATTTTAGTAAGAAAGACAAACAGAATGAAAGAAAGACGTAAACATTGTTCGCGCTTAATAACATAAATTTATTGAAAAAACGCGGATTTACTCGTCGCTTTATGAGAAACAATTATTGTTCTCTGTTAGAATAAAAATTCTCAGTATTTGTAATTTTTTTTTAAATTTATTTCCTCTTTATTTTTATCATAACTTAACACATTTCTTGATTATTTGAAATTATATTTTGAATAAAAGTTCAATACTTCGGATTTTTATTCACCAATAAATTTTAATTAAAAACGAATTACAAATTATTTCTGTTATTATATAAATTTATTCCGAATTTAATCTTAATGAGAAAATATTTTATCAATCTCAAAAATGTTGGAGCATCGTGTAATATGTCAGAACATTCAATTTTTTTATGTAACATAAAAGCTATCAAATTGGAACATAAAAGAAATGTTACACGAAAGAAATGCTTATAAAAAAAATGCACTTTGCGCTGCAAAGTGCCTTCCCTTTATGCATGTTATACGATACGTCATGCCGTTTTTTGGCTTTGTTATGCTCCTTGCCGAATCACTTGAGTTTAGAATTAATTACTACGGCTAATATGCTTCTGCCGTGTCAGTCCTCGCTTTCCCAACTTCACTTACACCGGTTTTCCGCTAGATGAATTTAATTACTGCATGTTGGTGGAACAATTAGAATTCAAAGAGCGGGACACCACCCCTGGGCTGATTATCTTGATGTAGACCGCAATTAATTCTGCCCGTACCTCTCCAATCACTTTTTGCAATGGAGAGGATTTCGTATGCCATGCAACGACACGTTCTCAATCTGCGCCATCGAGCGTAATTGAGAAATCTTGAAAGTATGTACAGAATCTTCGATTAGTATGCAAATTGGTAACGATTGATTTGCTCGCATCAATCGCGCTCGTTTCAACATACGCAAACATATGCCACGCAGGCATATGATTTATGATACTGCGAGTATCTGTATTAACTCCACGTGATATTTAGACAAGTGTGCGTTTGCCGCAAGAAAGGTGAAAATATAATTATCTTATTATCGACTATTTAAAAAATATTCGATCTTTAGAATATTAATCTTATTACTATCTCATGATAGGTATAATAGATATAATAGTATCTATCATTTTAGTAAACGAGATAAAAAAAGTTTGTTAATATAGTGATTGAAATATAGCGTCAAAAATGAAAGAGATAATTAAATTAATAAAATTTAGTATAATTACTCTCGTATAAATATTTGACATTTGTATTTAATATTAAATTTTGATGCAAATAATCGGATCAAGATCAAGGCCTGCGTAATTTATAACCGGTGATCTGTTGTGCCATAAATTCTCCGTTTTGTAGCCTGCAGTCACGAAATTAGGTTTACGGTTATATCGATCATGAGCAATATTGGTATCTGTAATGTCAGCGAATAATCGTAATCGATGATGCCGATCAATTTGTTTGCTTGATAAGTATTTGCTTGCTTCGATGAGATATAATCGCTATTAAAGAAGCAATCGCGAAAAAGCTTATCACGCTTCTTTAATTGTGATTAAAGTGTGATTATCTTTTATTATAATCACATTTTTGTACAATCAATTCAATTGTCAATTAGCCCAAATACCTCTGCATTTCTCTTTTCGGGTTCTATTACCTCACGATAATACATTCGTAGACTTGATTTATAACGGCAATTGATTCTAAAAATATTTTTCTAGAACTATCCGTTTTCAAATTCTCGATATATCTTGTTACGAAATTAAAACGACGATTAATCTACTACCTGAAACCAGAAAACGTACGTAAATCTTATTCGCTGGACAATCTCGACTTTAAAATCTCGATAAGTCAGCTGCAAATAAGCGACGTTGCGGCGAAACAGCTTTCTTATATACGTGGAAAATAAATTAACCGTTGAATATCGTTCTCAGCAAAAACGCGCTGCAATCTTGGGAAAAATCAACACTAGTACAATCGTACGGCCAAAGTATTGTTATCCGGTCAAAGTATAATGGTATTGTTATCGGAGTACATATCAGATTAATTAAAGTTACTTGCTGTTACAGCGCGATCGACTATTTATTAAAGCTCGAGCCCGAACTCGGTTTCTCCAGCTGTTTGAATCAGTTTTTTTTCCTGCTTCACTTCTTCTTCCGTTTCTCTTAAAAATCTGAAAGAAGAGAATCTTTAACCCGCGGAAAAGTTATGGACAAAGTTAACGTCTCAATCCCACGAGAGGACAGAAAGTATAAAAAGGATAAGGGACCTTCGGCGGATGTTTTGCAGCTTCTGGAACTGACCAGAATTAAAAATTATTATAACGAACTTCGTAATTTTTTTTTCCCGTAGATATCAACTCGAGATTTAAAAAGATTCAGTCTTAAGTCTAATTAGTTGGATGTAATTAAGATAGTAAATTAAAAAAATACATTTCAAAATGAAAAAAATACATTTTTAGAAAATTTTAAATTTTTGCTTAATGTTAGAGAATAATTGGAAGCAAGCTATATCAGCTGATAATACGATTGTTTCTAAATATTCTTTAAGATAAGATGGAAGCTTTAAAAGCTCATTAACTCGTTAACTTATTATCGATCTGTTTTGTACAGAAAGGCTGTCACTAAAGAAGATATATAATGTGTCAGATATCAGGTGTTACCCACGCACGAGTTTATTCAAATTGAAAATGTTTACATTCCGATTTCGATAGTAAATCGAATTTAAAGTTAGTTCAATGTCCATTTGACGTATTGATGTTATATATTCGTTATCTGTAAATTCATTTAGGTATTACATTGACGAACGGACTGTATAATTACATTGGTTCCATTGGTTTATACAAACTGCATGAACTTGATCAAGCGGAACATTAGAATATTAATGAATCGACATTATAGGAAATTACACACAAACGAACGAACGCACGTACGCAGGCAAACGCACATGCACACATACACGGAATGTGTGTGATTCCTACATTACAAAAAATTTAAGATTTTCCTTCATTTATTTTGGAAAAAAAAACAGTTCTATGAATATATAGCCTAAGATTCTTTGTTTTCAAAGTACAAGGTGTCAAAGTTAAGAGAACAATTAAAATTTTAAATCTAGAAAACGCTTAGAGATATTTTATTTAAATTCATATGTTCATCTTTTTTCTTCATAAAATAAAGCTAAGAGATATCCCTTTAAATTTATTGTATCTATTTAGGAAACATTCTGCATAATGACCACATATAACGTCTATGCAGACCACATATAACGTCTATGCAAATACTTATATGTGCTGCACTAGCGAGTCAATTTCTCATCGATATAGTGCACTTGCTTCAAACGGGTTCATTACATCGCTATTGAAGTGGTAATTTTCACGTTTACCGGGATAATGAAACGCCTACTCTTTTCAAATGTTTTATGTCCTCTTGATTTCGTGAAACGGAAAATTAATCCTGCAATAAACTGAAATATCTGATGTGTCTGATAAACATATCATCTTTCCGCCCTCCACTTTTAATTAATTCAACTGTTACGTGGGAGACGTGATATGAACTTTTTACGACGTATTAATTATTCCCGCGTTACGCGTAGGCAGTCATGTGGGCAGCTTGGCTATCACACGCAACACAGGTAGAAAACAAGTTAAATCAGCCTCTGCAAGCTTTCGATGAGCTGTATTTTTAGGGGCTTGTCTTTTGGGGTTACTGCCTTGAGAGAGTGAAATGTCCAGGGAGATTGCTAATGATCTTGTTTTCAAGGAAATACATCATCAAATAAAGAATTTCTTTACAAAATTCATTAGAGTATTTTTCGCGAAAATTAATTATTATTAAAAAAATATAACTTTAAATAATATAAAAAATTGCTGGGATATATTTATTATTTATAAATGTAAATTCTGTATTACTGTCAAAGAAGCATTTTCTTTTTTTTATGTTATATATAATATTATTTGTTTGGAAAACACAGAGAGAAAGTAATAGAAGGGAGATTTTTATAATTCGTTTATTATAATTTTCTTATAGAGTCTGTATTTTTTTATTTTGCAAAATTACTTAATTTTGTTATACAAATCGTCAATAAACAAAGAATTTTCTACAAACACGATTGTCGCATTTATTTTCACAGACTTTACATAATATCTCAATATCTTTATGAAAAAAAATTATATATTTGATGAAACATTTTGTTGAAAACAGAAATATCAGTTATTATCTTTGCACGTTTCAAAAGAGGAAACAGTTATCTCTCCTATCGCTTGGTACAGATACACAAGGAGAGAAAAATCGCACTAGAAAAGGACATTGGAAGGTCGATACGACTTTAAGGTTCGGTGATCCATTCTGAAACGACACGATACTTGAAGCGATCGAGTACCATGACGAAGCTTTAAGACAACGCAACATCCCCCATCTGTCACTGGGAAAATAACTCCAGATCCCAATCCCGGGATGGAGACACTTCGTAAGATTTAGTGACATAGATACACAAGTGCCCCGAAGAAAAGAATAGAAAAATCATCGCCTCACTTTATAGAGAGTAGTCCGGCCGCGAATAAGATTTGTTTTCTCCACTCGCCAATGATACATTCGATCAAAGATGGAGAACGATATCTCCATAACAATACTATCCCTTTTCCATAACAATGCCGTTTCCATTGTGGAGAGAGAGGGAAGAAGAAGATAAATCAATACATATTTTCGAACGATAGAGGATGTTGGAATTCTATTGTACAAGCCGGTCATAAGAAGGCTGATGCAATATTGGGGAACAATAGGGAAAGACTGCGTATAAAATGACTGGGAGTATTGCGTTTATTTACTTGAAATTGAAAAGAATCGAGACCACATTGAAAAAGTAATAATCGTTTCAATATAAGGGCACGATATAATAATTTTTATTAAAGCTGCAAACCATTAGATGCACATATAGTGAATAAAAATACGAAGAATGTGTAAAAGTACGTAATACGCACGCGTGCGCGCGTTCGCGAAGTAATGAGAAATGAGTTTGAGTTTGTTTTCTTCTCTATTTTACCTCTATTGCAACAAAATGTCATCCATTTAATGGTTTTCAAGGGGTGAAACTTTTTGTAATAAAAATATATCTCATTTTTATGGCTTATTTTATGGCTTATTTGCTCACTTCTTCCGCATTTTTACGTATGCTTCCATCGTGTTCATGGAACTCACTTATCACGTGAATTTGCAACTTAAAAACTATAAAGAAACATACAAATTTTTCTTTTCAAGTGAGGGCTACCAAAATCGGCTACTTTTACACATCCTCCTGTGTTAGAAACGTTGGTTACGTTATTGATTTAAATGACGACACATGAAACACATAAATTAATGCAAGCGCATACGGTCGAAAACGATCTTTCAAATTCTTTACATAAATTTATCGAGGAGGGCGTCGAACTCGTCAAACGCGATGTTGCAACAATGTCGCGTTAATTAAGTGAAATGTAGGGCGACCTTTGACTCTTTATTAGATAGTCAAAGAGCGATGCGTAGGAAACCTACGGAACAAAGTCTTCGCTTCCGTGTCCTGTGTGTCGCTCTTTTTACCTATTTAATAGACAGTTAAAGGTCACCTTACGCTTCACTTAATTAACTAAGAAAAAAGAGTTAATGGCAATGTTACCAAAGGGCTATCTTCGTTGACCTACACAGCTCCGACGCAAAAAGAACTAACGATGTATGAAACATGTGAAGCTAAAACTCGTGTGAGAAACATCAGTTCTAATAGTGATAAAATATCACGAATCAGATGAGACATGCATCGGTAGGTACGATGGTGGATAATTTATTTATGCGAATTTTATCTGCTTAGAGTAGGTATACTACACTGAGAAAAAAATTGTCTCAATTTTAGTAAGTCTACTGAATTTAAAGAACGATGGCACTTTAGAGACGAAATTTGCCCATAACGGGGAACCTGTGAATTTGGTATATTTTTATGTTTTTGAGTCTGCTGAATTCGAATATAAAATTTAAAATTGTCTAAAATGCAGGGAACTTTATGAAAATACGATATTTCTACACAAAAACCTAGTTTTGCGATACATGTTTTCTAATAGTAATTTTGAACTCAAAGATCTCTTTTTTTATGAATTTCTTTAAAAATGGATCTTTTAAATCACCATATCATATATTCGCACGCGCACACACAAAAAAATAAAAAAAAATAAAGTAAAATAAAAATATATAAAAAATATAAAAATATTTAAAAAAATATAAAAAAATGTAAAAAATGTGAAAAAAGAATATAAAAAAATATAAAAAAAGAAAATAAAAATACAATAGAATACCCTGCATGTATCTACGTATAAACAGACATATATACATATGTATATGAATATGTGTGTATGCATAATTATAAAGTATATAGTGATTTAGTGATATAGTGATTTAAAAGATCCATTTTTAAAGAAATTCATAAAAAAAAGGTCTTTGAGTTCAAAATTACTATTAGAAAATATGTATCGCAAAACTAGGTTTTTGTGTAAAAATATCGTATTTTCATAAAGTTCCCTGCATTTTAGACAATTTTAAATTTTATATTCGAATTCAGCACACCCAAAAACATAAAAATATATCAAATTCACAGGTTCCCCGTTATGGGCAAATTTCGGCCCTAAAGTGCCATCGTTCTTTACTTAAATAAAGAAAATAATGTTTAAATTATAAAACTTTTTTCTTAATTATACTAAAACCATCCCATTAAAAATAAAAAAAATGTTTTCTTGTTGAGAAATATTAAAATCTAAAACAGATTTACTAAATTACGATAAAATATTTTTTGAGCTCTAGTAAATGAATTTTTCGCCTTCCTACAATAATAAGTCTACCATATTCTAAAATTGAACTTGTAAAGATTAGCAAAGGCTCCAACGTAAGGTGAAAAATTTCATGAAATTAAAAAATAATTTTTTCGTACAAATTATTAATCACGCAACAGAAAATTAAAAATATTACATTTTATCTTTTTTTATTATGCTGACAATATAATGAAATGTAAAAAAAAATAAAACTTTAGTATTTTTTTCTTTTCTATATTATAACATTTTATCAACATACAATTTACACACACATACAATTTATTAATGTATTAATAATATAAAATATCTCAAAATCCTAAAAAATGTTAATTAAGTATAAATAAAATTTAAATATTTTGAGAATTAAGCACTTCCGCAATTTTGCATTTTTTAAATTCAACTACATTTAGTTAATACTGTGCATCTGTAAAAATTCATCGAAATCGGATTTGAGCAGCCTCCTAAAGTTGAGCCGAAATTATTTTCTTGAAGCAAGAAACTTGAAGTAACATTTTTTTCTTTCATGTGATTTTTTTCTCAGTGTAGACGAGTTCTAACCTCCGAGGGGATGGGGGAAAATGTATCTCTTTCGATAATTTTTATCGAAGAGAAATGGAATAATACACGCCACAACGCGGATGGGCAAAAGATCCGGAATGTCTCGTCCATGTATATAAATTTTTTTGTACTCACTTTGTCGTCCTTCCCGAGGATGTGACACCCAAAATAAAAACCACCATTACTACCATCACGACTAACACTAATGTTAACACTAATATCTTTCGTCTTCCTCACTCTCGTCTTCGGAATATCGGATATTTCTCTCGTTTACAAGGACCATGACATTAACGTACTGCGTTAAATTATCATTTATTGAAAATGAGAAAAAGTAAAACACCAAAGCTTGCAGGAACATACAAATAAGATAAATGAAGAAATTGCAAAGAAAATTATTCTCTTCCTTTTTCTGGTTGATTGGAATCCACATTTTGTTTTTATAACAAAATACTACTCATAGATTTTCACGATGTTGAGTTCTCGCGGGCGCGATCAAAACTGGCGACAAAGAGCCGCGCACAAGCATTATTCGTCACATCGTACATTTAAAAATATACTACGTCATTAAGGGGTCAGATCACCTTGACTATGTTTAAAATAAACATAAATTCAAGATTTTTGAAAAAATTGACTATTGTGTATAATTAAGTAATATTTTACAGATACAATATACACAATATGTACTGCAAAATTATAAATTTTTTAAGTGATTGAGCTCAAAATAAAGGTTGCACAAATAATTCTTACAAATCTCTTTCGCTGCAATGAATGTAATTTTTTTCTTGGAAACTAATCCGATTAACTTTATTTTCAGCAGGAATATTCTTAGGAAGATTATTTATCGTGTAATGTGCGGATTTCTTTTCTTGAAAATTGTGGAAAAGAGATCGATTTAAAAAAAGCAGTTTAACTTATCGCCTTAAAATGTCGAATTAAAAAAATTGATTATAAACAAATGGATTAACATAACAAAAAATTCGTACGTTACGCGATAAATAATCTTCCTAAAAATATTCCTGCCAAAAATGAAGTCAATCGGACTATTAGTTTCCGAGAAAAATTTACACCCGTTGCGAGCATAACCGTTGCGAGCATAACATTCTTCGCCTGTAGATATCTCTTATGGTCTCTAATCAATAATTTTTTTTCTCGTTTTATAGCAGATTTTACAAAGATATTAAATTGTAAAATTCTTATAATTAACATATCTAATATATTTTTCGACTGAGGAAGAACGTGTATAATACTTTGAATATAAAAAATTTTTATACTAGATGTACGAATTAATTATTATTAATGAATGTCGAATTTCATTGATAAATATTTGCAAGGTCTTTCCTTGTTTATCAAGTTGTTTCGTGCAAACGCACAATAAAGT
Organism: Solenopsis invicta; assembly: GCF_016802725.1. Lineage (NCBI taxonomy): Eukaryota > Metazoa > Arthropoda > Insecta > Hymenoptera > Formicidae > Solenopsis > Solenopsis invicta. The sequence goes on along the minus strand of NC_052666.1, from coordinate 28,298,424 downwards.
GAAAAAATGAATACAATTGATAATGCTGAGTGTATTCAACGTTTATGAATAGTTTACGTGTATTTAATATCTTGTATTTTTTCAATTTTTCGTTGACAAATACTAATTCTATTTTATTACGAGAAAAAATAAAAAACATTATATTTTAAATTTAAAAAACACGTATGTTTTGCAAAAATAAAATTTATTTACCAGTGATAGAAGGCAAAAATCAACATACATAAACTTTCGAGAACTTGTTTGTGCAATTTGGAATATACATGTCCTGCATTTTATATGTTTTTTTTTAACCACTGCATATATGCGTTAAAATAAAATATAGAAATTTCGAAAATATAATTTCCGAGAAAAATAAGTATGAGCTTATATTACCTGAGAAAATAATATTTAAGTATTAAATATTATTACTAATATTATTATTAATATTATTATAATTAGAATCTTTTTAAAATACTAAACTGTACAAAAAAGATAATTTTTTACTCGGAACTTATTTCTCTGAAATTATCTATCGTTATGAACTTTTAATACATGTACAGAATGTGTTGTATCTTTTATAATTTAAAGTCTTCGCAAAAAGATTAAAGCGTTAATCGCTTTTTAATCATAAACATGCAAAAGTGAAAAAGGCTTTACAATAATTAAATTTTTGAAATAAAAATTAACTACAGTTTATTACTTAATTAGGAAATAAAATAATATAAAAAATTTTTTAAAAATTTAATTTACTTGTTAGTTTTAATATCATCAAAAATTAAAGAGTTATGAAGAAACCGACATTATTATTAAATAAAAATTCTACTTGAAATTTACAAGAAATTCTTTTATTAAACGAATTAATTTATCTAAATTGCGACACTGTACATAACATTCAAAATATCTGTTAGGGTGAAACTAGAAGAGTAATTTCAGAAAGTATTTTAGATGAAATTCTATAACAAGTTCAACAGATTTACACTGTTTAAATACGGAACTAAGGCCATCACTAGAAAGAAGAGAGCAAATCTCTCTTGAGTATCTCTCTTACGTTCCAAAGAATTTCATGAACCTAATGAAAAATTCAACGAGAAATTAAGTGATGCTTTATCGCGCGTAGCGATAATAAGAAGATTATAAATACTCTCGCAATAAAATACAATATAATCTATAAATATTATTATAAAAATAATAAACATATTACGCAATATTGCAATAAAAATAATGAAACGCGAAATAATTTTCCGAAGTAATAAAGCTAAATTGAGTTACTGAAGATTATCGTAGATACGTGTCAAACATTTTTAGCAGGAATCATCAGCAATGTGAGTGAAGTGCACGGAATTACAACTGAAGTTGCAACTGACTGAATTGAATAACACTATTTAAAAACGATCTCTTGTAATGTTAGAATTCTATTATTCCAAATTTCCCTATTGTTTAAAATTTTGAAGAAAACTTTAGCGAAAACACGTCGAGAAATCAACCTTGAGTTATAAGCGACTGAAAAACTATACAGCATCTCACAAATTAAATTTCAAAGATAGGTAATGGTATCGGTTTAATTATTTGCGTCATAAGAAACTCTGAATCGCTCGCGGCGGTATCGTATAGCTCGCAGGAGTCACGAATTTAATCCAAAGAACACTCAATACTGGAAGTTACCAACTGCACAAGTTCCCGCCACGTTTTCTCGAGGGTGAATTTCCTTAGCGAGGGAAAGGAAAGATACGTATATTTGTCGCGTTAACGCATATATTTCGCGGAGGTTGCACGCGCAGCATGCATCCCTGACAAATCGCATCAGCTTACCGATCGCAGCTACGAATATTGAGTAACATTCCGTTCTCGTCGAAGACACGGTGGATTTATCGCGTAATTTCTCTTTTCTCCCTCGCCCTCCTCTTGAAATCTTGTTTGCGGTACAGATTTTGCAGGAAAGATCTAAAGTACTTAGGGCCACAAAATCAACACATCCATATGCATACACAGCTGCACGTAATGGTAAACAAAATGGAGCGCAATTTCCGTGGCTTAATGATCGCTATCAACATTAACAGTCGCACTAATGACAGTGCACACAATTATGCTTAATAAAGGATTTTACGTACATATGGACTGACAATAAACCCCCGCGCTGTAATGAAAGCGCAACTCTATGAAAGCGTTGATAAGATTAACAATACAAGGCGCATGAATCCTGATAGGTAAAAAAATTAACTGAGATCTTTGAAAGGTGATGGTTTGAAATTCGTTCGCAATTAAAAGAATTTGACATCGTCTACTCATTAAAGTAATGCCAAAAAGAATATAATAAAAATTTTTTATTACATTCTCAAGTGCCAAAAGTTAAGATAGTTTAATTAGCTTAATTCATCAGTAAATGAGCATCTCCCTAATTAAATGAAGTAAGAGACTTTCGTTCTCGTTAAAATATTCGTTGCGTCCTTTGAATTCGCCTCGGTCGACCTCTCAACAACGCGAATAAAACAGGAAGATAATTGCTTTTATGAATGAAGATTTTTCCATTTTTATCCCGCATAAAAATGGAAATATTCCGCACGTTCGCAAAAAATTATTAAACGAGAAGTTCTCTCTCATACAATTGAGAAAGAAATTTCTATTCTAATCTATTTATTTTCTAATGTGTAGGACACACGCAAGCTGTAAATCATTGCTTGACGGAGATTATTAATGATAATAAAGTCCGTTGTATCGATAATCTCATTTTTTAATCGTAACATCAATCGCGCAAAATAATATTTAGTTTTGCATTTAATCTTATCACATTCTCGCAGATCGTATCATGTTTATCTTGCAATAGAATAAGACACTCATAATGTCGCCATCTGGTTTTCCCAATTTAATTTTTCTCGATTAAGATTAACGTTTGAAAACTTCAATTAAATAGTTCATATCTCACGAACATCGAACCACGAATACAGTTCAAACTGTTGGAACTAACTTCAGATCCGAAAGTTCGAAACTACTATAGTTCGAATATAATTTTAAATATAAAGCCCGTATTCAAAATCCGCTTCGCTTACAGCGAAGTTAGCGCACTTTTTCGCCATTTTATTTTTTATTGTCATTAGACGTAAAACAAAGATAAAATGACAAAAAAGCACGTTAACATCTTATAGCGTTTTCGAGTGGAGTGGGTTTTACGACCCAACTCGAGTCAGATTAATGACGCCATATGCTGGAATCATCCAATGAGAACTTAAAATAGAGCATGTGACGTCATTAATTAGCCATGAACTGGATTAGAACCCACTGTACTCGAAAACGCTATTGATAAGCGCGTTCTGAATACCTCAGTGTAGAAAAGAACAAAATCGTGAATTGTTCCTTTGTTTCCAATGCACATTACGTTTCCACGCTTGTCATTTCCAATCTTCTTTACTGTCCAAACTGTCCAAACTTCAGACATGACGACGTATGGCCGCATCACACTAGCAACTCGCGGCTGCGATTGTGATTGCGATTGCGATTCCTTTTCGGCCAATCAATAGCGATTTGTGACTGCGACTCGCGACTGTTATTTGGCCGACCGCCCATTTTCGCCCGAATAGCAATCGCAGTTGCAGCCAATTATATTGGTCACGTGATGCATGAAAACAGTGATTAAAACAAATATACAAAATGTCAAAACTTTTTTTACTAAAGAAATTGATAATCGTCTAATTAATTTTGTGGAATCCAAACCCCTTCTTTGAGATTGTATGAGTGAAATTTATAGACGAAATTATTTAAAGACTGCAGCATGGGACGAAATAGCGAAGCAGTTGGACCCAAATTTTATAGGTATATCTCACTTGATAATAAATGGCATTAATTTATATTTAGTATTTACAATTAATTAATTCTTTATAACACTGGACTAAACAAAATGTATAATACTATGATATAATTAAAATGTTTAATTTTCATTATATTTAAAAAAGTAAAATATATAAAATAAGATATTAAAAATAAAAAACTAAATATGCAGGACTCCAAAATAAAACAATATAAGAGTAATTTAAAAAATACATAAATAAGAAAAGATTGTGATGACAACCTTTTTCCTGCCTTCTTGCTACCATTTTATGCATATTTTTTTGCAAGAAAGAGTTTTGTAATCTTTCTGAATAATCATAAAGCCAAAAGTACATATATTTCTTTCGATTTCTCAGTTGTTGGAAATTTATATCTATAGAAAAATATTCAAATTGCTGTTCGAAAGACGCATGACAAATGAGTAACAGCCGCAATCACCCATCGAAAGTATGATTTTAGTTTTTTTATTGTTAATATTAAAGAAACCCTCGTCGGTTGAATCGATTTCTCAGTGTAATAAGTAGCACAATCGTGTGTTACAATCTGCTTAAAATGATTACTGTAGGGAGTGTAAAAGGCTTAATGGTTATTTCGACCCCATTCTGTCTCGCCCCTATGGGATACATGACAAAAATGCAAAGGTTTCTCTTTCAAATGTAAGAAAAAAAATTTTCACATTTTTAATTTTTTTTTTTTAATAGTAATAGTGTAAAAGTTTCAATTATAATTCCAGGTAATTTAATTCATTTTTTCTTAAACATAACAAATAATACTTGATAAATCAAGTTATCTTTATGTAGCGTATACACCAGAGTTATGTAAAATAAGTTCAACGTTACGTATGCGTTCAACGTTGTGCATGTCATTGCTATTACATATTCAGCGATAACACGTAAGCTTCGGATGAGCAAAATGAAAAGAAGCTTGGATTATTGTCACGATACGTTGACGATACGGACAGCTTTATTATGAACACGATCTTTTCAGCGGAACGCATTCAGGCGCAACGATGGGCGTTTGGAGTTTTGTCGTGGCTCTTGCAATCTTTTTTCTGATTTCAATTTTAAAAAAATGTTTATACAAAATAAAGCTTCGAGAATTCAGTAGTAATATTAGCTGTATCGTTTTGCGATATAGATATGACATGAAAGTGATTCTATCCAGGATTTTTCTTCCTATAAAGCGCTGCAAATGGAATGTTTCGCCGCATGTCACGTTTCTGAACAAGCAAATACTCAATAGGAAAGCACGGGAAAGCTCTTTTCAAAACTCAATAAAAAAGAACTTGCAAAGAGTATACGATACGCAATGATTCTAAAAAATATTTTTATAAAACGAATTTATATAAGAAACAGTTGTCCGTATAAAAATTTGATTAATTAAGACGTCCGGCGCTCCAAAATTTTATTTCCTTTTCTTTTTCGCGTCTACCATTTTTCATTAACTCGTAATGGTCACATGGGGTCCCATGCTAACTTTAAGGGCACACAGACCATTAAAAATCGAACAACCTTCTATGAAACTAATTTTTATCTGAAAGTGTACTTGAGAATACACCCCTAAATTTTGGATAAATTATCTCAAAAATTAGAAATTTTATGAATATTTTTGTAAAAAAGTCAAATTTTGCAGTTTTTATTTGAATTTTTTTATTATGTTAAATTCTAATTTTTAAAAAATTGTTGGATGATAAGGAACAGACCTCAAGGTATGTCCAGTAAAATTTTGCGATAAAATATTAAAAAGCTGGCAAATGGCGACTGATTTTGTGCAGAGGGGGTCCAATGTACTCCATGTGACCGTTATGTTCTTATTTGGAAGTATGACCATTACGGGTTAATAAAGCCGCATTAAATCCCTTTAAATGGTGCAGACGGAAATAATAAGAAAATAAGTATAAATTCTATAAAAATTAATCGATTTTAAAATAAAGAATATAAATGAATACTATAACTAAAAATAGAATTAGCTGAATAATTAGTAGAATAGAAATATTACACGTTTCGCACATTATAAATTATAACTCTTCTTTTTATAGCATTTCTTTTCATTAATTAATAAACGAGTATCAAACGATGGTTGTGCGCGATAACTGCTAATGCGCCGCACATGAAAGTTTGAGATCCCTTTAAATAAAATCATAAAATCCAAAAATGAATAAAATTGAATTAAAGGAATTCGCCCGGAGGTAACAAAGACAAACGCGATATTTTAACTTTTAACCATATATTAACTTTTTACGCTGAATACGTTTATGCCAAGATAAACTTCTCTTGAAATTAACCGAAAAACCAGGTTTTATTGTGCATTTATATTCTTGAGCGTTAATTTTCCGAGTGAATTATGCATGACGATAAATAACCGAATAAGTGCTGCGATTCTTGTTGGCGTAATTGGAGCCATTAATGGTGGCACGCTTTTCTCTACGAAAAATATAGTTTTCCTTTTGCACTGTTAATGAGACCAACCTTGGGAAAAAGATTGCCAAACGCAGAGCAGGATCATGATAAAATTCATTAATCTCACAAACTCTTTCAACCTTACTGTTTACATGTATAACAAAAATTGAAATTTTAAATCGCGTTTATTGGTCCTCTATCGATATTTCCTTTTTCATATTAATGCCGCACGTGTGTCATACGCAAATTATAAAAAAATCTGGCAAACATGCGGCGCGCAGTTCAAAGAATTTTGTAAATGTGTGTAAATTTTCCTGGAACATTATTGAGAACAAAGATTTTATTTTCGACCAATATAGCCTTTTCTCGTTATTTAAAAAAGTTATTTATGTACTAATTTAATGTTTAAAAAATACCGAAATTTTTCATCGCCTATATCTTCGGAATTATCTAATAATAGTGTTTTGAAAATGTCAATTTTAAATTGAGAAGTCCGTGCCCTAAAAGAAATTCAGTGAATTTAATAAATAATAAATAGTGACATAAAGTGTATAAATATATAATTTATAAATGCGCTTATAGCGATAGCGTAAAATATGTATTTGAATAGTCTCTCTTGCAATTAACAAACACGCGTTTACAAGCTACGTTATACACTAATAAAACAAGTCGCGAATTCAGTTATGTTCTGTTTACAACTCCAACTCTTCGTTTTTGACAACTTGCGAGGCAAGTTTGCGAAATATACTATATAATTAATTGCAATCTAAGTACATTTTCAGTAGCGACTTCTGCGTTTTATCTCGCGAAGGAAAAGAAAGAACTCGAATTTTTTATAACTTAAAGCGCATGTATCTTGAATGTCTTTGTCACGAGCTACGAGGAAAGGTTGCACTCAAAAAGCGAATATGAAAGAGGAAGAAAAATTTAACTTGCTTGATGCTAGAATCAGTAAAAAGAATTTCGTTTAAAAAGTAGAAAATATTACATCCAAGTTTGTCGCAAAAATTCTACAAAGTTGCGAGCTTGACACATTTTATTCTTTCACGTACAATTTATACCCTGGCAGAAAAAAAAAAATTTTACTTAATACAAGAAAATTATTTACTCGGTGGTGTCTAATAACTTATTTACTACCTTAGCAGTTAAAAATTTTCTAATTAAAATATTTATATAAGTAAAATGAAGAAATTTTTTTTAGTCAAGTAATTTTTTTACACTTTTAGAAAATGTTTACTGTTTGACTACTAAGTTTAGTAATGTTATTAGTCTATTTGTCATTAATCATTATAATATTTCATTATTTAAATGTAAAAAAAAAATGAAAAGTACAAAGTTATATATTTAAAGTAATGTGTCTATTTACTTAAAAGTAAATATTTTTACTTTTAAATAGAACAAATAAATGCTTACATCAAAATATATGGTTTTAAAAAAATATATTTTTTTCATTCAAAAAAATTCTTCTCTCAGTGTACGAGTTCAATGAAGCAACACGCATAGAGGTGTTGCAATAAAATTTGTTTTAATTTGCGCGCATAATTTTGCTCGCGTAAAAATTGTCGAATATTTCGTTAAATAAGAAAAACGTTAAATTAAAAATCGATGTTATATTGCGTTTGCAATTCGATCATTACGCGAAAACGCCAGCGTGGCATGTTGAACAACGCATGTCCCACTATCATTGCGTTCAATTTTAGCCCTTTATCGACGCACACTTTAACCAATAACATTGTATCGCACGTCCTTGTCCGAAACATTCGGACGAGATAACCCTTTCCGCTCGATCCACGCTTGTGATTCTCGCTTATAGGATTGAACGATCGCATTTGCCTTGTAACGGTAGCCCGTCGTATCGTATCTTTCAGTTACGCCTTCCACATAACGCGAGCTCGTAATAAACACGAAACAAGTACAACTACGCTACGTTGCTTCCGCGTCCTTCTACGTGGTAAATCTGCGTTGAGCTGCGTACTACAAAAAAGGAAAGAATGTGCCTGACGAACATGCGTTTCGCGTATGCACGTGCACCATAGTCTCTCGGCCGCAAATTCTGTCGCAGATCCAAAGTTATGCTCCAAGGATTTTTCCTGACGCTGCTCAATCTTTATTCCGAATCCAAAAAGTATTCAGAATTGATACTTTGAAGGTCTTGTGAGGTAGAAGTAGAGAAAAAGAAAGAGAGAAAGAGAAAGAGAGAGAGATTTGTGTTTTAGTTTATTTTTATTTAGTATATATCTTTTTAAATTTTAAAATAATAGCAAGTAGAGAAATAAAGATTTTTCATTTTTTAAAATTATATTTAAAAACTCCTTTAAATAATAAAAATTTGTATGTACTTTAAAACTCTTCAATTATACAGTGTAATTCATATGATTTAAACATTATCAAATCCTATACACATTACATTTCTTAACATTCCTTCACTATTTTGTTAATTGCTCATAGATTTGTAGATAAAAATCGTTTGATTGTTCAGGAATCGATCACATGTCCATCTATCCGCGTAATTAATGGGTTGATTTGATTCACTGGTATCAATTGTAGACGGACGAAGTGTAGTGGCGCTTGACCTTATTTATAGGTCGTATCGAACTGTAAAATTTCCGGATTTCTGTCGACACGTGGCGTGTCAAAACTGACGTGAAAAATCGTCAATCGTATACCATATTTTCACTATCTGTGCAACCTTGCGATTCTGTGAAATTCATCGCGAAAGATTCACGTACATGCGTATCACTAACACATCGATGTATTATCGGGGTACTATAAAACATTTTATCTTTCGATTCGTTTCAGGACGTCCCTATAAATCTGTTAATACTTTTTCCCTTTCGGCAAATTTATTCGTGTGCCGTATGCTATCGTATGATTAGAAATCATAATCAGCACTTATAATATTTGCCGTAAAATTCTAAGAAAATATAAAGACTTGAAAAGAAAAATCGTGCGCCATGTTTTTCAATTTATTTTTACATAAAAGTCGTAAACTAAGAATGGAATTAATGATGTAACGATATCGTTGTAACAACGATTGAATCGTAATTTTTTAGAGCTCAAGAACTTTTTATTATGGAACGTTATATAATACTATAAACGCATTAAACGTTTTATATCTTTCATAAACTTGAAAAATATATGCGTTTATAGTGTTTCGTTGTCATGTTAAATTTCTCAAGTTTAGTTTCTCATGAAAAATTTGAAATTTTATTTTCTGTAAGAAAGTAAATCGCTTTATTTTTATTTTACAAGTATTGTCCTCAAATTTTTTTTTTTTTTTTTAATTTGCATCGTATCGATGTCTGATGTCCTTCATGATGTACTTGTTAAATAACGTAAAGAAAGTTTCTATTCAATAACTAAGTGCTTGGTACTCATCTTGCCATGTGATTACGTAGAGATTATAAATTACAAATTTTGTGACACTTTGACATCTATTTCGATTTTCGACAAAAGAAACGAACGACAAGATGATCGATTAGATAAAGACAGAAAGAGGGAGGAGAAATTTGATTTTCCTTCTACTGTAGCTTCTTAAATCTGAGATTTAACATTTAGGTTAAATAAAGAATCAGAATCGTCACGTGGAGTAACTCACGTAACACTTTGCGTTTTCTTTTTATAGTGTTTTTTTTTTATTTGAATTGATCTATTGATGCGTTCACAATTTTTCTAACTTAATCTATTTATAAAAAAAGGATGTTATAATAGGGTTTAATGCCATTAAAGATTCTACTTTCTCTGTTCCAGAACTCTCAACGATCGGAATATGGTTCCTTACGAAATCAGTAACAACGAAAGCTACATAAACAACGAAACTCTGCTTTACAACGTGTCGTTGAATGAAGATTACATCTTTGACAGAACCGACGTGAAAGTAATCTTCATCACTTTATACACCATCGTATTCGTCTGCTGTTTCTTCGGTAAGACATTCGATGTTTTTACATATTTAATAATTAGTCTCTGGTCAATATTTTCGATATATGAAATGTACATACAATAACTATATTTATTTTACAAAAAAGTATAACTACCATCAGTTATATTTAAGAAAATTAAATAGTAAATGCCTCACGAATGAAAAATTCTTTTTATTCAACAACTTATAAATTTAAATTGTTAAATTAGGAATATTTTTACAAATATAAACATCATAAATTTTCTTGACATTTATCTCGTAAAGAAACGAATAATAATTGATGAGAAAGAGAGAGAGAGAGAAATTTAATTTTTTTGACGGTGTATGCAGTAAAGAAAGTAATGTAAAAATTTTCATGCTCTAATTCAAGTTTAAAAGGAATGCTTGATATCTAACCGAGAAGTGTTGACATGCTTCTACTTTGATCTACGATGAAGGAAAAATAGGAAAATAAATTTTTATATTACCAAATAATTATTATGTAATTTTGTTCGCGAGTAAATTTCATTTGGCTTACTTGTATTACGTTTTTCCCAAAGATACTAATTTATTACGCTTTAAGTGCCTTCTGTTTTTACATTTATAAGAAATTTAGTTACAAAATCGCGGTGACAGCGTTCCGACGCATCGCGCGCATCGCGCGTTGAAGGGTTGATCCACGCTTTTAATTCACGAAGGGTTTAATCAACGTCTATCTTGAACCAAAGCAAAGGACATGGCGTTTCATGCAAAACGGGGCTGCAATTTGCGACGTCTTTTCGCGTAACGAGATATAGAACTCATGTGTCACTGTTGAGACGATTTCATTTCCTCGAACACGAGTAACAACCTCCGTTGCGGATTACCATATAAGCGTCGTTAGACAGTCGTTCGTTAGACAGTCGTTTTCACTTCGCGGGTGTAATCAACGTGAGATATTAGTTGATCACTTTTAAAAGAGGGAGATTCCGTAAGATTGCATGGAGGAAGATTTCGTAATTTGCCAGTCCTAACCAGAGTCGTCGATGCATTTACGGGTTAAGTGTAAGATGAGAATGGCATTCAATTATCCGGACAATGCAAATTCTTATCTCTAAGAATTTGACCCGACATTGTGAGATGGCGCTGAGAATTCAGTGTCAACAGAAATTTCATTAAAGACTCGATCGCCGTTTAATATTTAATTTATATTTGATACCGATTTTAAGAATTTGCTATCCACAATGATTTGATTTTTCATTTAAAAATATATCAATTTTCAATTAATCCTTGAATCTATATAAAGAAGAATATCCAAGAGCGTCTGATAATTCTATTTTATACTTCTCTGATGAAATCTAACGCTGATTACGGTATGACTTTAACTAATGAATTTATTTCGAATTCACGATAACAAGTCGTATTTCGAGCATTTCGGAAATGTTATTGGGATTCGATTATAATCGTCGATCGTTTCGAAATTGCGTTTGAAAACGTTATCGTGATCTATGCTAAGTATTATTACAAAACCTTAATAAAAATGTAAATGCACTGCACGGTAATTACAAACATAAAATTAAAATGAGAATATTTACAGTCGGATCTCAAATTCGCTACATGGCGTTGTTTTCGATTTGCTGATTAATCATCTGTATGATTTGATATAAAACATAAACGAGAATCACGACGATACGGTTGCATGATCGTGTGCATATCAATGAACCTCAGGTAAACACGATTCATAGCGTGCAAACAGGTGAAATGCAACGCGAGGCAAGTTACCTACTGGGAATAACGAAAAATCTAAAAACAAAGTAAAAAAAAAAAACGTGGATCTATAATTATTTAGAGATAGATTTGCGTTATAGAAATCGGGAAGAGTAGGCTGTAAGCTAATAGAGGTGAAATACAACGCGCGCGAGATCATCTTTGACGCGATCTGTAGCGAATTCAACGTTATACGCCGTACCTCTTCCTGCTCACTCGTAAATAACATAGCTACAGTTCGCTAGATAGGACAATAGCGAAGTTGAGCGAAACGTCGATTCAATTCTTTAAACGGAGATTTCTTTCGCTACCGGTTGGAATTTATGCTCTCAATAAACGTCAGCATGTTCGATATGATCGCGGTTTCGAAGCTCAAGCGAGAGATAAATTTTAACAAGTTTTTTTTTTTTAAATTAAAGAGTGGAAAAATTTAAGGGGAGCTTTCGATATTCCGCTTCAAACATACGTATGAATCTAAAATTCTTGTATATATATATATTTTTTTTTTTTCTTATTATTTTTTAATTTCTCTTCAAATAATTATCTCTCACAGAAACTGTGTAAATGTAGGTAAACGTTTGTGATGTATTAAACTCGAGTCCGTGGTTTCGCTAAGCTCAAACGATTCTGCGCATCAATCATCTTTACGGGAAAAATTTTAATAAGATCCTGTAAAATATCTAACCCCTGCGTTTCGGTGGCATGTAAGATATCATTCGCGAATATCTTCCTTTCATCTTGGAACTATTAAAATGCGTAAAAGAGTCCAATTGGCCAATTCGACACAAGGTTGATTTATTCAATTTTTGATTGTTTTTTTTTTATTGTTAATTGTGAAAAGTGATTTTGCGCGACGAATTAAAAGTGTTGCAGCTCAAATTTTAAAGCGCTCAATATCCGAATCACGATAGCGCTTTCCGAACACGCAACTTCGACAGCGAGAAATATCAAACACGTGTCACACTGTCTGCCCACCGTTAAATAATTAAATATCGTCCATCAAATTACGGACATGCTAACTATTTACTTTCCACATAGCTGTCGCGTTCCTAAAACAGATAAAACCGCCATCGACGATAATCGATAATTAAATTGCTCAATACAATCGTGTCTCAGCAATATTCGAATTAATATTATTTTTTATTATGTTCAGATTATATTCATATTACAAATTACACTGTCATTGATTTATCTGATTAAAAAAAAAAATAATAATGTTTTTAATATATAAAAATTTTTAAATTTTTTTATTATTATTCTATGAATAATCTAGAGTCAACTTTTTCCAACAGATACATCGAATATTAGTAACACTTTAAAATAAAAAATAAAATAAAATAAAAATAAAAAAAAATATATATAACGAAGAGGAACGTAACGGATAATTTGAACATCAGATAAACATTAGATCCCGATTGTTATCTATAATTATTTCAAATCTCCGCGTTTAATGCTCAACAATTATTCTTGAGTTTAATTATTCCTGGCTCAATGCCTGGATGTATCATCTTGTATGCGTTCTACTACAACCGGAAATGCAAATACCGGTCGTTGATGCGATAAATCCCGGACGGTGCGCGCGCGTGATCGTTATACGTTGAAATTTCAATTTGTTTTTCCCTCTCCTCGAGTCGTTTTATCCCGGTAGTATACTCGCCAAGCGCCGACTTCTCGGGCTTCCTTTTTGTTTCGTAAAATCGCATGACGACAAAACAAATAAAATCGAGCTGCCTCAACCGAAACGAATTTTTCTAAACTGATAGTTCTAACATCATTGAAGTCTTATCAAACGACATGTTACCTCAATCGCGATCATACATGATACTATTACTCGTCTCATGAAAATAGTACATTTGATAAATAATCGAGATATAATCAAAAATTTTATATCATATTGACATATTGGATAAATGAAAGAAAATATACAGGATTCACTATAAACACATTTCTGGTGGAATAAAAACAGAGAAGTTTTTTGTGTTGAACATTAAAATATTATACATTTAATGTAACTTTGTGTTTTTATAAAAGCTTTAATTAATTTATTGTAAATTGTTGAAGATTTGTTTGTTATTACATTATATATTTGCAATTATTCTCTTATTTACAAATAATAAGTGGAAATTTACCCGGATTACCAATTATTCTGCAGATTTGTCATGTGAGTTTATGATTTACAATTTGCTTCACAGATATACGTAATCTGCTATCAATTGCGAAAATGTGAATTAAAAATGAAATGCAACATAAACGAACGCATTAACTTAATTGGCATATCATAAATCCGAGTGACCAATAATAATGCTGTACGCTTTATTCTGTTGCATATGTGAAATAATTTTCCACTATAAATAATATAATTAAAAAAAATAAGGAGACGTGAAAATAATATATAATAAGTTTGATGCAGTTAAATCTCGAAATAAATTTGTTATATTCAGTAAATTTGCACATCTATCGATAGTCCTAATTCTTTATTGTTTAACTATGTACATACGTAGGACGTAGTTACGTGTTATTTAATTGTTACGTTTATTACGTATACTATCAAAATTATTCCTTTTGAATTCCTTCAAAAATTTTTTAATTTAATTTTAAATAGATTTGAATATTTAATATTACGTAGATTTTGACATTTAACGACAAAAATTAGCTCCACAAGTTGTATTAGTATTTATAAACGCAATTGATTTATTTGTAATTATTTTTGAAAGGACATTTAATATTTAATATAAATGATATGAGAATAATATTTAATGATACTTGTACGTATGTATTAATTGAATATTATGAATATTAACTCTTCTGGAAATCTCTTAAATTATTATATCAATAATGCTCACACGTAATATATCTTTATTACTCAACTGCTTCAAAATTGCTATCAAAGATTATTATATTTTGTGTACGCATTGTATTATTGTAATTTTATATCATTTGTTAATTATTATGAGTGTTGATGAATATGCAGAACATTATTAACTTTTGATATACTTCATTAAATAACATTTACAATATCTCACTTAATCCCTTGATGGATTATTTAACAATTAAATATTGCCTGAGTCTCTGTAATAAAAACAACAAACAATTGAGAATAAGGCCAATGACAGTCAGCGCGAGTATAGGTGCGCAATCAAAATTATTAATGTTCTTGTAATTATTTATTCATCTTTCTCTATAATAAATATTAAATTTACTTTTGTATGTAATTAATTACAAAAATATGATGAAAAGTTTGTAGAGAGAATACAAACATATTTTAACGTAAAAATAGTATCTGTTATGCTTTCTAAGACACTCACATTGTTTATGAAATAATAAAATGTCATTTAATTATGCAAACTTCACTACCGCCCTTTTAAGCTAACTTAATCATTGAATAAAAGAATAAAAATGATCACGATCAAGTATAAAGAAAGAAAGTTGAAATATACATTTAAATGCGCCCGATTTTATTTACTTTTTACCTATGTCGAAAGTACTCGTATCTACTCAAAGTTACTTTCTACTTTGTTTTATTTTAAACGCCCCCCGCAACTACTGTTTAAAGAGGCTTTTATTTTGGACTTACAAATGGATTAGCTTTCCTTGAGCCAAGAGTTTTTGCATAAGCAAGGGTTTTTGTTACCTTGTAAGAGAAGGAAAAAAAAAAGATATTTTTTTTTAACAAACATACTCTCTAAATCTGAATCAGTGGGTAATCACCGATTATCCAATGGCATATGTGGCACTGATAAATCAGTGATTTTTTTTAACCTAAAAGTCAATAAAAAGTTATTGGTAATCATTGAAAAGTTCTGATTGATCAGTGTATTAATAAATACACTCGTAAATACTACTAATAAATACACGATAAATTCATTGATTTTTCAATTCAGATAATCACTGATTACCAGTGGTATACTTGGCACTGATGATCAGCGATTATCCACTGATTCAGATTTAGAGAGTAAGTTATAATTGCAGTTGTATTTTAGAAGTTATTAGGGTCGCTTTAAAGAGATTTTAGAAATTAATAGATACTTATTACCTTTCGCTGGCAGTGGCTGGATCACTTAAAACTCTATGGGTAATCGTTGGTTTTCAAAAATTACTCACTTCTTCATCGCAAGGATAAAGATCACTTAAAACTCAAAAACTAATATTTTTTAAAATAAAAAAGTAACGTAGATGAGAGAGTAAATGTGTATGTATTAAAAAATTGCATTTTTTCCAATATGCGTGGAAATAAAAAATGCATTTTGCAGACCAATTTTAAAATACTTTTGTGAGCAATTACAATGCTAAACTACGATGAGATTCTAATTAAAAATGTCTGTAACAATGCTCGAACTAATAGAAACTGCATAAACTTTTTCAATTTCAATTTAATTCGACAATGAACCATTACGTACCCATACACGCGTAATAACTCTCGTGGTCGCGACTTGATTAAAATGATAACCGTGTTGGATAATCGTGTTGGATAATCGTGTTTGAGATGTTATGAAACCAGCCTCGAATATTTCTTCATTCGATCGGGACTCTCTTGTATAATACCCACTGCAGAAAATAGAAATTCGCTCTCCGTACAACAATCGAAAATAATCTATTTTCCACCGGTCGAGTTCAATCACGTTCATCCGCGATTTCGAACGCCGCGATTTCGAACGCGGTTACTATAGCATCCGTATGGTTCGTGTCCACCTTGCGAGTGGAGAACCCTTCGTTTGCGGGACCCCGCTGCTTTGTACTCGCAAGACCCGATTGTAGTTTTCGATTCAACGGAAGGCTGGAATAGAATACGACGGCCAATATACGATTGTCGAAATATCTTGCGTCTGAGGACATAAGCGAAACTTGCGTAATTTGCATCGGTGGCGAGAAGATGCGATTGAAAGATAAATCGTATTAGAATTCACAACTTCTGGAGAATGTGTTATAAGTGAAGGAAACAAGAAATTGATTTTCTAGAATTCGATAAAGTCGCGATAAAGAAAATTTGTAATTCAATAATAAAATCTTGAAGAAAATTCATTCAACTCGCGAATATTTAATTTTGAAACTGAATCGTAACGACGTACCTTCTATGAAAATGATAAAAATTAATGTCAATCGTTAGAGTGCCGTTTCAAAGCAGCTTTGTCCACATTATAAACTTCTTTAACAATCTCGTTCAGTCTCAATCTCCTAAGAAATTCATCGTTACTTTTATCCCAAACGCTCTTTCTCTTTGTTGTCTATTGGCATAAAAGACCATTAAATTTTTCAAAGAAAATGCTCTACGATTTATTCCTGCACTATTTTTTCACGAAAATTGTCAATGTGTTCAACAAAAAATAAAATAGTATAGGAACAAATTGCAAAAATTTAAATATATGAATATATACATATAAATTTTTTATTTAATATATGCGTATCAAATTGACTTTTTATTACAAAATGCAAAAGACGCACGTGCCAAAGTGCTTAAAGAAAATTAACAAGGTAAAACAAAGTTTATCTAATATTTGTTGAAACTTTAATGAAAATTTAAGATCAACGATGCGTTATTTCATGAAAGAATGTACGAAGTAGACGACAAATCCAAAGGCAAATAAAAGCAATAAATAAGTTGAACAACATATTTTACAATATTCATTCCAGCAACAACTTTCTTTCGCTGCAATCTCGTAATTCAAAGATTCATCATGTTTCTCTAATGGAAAAGACGTGGTGTTTTATATTTTACGTTATCTTTGTTTTTTATTTTAAATTTCAAACTACCATTACTGAAAAATATTTTTCAAGTGTTGCATTTCGCAAAAATTACTAACTTTTGTGTAATCACATATTTCTTGAAATTTTCGCTCCTGCATGAGAGAGTTATATAATTATATTTAATTCAGAAAATTAAACCGTTCTTTCAAATATTTTTCATCAAAAATAAAATCATGAGAATTTCGCAAATTAATTATAATATTTATGCTTTTAGAAAACGGACCGACTTGTCCTTCCTTATCTTTTTGATTGACAATGTAATCCTCGAATATACGTAAAATACGTTAACGTTTTTGTATTATATCCAAAATATAATTTTAGCTCCTCTCGCGTAAGTAAATAACACTTAAGTCATGCGAACGCCTCTAATTATCGCGCGACGGAATAATCAGATTCACGTTTCGAATTTGGAAGAGACTACACTGCCACACGTACCATCTCATATATTCATGCAAAATGATATCTCTGTCGCGAGATGGAGTTTAACTTGCCCCAGGTTAATCTCTATCGAAACATTCGCGCAATACGCAGTTGCAAAATAAATTGCAAGGGATGGGTCGTTTCTCATAGTGTTCAAAAATTCCCTCCATTCTCTGGTCTAATAAAAGAAAAAAAGTGCAGTGAATCCGAAGGATATTTTGCGATAAATCTGTTCACCTGTCACTGCCATGTTCTGCCGACTACGACGCGGCTTCAAGTCAGGTTTCTGACGCGAACAGTGCACGCTTTAAAGTTGGGATATTTAACCTTTTCAGTCGCCGGTAACTTTTTATATTTTTTACCTTCTCTATGCTCTCTCTCTCTCTCTCTCTCTCTCGAAAAATGTCTTGGTTAGAATGTACATTTTAAAATCAAACCGGTTAAAAGTTGGAATATAATAAACTTTCTTCTCTCACGATCAAAAATATAAAGCTTTTCGCAGACTCGAAAAATAATCCGATAAAAGGATATTAGAACATATTGAATGTGTATTTATTTGCAAATCATAATATATTGAAATATGAGGATTAAAATTACGAATATTGAAAACAGTAGCAAATATGTTTTTATTTAATGTTATTACATTAACTTATTTTATAAATTCAAAATATTTGACATATTTTTTTCTTCTTTTTTTTCTCATGATAATCGGTACTTCTGTCAACATACTTTCTTCTAAATCATCTTGTATATACGATTCGTATTTCGAAGAGAGAAGCTGGAAATGGCGTCGTGAGAAACGAACAGGGTTTGCGAATCCCAACTTTCGACTAAATCCGCATTTGCTGAAATCGCGTCGATAACACGTCGCATTCACAAAAATTTGAATCGACACGAAATGAAATAGAGCAGATCTGTGACTGTTTGTTCGATAACCATTATTGATATGAGAAAGCTTTCTTGAGGAAGTACTGATGCAAATATAATATTGCGTGCAAATCCCTGTGCAATATTCTATTACGAGGACGCACGAGAAGCTGAGCATTCTCGGCTTTTATACGCCAGACATTTTCAATTCTCGAAATCGTGATCTGACAATCTGAGAACGCCAACTTAACAGACATAAGTAGATCAAGCACATTGTCAAAAATCAAATGACAAGCTGTGTAGAATAACGAATAAAGCCTTATGTTTTTTTTTTTTAATCAACAGTCATATCAGAAATGAATATCTAAGCACGATATGAGCGACCTAGAAACGCTCAATCCGGAAGTAGGAGACTTTAATAACGCTCAGTGTGCAGTTCCGTGATGTCTATCGATCGTAAAATATATACGTTACATGATACACGTAGCGCAACACGTAACTCGATATAGAGGATACAGCACTATCTCCTATTGGGAAAAATCAATTTCTTGAATGAATCTCTATGCCACGACGTGCTATCATGCCTACGAAGAAGGCGCTTGTAATGCCGGAGACGGAAATAGGTGATCTACCAAACAGGAGACACTTATTGGACGAGTATAGACGCTTATCAGACATACGTGCATGCTTCAGTTCTTTTCCTGCGCGATAGGAAAGAAAAATTGACTGATTATTTTCCGTGAAATATTGAAATTTCTGCTCGTTGATTTTTAAATAATAATATTTATTATTGCGAAAAATGCGAGTTATTTATAGCGTTTCTATTTAGTTGACAATTTCTAATTTGATTATTCATTTTTTTCCCCCCAAGAAATTGTTTTTTCTTCAGCATTCGTTTATTTGATTCGACGAATTCTGCTCAGTTTATAGAATATTTTGATATTAATTTAAATTATACAGTTAAAATATTGTAGTATTAAATTGGAGGCGAATATAAATACTGCGTAAATTGCGACGCACAAAAAGTGTAAATTTGCTAATAAGATGCGCATCATTTACATACGAACTATTGAAATGAAATTGTTTGGCTGATAATTAAACACACAGCTAGGTAACAGAGTAATTAATTTTTTATAAAGTCTACAAATTTTTCTTCGGAGCATAAAAGAATTTACATATTATTTTGTTTTTGTGCAAATCAAGTTTAAATTATAAAATCGAAGAGGTGAATTTCTTTTTTTATCATTTGGACCATTTTATAAAAGCGTTACATCGATTTTAAATATAAACGCATCCGATTTAATTAACAAAATTGGAAAATAACTTGAGCATATTTAGTAAAACTACGATAACAGGATACGAAATAAGCTATTGAAATGCCTATGAAAACTTTGCAAACCCTAGTATAGTTTTAATAGAAAATATTGTCTAAAAAATTTTCTATTGATTTACTTTATCGATACTGAGAAGTTTTCCTTGTCTACTTTGCTTATGCACGAATTGAAACTAAATATGGAAAACTTAATGCGAATATTATTTCTACCGTAACGAATACATACGTGACGCACGATTGTTTTATTACATAGCGTGCACAGAAGCTATGTTACGCATAATATAAAAACGAATGGGTGGAGACTTCCGCGAAAAAAATAGCGTAGCTTTTTTCCTTAAATTGCACTTTTAAAATTTATTTTATTTGTATTTTCTTTTACTGCATTTTACCCTACAAAAATAAAATGTCATTAGAATATGAAGTTAAATGATTTATAAAGATTATTAAACTTTTAATTTTTTAGCTTTGCATTAGCGTTACAAAAAACTTTAATTATTCAAATTATTAATCGGCGCTGTGACTGACATAGGCCTTCTATTCTCGCGTTTCAATTTCGTCAGTCCGATATAATGTATTATTGAAAAAGCTTTATATTAAAAACTATATAACTGTTATGTACATTTGCCTTTTTTCATTGTTTTTCTGCATTTTATACCTCAACGAGAGTCTTGTAACTCCAAAGATCGACAAAGGTTATTTATTCATCGATTTATGTACATTAAACAATAATAAATTATTTATTCCTGTTGCCCCGAAAATTTATATTTTCGTTATCTGCCGGTTCTCACGACCCGATTATCTCCGATTTTCCAAGCGAGAAACAGATTGGTTGAGGCTGAGGATGCCGAGGAGGAGGGGATGTTATAAATTGAATAATCGCAGCGTTCCCAGGTGCGCAATGAAAGAGGTCGAACAGTAGCGGGATTTAAATTATTCTCTGTTTGTGTAAATGTTTTCGGCCAATTTTACGATAGCCCTGCGCAAATTCAACCGATTGCTTCAGCGAAATTTCGCTCGAATATAAGAGCCATCCGGCGGCGCGCAGCGGGTGTAAAACACGAAAAACGATTTCCGATTAATGTCACGTACACGACTATCGGGCAAAGTTACTACATTACTCGTCGAAAAGTTTGTATAATCGCTAAGCTTTAAGATTAATTCAATGGGAATTACAAGAAAAATATGAAACGATGTCCCCTCTCACAAAAGAAAACGTAATTCTTAACAGATATTTAATAAGTATAGTCGTATATATTTGAAGATGCAAATATCTATGTGAGAAAAATTGTACTCTTATTAAAATTCACAATTTCTCCTAAATAATTGAATTTCTTTGCACCATTTGTTTTCAAACGCTTAATATAAAGAATAAAAGGAAGGAAGGAAAGGAGGAAACACTACATTATCGTAATAATAATCATAATTTATTATTCGTAAAATATCGCGTAATGATCATTTTTTATTCTAAAATCGCTTCTTTCGATTTTTGTTGTAATATCGCCTGTTTTATATTTCACATTTAACAGGCTCACGAGACTGCTCCATTTCGCAAATTGAATTCGCGGTGTGTTTTCTTTGTTGTTACGAATCTTTATCCTTTCAACTTTCTCGACAATTTGGCCGACGCAAAACTTGTCTATCGGTTTATTGATCTGTGAATAAATTTGCAACTCACCAGTAGACGCAATGCAAATAGGTAGTAATTTCCATGACGCATTGAGAAAATATTTTTATTGATTTGCATCCTGACATGTCGTAAAATTTGACTGAAATGAAAGCGAGAAAAAAATTCAAAGAAAAATAGAAATGTAATAAAAAAAATTATAATCGATAAAGTAAATTTATTTATGGTAGAAAAATTTATATGTTGTCAAATAAAAAAATATTTCATTTTTACCGCACTTGATTTCTGTAACAAATGCTTTTATAATTTTAAACTTGATTTACGTTTACAACATTCAATTTTTTATAGGAAATATCATTACTAGGGCGACTGAAATATGCTTTAATATAAGTATGTTGGTTAGCCTAATTATTTCGTATAAATATTCAAAAGCTAAAATTGAAAAAACTAATGATACATAATGACAATACAATAGAATGAATTTTACTTGAATAGAACATTTGAAAATTGCACTAAGTAAATAGTTTAATATAATATTAATTTATGACAAAATACTTTTATCAAATCCTTAAAAATATGACTTTAAATCTGACAATATGGAATGAAGATAAAGGCAAAAAGAGGCAAAAGTGGAGGAAGAAATAAAGAGAAGTGACAACTGAAACCAGAGAGTTCGTAAAATATGGACATGCAGTTTTGCGCAAACGAATAACTTATTGGAAAACACGATCGGTGCATTCCGTAGGTGAAACTTTGCTTTTCCTACATATATACATATATTTGCCCGTGTTTATATGCGAGCGCGTAAAAAATGCACTCAACAATCGCAAACTTTGTGACCAGTTGGTGAAATTACTTATAATGTTGACTGTTCGCAAGTAAAGAGTTCAGAACAAATCGATAATAACTTCACGCACAAACACACGTACATTAATCATTGTTCCTTCTGAATTCCGCCATCTCCTTTATCTCTCTTTCTTATCCCCATTTTCTTTCTGTTTTACCTTCTTTCTTATTCTTGGAGAAAGTAAACGAGGTGAGAAAGTGATCGATCGAAGGGACACAATGGCGGTGCGCGATATGAGAAATAAAAAAATTAAACAGCGAGGAAAGAAAAAAGAAATTTTATTAAAGAAAAATTGAATTGTGCGAATAAAGCGAGTAATGTATAATAATAAATCTGATTTTCTTTATTTTTACCAAGAGGCATTAAATCACGACAATCTTTGTCATTTCTTTTTTCTTTCTTTCTAGTGGAAGACTTTTATATCTTAAATTGCATTAGTACTGTTTGACCGCAAGATTATAAGTAATAACAGTGCCAATTCGATTTAATATTTTCAATTCCCTCCCTCTCTCTCCTCAGTCTCTCCACCGCTTTTACATATAAAATGTAATCTGAAAACGCGACACAGATATTTTAGAAACAAAGATTGATGCACATATATTTTTGTCTAGTGCAACTTTTAATAGTTTATGCATTTATCGTACAATATTTATTTTTCTTCTATTTACTTGTTACACAATTTTTTAACACGCAAAGAATCCTAAGGGAGTATATGTTAAATCTCAACTTGATATATATTCCAAAGAGATGAACTCTACAATAAATTTAGCTTAACGGCGGTCAAATGAAATCAGAAGGCGTATAAGTCGGATTTTAGATTAAGAAACTTTTAATTTAATTTACTTAACGCTGGCGTGTCACGAGTAAATTATGTCACTCGAAATTGTCATTTGTTTTCTACTTCGTAGCTTCTCTCTTCATTAGATCAACATTCTCGAAGCATTTATGACGGATATAGATCTTCTAATTTCGAGAAAAGCACGTTGTCTGTAGATGTACAGCGGTGAGGAGCGTGAAAGCAATTGATTAGTTGTCAATGAGAGAGTTTACTGAAAGGATATCCTAAATTTACATCCTGACATTTGCGGTTTATCCTAGCGAACTAATCAATTTAACTGACGAGCCAATTGTTAGTCCAACTTATTTTTTCATGAGCACTCCATGTACATATAAAATATGTATACACATATATAAATTAGAATTATGTTTGTATTTATTGATCGTTAAAGGGCCTTGAAAGATCCGCGATTTTTTTATTCTTACTGCTATTCGAAGAATCTATCATTATCCAGCATTTATTATTGTTCAATTTTTAGTTATTGTTTTTTAATAGGTTATATAAAATACAAGCGAAGAATATTTATTACCTGAAAATAACCTGTTAAATTTAATTGAATTCGCGTTTACAGTTATCAGTAAATTGACATCAATTAACCTACAAAGTAATTCGATTATAAAAACAATGAAAAAACAAATAACGTTTAACGAATAATCGTAACCATTTCCGACATCGTCGATCGCTCTACTCGTAATTCAGTATTCTTGAAAAATCTTCTATCCCATTTTTCGTACATTATTTTCTATGAATTTATTGCACTATTTTCTAAAGATTGATGTGGTAAAATCATTCTCTGTTGGAAAACAATGAATTTATTTTCAAAAAACGTCAGAATGATCCTGCAATCGAGATTAAAGATGCGAAATCTCTTCATGTCGAAAAAACTAACAGATGTCATCGGTGCAAATGACAGCGTGGGGACTAATATCGCGCGCTTGCAATATCCCTCTGGACGATATGGTAATAAACACAGGAATAACGGTAAAAATTTGTCATCCGACGCAAATATTCCACTCTCTCTTTCGGCGCACATTTTCGACCGGATTGGAAAATGATGCTATAATTTCATCTTTTTCATAAAACCAGTGAAGCATCAACGCTTCCATTATGGATAGTTCATTAAACTAAACGTTGCTTGCTCAGCTTGATATCTACTCGCTTGTTTTTCTGCAAACTTGCCATTAATACAATAAAGGGAAGAAGCTAATAGAGACTTAACAAGAATTTCAGACAGGATAATTGCTAATTATGCTTATTTGCGCGAGCTTTAAATAATAATGTAACACTTTTATAATAAAAATTTACAAGTAGACAGAAGGGCATTCCCAATTAGTGCAGTAGAGTCATATATGTTTAATCAAATACGTTTGATAAATGTTGGAAATCAATTTTAAACGTTTAAACTGAAAAAAATGAACGTTTAAAATGTCATGCGTTTCTGAAACTGTCTAATAAACGTGATAAAAACGTTTTGTAAGACTTCATAACATATATTTCAGTGTAACGTTTGTTTTTTTATTAATTTAAAAGATCATTTTTGTACATTTGACGATTTAATGAGTGTTAAGCAGACGTTTAAAATGTTTAATAAACGTTTTTATACATCACGAAAGCGTATCAGCTAAACGTTTCTTAAACACTCATTAAATGTAAATGGTCTATTTGGATTTAGGAAAGAAAAGTTTTTGATGATAAAACAATCGTTTGCTTCTTCAAAACATGAAATTTTATTTATTTAAAAAAAGTTGATGTATATAGAAGATCGACAAAAAAAAGAATGTTTTAATGATTTAATGCTATGATACTTGATAATTTAATTACGATAAGTCAATTTTTTAGATTTCTAATTTTCATGAGTACAGTTTAACGGTCTCATTCATGTCTACGAAAGTATGCAGGTTTGTCGGTGTTACACATCACTCCTTTTTGTTACTGGCATCCGATTGAAACTAGTCGAATTAACGAGATGCAATTGTTGTCGGCAGAGAAATGCTAAAGCATTCGGAAGCTGCCAGGAATGTTCTATTTGACAGAAAGAGCTCGTGCGTATTCTCCGGTATCTGTCTAGGATATCGCGTTAGCGATATCCTGCGAAATGGGGCACCGACCCGTAATTTCCGATAGAGAATATCTAGGACATTACGGTATTTCTCTAGACATGATAACTGACAGATATTGTGTTCAAATAAAAGGGGAAAAGAGAAAGGAGGTGTTCGAGAGAATATACCTTAAATTAAAGAAAACACGAAGGACATACATTTGTATTTTTAATACAAATTAATATATTAAAAATATAAAAGTAATTTATTTAAATTGTAATTATAAATTAAATTAAAATTTAATTTTAATTATAAATGAAAGACAAGATAAATTTATTTTACTTTTTCATAATCATCTCGTTATATCAATTTGATTTAATTTAAAAACGTATAGCATGACACTTTCTATAATATTATTTCATGTTATAAAAAATTGTAAGTATCATAATAATATTGCGAAATTTTATCTCTGACGAACATTTTTCTCTCGATGCCGAGAGGAGGCTAGATGTTTTTGGATGTTTTGGAGAAAGCATCATTATATATAAAATATAATTATCGTTCGTATTTATCTCGAGATTTATCGTAAGAATAACTATCATTCTATACCGTTTTGCAAATGAGATGAAATAAAAGAATAAATCATGCGAAATATCTGCTTTAATAAGCGACTGTTAATTGCATCGATACAATTAATTGATTTGAACTTTTAATTGGACAAAACTATAATTACTTATTGTAATACTTGAGATATATCAAATACAGATGATTTGTAACGAGGCTACGGAACAAAACAATGTATAAAGAAATTTTTGAATAATATAATGATGCAAAATTAATTTTCATTTTTCGATCACAAAACTGAAGGCTGAATTTTTATTTCCAAATTTAGGTTTAATGACACATTCGAACAATTCTTTTTACATAGAGCAATTTTTTAAATCGCGCAGACTTTCATATAAATGAGAATTCAACTATATTAAACAATTGAAATTTACTATTTATGTATTAACGTGTGCGTTTAATAATGCTGCAGCATCTGCACATAGAAATAAAATATTAGAATGCATTGTCATCGAACAAATTGACGCTCAGGATAAAAAACGACGTCAGGATAAAAAAATACAAATTACTCTCTTTACATAAGCCCGTACGTAACAACGTAGAAATTAACTTCCATGTGAAACAACGACGCGTGCCGCTATAGCAACAGGTACATGCAAGCTATTTACGAGATTTCGGTATCACGATATTCCACGCAATATTGTTGAACGTCAGATTGTTAAAACGTTTTTCCACGCGAGAGAAGAATATTTTACGGTCCCATGGATAAATCATCCTTGCATATCTCACATGATACCAAGAGTCGGGAAATTGAAGTTTCTGCGCCGGAAGTTTTCAATGAAAGAACCGTGTAGGTGCTACTTCGTTGCATTGTCGTTGCATTTCTGAAGTTTTACATTCACGTGTTCGCGTAAAAGGGCAGCGTTTACACGATCCCAAAACACAATTGTTCAGACTCTCTTCATAAAGTCGTCCCTGTCATGTGATGTAATTTCTGTAACAAAGGCTCTTTGTCTTTCTGTTATGAATTTCTCCTCTTTGACATGATCTCTAAACATTTTCTCTAAAAGTTATGCTATTCGATAAATTTACAGAAAATTTACTTTGAGATTTTACTTTGAAATAGCCAACAATGTGATGCATACATTCAAGCACTCTCAAACCATACGTTGCGGTCCCATATATTGCGATTTCGCGACTCGGCAAATACGTCGTTTTAGACGAAATGCGATGAAAACACCAAGTACACTGCCTTCCACTTTCCCCCACACTCTCTCTCTCTCTCTCTCTCTCTCTCTCTCTATCTCTATTTCTATCTCTTTCGCCAAATTTAATTGGCGAACATCTGTAGTTTCCTCAGTGAAATGCAGCTAGCCTCGAGCAAAGTTCTCATATAGATAGCAGTACATAGATATATATGATGAAACGATGGAACCAAAGGCTCATATTCGAACAACTCAGAGAGTTATTGATAGAGAATTCCTAGTTATACATTGTACAAATAAATTAAGATTGGTAGTATCGCAATTTTGGTTATAATGTAACGAAAACGCAATAAAACTTGTCTAAACTCTCTCCATGATTTAATACGCAGTAAGATAATAATATTTAATATATGGATAATTATTTTTTATTGCATTAATTATAAACGCGTTAAGGTGATTGAGTGTCTCAGAGTAATGAGTCATCTTTTACCTAAAAAAAAAACCCCTTAATTAATTCGGAATCGATTTTCCTTTAACAAAGATATCAAGGGACCGATAGCTTTTAAATTTCGAGCAATTGAAAAATTAAAGATATTTGAGCAAATAAATTTAAAAGTGCGAATTAAATAAAAATTCGTTTCTTATGAAATATAAAATTGATTTGATCAAATATCCAAGTGAAGAATTACAAAAATATTCGATTGGACTGTATTAGGACGCTACACATTAAAGCCGCTGAAATCGACCTTTAATCTCT
This sequence comes from Solenopsis invicta, assembly GCF_016802725.1. Taxonomy (NCBI): domain Eukaryota; kingdom Metazoa; phylum Arthropoda; class Insecta; order Hymenoptera; family Formicidae; genus Solenopsis; species Solenopsis invicta. The sequence goes on along the minus strand of NC_052666.1, from coordinate 28,270,344 downwards.
TTTTAATGTTGTTATAAATTATTAATATTTTACACTTTTTACGTTTCGTTACAATTTTTTTTTTTTTTTTACGTGATGGTTAACCGCAAACTCGATATGTTCGCTTTAACAGCTGCGTGTGCTCGTAGAGATATACGTGAATAAATAAATATCTCGCGCGACACTTCCAGCGAGAACGCGAGGAAGGAGGTCACGTTATCGAACGGAAGGATGCTCAAAGCTTTTTCGCGGATCTAAATTGCGTGCGTACAAGCCGACAACGTGATGGAAGGGACCATTGGAAAGTAAAAGTCTCGGCATAGAATGCGATAAGGAAATGCTTTTCGCGAAGTTTTCCGAGCGTTGAAATATCGTCTATGTGATAACGGTAATGAGTCTACTTACCGCGCGTCTCTCAAACTAAAATCTTCTGTTTGAAAAACGGAATACATGAGAAGTAAAAATATATTGTATTATTTATTAACTTTGTATAATATATAAATTATTGTTAATTATTACAATCGTCTTTTCGGCTGGCTATTTTTCCGAAATAGTCGGCTTAAACGGATTAGGCAGTCAAATCGCTTAAAAATAAAGCTCTTCTTTACGAGTCAATTGAAAAGAAATAAAAGCTCATCCAAATTTATCTTATATATATATATATATATATATATATTTGTATAATTATATGTATATATAATTTATCTTTTATATATATATATTCAATACTAATTTTTTTTATCTACATGCTAGCAATAAACATTGTATAAAAAGGGATCTAGATGTGCTTTCATTTCTGTGCAACTGTCTCATAAAGAGCTTTATTTTAATCCCTGCCTAATCCCTTTAATTAAAGTCTCCTTCTATCAACAAATTAATTGATGGAAACTGCTCGACGACTAAGTGGATATTGTAGCTCACGGGGTACGTAAACGACCTTGTTGCGAACTCTTCGTTTGCGACGGAATCCACTTAAAGGATCGGTGTAAACTGCATGAAATCGAACTGCCCCGCAAAATCCAACTAAACGCGAGAATTCGAATACTGTTTGCATTACACGCAAACATTAGGCGAAACGCGCGTTAGTCAAATATTTGTCATTCAATGGTGCACCGAAGATGCATTGAAAAATTCATTAAAAAGTGAACAGCAAAGCAAATGTATGTGCAACCTAAAAATCCAAACAGAGACTAACAATAAACCGTGAACCAGACAATAATTTCGAACAGAAACTCATATAGAGGCAAGAAATAAACTACAATTTAATAATGAATTATGCATGCTGTCGGAAACAATTAATGGCTCAATAATTACGAATTACAAGCCAAAATAATTTTCAATCTAGTATTTCACGTGCTCAATTACGTAATTTTAAGCCGCATGCGTGTAGATTATAACGATGCGGTTAATTACTCGTGAAAATTAAATTGTTAATCTTTTAAATCTTTTAAACTTTTCCCAAAAGATGTAACTTCCACGCTTCGCTCTCACATTCTGATTTCATATTAAAATTGGAAATCGACTCGATTCCAATCGCGATTATTATCCTCTTTCGGCATGTAATAGTCGTTAAAAGCGACGCAGATGTGTAATCGAGCGAAGGCAAAGTTCGTTTCAAAAGTTTTGCGGCAAAAAAGAGAATATATTACGCTAACAAAAGGTCGAGTCTAAAGTGTGTGTACAACGCCTAACTACCAAATTGCAATGAATATTCATCGGTAGGTCGTTAACCATTAATTGGTGTGACGCCCCAATTGAGAAAAAAAAAATGCACGGGTATGTCTTTCCGTTTACTTAGGCAGTCTTGTGTCTAGTGAATATAAAAATAATATGCATGCCGTTATATTGAGTATTCTTGAATACATCTGATATCAATTTTAATAAGAAATTTTTATTAAACCCGCAAATAAAAAGGTTAAAAATACATTTTACATATATGCCAAAGATTTTTCCAAACTTTATACACACGAGCGATCAGGAAGAATAAATCACACTTTAAAAGCACTTCATTTTTTTGTTTTTTTTTTTAATTTGTGAAAAGATAAAGAAGTTCAAAGACTCTTCGACGAAGGTAACTTGAATAAATAGGTCGATTACTGAAAGACAAAAAAGCTCGTTGACACATAGTGTTAATAAATTTCAACGTCAAAAGTTACGAAACCGAAAAACGCTCGATTAATTCGCTACATAGCGGCAGTTACATTGCGTAATTATACAATGGGGAAAAAATATCTTAATGAGAGACTTAATGAGTATAATTTCTTTCTTAATGAGTATAATTTCCGTGAAAAGTCCCATCAGGAAAGTTATGTGGAGTTCTTAATACAGCGCATTTATTGCAGCAATGTCTATTTTTAAACGCACATATGACTAATGAAATTTACGACATAATTCTCTCTCAATTAAATGCGAAATTTATGCAGACTTATCTTTAATAACAGAAAGCTCCCATATTTTTTAATAAGAGTTTTGCAATAACAAATTAATTTTACTACGTCTCAAATATAACACACAGTACATAATGCCTAAACAAATAACTTAGCGACCATTTATTCCTTGCCCTGAAATAAAATTCGCAAATTTTGTTTGTAATTTAATCATCTAAACTTTTTGTGTCTTTTTAATTTTATAAAGTCGATTTGTAATAAATCGTCAAAAAATCTCGCAAACTTCGTTGTTAGATTGTTGTAACCCCAAAATTTATTTTTTGGCGTGTTCAAATAATTTTTCAATTAAAGAATCTTGTCTCGTCTTTCATTTACAAATTTGCAGGGATATAAATTTTACAATCGAAGGGCGCTGCGCAAAATCATGTAAAAATTAATTTCCAAATTTCAGTTCCTCTGCAAACGAAGTGGACTTTTTGAAAAACAAATTTCTCGCTCCCGTTCCTTCGCATTAATTAAATTCGCCTACCTACGTCGATCTTGTTTTCAGAGACGTGACAACGCACTGATGTGACTCTGGACACGTCTGACGAGACAAACACAAAGTTCATCCACGAAGCGTACTTTATTTTTCAAAGCGATTAAAAAATCAAAATTTGTAAGCTTGAAGGCTTGAAAAAGTTGGAAAATTATGGGGGTTAATATTTCCCTAAAGAAAAATTAGCTTTGATCAAATTTACGGAACAAACTTGTCGTCGTATTTCCGCTAAAAATATCGATCTCGAGTAAATTAAACACTCAGCGTTCAAAAGGTTTGTGAATCGAGAACACTTCAGACAAGAGGAACGCTCAATGAATCGCAACTAAGAATTTTCGTCGTAATACTTTTTCATCCGGATCTATGCGTCTTCGTCAATCGATAATAAGAGGAATTTACCCTCTCCCCCTAAAAAAATGCTTTTCAATAGGAGCCATTGAGTTTAGGTCTTACGTTAAAACAGAAAATGCAGTTCTTATGTGATGAAAAATAAAATCGATAGAGCCAGGACGCCGAGTCCATTTTCAAGATTGTCGCAAAATTAAATCAGTTTGTTAAACTTGGAAGAAATGATCGATAATCATTTTTTAGCGTCAAGCGCGGTTTACGAGCGTAATTTATAAAATCTCGCGAGCGAAGTGTGATCATAAAGATGATCTGTTATCGATCGATGTGATCGACGTAATGAACACTTTTAACTCTTTAAGCGATATATCTTTCGTGTGAATAACGAGCTTTTTCCCAACATAAGTTATATTCCGTCTCGATCTTTTTTTCACGTAATATTAAGACTAGACGAAAAGAAAAACATTTATGTTTCTCGAGCAACATCAACTCCCGGCTGATGTTGATCATCGTATTCCCACGATACCAATATGCAAATTTGAGCGACCACGATCAAACGATCCGTGATATGATAAATCCGGCATAGATTTGAAATTAAAATGTTCGAACACAAAAAAATGCCGATAAGATCGCGGACGTAGAACGTGAATTCTGCGAATATCGAATTACATTCCGAAGAAGACTCGTATTAAAGATGTAGCGGACATACAGTCCCTGTATAAAATAAATAAAATTTGGAAATATGTTTAATATTAACACCTCAAATGAACTCTAAACATAAGAAAGTTGTGTGAGTAAGATATTTTTATTTAATAACATATTTTTATAATTTATTTTCTGTATATATTAAAAATTAAATTATTTTTTACAACATTAAGAAAAGTTTTAATTTTTGCATGTAAATTTGCATGTTAATTTTGCAAGTACTTGAGTATTCAAGATGATTTATACGAAGTTTTATTGTAATTAATCAGTTATTTTGTAAATAAATAAATTTTATTTATTTTACAGAATCAATTTCTGCATTGCAATATAATTACGTAAATCATATCTCGAATATTTAAAGTGGTTAAATAAAAAAGATTCAGATTTTTTTTCATTATTAATTATATTTTCATTAGAGCACACGTCTACTTTTTATTAAAATAATTTTCCAGCATCCAGATAAAATATCACCGCCAAATTTTTTTTACTACTTTCAAATGCAATATAAAGCAATCTGTAAATTTTTTTTCGTAATTTTCTTAATGTTTCGGAAAATGCAAATTATGTGATGAAAATAAAATCGACAAAATAACGTCAGCATGCCAAGTCCATTTTCAAGACTGTCGGAAAATGACCATAAATCCTTTATAATTTATTCCCGCAGATCGCCAACAATCTCTGTTCCAAAATCCTTCGATCATTCATTACACATTATTCACTGTCTTATTTTATGAATGGACTTTCATAAGAAAACCTTTAGAGGGAAAAAAACGAACAATTTTGTGGAAGCCAAGAAAGGGGAGGACGAGCGAAGGAATATAGAAGTTGACAGTCCTTTTCGTCCGGTATATAAATTTTCAACTGGGATTACGTCAAAAACTTTTCACTTGGATCGTCCGTGTTCCTTCGCCTCTTCATAATGAGCTATTTCGTCGCAGCCACTTAGTTTCCTCGAACTCGGCGGCTGGCAGATTGCCATTATCATTTCTCGACAATATTACGACTTAAAGGGTGGAGTTCAAACGGCCGTGGTCCGCGCGAAAAAGGTATATCGACGCGCGAATTATTTCGTTGGCGGACAAAGACTCGAATAAGCAAAGCAAATATGAACAACTTTTCAATTTACCGCAACGTAGTTGCGATAAATTTTATTATCAATATTTCGCTTTCGCTCCCTCTTCTTTAGAAAATAACAAGGTGCGCGTGGAGCGTTCGTGCTAAGCATATTAAAACAGTGACAACAACCCTGCGTCTCTCATCTCTATGCCGTCTCATTTTCTGCATTTCATGCAACCCTCGTGGCGTGTGCTTCTTTAACCGCAGCAACGCTTGCCTCGATTACGTGAATGAAGAACAAAGGATGACATTTTATACAAAAATTTGCGAAGAGATGAAACGCGATGACCACTATCGTTTTTTTTTTTACAATGAAATACGAAAACAATATAAAAAAAATGGTAGTAAACATTATTAAAATTACACGTGTTAAAAAGTAAAATTTGAAAAAGATCACACCGAATGATCAATAACAGATTGTACGAGATACAATTGGTGCATGTCCCTTCTCAAGGTTTAAGAAAAAAATATCTGGCACGAGTAATTTTTGAGCTGTAATCAATTGATAAAGAAAAAGAGATTAAAAAAATTAAGTAAGTAAAGTAAAATCTTAATCTATTTAATTAACAAAACTTAATTAACAAATCTTAATCTTTTTCATATTTATTTAAAATTATCAATTGAGATAAATATCACAGAAATCTAAAATTGAGAGTTAACAACAGATATCTAATATCAAAACACTTTTATTTCCTACTGCATTAGTCATACTTGATATATCTCGCATCGCGTGTGAGAATTAAATCTTATCATATCAATAAATTACACGTGGATAGAACGCGTTATGAAAGTACTTACGTGGGTGGGGTTGAAATGTTCTTTGTTATTTTATATTTATAACTATTTTATAGTTATAATAACTTTATTATTTCACTTTTAACTTTTTTAACTTAGAAGTTAAAAACCTCTGATATTATGTACAAAGTGATTTACATTTTATACTATTTATATGCATTTTTATTTATTTTATTGCATAATATTAATTAGATAGTTAAAAAGTTAATAACTTATTTAATTTTTAAATTTATTTTTAATTTTAACTAGTAATTTTTGAAATTTCAATTTATTAATATTTTTAAGTTAAAAATTTATATAAAAAAAATTATAAAAGAAAAAAATATATTCTCATATAAGAAACAATATTTCATTGTTATTTTATATTTATATTTGTTATTTTAACTATCTAATTAATATTATGCAATAATCAATTAATTCCTTATATATATATATATATATATATATATATATATATATATATATATATACACATACTATATATTTTACTATGTGCTTTTATATTATTTATTCTAAAGGCCATTGCATGTAAAAAGATTTTAGTCGTAACAATAAGGCTGTAATAATAAAGTTTGAAGTGATATTATTAACTAAGGATACAAAATCTAATACTATTTTAAAATAATAGCATAAGTATACAATTCTGACTTTTTTGTGTCTTCTCTTTCAGTGATAAATTTCGTTTTGTAGCTTAAAGGCTACATTATGGCTAGATTATAAGACAGCTCAAATAATCATAATCTTTCGTTACGTCAACAAATCACAGTTAACACTTATGTTCAACCAATATGAACAAAGAGCTACACATAACCCAATTATCTTTAAATTTCAAAAAGAAATTTATCGCTGAAAGAAGAGAAACAAAAAAGTTAAAATATCATATACCTTATTTGTTTAAAACAGATTGCATCAGATTTTGTACCCATATTTAACAATATTCCTTTAAACTTTATAACTACAGCTTTAGAGTTACAACTAAAACTTTTTTATGTGCAATGACATTAATTCACTCACCAATTGTCGTTCTTGTTGTTACTGCGCTGCTACTATTGTTGTTACTGCATTTTCTTTCCAAATTCTAAAAATATAATAAATATATTTATTTATAAATATAAATACAGAGTAGAAATAAGATATTATTTCAGGACAGAAATAGAATATTATTGATTCTAACATTTTAATTTACAAACAAATGAGATTAATAATATATTTTTATATAATACAGATTTTTTGCATTCTTTTAATTTCCGAATATAATAAAACACATTAAATAATATTTTAAACATTTTTTAAATTTAGAATTGAAGTAATTATTACAATAACAAAAGTAAATATTTAATGAAAATATTTCATATCGTAATTCCATATAATAGTAATCTCAATTCTTCTTTCTACACTATAGAAGCACTTTCTGCAGAGCAGAATCTGTGTGCAATTAAATGTAGCAAAATTGAGTGCAAAAGATTATTTTCAATATGATCCTGCTGACAGCCTGTCAGTAAGATTTGTACAATGTATATGAAAACAATTTGTTTCCAGATCTTACTGCAGAAATCAAACTTTGACTATGGTCCACTTAATGCTACAGATGTTTTGAAGCATTCTTTAATTGATTAAATCACAAAATTTTTTGTTTCAATTGGTCAATGAAACATTTTAAAACATTTGTACTATCAAGTGGACCACAGCCTAAATTAAAGCAGATTCTTCTCCTAATTGCAGTGTGTTAACCAAATGCTGCAATTTTTGCAGCAGTTATGTATGTACAAGTTTCTTGCACAAAGAGAGCAAGTATCTACTTCACAAAATCCTTTGGAGAATTTAAGCAAGATGAGGAAGATCATAACGTCCTGCTAGCAGAATTTATTAAGATCTACTGCAAGATTTACAGCATTCTTGCAACAAATTGCTAGGGCACATAAATGAAACATATTATATTTTATTAATTTTAGCAAACGTAAGAATAAGAATTACTTTTATTTTTACTCATATTGTCAAATCCTGCAGCAGATTTTGACAAATTTTGCCAACAGGAAGTTATGATCTTCCTCATCCTGCTCAAATTTTCCGAAGAATTCTGTAAAACAGATACTTACTCTCTTCGTGCAAGAAACTTGCACGTAACTGCTGCAAGAATTGCAGCATTTGATTTACACACTACAGTTAGGAAAAAAATCTTCTTCAATTTAAGCTGTAGTCCACTTGATGCTACAAATGTTTCAAAACGTTTCATGGACCAATCAAAACAATTTTGCGATTTGTTCAACTAAAGAATGCTTCAAAGCATCTATAGCATCAAGTGGACCATAATCAAAGTTTGATTTCTGCAGTAAGTATCTGGAAATAAATTATTTATATATACATTGCACAAATCTTGTTGACAGACTGTCAGTACAACCATATTGAGAATAATCTTTTGCACTCAATTTTGCTGCATTTAACTGCACGCAGCTCTGCAGAAAATGCTACTAGAGTGTAAAAAAAATTGAGATTATGATTATATTCAAATGCAAAAATACGCAAAGATAAATTAGTTAATAAAATACACTTACCGAGTTACTCCACGGCTGTCGTCTTCTGCTGACATTTCGCTATGCTGCTTTTGTTGAATCGTCCGTTAATAATAAATAGCCGATTCTTTATTCGCCACTCCCGATATTACTTGTATCACACACGAAAGCGCATGAAATATGAAACGCACGCGAAACGAAAGTAACTTGTCGCAACACAACACGTCGCGTGAAGAAGCATGCTACAAATACGATTATTTTGACGCTATGATTATGATCGATACAAAACTCGTAACTTTTGACACCGTATTCGTGCACAATTTAAACTCGAAAAACGCGGAAAACCCGACCACGGAAAAGCAAGCAACGATACCGGAGGAAGTAGAGCAGCCGGCACATGTCATGCACGCCGAGTGAGGTTAGGTTAGGTTACCTGAACGGTGGCGAGAGGAGTTTGATAAATGCACGCGTACGTACTACGCGTTACTCGCATTGTTAGAGACGAGACAATTCGGCTTTTATATCTAATTGAGTTAACGAATATCACTCGACACGTCCACGATGTTTTACTGCGCAGATGAGACGTTCGAGGCGAATACATACGCAGGGAAGGCATTCTCGAGCAAATGTTTTCGAAAACGTGACTTGTGACAACACACGACGACGTGACAAAGTCATCAAACAGTCATCAAATGTACTGCGTATCACGAACGAACGTTATGAGTGAGTACGAGCCAGTTCAAGCACGATTATAATGGCAACCACCGCCGTCTCGCCGTCTCGGCCGCTCGGTCGTCTCCGCCGTTACTCGGCAACAGTCGTCGCCGCGCAGGCGCCGCCGGCCGGTCGGCCCCTACTACGTACTACGCCACGTCATCACTACGGCATTACTACCAGTGCCCTCTTTGTTAGCTAGCGTCGTCGGTAGTCGTCCGCCATTTTGTTGTTACATGCTCCCGTGTATGTCGAATTATACGCAGATGATGGAGAGTACTGAATGTGATAATGGATCGTGTTGTGACTGTATCGTACTTAGAACATTGTGCTCGTTCGTGATACCCAGTATCTTTGATAACCTTGTCGCGTTGCCGCAAGTTACTTGCTCGAGAATATTCGCTCGGGAGTGCTGTCTCTGCGTTAGTACTCTCCTCGAGCGTGCTCGAGCGCCTCATTGCGCAGTAAAACGTCGTGGTGTCGAGTAATGTGTCGAGTGATACGTGAGTAGACATCGTCCGGTGTTAGTTGACTGTTAGCTATAAAAGCCGGGTCGTCTCGCCTCTAGAAGTGCAAATGTGTTGTACATACGCGTGCATTTATTCAACGGCTCTCTTCTCCGATCAGGCAACGTATCGTTACTCGGCGTGCGTGACTTCAATAAGTGTCAAAAGTGACGAGAGCAATAGCAGACGATCGCAAGTAGAGCGAAACACAGAAATAATCGCGTTTCTGATATGTCTTTTAGTCGAAGTTAGCACCTGTTGCATCGCGATGTTACTTTCGCGCGCGTTTCTCGTTTCATTCGCGTTCGTGTTCATGAGTGATGTTTAAGCAATATCGGGAATACCGAATAAAGAATCGGGCGGTTATTAACGTGCGATTCAAGAACAGCAAAACGAGATGTCAGCAGAAGACGACAGCCATGGAATAACTCGGTAAGTGTACTACTTTATTAACTGATATGTCTGCATGTTTTTGCATTTGAATTTTCTAAATTTGAATGTAAAAATTAAATTAAATTTTTATTCTGACGTTTGATAAAATAAATAAAATAGTATGTAATATTTATGTGCCTTACTAGCAATTTGCTGCAAGAATGCCTGTAAAAATCTTGCAAGTAGATCTTAATAAATTCTGCCGGCAGTATGTTATGATCTTATCCTGTTCAAGTCCTCCTAAAAGCAGATTCTTGCAAGAAGCTTACACGTATCTACTGCAAGAATTGCAGCATTCTGTTTACAAACTGCAGTTAGGGGAAGAGTCTGCTTTAATTTAGGCTGCGTTCCACTTGATGCTACAAATGCATCGAAATGTTTCATTGACCAATTGAAACAAAGAATTTTACAAATTGACAAATTAAAGAATGTTTTGAAGCATCTATAGCATCACGTGGACCAGTCAAAGTTTGAGTTTCTGCAGCAAGTATCTGGACACAGTTTATTTGCATGTACATTGCACAAATCTTGCTGACAGACAGACAGCAGGGCCATATTGAGACTAATCTTTTGCATATCTGACTCAATTTTGCTGCATATAACTGCACACAGATTCTGTTCTGCAGAAAATGCCAATAGATTGTAAAAAGAATTGAAATTACAATTATATAGAATTACAATATGAAATATTGTCATTAAATATGTTTACTTTTGCTATTGTAATTATTTCTTTGATTCTAAATTTAAAAAATGTTTAAAATATTTAATGTATTTAATTTTTCGATAAATTTATGAATTTATATCCATACTTTAATAACGAGATACTTCAATTTTTATGTTTCAGGCAATCTTATGGTGATTTTTGTGGTGACGTTCTCCCGTCGGTTGCGCAGCATCACAAATTTCTTCCTGGCAAATCTGGCGGTGGCGGATTTTTGCGTAGGCATCTTCTGCGTCTACCAGACGCTCACCAACTACTTGATGAACAGCTGGCAGTTTGGCGATTTCTTTTGCAAGGTGTACATGTTCGTGCACGCGCTCTCATACACCGCCAGCATACTAATTCTCGTGGTAGTGTGCACTGAGCGTTACCTGGCCATCTGCCATCCTATCAAGTGCCGGTCCATGCTGACCAGAAGACGCCTCAGGTTGGTGATAGGTGTGGTATGGATCCTGGCGGCGGTGTACGCCTCGCCTAGATTTTTCTACGTTGAAACCATCAGCAATCGGCTCAGCAACGGCGACGTCGACATCATCTGCATAGCCAATATCAAGAAGCACAACAAGAACGTTCTGGACGTGGTGAATCTCATTTTCCTCTACCTCCTGCCGCTGTTCCTCATGAGTTATCTCTATACCAGGATCGCCATAGGTCTTTGGAAAAGCAGCGCGACCCTCGCAGGACCCGGTCTAGTCGCCAGTACCAAAAACGGTCGGGTACATCACGTGCACACGTCCAGCAGGAACGTTCTGAAGGCGCGACGCGGTGTTATCAGGTATGTCCATTTCCAGGACGCGTTGCACGATAGTGCCTTCGATTTCCGTTTCGCTGAAATTAATATCCGTTGGAGCGGTTGCGTCCGAGAATTCAGCGAATATATCGCCACGATGAGACAGTTAAATAATAATTCTGTTTATTAGAGTTAAATTCTATGCTTGCAATTTAACTGCATAACTTGCTTGCCGAAGATAAATTGCTAAATTTCTCTCCCCCAAATGATAGAAATTAATTTTTAATTAATTGCGTTTTTTTTAATATTAAATACTTGGTTTTGAAATAAATTGTTTCAAAAAAAAATTTTTGAAACAAAATCGCAATATGCGATCACGATCGCTAATGATCGTATTTCCGTCGCTATAATCTCTCAGAAGCTCAGGCGCTCGTGGCTAGCTACCAAAGTTTTGCCGCTGTTTTCCAGAATGTTGATCGCGGTGGTGATGATGTTTGCCGTGTGCAACCTGCCTCAACAGGCGCGTATTCTCTGGCGACATTGGGGCCCGAATTATGATAACACATCGGACTTCAGCACTCTGCTGACCGTGTCGACCTTCCTCATCTCGTATACGACCTCTTGTCTGGATCCGTTGCTGTACGCCTTCCTCTCGCGCAACTTTCGCAAGGGTATGCACGAACTATTGCACTGCGAGCACTCGAGGAACGATGGCGGTACTCTGGCGATGGCGTGTCCCAGCGGCGACCACAATCGCCACGAGAATGGCGTCAGCTTCCATGTACCTGAGAGCTCGGTCGTACGACTAAACTCCGTTCACAACAGGCTGTCCACCGCCCGACGGACCATCATTCGATAGAGCTAAAGACAAGAAAAATTCAATGAACTATCATTGTCCACGCGACGGAACTAAATCGCGAAGTGATTCTTTACAGGGTATTATAAATATATACAGGACGGGAGCTGGCAGAATCCTCAGGGAAGTGCGCGAGCGCCTGTGAAATATTTTTAGGTCTATTTTAACTCGTAGTTTATTTTATTTATTTATTTTGATGAGTATGAATGAAGCGTTGCGTTGCTACAGGAACGCTACACGCCTCGAGACTGTAAATTTGAATTAGTCGAAGAGTTTGCTGGTATTAGGGGTAGAAAGTTTGGCGTACCTTGTCTAGTTTAGAGCTGAATGTTTTATGGCAACGAACTATTCTCCTTTTGAAAGACTTATCATATCCTATATTAAGAAGATTATTTTCAAAGTATCTCGAATTTCTAGTACCAAAATCCCTTTTTTTTTTTAAATCTTAGTTACAATAAAATAGACTTGTTACAAAATTCAGATCTAACTTCGAAAATGAGCTTTTCAATCTTTGAATCGCAAATTGTATCGTTTTGAAAGAACTCGCAGCTCAATTTCTTACGTGCTATAATCTTATAATTTTAAATTATGCTGACCACTCATATTATGCAATCGCAGGAATTGCCGTGTTTTGGGAACAAACCTTGTTAGTGATAGTTTTCATTGCACGAGAAAGAGAGAGAGAGAGAGAGGACAGCAAGTTTTGGTTGTGGTCAAATGGTGTCAGTGGCATCCACAACTTCGTCAAGGTGTGTGTAACGCGTGTGTGAACGACGAAGTACGGCGAGCTTAATCGGAGCTTATTCAGAGCATATTACGTACTCCCATTTCCACTCCCGTTCTTTGTCCCTAGGCGCATAAACAATACGAACTGAAACTATTGTGGGTTTCGCTCGTATTCGCTCGCAAAGTGGCAAGAAGAAACTGCGTTATACGAGGTATGGTCGATATCTGTATTTGTAATTTAGAACATCGCATGTTAGATTTTCCAAACTTGAATATCGTAAAATTTTTGATATTTTTTTAACATCGTAGAATTCTCAAAATATAAATTTTCTTTCGCCGATTTTGCATCTCATTTTATTACGTACAAGTGTCATGCTGACAACTCTTCCAAAATTATGCTATACTATTTAGAAATGTCTCTCAATTTTCAAGTGAGAAATTACACAATTGCTAAAATTATCACAAAATTACTTCTCCGCGAAGAAGCTTGCTCGAATTACGCGCGTCATTAAACAAATTGGCAATCGTATTTACTGAGAAGTTCGTATCTTTCGAAAGTGCGTGAAAAGGGAGAATCAAATGGTACGTGTAAATGAACATTGTAAGTTGGGAACTTATAACCCGATTATGTTAATGTCAAGTAATTAACAAATAAAAAGAAAATTATAAAAAGGGAAGTGCAATGTAATTTTTTACACTGCATTTTTTTTATTTCGAGAGATTTATTTTTAACACGTGGACTAAACATAGTATCGAACATTATAAATACATTAGAAATTTTGTATTTTATTCAGAATATATTCATTAGTGTATCTGAGTATATCAAATACGTATTAAAAACTCCAAATGTGTTCAAGATATCATTATCATTGAAACTCTCAAATTTTATTGAAAATACGGATATGCTCAAATTATTGTAATATTAGAAAATTTATGCTTTGATTTTGTATGAAAAAGTATTATATTTATATTTAAATTAATTAAATATAATTATGACTACTCAATAATGTGTTCTAACGATTGATGCATGCTTTTTAAAAATAGCACGATAATAAATGAAATGTAGAGATAAAATTCACTGCACTCTGGCAAAAAGTTAATTCATGTGACGCGAAAACAGAGACGCAATCTCAACAGAGACCGGATTCCATTGGGAAAGATAATTTATCCGACCGTATTGGAATGACCAGTTGACATTACCGCCTTCGGTTTTTGGTATTTATCAATGCTCTCTTTACACCTCATTAAATGCACACTATGTAAAATGGAATTAAAACCAATATCAGTATCCTATTTTCGCGTAATACGGAATTATTGGAATTAAAAAGGTTTAATTGCATATTCAAATAGTAATTCACGTCTCGTGCCACCAAATTTAATTTTCAGAAAAAGGACAATGTTTTAACTCTCTCTTATTAATTTTAAACGAATATAAATTGCAATAATTGGTTTTCATATATGAATAATATGACAAAGCTTAAATTTTAATTTTTAGAATTCAATGTTAATTATCAAATAATCGTAAAAAGAATTAATGGTATTTTTAATGAGTTTATAATGAATTTTGTCCGTAATGAGAAAACGTCGATGATTCTGAGACATCTTACATAGACATCTTTAATCTCTGTTTTATTGGAAGGATTGTATGCAGCAAGTTCATGAAATATCGTGTAAATGCGAAATTCCGAGTACGGCTTCGTAAGTGGCAAAAGTCTAGAATGGTTTCCGAAGTAAAATACCTTTAGAAATATAAGCACCACTTCATCGCGATGCCACGTAATTTGCTCGGGAAGAAAAGTTTCTTCGCGAATGAGCGTTTATATTCTCTTTCGACGCATCCTCTCATTGTCTTTCTGCATTATTCTCGCAATTGTCACATTCTTTGGACGTGTTGCCAACGCATGCATTGCGCGTGATTTTCTGTACAAAATTCGCGAGAAAATTTTATTGTACATATGTCTTCTCTTTGTTCCCAATAAATTAAATTTTTGGCTTCAGGTAAAATATCGACGATTTCAATAAATTACTCGCGTAATTTTCTGGCAGGTGTGTCGTGTTTTGAAACTAAATTTTATCTACATAATCTTTTTGATTCATTTAAAAAAATAATTTTTTTTTTACAATGAAAATTATATTCTATTGCGATTATTTATAATTTTTTTTACATCTGTTTATTATATTCTATACTTCTGTATACAAAAATTTTTCTTTTCTGAAGTCAATCTGCATTGCACGATGAACTTTAATTATGACGCGTGAAAAGTTGATTGAAAACTGAAACCGGGAAACACATTAGGTCCAGCGAGAAAATGATAAAAAGACAACGATGCATACGTTTCGTGGGGAAAGGTTCGGCCGGTTGCTTCACAGATAACACGGATTTCGCATTAATGTGGAGACGTCACGGGCATTTGGCAGTGATGCAAGAAATTTCCAGATCGACCGAAAAACGATGGCGCGAGATTACGGGGCGTGGTGCAAGGTGTTTCAGAGTCGTCGTTTTCCACTTTAACTTGGTAGAATGTTTCGCCGCCCCATAATCAGTTCGTCAAATTTTTTGCGAAGCAACGCAAAGGAATTCGTGCAGCATTAATAATGATAACTGAAGATAATAAAATGATAACTTTAACTGCGCGTTGTAAATAATGCGATATTATCTCAGCTTATTTCAAAAATATTTTAAGTATCATGAATCAATCATTTATTAATTTTGCAGATTTAATAATCGAAATTTTAATATCAGATATAAACATGCGTTAGACAAGTTTTCACAGAACTTTTAGAATAACGCAACTCATTGAACTTATCGAAAAATACATATTTACTTTAGGAAAAAGGACAATTGCGCAATTATAGCATCGCGTTATGTTTTATTTTGTGCTATGAAAATTTTGTCACAATGTTTGCGTTGTAACGTTGAGATTGATAGGAATTATGAGAGAAATTTATTTCAGCTGTAATCCCCGAGATATTTTTGCACAAACTCATTATTTCAAATTGCAAACGACATTCGATCATTTGGAACACACGTTCTGTCTACTGTGAATTTTGTCATTATCGCTGCTAACCGCAACGCGTCATTAATCATTCCTTTCTATCGCTCCTGTCACGCTATGAACCTTGAAAGTATTTGTAATGTACAAGTTTCTCGCGTAACAATTTATACTCCATGAACAACATCTCCAGTTGAAAACATTTTCGTGCTGCACGAGTGTAAAATTGGTACAAGAGAATGCTATAAGCGACATATTTCGAGAAAATTGTGTCTTTATTTTTCGCCGGGGAAACGATTTTCTCGAAATGCGCCGATTATATGAATGTCATTTACATTTTCTGCAAGTAAACAGAATATTTTCGGAGATAACTTTTTTACAAAATATTTTCTTCGATATTTAGTGTACTCCTACGCAATATCGGGCAGATATTTGAAAAAAGGAAGGAGAAATGCGATAAAGTCATTATTTCGATCTAATTTGTAATCTCTTATTTTTAAAAGTGCAAGTTTATATCAAAAGATAATTACGAAGTTACTCGATATTGAAAAATAAGGGATTATGATGCTACGATAAGCTTCATGAGGTAAAAGCTAACAAAGTTTAATTTTTCAGATACGTGCCTGTGTCACTGATACGATACCCTTAATCATCTAGATCCTAGATGTTTAATAATTAGACTTGCGAAAATCGATAGGAACATGATAACATCTCATTAAAAAGGAATAACATAATTATACTCGTATTATTTAACCGATTTCAATTTTTCAATAAAAGTTTTAATGGAGATTATAATTTTTTTATCAGAATTTAATAGATATTATTATACTTTATCACATTCTGTCTATATATAATTTTTTTTTATTAAAAATTTATTATTTATTAGAGAATTTATTTTTTAATGACTTTTTCAAGCAATGTCTGAAAAGCATCTGTAGAAAATACATTTATTAAAGTTAAAGTGCATATCGCTCATTTATTGCAACAGCAATCAATGACATAAATTACAAAATGACAAATCAAATCAAATTTTTTTAGTATAAATGTTTGGAATTATCAAAATTTTGTATTTAATAACTTTTAAATTCACTTTTGACTTAACTTGCAATTTTAAATGCAATTTGGTTTACTTTAATTGTAAAGGAATGAAATTACCATTTTAATCTTCATTCAATGTATTCAATTCTCATCTAAATTCTTTTTTTTTTTTGTAGACAACTCAAAGATGACAATTTGAGATGACAAGGATGACAATTATGTATGCGATGTAGTAAATGACCCTTATGATTAATGCATGTTGTTTCGTAACAAGAGAAATGTAATATACACTTGTCCACTCAAGAGTAAAGCGTTGTCTGAGCCTTAGGAACGGCAAAACGGAGAGGAACGTGACTGCATGAGAAGCGCTCGGGGGAGAATTGCATGAGATAAAGCGGAGGGAAGCTTCGTATCCTGTTTTTGTAATAGTGTGACTTTGCGTCCAGCTCCACGGCTCTGCTCCTTTCGTTCCTCTCTCAAAGGCATCGACCCAAATAAAGTGCAATCGCAAGCAGACAAACGTCGTGAGCGACAAGGCGACTCCGCGACGTTGAAGAGAGCACAGAAAAGTCGTCTAAAGTCGAGTTGTCGTCTTTCGAGCGATATTGATCGATCTCCTTCTTAAGAAGGTATTCGCCGACTGTACCAGAGTCATCTTGATAAATCGGAGGTCTCGTCTCAAAAAAAAAAAAAAAAAAAAAAAAGATTTTGTCGATAATTGAAATTTTAACTTAGTGACGCTCAATTTGAAATTTTGGTGAAATTCAGACAGCTTATTATTTTTTCTTTTTTTTAATTTAATTTCTTTTTAATGGCTGAAGCAAAACGGGCAAACTACTCGATCATTTATAATTATTCAGCGTGGAAAACTTAACGTGCGATCATCTAACTGCAATTCGTGCTATCGCATGCCGCAAGAGGTCCACAGAAAATTCTGCCGCGTTCATTACGTAAATTAAATTTGTCTATGTAGCTGTGGACGTATTTACGTTACTGACCGAAAACTGATATGAAACGCGCGCTGGTAAGCGGAACGGAAGAACGGTTCTTAAAAGATGAAAAGGAAGCTGACCGTTAAACCGAGCTTTCCCATCAGGCTTAGCTAAAGCTCAGTTTAAATTATACATATTGGGTAAACACGCCAGAATCTCGCCGTCCACTCGTGAAACCTGTGAGATTTAACGAATCACCAGCATATCGCGATTTATCCTGCTGCGTCGTTCTATTTTCTAAATTGGTTTCGTTTATATCTTTCTATCAGATTAGAACAAAATTGAGGTGAAAGCGTTACATTTTTTACGGAAAGAACGATTTTTTGATGAAATACTTTAACATTTAGCTAGATCTGAAAATAATTCTGTTGAATCATCAAAATAATTATGAAGGAAGTTCAAGCAATATTGCAAAACATTTTGATGTTTCAGTTATCAGATTGAGCACTAATAATTGTTCAATACGTATTTTCAATTAAATTTTTAGATTCTGTAACCAGCAAAACCGTGTTTTTTTCCACGTATTCATTCGCTCTCTATTATCTCGTGTAATTTTAAGAATTAATTTGGTTTCTCGTATGCGGCGAAGCAAAACTTCGTCTTCTCATCAGAATTCGGATCTCCATGAATTATCTAGCAACCCGAATAATGCAGACGTTTCCCCAACATCGGAAGGTAGCAAATACAATACGCGGCGGTTATATATAATCAAGATCGTGTATAGTTCTTAGACGAAGTTACAAACGCGTGACATTAACAACGGAACTTATTGGCAACTGTCGAATTGGGCAGCTCTCATTGCGAAGATCAATATTTCAAACTACAATAATTGGAACGTTCGCAGGCTCCTAGCGGAAATTCGAAGTGAATGATATGTACACTGAGGGAAAAATTACTGAGTTTTAATAAATATTCGAATAGTACTAATGAAATATTTGTTAAATGTAAGTATATATTTATTTAGCGCAAGAATCATTAATTTAATTTTAATATCTTTTTTCTTATACAATAAATATTTCATTAGCACTATTCGAATAAATATTTAATAAAATTTAGGAATTTTTTTCTTTTAGCACGTACAAAATATTCGGATTATTAAAATTTGAACGAAATATTACGGCGCATAAAGAGAATAAGCGGGTAATTTCGTTGGTAAATTAACTATCTGCAGTCTCGGGTGAGATTTTTTTTTAAGCATGCCCCCTCGATGAATGAAGTTTTATTGGCGCAATTACGACAACTGCAAAAACGGCGATAACGCTTGAATGATGATAACCGCGAAACGGCCGCCGTGCATCCCGATGTAACCGCAACCGAGGCAAAAGTTATAAACACCCACGCAAAGCTAGATCGCGGAGTCGTCAAGAAGAATTTCATTTTAAAAGTGGAAATATACTTGATACCGCGTCGTCTGTTTACGACCGCTCTCCGCGTAAAAAAAGTAAATCCAATTTATTTGAAATACGTCGCTTTGACAGGCAGATGTCGCGCTGATTATTGTTTAGATTCGGAATTTGACCTTTCGGTTCAGATGATGATTAGAAAATTGTAATGCGGGTTAAGGGGTCGAACCACCCTGACCGGATCTAAAATGAACAAATAGATTCAAGATTTTTGAAAAAATTAACTACAGTGTATAATTAGGTGTAGTTCATATTTTGCAGTACATATTATGTATATTGTATCTGTAAAGTATTACTTAATTATACGCAGTAGTTAATTAAAAAAAAAATCTTAAATTCATGCTTATTTTAGCATCCGAACGAAGTGGTCTAACCCTTTAATAGATACAATTCCGTATTTATCATCGTGGGTATTCGAGGTGAGAGTCGTGGTAACGACGACAACGCGAAATAATTACGACTTGCCGAGGAAACGGTTGAACGTCACAGATTCCCGGAAATGATGAAGGACAGAAAAGGGGTATATAATCCACGTTTAAATGCCGCAGTCACGTATAACTGTATTCGGTATGCGGTTCTATGCGACGCCAAACTGTATCGTCAGCTTGCTTAATTCGCATGGGGTTGCTTCGCGCGAATTGTTCGCGGAGGGGCACTTTGTCGAGATCCCGACATTTTTTTTTTTTTTTATCTCTTGTCAACTTTCCTCTCGCTTCGTTTTAAATCTCCTGTTAGCCTTCCGTTAATAAAGGGATTTTTCCCTAGATTTTAATGTTCGGCTCATTTTTGCGGCGAGATATAATTTTCTGCAGGGATAAAACGAGAGGGATTTATAGCCCGGTTTTATGTTACGAAATAAAATTGCTATTTTTGTTCATATTTGGCGTTCCGGTATTCCTCTATGTACAAATAATTGCACGTAAAAAGTACAGTAATAGATATAATTTGCGTCACGTTTCAACTCACAAAATTTAAGCCGTTTGTTTTTGGTAGTAAATTTGGTTGTAATTTTTAGTAAACATTTTACCCGAGATTACGCACGGAATCGAAACATTTATTTTTTATTCAATTCCGTGCGCAATCCCAAGTAAAACGTTTAAAAACTACAACCGAATTTACTAGCAAAAACAAATAAAGGCTTAAATTTTTTAGTTGCAACGTGACGCAAATTATATCTATTACTGTTTTGTACGTGCAATTATTTGTACATAGAGGAGTGCCGAAACGCCAAATATTAAGAAAAATTGTAATCTTGTTAAAACTACAACCGAACGAACGGCTTAAATTTTTGAAAATAAATTTTTCAATTTAATTGGTATTAATTTATAATTTGAAATTTTATTATTTTTTTTATGTTTAAAAAAATCAGAAAATTTTCAATTTTAAAAAAAAGGTAAAAGGATTTTTTTTTTTCAGAAAGAATTACTTGTTTTATTTGGTATTTAATTCTTTTAATTTGTACACGTCGAACTTTTTTAGACGTAAATCTATATGGATATCAGCAGAAAGCTCGTTTATCTTATTTTTAAATGTTTGGATTATTAATTGACTTAGTTGAGTAAGTCGTTAGAATATGCAATAAAGATTTCTTTGGAATAATTTCCTTTTTGTGATAATTTTTTTTTTAAACAAATATATAAAATTATTGTCTGAAATCACGAAAAAATTCATCTTTCTATTTACAGGTAATTTTCTTAAACATATGAAAACGCTCTTGATCCTTGTACGAGGAAACAGACTGGAAAAGCGGTGAAATGTGGGCGCATGTCCTCCAAGTTGAGAGATACAAAAATAAATTTTCCTCAGTGGTCCGTTATTTACTCCTCTCGCCATATTCCATTTTTCATTCATATAACGCTTGTCAAGTGAAATTCAAGTGACGTTAGTTACAAGTCACAAAGAAGAAGTAAATGAGAAAAGTGTATAGTGCATTCGAAATTTGGATTGTTTTTCAATTTTAATAAAACGCACGAATTTGATAAGAAAATATCAGTAAAGATTAATGAATTTTTATAATCGTTTTTTCTAGCATAAAATTTCAAAAATTTATTCTCTGTTTTCGATATTTTTACGATATTTTTTATCAAAATTTTCCGATCTTGGATTTGCACATAAAACAACTTATATTACTGGTATATAATTTAATATTAAATTTAACATTAAAAATTAAAAGTTATAAATACACAGAAAAAGCGTATAACTAATTATATAGTTATAAAAAAAGTTTTTTTTATTTCTCTGCAACTTCTGCAACATACCGCAAATCCTTTTGTCATTAAAAATTTTATTATTGAACGGGACATTAAATAAAAGGTCCTTATTATAAAGCTAATGTTAATTATATCTGCGAGCTACAGCTTTGCCTGAAATAAATTAGTAATACACGACAGTGCATTAATTTATTTCAGGCAAAACTGTAGCCTGCGGATATAATTAACATTATGACTAAACATTCAAAACTTTATATGGGCGAATCTAAACATTTGTGTAATAGCATTTATATAATATTCCCTAAAGTAAAATGTTTCTTCTTTATACGTTTATTTAACTATACAGAACGAAGATAAATATATAAACGGTAGTCAAACTTTCTCATCTTGAGTTACCTTTCGTCGTTGGTATTTAGATTTAATACAAAGTATTATCCCGGAAATTTAAGCTATCTGTTTTTGGAGCAATGCTTTTAAGTAATTTATCCGGAATCGAAGTAGCTTGCATGGTTCTATTCTAAATAAGTAACATAACTTATATGTTTTATATCGCAGATTACTTTTATTTATTATTTTAAAATTTAGTAGATTTATCTTGATATCAATAGATATTAATTAATAATTTAAGTTTTTATTTATTTTTGAGTCTTAGAAAGATTTTGATATTTAACTAAACGTTATCTGACTGCTTTAAAATCTTCCGTATTATTTAAAAGTAATCGAATAATTAAATTTGTTAAATGAGCAAACGTTGCTCTAAGGTAGATCGTGAAAATTAATTTGTTTTTACTGCTATCTTTCTTCGCCATTAATAAAATATTTTTCATTCTTCCTATTTAAAAATAATTTACTGATTTTACTGCAAACTCAATGTTATAACGTAAATACGTTCTTCTCTTTCTCTTATGTTTGAAATAATCAGTTATCTTAAAAAAACAACTGAAGAAATGTACAAACTAGAGTAGCCCAAGTAAGAGCGCAAATGAGGCAAAACCGAAAACGCGAAACGCGTCGAAAAACAGGTAACCAATCACACACAAAACTCGCCCGAAACGGTGTAAGCACAGCTGCTACACACGGGCATGTAACTTCCACTTTTGCCTCAATTTGGCGGATCAATCATCGATCGTTGCGCTGTTGAGTCCGTACTCTTGCGGTACTTTCTATTACAAATAAATAAGTTAAAGAAATGTTACACAAATGCGTCTCAACGAGATCATTATCGAGATGCAAGTGGAGAGGCTGTACGTTGCATGCGGCATAAAAATATCGATGCTGCGACCGCGTTGCGGTGCATCGACCTTCAGACACGACCGCCGATTAATTTTTTTCAATGAACCGACCGCAGTTTGGACGGGAAATTAAAATCACATCGACTGACAAATGGCCAATTCGTGCCACGAATTTTCTCTCGAAGCCTCGCTACGGTATAGACTTGGCTTTCCACCGCATCGCATCGTATCATCCAGATCACGTTTGCAACTTCCAATAAACATTCGATCCTGTTCATGTTTACGGATCACTAAAGAGAGCTTTTTCGATTTAATAATTTTCTGTGCAATGTATATGTCTCGATTATTAGACTTTTATTAGACGCTCGCAATGTTGCTTTTATGACAACATAGTATATTTTTTTTGGGGGGGAGTTTGCAAATGGGATAACAAAAATTTGGCGAAAGGAGGGAATTTTCTCTTTTTTTTTTTTTTTGATCTCCATTTCAATCCTAAAGCGAGCGCATATTCGTATGCACGAAACATCTCTCCGCATATTTCGTATTCAGGATGAAGAGGCGAAGGAGCGTCTAGCCTAAATCGCTTCGCTTAACATCCTCGTGTAAATGATAAAACACAATTGCAAGATCAGACTTAAGCTTATGTCAAACGACTCATTAAAGTTTGAGAATTGCGAATTGCGAATTGAAAATTAAAATTCAATAAATCAACATGAAACGATTTAAAATTATATGGTTAATTTCATTTCTTGATTGAATCTTTATTTAGGTTTTAATTAACAGAATATTTAAGATTGGAAACTGAAGACGGTGACGTTCATTGAAGTTTTGCTGAGAAAAAATTAATTTCTTAAATTTCCTCAATTTGCATTTGAGAAAGCTGCTTTTCCACATTCTGCTTCGATCAATATCGTTGTTATTCCATATTGAACTGCCGATTATTTCACGATTTTGAAATTTTATTTTTCATAGTGCTCACGTGTAAAAACGAGTTTTCACAAAATAGTTAAAGTAACTTTTATATAAAATAAATATCTCTTCTTTATTGATTATATTACCATCAATGGAAGTATTGA
Organism: Solenopsis invicta; assembly: GCF_016802725.1. NCBI lineage: Eukaryota > Metazoa > Arthropoda > Insecta > Hymenoptera > Formicidae > Solenopsis > Solenopsis invicta. Next base: position 28,246,340 of record NC_052666.1, on the reverse strand, counting down.
TTTTAAAATATAATAATTTCCAACAAAGTTACATACGTTAGTTATATCAGAGCAATTATTTTTCTGGAATAATATTAGTGTAACAATATTATTCTAGAAACGATATTGAATCGACGATATTGAATAAATATTATTAAAATATTGAGACAATAATGTCAATATGAAACTTTGATTACATTGAATAATTTCTCGCGCGCTTGTTATCGCGTGAGAATAAAAAATGCTTGTCTCACGCGACAACAAGCGCGTGAGGCTGGCAATAAAAAATATTACATATCATCGAATCTGAAGCTAAATGTGCTTTACATTGCAGTTTGTAAACTAATGTGGAAATGCTGTTAATTCGACGGATCTCGATTGCCATAAAAATCGAATCATTATTAAGAATTTTTTTAAAAGACAGAATGTATAGTACAGTGCGCGAATCGTTTTATATTCTCGTGCAAAAAGAGATCATTTCTAGCACAGTCTTTGTGAATAACTTCTCGCTCCATTTCTCACACAAGTTTCTCTTGAAAACAGATATTTCTTCCGAGATCCGCAGTCAGTTTTCTCTGAATGAAACTTTACGAATGATCATATGTTACTTTCGAAATCTCAACATGTGGTATATCTTGACAATTAAGTCTTAAAAATTGATTTGCGCTACTTATGCGCGCGTGTCAAAGCTCGTCTTCCTAAAGCTAGTCGCTTTATCTTTTGTATTAATTTTGAAATATACATTTCCGGTGCTTTAAATTTTGGCAATATTATGTATCATTTTAATCAACGGATCAATTATCGATAGCAGAATTGATAAATTTGATTTGGATTTATTAGCAAAAACGTTGCAGTAGCAACGATTGTTGAATTGTAAATAATAAATATAAATTTTTTTTATGTATAAAAAATTTAAAAACGCAAACAAATGATCTAGTTTTATCTAATTATTCAAAAATAATTTCAAGTGTTCTCTTTAAGTATTTAATGTTTAAATTTAAATTTAAATGTTTTATATTAACTTTAAAAATTTTTAACTCTGAAAACAGTGCAGAATTCTCCTTCAACATTTCCGGTAAAGAAGAATTAACTAGACTCGACTCGACAAATCGTGTGAATCATCTGCTTGACCAACAATTGATCCGACAGAACTTTGCTATTTTTTCCGCGTTATATTTTTTATCCAACTCACGAGACAGGCCGATAATTATAATTTGCACACGTTTCCGAATGATTTATAGACTCGAAGCTGTCTTTTTATAAGTCGTCGTGCTAAGATCTAAACATAAAGCATACGATGTGATAATGTGCACGTATTATTTAACCTTCTTGTGTACGATAACGTGTACTTCTGCACTTGATACCAATTAGCGCTACCAATTAACTATCAACTCTTCGCGTGTTTACTAAATTAAAAATTTTTATGACACTAATATGTGTCACAAAGAAAATGTCGTTCTCACATATCAACCGATTTCATAAAATTAGCATGTGGCAAAAAATAAAAATAATAATATAGAATATCTTATAATTAATAATTTACCTTTGTAATATATATATAAATATATTTATAATAATTTTTGTAAATGTTAGAGAATTATCGCAAAGTTAGAAACATGCAGAAGCCTCGTAGGCTTCACGAAATTATTAACAATAATCACTTTCTTGAATTAATTAAATTTAATAGTTAACTAATTAAAATGAATAATCCAACATTTAATAAAGAGAGTTCATTTCTTTCATTAGAGTTTATTATTTTTATTTTACTGCTCGAACAATTTAAATTCGTTTTAGCTATGTTTCTTATGATACAACTGCAATATTTTGCGAAACAGCACGTTTCATATTTCGTTTAAGTCTAGCTAAGGATATCCGACTAGCGTCAAATAATGGCACATTAAATTATTTAGATCTAACGACTGCGTGCAAAATTGCGTTGCAATGGGTAAGATGATCCTGGACAGTATAAAGCACAAGGAGTATAGCGTGGAGGTAATAATATAACAAGTATCTACAAAAGCCTTATATCTTCTTGTTATAGTAGGAACTTAATTATCGCGTTGATGTTAACATTGCACGTCTTCATACATGTTCGATAAAATTAGGTCGTTGTATAAAGTCTGCTCGTTAATAACTAGTTCATTAAAATTTGTATTTAAACCATTATTTTTACCACAGTTTTACGTCTATATACTTTGTTCCTGGATATTGCCGTGAACACCGATGTCTGCAACATGAAATTTTGCAAAGGCTAATGTATCAGAGTTTCTATAGGGATGATAAAATCTCTACTATGCGCGTTTACATAAAGGAATTGAGACGAAACTTGTACAATAATCTAGCTAACACGACACGAAAAATGAATGAACAAGGTGTAAAACTTTGTACGCGAACGTACAAAAATACATGTATATCCGGAAGAATAGTAGAAGGCTTTTAATAAGAAAAATTGAAAAGTTTGAGTAAATAAGCAAACTTATAAAACTGAACGACAACATAATTTCGTTATATCCTATTTAACTTCAAATAAACTATATTTGGTACAAAATTGTTTTTACGTTTTCTGTTTGTACAGTCGTTATGAGCACAATTTTTATCGAGGCACGTTTCGATTGAAATGCGAATCAGAGTTGTATTCCGGATTAAAAACTGAAAAAGAATATTTGAAACTCTGCTGCTGCTTTCCATGGAATCTGTCAAAAGATAAAATTCGAGAGAATATAAAACAAGGTCTTGTTTTGTTGCAAAAAAAATGCAAATTAAACATATGTATCGGTTCTCAGTTCATTGTGATTATCAAAATACAGGACACAAATATTTGAAATTTATTTCCGAAGATAAAATAATATTTAAATGCGATAATAATTAGAAAGTAATCTCAATTTCGTTTTCGAGCTTGAGCACGAAAGCAGACATTTTCTGATACAATAATTTCGTACTAACAACGAATAAAAGAATTATTTGTACGTCCTATATATATTTTTTTTTTTTATATTTTTGCATAAAAAGAGAAATTGTTGCTCAGTTTGCTATATTTATTGCGTTAATCGAATTGAATGTATTCCATCGAAAATAATTTTTTAATAATATTTTTTCCTACTCTATATAGAAATATTCTAAACGAGATACGTTATTGTGCAAGTATTTTCTCTAATCGCGATGCCTTGTGTACAACAGAAGAAGCGTACAGCTTATTGTTAGAAATGTAAGACAGGGAGGATTCTCCGTGATAAATTCGTACAGCTGCAGTGGACGTGCAACAGCGCGAATCGTGTGAAAATGTGCAACGTGCAACGTTAAGATAACGCGCTGAGATATACTTGCGGGGAGAAGAAAAATACATTTAAACGTTTGCTCTATTGACAGGAAAAGAGAGATATTATCGGATGATGTTATTGTTACCGTTTCGCAAACAAGGAGCGCGGCGTTATCGTTTTTCCAGAGAGACCAGAGAGTCATACGTAAGAAAAATTTGCGTAAATTATTCTCGTTCCTTAACAACGTTCTCCTCGTCGATTACCATTACCGTTCGTGACAAACATAACGATTTGTGACTCAACGTGGGATTATGAAAATTTGTCCCTATCGCGCCTGAATCGAAGAAAAAAGCCGTTAATTTAAGCTTAGCGCATTTAAAAACGCTAAAAACTGAAATTGCAACTGGTTGCAACTGGAACTGGGTTTACTCGGCAATAAATTAACATCGGATCATTTTGAAATGTCCTAAGAGTGGGACCGGTCTTTGGTGATCCAATACACTCCCTCCCCCCTCTCTCTCTCTCTCTTTTTCTTTCTCTTTCCGTCTCCCTCTAATCATGTGAGAGCGTTATCTCGTGTTTTTCTTTTCGCTCTCCCCCGCCATCTCGGTGGGGTCCCGAGTTCACATACGCCTAACCAGTTAACTCCGGTATACCGACGTCTCCGCTCTCTCCCCCCGTTCAGCTAACAGCTCTTATCTATCCTCATTTAACAAGATGTTTGCGTACTTTTGTCGGTCGCAGCTGAATGCGCCGATATTGACATGTTCCGTGGGAGTTGGACTGCACAACCGAGCAATTTTGATTCATCACGATATTTGCATTCCTTTTTCTTTTATTTGAACTCCCCAAAAATCGCTCGAACCAAATGATTATGCGACGATTAAAACGTAATCGTCATTTGAGTGTAATCAATTGCGAATAATGAGCGTCATACTTTAACAGATTTACATCGTGTACATACGTTCGAGAAGAGAGAGGGGCGGGGAAGAGAGATTTTTTTTCCGTCGTTCGAAAAATATCAGTATTGCGTAAGGCAAGGTTATCAAAATATTTCACAAAATGTTTTGTGTCGCACGTGTCGAAATAAAATGTTTCGCAAGGTACTCGCCTTTCAGTGACCCAGGTAGAACACAGAAATTATAATATCAAGCACGAAACGGTATGAATGGACGTGTAAATTTAAATCGATTATGTAAACCAAGGTGGCCAATCCATTCTATTGGCTATTTGTGTGCTGAAGAAAATAAATTCTATTCTAACGTTTTCGTTTATTGACCCCCTTGCGTGTACAATACCCAGCACGGTTCGAAGCCTATTTCTTGGGTGTAATTTTGAATTGTATTCACACGAGCCTTGATCATTTACTTGCTTAATTTTTAAATTCTATAAAAAAAAAATGATAACACGTATCATTCATTCGTTATTCGATGACATGATGACGTCAAAAGAGTAATATATTTATGGACTTGTAAATGACTTACAAATGACAAATAAATCAAGTCACAAGACATCATAATGACGTCTATATTTTGTGTTCTATCTCGGGACTTCACTTTAAAGTTTACTTACGAATGTTGAACTATTTTAACGTTGATACGACGGTCGATGTTAAAATAATCTACGTCTAATCAAGCAATAAAATGTGCTCCGTTCTTCTGTATTTTATGGCGTTAAATAAATTCCATATTTAATAACGTAAATATATAGTTTTCCAAAATGAAACGCAAGGGCATTAATCATTCTGGAGATTGACGGATGACGTTTGAAACCGCGGCGTTTTAAATTTAGAACACGCGGAACGTTCAATAACTATATCGGTCTCGCGTCATGATCGGCGAAAGAGAAGGAATCAGGATTTCTGAACGAAACGACAGGATCTGCCCCTGGAGAATTGCGAACTACTGCGGTAGAATATCGCAAATACGATCGATTCGTGGCGTAAGAAACGCAAAACATTTCGCGATATCATCTATGTGGGCAAGAGTGACGTTTTTAGCAGACCGGAAACTGATCCTCATAAAATATCCTATTAATATCTTTCGTCCGATATTTATTCTTTCTGCAGACTCTCTTCTGCAAAGGAAATATCTAGGTAGCAAGCTGACGTTATTCGTCTTTTTAACGTCAAAATAACGTGTTTGACGACAAATAACGTCAACTTGGGGATATTGTATTTTTTTTTCCTTTTTTGTATAATAATTACAATGCATTATTTCTCTCTCAAGAACACTTGCAAATCTTTTTTTTTATTAATAAATAGAAAAAAATTGTCTGTATTGATAAACACTGAAAAAAAGTAGTTAACCTGACTAAATTTTTCAATTTGATTAAATTTTTTAAATTCAAGTATTTATGTTACATTTGACTTGAATACATAAAATACTCGAACTTTAGTTTAAGCATATTTAACTACATATATATTTAACTTAAATACATAAATACTTGAACTGAAGAGATTCAATCAAATTGAAAAATTTAGTCAAATTAACAGCTTTTTTTTGTAATGTAGAATTTCGACGTTCCTTATTTCTCTAATACTAAACATTGCAAACTTGCTTAATTTTGATTAAAAGATGATCTATTATATTTAGATAATTGAAAAAGTAAAAATCCATTCATAACTTTTTTTCTATATAAAATCTGCTAAAATTTTTTTTTTTTAAAGCAAAAATAAAATTGACGTAATTTTCTTTTGCAAATTGTTAGGTTTTTTTATTGATGATAATATTTGATAATATTTTGCAAGTTTTTAGTACTCTAAAACGGTTTTATTTTTCTTATTCTTATTTGTCTCACGATGCGTTTTTAAACAAAGATGATAAGACAGACATAGTACATAATGTTTTTAAATCTAAAGTCCTACTGACATAAAGTCGATAATATATCTTATCGACATTGCTTGATAAAAAATAAAAACCCATAATACATTTATGGCTTTTTTCTGTATTTTCTCTCTAAAATCCGTTAAAACGTACTTTTTAAAAGCAAAAATAAAACATACGCAACCTTTTTTTGCAGATTGTAGTTTAAATAATAATGGCTATATTGTTAATTAATATTGTATATAATGAATATTAGATTATTTTATATTTATAGCATTCTAAAGTTTTTTATTTATATTTTTCTCTTATTTCTATTTTTCTTATAATGCGCTTTTAAACATAAGGTCGATAAGACAGACACAATACATAAAATTTTTAAACATACAGTTCTACCAACATAAAATCGATAAGCAGTGAGAATAGTAAAAACCGTATAGGATAGAATAAAAGACACAGCACATTAAGAAACTTATCTATATTAAATTAGTAATCTAATCTAATCTTTATATATGTCGCGTTGTATTATACATTGTACATACATTGTAGGACAGCATAAGATATTTGAATTTGATAAATCGGCAGTAAATACATTTTTACATCGAAGTAAAAGAAATATTTATATATACATTAATTTATAAAATTTATTAATTTATAAATAAGTACAGTTGTACAGATGACTCAGGAAAATGTAGCATTGATAGCAATGGCACTGGCTATTATACATCGGATTCGAAGCTCATTTTGTCAGACGCTCACTTTTGCTTATCCTACAAAGAACTTAATTATGCAAAATTTTTAATGATATCGTAAAAACTGCTATATCATCTAACGTTTCCTCGTGTATATATTTCCACAGTTTTATTTTTAGTTTGTTTTAGAAATACAATCCAAAAACGAAGTAGTATATTGATATTGATGGTACATATTTATTCGTGGATCCGTTCGGTAGGCGTAGAGATCTTTCGTATATATTTTGACAGACAATAGGTGTCAGGGAACGAGTGTCGTTAGCGATTAGACAAACTAATTGTGGGGCAATAAACACCTCGAGCAATACATACATTGTCATGTTATCGTCTCGCCGGTCTTCCTTCAAATTTTATATTAAGTTACTGCGTCATATTGGCAATCGCCTCCGATATTGTGCTACCTCTCAAGTCTCCAATAATTCAAATTGTCAAATTTCGAAAATGATAAACAGGAGAGCATTCTTCAGGTGCGTGTACTGTAAAATCCCAGTGACGCACGCACTGAACCAAATAATTGGTGACCTTTTTCTACTTATAATTTCGTGTATTACTTCTTCCTTAAGAGCACTTATATTAAATCTTGCACTTTATATGTACTACATTTCATTAAAAATGGATGAATCCTCGTGAAAAAATAAATAAGTAGAAAATGCGGAATAAAGCTTTTTCATACTTGACCTCGTTAAAGTGGCTTTTAAAATCGAAAATCAATAGCATATTTATTATACCTCACTTTATTACTTTTGTCTCCGCTTTTTATTTGTACTATAAAAACAGTCTAAACATAAATAAGCTGTTGATTCTGCAGAGGTTCATGGTATCTAAAGTATAATTTACTTAGTAATTAAGATAACGATCTAATCACCGTTCGTAATATAACATCAACATTTCTCGAGCATTATTACGTTGCGGTGCTTCAAGACTTCTCTGAGAAAACACGAATTTAAATTTATGTATAAAATAAACATGATGTAACACAACGTAAAAATTGTAAATTGTTTGAAAAATAACCGAAGCTGAAGCGCTGCAGTGCATAATGCTTCATGATTGAAAACTTTCGAGTTTAGTATATTCGTTTAGTCTGCTCTACATTTATATTTTTCTCTGCTAGAATCGGAAGAGAGGAAAACGGAAAAGATTTGCGCAATCATTTCGTCTTGCTGCATTATCAAAGTGCTTCGTTATTCGTTTTTTTTTCTTTTTCTCTCTTTTAAAACTGCACGCGTAAATTACTCGTGTGAAACCCAGCAAACGAAAATAAAATTCGAATAAATTGAAAATTGCAATTTATTTTAATTTGTCCGAATTCGCGCATTAAAGTTTATTCAAATGAATTGAAAAACGACACGAGTTATTCATTATTTTGAATTTGGATGTATTCATTTCTACATTTAAATTATTTTTGGATTCACTGGATTCGAAAAATCTAAAGTGCGAATTTAAAAATATTGAAATGAGTTTATTTCTGTTATATATATATATATACATATATATATATGTATATATATCAATTTCAATTTGTTCTCGTTTGCTGAAAACGTTTGTGAATACTTAGTGCGAATTTTCCGCGAGCAGAAGAGGCCAAGAGAAGCTCGAGAACCGCAGCTCATATTAATATCGCGGAGTTCGTCTTCCGCCTGCACGATGCCGTTTGTCGTGCCGGTATCGCCGGCTTCTCGGAAAGCGAATGCAACTAAAATAACCGGGGGCATCCTAGACAGGCGCAAGCCGTCGATTTCCGAGGGAGGTCATAATTGTTATTCGAAGCCAGATTAATCGCTGCTCGATCCGGTTAAAACGACCCGATCGTCTCGATCATTGTGCGCGCGTTGCGGGATAACGACCTATATTGTTCTTTTTTCCTTTTTTTTTTTAACAAATCAATTTTTGCTCTCGCAGTATCTCCGGACGAAACTGGGTGGAAAAGTATCGGTGACGTTTCCTAGACCGCGCGATCCGTTGTCATGTCGCAAAAGACAAGTCGCTTAACGACGAAGTTATTTTCCACGCCGATAAGATAACGCGGTCCGCTGGGGGTACCGGAGTCAGATGATTTCTTGCCACTCAATGACGCTCGACGATATCTCTCCGTTCAGTGACGCACAAAGCAACGCGCTATTTTGGTTGGCACGCGATGCGCGAAAACAATATACAATTGATAACATCCCCCGTTTTATACATTATAATTTTTATATGAGGCACGTTACATTTGCGAAATCCCTGAAATCCGCCGCGCGCTATTTCGAGAGAAAACAGGATGTGGTGGGATCGCGCCGATTACAAAATTACTTGCGTAGATGTTATTATTCCGCTGTGCGGGCGAATCGAGTAAAAAATTATATACGAGAACGGCGGAAAGCCACCGTACACAGAATTACCGCGGACGCAATTTGAACGTTAATTGCGAGATGTACACGCGATGGGCCGTGTATTGCGTTATTAATTTGACATACATAGATAACACCTAGGTCAAATCGTCAAACCGAAAGCAGAGTCGAGCTGGAAATGTTGCAAGCATTGCTTTTTTTTGCAGCACGAGAAAAGAAAGGCTTTCTTTCTTTTTTCAATTAAAGTTTCAATGCGTAGCTTCTCGTTGAAATTCTCAAGTCAATTGTTTGAATTGTGGCCAATGAACATGTGAAAGGAGGATACTTTCAAAATGGTTTTATCGTTCGAGGATCGTTTTCTTATACCTTAAAAGAAAAAAAATTACTAAATTTTAGTAAATATTATTTGAATAGTTGCATTGAAATGTTTATTAAATAAATATTTATTTAATACAAGAATCATTAATTTAATTTAAACAGCGTTTTTTTATTGAGTAGTACATATTTATATACCGTAAGTAAATTTCTCATTGCTACTGTCAAACAAATATTTATCAAAATTTAGTAATTTTTTCTCTCAATGTATTTTTTTCTTCTCGTAGAAATTACCATCGTAATGACGTTACCTACACTCGAGGATAAATCGCTACGTTAATTACGTTTCAATAATTTGAAAATTTATATTTTGTCTGAGTAATTTGAAATTAATTACTAGATACTCTCTCTCTCTCTCTCTTCTTTGGTACTTTGTTCTAAACACACGCGTAAGATCCGTGCTTTCATCGTGCCTCAATCTCGACGTTATCAGTCGCCGGAGAGACACAGCGAGAATTGACTTGTTTGCGAGAGAGAACGGAGCGAGAAGAGAACGAGACGAGGAGAGAGAGAGAGAGAAAAAATTGCCGAACGATTGCGCCAGCCGAAGAGTCGTAGAGATATCGCGCTGCAATACGATTATTGCTGAATCGCGGACCCCCAGCAGCAGTTGCATCACTCTCGCGTCGCGCGCCCCGACGTGACCCCGCCGTGTTGCACGACGATGGAAAATATATTTTGCGCTTGCACGCGCTCTTTAACGAATACGCGACGCGATAACGCGCCTTTTTATAGTCCGCGACACAAAAAAACGTGACGCTATTATTTTTCTTTTTTTTTCCGCAAGTTCGCAGGATTTCGACAACGACGGCGCAACACCGTCATCCTTATTCCGCGATTCGAACAGATCGATAGCACCGAGATGTGACGAGTGGTCGTGAATTATTTCTTCCTTTTTCTTAATCAATTACACGCTCGTTTCTTTCGATTACGTCCTCATTTAATTCTTTCAAGTGCCCGTATATTACGAACGTAGGATGTAATTCATGTATTACGGTCGTCGAGAATGATTTGAAAAGCACCTTTGAGATATATATTTTTTTCATATATCAAGATGACGGCAAAAATTAAATTTACATTAAAAGTTTACGTGCAATAAACGCGACAAGAAAAAATTACATTGACGTTTAAAAGAATTATACTATCATCTTTGATACGTGTTTAAAGATAAATTACTATTTATATATAATATAAAGTATCTGAACCATTCTACGTTAATCTCATTCGGAATGAGAATGCGAATACAAACTTATACAAGTAATATCTATCGTTTAAAATTATGGATTTAAAAATAAATTGTCATGCGAGCTATTATTAAATTACGCTTACTTTTAGATTATACAATTAAATAAAATTACATTTCTCGCCGACAAGATCGCTTTTATGTAATTCGAAGAAAATATGTGATTTATTCCTTTGTCATGATTCTACGTGGTTGATTTAAAAGGTAATTTCTTCAAAATAAGTATTATCAGGTCATTGTCAAGTACTATTCATGACCGATAAAACTTTTGGTAACAGAAGAATATTAAAAAAATATATATATATATATATATATATATATATATATATATATATATATATATATATATATATGTATTGTATTTATAATACTATATATATATATTTTTTTTATATTTCAATCTATTTATTAATAATCGCAGCGATTAAATAAAATCTAATAAAACGATTTTCTTAATCACGGTTTATGTAACTGTAAATTATGTTGGATTCGAATAAATTTTTTAATCAAAGTGATAGCTATTAAATCGATATTTGAAACAATAATCTGAAACGATGAGAGTATAAAACGGTAAAACGAATAATAAAATAATGCTCTTCATCTTTAATTTTTCTTACGTACGTGATACATACGTTTTTCACGTTTATAATTGATCGCCTAATTGTCATTGCAAAATTTCATCTCCCGACATTTTCATTTCAATTTCCGTTTACTCCAGTTTATTTCGCAATTCAATTTCAATTTATCTCGCTCCACTTCAATTTCCACCTATTTTCAAATATCTGCGAAAACATTCGATAAGAATGACGCACGACGTTCCGTTACGTTCGAAGTGTCGGAATTCTCTAAACTGAACATTGTTGACGGAAAGTTTGCGGCTGAAGTGCCGGGTCGACAACAGGGTTAAATCATAAACAGATGTAATAATTATCTGAACGCGGTCTGAAAATGCCTATCCAAGCAAGGTGAGGAGGGCGTTCGCGACACCGCGAATGCCGCGTATACATTCGCACCCGAACGGTTTTCGCCGGCGAGAGGACGGCCGGGAAGAGGGACGACGACGCCAGCCCCGTCAACAATTCACTCACGGCACTTGATCGCCCGAGAGAGAAAGAGAGTGAGTGGGGACTCCGCTATAAGAAGATAAATGACAGTGCAACGAGTCAGTTTACGGTTGGACCACCGTACGCACGATATCGCAGGGGTTTTCCTCTTGTCCGCGATCAATCTACGAGAGCTACCACGCCGCGGCATATTGCGAATTTCTCGACGAACAGGAGCAGAGACAGCATCGAAGAGGTAGGTCTTAAATTTCGATCCGTCGATCATGCCGCGCCCGAAAAGTCTTCTACGCGGGAAATCTGACACTTGTTGCTGACCTCGAGTTTTCTTCGCCGTTGCGCGACGCGTCGAATAATAGGAATTCACGAAGCGAATTGCGGGAGACCGTGAGCCGGTGCTCGTATCTTCGCGAAACAACGTGTAACGCAATATTCGATTCAATTTTCGAGATGGAGCTCTTCGAGTTTTTCGTGATGTTTTTGAAAATCTTATTGCCCGTCGAAATTGCGGGCATCGCTGTCAAGCGCGCGTCTTTTTATCTTTACATTAAAATTGTACAGAAGGCTTTGAAAAGTAGAAACTCGAGGTAATCCCTCGGACTTTGGTAGACTTGACGATCTGACAAGCGTCGCTCTCTAAAGACGTTACATTGTAATTTATAATATTCATTTGGATTGATATTTAACGCGAAAAATTCGATTAAAATGGATTCGCTGACGCGGAGGATTGATTATTATGCCAAGCTGGAATCAAGTATGGCATCTACCTACCTACTCCGCTTATATAACTTTCACTGACTAGCCACGTCCTGTTTCTGTTGCGACAATGAGCACGCCAACTGTGAATACTTCCTGAACGAATAAATCGGCAATTTCGAGTTATCTCTTTGAATAACACTTTATCAAGATGTTAGATGACGAAATCAAAATCTTTAATGGCGATTAATTACGTTCCGCAAATACAGTATTTTCTCACCGCGTTCTTAAAGTATATAAAATTATTTCCGTTTGTAAAGCAAAGTATACGAATATTATTTTCGCAATGAAAAATATTGGCTGTTCTACAAATGATATTTTGATGATGGAAATTCAAGCGCAGAATTATTCTTGATGAAATTTAAATAGAATTTCTATTAACGAAAATCTCGCTGTGCTAATGATTATTTAACGTAAATTGTTGAAAACATCAGACCTCTCATCAATCAAGTCTTCAAGATAAATTATGAGTATTATTTAGTATTTTATTGGAGAGGTTTTCATAAGAATTTTTATGAATGTTTTTTTATTTTACTCTTTTTTTTACTAATTTATTAAATGTTAAAACTTTGAAAATAGAAACTGTAACTTAAGAAGCTGAAGAAGCTTTTTCATGACACATTAATTTTGCCTATCAATTCTCCGTGATGTGCTCTTTGAATAGAGATGCAATCACTTTTTTGTTATTATCATATTAGAGATCGGCGAGACTAAGAATTTACCAAGATTTAAATTGATAATTAGTTAAGTAATTAATTATCGAGATTCACATGAATAGTGACTGTCGCATTCATGTCGGCAATCATATTTATGATGTATTCGGCCTAATCGATATTTATTTGCTATCAATATCGATTTATATCTGACAAAAGTCAAAGAATATATTTGCGATGCTTGTCGCTTGTTATACGTGTATATTGATTGTCGATCGATCGTAAGCGCTCTCCCTCTGTAATTTTCCAGAAAAAAAAAAAAAAAATGAAACACGTGTAGAATCTTTGGAAAACATAGTCATTATTAGCAATCGATAACAAAAATAACAATTCAATCGAACGATTTATGCCGCGCGGAAATATGTTCGCGAGCAGCAAGTCTCTCTTTCCATTCGGATAAACAAGGTGTTCAAGGGCTCCGTTTGTTCAAGGATAACATGTCGGTCAACTTCAGGAGCGTTCTCATAAGCGATCCCGTGGACGAGTCCTGTGGGGCGCTGCTCGCCGAGTACGGTATTCCAGTTACCACGAAATACAAGCTACCGAAGGATGAGCTGATCAACGAGCTGCAGGTAGGTGGGCTTTAATGCCAGAATGGCAGAATTGCTGTAAGATTGCGAGCAATTTCCGTGCTTTACCGAGCCAAAGCGAATCCTGATGGGAGTTCATCTTGCGAAGTTATAAATTCCGCTCAATATCCGACGTCGTAGACCGGTTGTAAAAAAAAAAACAAAAAAAAAACCCGGGAAGCCGCCCGCTGTGTGGAAAGAGAACGGTGATTTAAAGTCTGAAACTTGGAAAGGAATTCACTTGAGAGGCTACTTCGATCCTTTCGACCCGTTCTCCAAATTCCACAACGCTCCGATTCTAAATTCTTAAAAACTATTCTGAATTTTAATCGTGAGACAGCATTGATTGTTTTCATTTGGAGATATCGCTCCTATCATAAGTTTTCTTTGGTAATATTTCGGAACTTGTGAATTCAATTTTATGTCGAATTTATTTCAGAAGCGGGCTTTTTCGAGTCATTGATTTCGTGGGCTCGCAATGATCATTCTATTTCAATGATTTATTGAATCGTAGCGATCGAAGGAATAATTAATCTGCGTAAATTAAGGAAAATTTGTTGTCACTTGTATCCATTTATTATCGAATAATAATCTGAAGAGCTTTCTCAATATTTATTCGTTTCGTGATAGAATGATAAGGGGCACAGTTTAACGTGATAGAATGATAAGCAGAAACAAAATGGATAAACATCAGAATCAACAGTACGATGAGGATGCAATCGCTACAAGACGATCCATTGTGCTTTTCATCTCATTATCAGATATCGATAGGTAAAGTGTATCCACATTTGCGGATAAAATTATGGACAATGACGATTTAATCGGCAAAAGATCGTGTGATTTAGCCCTCGCCACGAGAGTAGGAGTTTGCCGACAATTGAAATCGATGTTGTTATCGATGTGATCTATCAAATAAAAAATATCACGTGTCAGATGAGAGGAGCGCGTATCATCGATAATATTAGATAACGTTGGAATTCGCGCGGAAGATAAACACAGTTACGACAGCGGGACCCCCCGTCAAGAAGTTATACGAGAAAGATACGTAGTCATTCTTTTTAAACGACTTTTAAAAGAACTTTAAAAAGGAATCTCCGATAAATACGGAGATGCTTTTTAAACGCAAGTCTCTGTGTATGAACCAGATAATTTGTTTTTTTTTTATGGTTATAGAGACAGATACGCAAATTATATATTTTTACGGAGAAACAAATGCTGAAAAAAAATATGCTTTTATCATAGATAAATAAATAGACTATTTTTGTGCGCTAAGCCGATTCTGCCAATTAAATAATATCTGCAAACATTTTTTTTTTGTAGTTTACGCATTAATCTTGATAAGTCGATTAAACTTACATAATAACGGAATTTTAAATCTTTTTCAACAAATTAACACAATCATCTTACTTTTGAGTGCCAAAAAAGTATTAAATAAAATTTCGTTTTCAGATTGGCAAATCCATATTAAATTTAAAAAATTATTTTTTTTTTTAAATGATAAGTTTATATAAACAGTTTACACTTTATAAAACATACTCAATAAGCGCGTAATATTAATAAACATGGTTATATGTCCAATCTTGATTATATTACATGAAAAAGTACATAATATTATTTATTAGTATTTCAAATTATCGAGGATATTATAACTTTTAAATATAATAATTATAATGTTTATAATTAGTTTGCTTTACACGTAATAATTCACATTACTTTTTTACCACAATATTACTCCTAAAATACATCACGAATATTATGTAAAAACAGACGTTAAACGCAATGTTTTATAATATTAAAAAATATTGAATAATATTCTCGGAATATTGATAGTACTATATTATTTTCATTTTTAATAACACATTCTATGAATATTGTGTGCTTAAAAAAGTTAATAATAGGAAATTAATATTTTAAACATTAACTTAAGACAGGAAGACCATATTTTTCTAGTTTTTAAGAATTTAGAATCGGAGCGTTGTGGAATTTGGAGAACGGGTCGAAAGGATCGAAGTGGCCTCTCATGTGAATTCCTTTCCAAATAACTCGGTCTCATCCTCATCTTCCAGATTTTCTAATGATTTTCTAATTCCGTGCGTATACATGAGATGCACATACGTAAATTTTCTGGCGATCAAAATCAGAATTTTAGATTAATCCGTCCAAAGTAAGAATAATCACGTAGAGAATATTTCCATTCTCCTAGGTCGAGCGAATTTCGCTCTGTGTCGCTCGGTATCTCCCAATCCATCTTAAAGCGGGACATTCTCGACGTAATGCAACCGTTTTGTACGGGCGTTAATGTGTGTGCAAGCAGCATGTGGGACGTGCGCGTCTTGCTCTCTTTTCCTCTCCCTCTCTGTCTCGCTCCTGCCAGTTTCTTTCCATGCCGTTTCTGTCAATTTGTTTTTTTTTTCCTCTTAATTACCCGCGCTCGAGTCGGCGATCCGGTTGTATCCAGTTAACTTGGCTGGCTCGGATACCGGTTAGCTGCGACGGGTCGTTGTACCACCGGTTCGCTGCACACGCATAGGCGCCCGTACACGAAGATTTGCTCTGTCCTTTCGCCCATTCGCATTTCTGGATAGAACTGTTAGATTTACGCGCGCCTTCTACTTCACTTTCTTCTCTCTGGCCTGAACCACGTTGCCGCCCACGTTTTCATTTTACTAAAAATCCAAACGCGATTGTAAAAAAATTAAAAAGTCCCTGTGTCGCTTCGGCATCGCAAACTCATTCGTTGTAACGTAAGCTTACAAAGATAAAAAGAACTCTTGCGCATGCAGGAGCCGCGTCGATAATTAGAGGCGAGGAAATTGGAGATTACAGAGAGTGGTTTCTCCAAGATACGTGCTATGCAGATGGAAAAGGAAAGGAAATTTTCTAGACGTGTTTCGATAGCTTCTCAAAGAGAAAACATGACAACGAACATGAAAAAACATGAAAAATCAATCGATTGAAAGAGACTGATAGAAATTTATTTTTCTAAGCTGTGAATGTTTGATTATTAAAATATTGAAATTGGAGAACGCAGCGTTATGCGATTGCCGACATTTTTCCTCGTTTTCATTTCCTCGAATCTATATTTTCTATTTGTTGGAACTAATTTTTTCTCGTGGGAGATAGACGAGAATTGAAGAAAAATTTTCTTGATGTCGCAAACGTTAATCAGTGCGTGAAGTGTCATTTAAACGAGTTCTACGTACATTACATAACATCGTTTCGATACTTTGTTTTTGTACGTTGTAGCTCACGTCGGATCTACGAATTCGTACGATAGAACCGATGTGAGGCGATTCGAAGAAAATAACTTCGATAGGCGCCCATGCAATCGCGCATTATCGTTATCTGTGCATTTTTACGCGGATAATTAAACTGAAGCCTGAACTGATTAGGCATGAAGTACATTTCGCTCCACTTTGCGTAGTAACCAGTTTGCACAAGTTCACAAACAGTAGTCTCCGTAGGCAATGAGCTGAATCATATTTCTTAATCATAGAGCCGCAGATGTGTAACTCGCATTTATGCATCACTTTTCACTTACTCGGCACTCGATATAAATAGAAGCACATGAATTCAGAATTTTATTTTTCAAGAAACCCAGAAAGATCTAGGACAAGATAATTTGTAACATAATTTTACTTTCGTAATATATATCGAAAGGGATAAGTTAATTCGATCAGAACTTACACAGAAAAAAAATTTGTATCAAATCAACAATTATTGTTTTATGTGTAAGCAAGAATATAAAAGCTTCTTGAAAGAATTTATAATCTTAAACAGACATAATTTACTTACATGAAAAAAATTTTCCTTTTCATGTAAGCAAATTATGTCTGTTTAAGATTATAAATTTGTCTAAGAAGATTTTATATTCTTGCTTATATATGAAACAAAAATTGTTAATTTGATACTAATATTTTTTCCGTGCATATGTGACATAATATTTATATGAATATTTCCTTTTAAAAAATATGCAAGATGACTTTCCATCCTGATTTGCAGGCTGCATTTTTGTGCCATTAATATTTTTAAATGATTGCGACTTGAAATTTGAACTCAGATTAAATAACACGTAAATAAATTACAGAATTTGTTATCGAATTTTAAAAAATGATGACATAATAGAGTAGATATGCGTATGTGTATTGTCAAAGTGATAATTCCGAATTTATCACTTCTGGCTTGTCAAGTATATTCATTAAACTAAATTACAATTTAATTTTAATAAAAAATAAAATTTGATCAACTTTTTAATGATTCTTGAAGAGAAGATGAAAAATGTGTATATTCTCTCTTTCTCTGTTCAACAGAATCACGATGCTCTCATCGTCCGATCCGAGACCAAAGTTACGGCGGACGTTTTTGCCGCTTGCCCAAATCTCCGCGTGGTCGGACGAGCTGGTACCGGCGTCGACAACATAGATCTTCAAGCTGCCACACGAAAAGGAGTAATCGTATTGAAGTACGTATGCGCGATCACATATACTTCTATCTTGTCCATAAAGAAGTTGAAAAGTAGATTGGATTTTTTATTACGAGGCAGTTTGACGTAACAGCTCTTCTCAAGCGTATTAATCTTGAGCGAAGAGTTTTCATTAGGCGTTTTACTCGAAAAACGACGAAAGTCGATGTGAGAAGACCTATGGTTCAAAATTTCTTTTTAATCGAAGCTACTTCTTTCTCGCCTGAAAGACTTTCAGAACGGCTCTCCAAAATTTAATGATATAACGGGTTTGCTAGAATTTAGTCAAGCATGAATAAAAGAAATTTTCTTTCACTTTACGATCAATTTTACTTAATTAATGTCACTGGAATTGTTTAATTAATGGAATCTTGAATTGTGTCTCTAATCGAGGCTCGAATAGCAAAAAAATGAGTGACTATAAAACGACTATAAAAAGATTTATTGTATTTCGCAATGTATTTCGTGATTGAGCGCCCACAGATAACAATTACATTATTTGCCACGTAATTTAATCGTTTCTTTTGATAATTGCAGCACCCCGGGAGGCAACAGCATCAGCGCTTGCGAGCTAACGTGCGCTCTGATCTCCTCGCTCGCACGCAACGTCGCACAGGCCGCACAATCGCTGAAGGAGGGACGATGGGACCGGAAACTGTACTCCGGATACGAGTTGTCCGGCAAGACCCTCGCGATCCTCGGAATGGGCCGCATAGGCCGCGAGGTCGCCCACAGAATGCAGAGCTTCGGCATGAACATCGTTGCCTTTGATCCAATCTTGAAGGCCGAGACCGCCGCCGAGCTCGGCATCAGGAAGCTTAATTTGGCGGAGATATGGCCCATCGCCGACTATATCACCGTGCACACGCCGCTCATACCTCAAACCAGAAGTACGAATCGTTCGGTCTGAATCTATTGATTGGGCGCAACAGATTTGTCGAAGCGGAAAAGAAAATTATACAAAGTTTCGACACATTTTTTCTATCTGAAAAAAAGTTCCTCAAATGCCTTCCTAAAAGAAATTCAGAAACTTTATTTCAAAGAGAGTGGGATAGATAAATGTTTAATTGAAAAAAGACGACAAATCTTTTGCGCCAAACAAAGAAAGTTATTAAAAATTATTACCATTTAGTAGAAAACAATTTTATATATTTTCACTATATTTTTTGAATTAATAATTTTAAATTATATGAATTTTTTAGTTGCAATTTCAATTCAATAATAGCTTTATAGAGTTGCATTACGCAATCGGATGGAATGAAGAACGCTTGCTTAATAGCGCATTGTTTGTAGATTTGATCAACGCAACGACCTTGGCAAAATGCAAAAAAGGAGTATACATCGTTAATGTCGCACGTGGTGGTATTGTTGATGAGGAGGCTCTCTTAAACTCGTTGAAATCCGGCCATTGCGGCGGAGCAGCTTTGGACGTCTTCGTGGAGGAGCCGCCGAAGAATCCGATTACTTTAGAGCTCATTAAACATCCAAAAGTCGTCCCGACACCTCATCTCGGTATGTCTTAAACTTTATTCAATTTATATGTCATATCGAATATTAAATTAAAATAAAGTTTACAGTTGTAACTATTATTTCAAAATTAATTTGTATAGTATTTCGTCCTTTATATTTCGCTAGCTTGTTCAAATATTACAGTGAAATAACTGAACATATTCTTTCTTGTAGCTTTCAACTTTGAACGTCTCAATTATGGAGATAACGTTTTACTTTATTCGATTACAGGTGCCAGCACGGCGGAAGCTCAACAACGAGTAGCGGTAGAAATTGCCCAGCAATTCTTGGCCTTGTCCGGCAAATCGACGGAATTCGACGTCACCGGTATCGTAAACGCTCCGGTCTTATCTGCCGCTATGACGAGTGAAAATGAACCTTGGATAGAATTGTCGAAGAAATTGGGTCAATTAGCCGGTCGCTTCCTCAAGGGCAAGCTAAACACCGTCGTACACAGTCACACCGTAGGAAACGGCATGCAGGACAAACAGTTTATACACACGGCCGTTCTGGTCGGCATATTAACCGGCCAGACAAAGAATGGTTTGAATCTAGTTAATGCTCCCACCCTGGCGCAAGATATCGGCGTGGAGTTGCAAGAGGGTCACATCGAGGATGATAACAGAGCAGTCGTCGTGAAAGTTGGAGAACATGTCATTAAAGGTATTATTATAATTTAATATCATGTATAAATTGAATTTCAAACTCACGAATATATTAAGTTACGAATATGCCGCATTTTTAAAACGCGATTATTATTTGTTAACTATTGTTTTTATTACATTGTATTTTTTTATTGTATTATTTAAAATGTTAAGCATAATTCGTTAGAATTCTTGAAGAGCTATCTAGAATTTCAGTCGAGGTAAAATTTTTTTCAAATTCCTGTAGATTAAAAATGTTAACAAAATCTGTATTTATTGTATATTAAATATTTGCATTATAGTATCCATTGAAAAGTTACAAATATATATATGTTCTAATATATTTACAATTGAACATTACGTTACTAATACTTTGTGTAAATTACAGGTACCGTGCGTGACAATCAGTCGTTGTTGCTCGCTTTGGACGACGCCGTCTTTACAAACGGTATCGTACTGAGGGATTACATTTGCTTGTATCGCGCAAACCGAGTGCAAGATCTCGCAAGCATCGTGAACGTTTTTTCGTCAAAGAGCATCAACATCCATAATTTGAACGCCAACGGCAGCTGGGTCATCATTCAAACCGATCGGGAAGTCTCGATCCAAGTGGACGAGATTGAGAGCTTTTGAGCGCGTTGATCCGCATGCTTTCAAAGAGAGAAACGTCATTGACAATAAGCGAAAGAGATGGGAATGCGGAGGCTTGAATTTTGAAAAATCCAGTATTGTCTGATTGTTACGAATATGCAAGGAGTTCTTGTGCTACTATAGAAATACGAATTTTTTTAAATTATATAAATCGCATTTGTTATATCATTATTTATTATCTGATTGTCAAAGTAGAAGATAAGGAAAACAAGGTAAATCAATATTATTAATATACATTACAATAAGTATTTTTTTTAGGCTGGAAGCTAGGAAAAATATAGATAGCAAAATATTCTCGTTAAATGTAGCGACGTATTAATCATTAACAAGTCGCATTTCTTACACACGTAACGCACGTAGAAATGTAAAAAAGGTATATAAAATGTCTATATAGGTATTTATATTTTTGTATTATTAGAGAACTTTGTTAATAAAACATCACATTATCAAATCACCATTCCTGTCGTTATTGTATCCACTGTAAGGGTCTAAGCGCCTGGATATAAATGAATAGTTTGCTATATAAAAGAGACAAAAGCTACTCTAATTGTAGAAAGAGTCTCATGTGTCTTCATTAATCTTGGTAAAGTTTTGTAAAAAAATATATCTATGGAGAAAAAAATAGCATATCCGCAAGAGAATAGCCGATTTCAGCGTCTAGACCCTTGCAATGTTAAAATATGTTATCCTACAAACATACATCGTTTATTATAGTAACTTACATGATTCATGCTTTTACTGTTGTTTTTTGTTAGCCCAATATAAATCGACTTGAAACAAGCCACACAATGTTCGAAACAATCATTTTCTTTGGTATGTAATCATGTTTTCAGGTGTCCATTACAGCTTGCAGTTATGTAAATTGTTCAAATTAATTGAAATGTCTGTCTTGTGAAAAAGAAAAAAATAACATTGGCACGTGACATAGTGTAATGGAATATCACATTTTTCAACATATATACATTGTGCTCTTTAACATGGCAAACGAATAATGAAAAAAATAGTAATACCAACATTAAAGATACGGTATGACTAAATTAACTGAAAGCAATTTACAAAAATAATGTACATGACGGAAGAATATACTTGTTATAAAATCTACTGGATAAATTATAGAAAGCATTGCAATAATACAAACGAGAGTGGGAATAAAAAAAAATTTTGAATACAAATAGACTATTTATAGTACACTAAATCACACACTTAATAAATATCAAATAAAACTGGTTTAACAGAAAGATATCGCATTAAATTCTTTCGTAACTGTCTGCTCGGCAACAGTTGAAAGTGAAGACGACGCCATCCTGCAAAAAGATGGAAGGATAATATTCTTGATCAGATAAAACAGCTGTTACCATTTTCAAAGAAACATCACAGCCACTTACTCTGACTAACGAAGGAAGCATGAACCAAATATCATGGTTTGGCACCATTTCCCAGCCTGTCGCCCCCCTCAATGTTTTCAGCGCAATAATGCCGCCGATGAAATATACTCCAAAGCAGACAAAGAATAGAATAACCAAAACTGAACCCGTAGACAATCCCTTTTCTGGTTGTATCTTACACCCGTATGGCGTTACTAGCTTAAAATACTGCAAATATTAGTAATAAATTAATTTTTACATGCATCCATCATGATAATAAACAATTTGATAATCATAATAAGCACAATAATAATTGCTGTTTATACTTACAAAATTTTTAGAGTCAGAACTCGGAGGATCTAATGCAAAATTTGTTTTGTTGTCCGAGAAACATACAATATTTATCGTTGACCTAATACCATTATTATATATTTCAAAAATTGGAAAGTTGCCCTCCGTTGACAATTTCATGTGT
Organism: Solenopsis invicta; assembly: GCF_016802725.1. NCBI lineage: Eukaryota > Metazoa > Arthropoda > Insecta > Hymenoptera > Formicidae > Solenopsis > Solenopsis invicta. The sequence continues at coordinate 28,223,381 of NC_052666.1, read as the reverse complement.
GTATTTTCTATTTTGCCTCCTACTAATACTTTTTTATTGTTATTGCTCATACAAAGCTGCAAAGATATAATATTTAACTTAGATATTGCAAGAGTATCAATACACAATGTAAGTAATGGAACATTGCACTTTTTTAATTGATCCAAACTGCTTTAAAACTTACTGATACTCCATTTCCAGCAGTACACGTTTTATTATCATTGCCTATCACTATTGGTCGATTTGTACATGGATGAAAATACACAGTCCAATTAAATTTAGCATCCATAAATGGCCTGCAAATTAAGTAATCAATGACTCATAATGGATTGTTCTAAAATATTAGATTACTTCAAATAGATATCGTACATATTTAGGTGTATGATAAATGTGAATATTTGATATTTAAATATCAAAGATGCAGAAAATTGCCATGTGTACAGAAATAAAAAAGAAACACTCAAACAAAATTTTACAATATTGAACATAGATTTAGGTTTGTTTGCACCAATGTAGATTAACTTCAGTTCTCGATTTAACTTTCTACCTTTTTCTAGTTTTAAAAATTAGAAAAAGAAAATTAAATAGAGACTAAAATTAATCTATTTCTATTCATTGATGCAAACCGACCTTTTAAAAATGAAATGCATTGTTCATTGTTTGCTTCATCAATTCTTCACGAGTCTTCTTGCAACAAAAAGATAAATTTATACTAATACTCTTCTTTTCTTTCTAGGATTGAAACAACGGACATTTAACGGCGCAAAAAAACAAAGAGAAGCCGAAGGACGGAGGTTAATAGCTCATGATCTACCAACTCTGCATCAGCGAGGCCGGTCAAATTGTAATAGTGGCCGTCCGGTAACGAGCAGATGCATGGTGCCAGCTGCGTGCACTCCGACGACGTTGTGTCACAGAACATTATCAGAAGAAATAACGAGAGCACGACAAACGTCGCGTTACGATCACACATCTTTCCCAGTTTTGTTTTCGTTGACATTTGCTTCTATCTCACAATTCTCACACCATCGACAAGCCGGATGACAACTACGATCGCAAAGTAGATGTCGTTAATAGGCACCATCAGTTGTCTATAGTCGGTAAAGTGATTTACTGTTTTATTGATCACGGCCTATCGTTTGTGCAATCATTCTCCGGGCATTGCAATATATCGCGTGTGGCTGCGGTCCACTTGACGCTACAAATGCTTCGAAGCGTTTGATTAACCAATCGGAACAATGAATTTTGCAAATTGACCAATCGAAAAATACTTAGAAGCATTTGTAGCGTTAAGTGGACCGTAGCCTATGTTATGATTATTTACGGCGCCGTCATCGCGAATCGGTAAAGTAGAAAGTGACTAAAACGAGGTAAGTACTATCAGATAGGAACCTGAGAGCGGCCGTGTCGGCTTTTTTCTTATAACGCTAAAATTTCCGGCGCACTAACGACGCACATCTATTTAGGCCGGAATATGAACTAAAATTACATCCATTTTGCAACATTGTCGAATTTGTTAGTACATACCACCCCTCCCGTAGATAATTTTAGCATAGACTTGAACCATTTTATCGACAGTGTCGCAAAATGGATGTAATTTTAGTTCATATTCCGGCCTAAATGGATGTGCGTCGTTAGTGCGCCGAAAATTTTAACGTTATAAGAAAAAGGCCGGCATGGCCAGGATGGCCACTCTCAGAACTCAAGTCGCTCTCTGCGTCTCTGCTCGTGCGCTATCGCAAGAGGCGAGTGTGTTCCGCGCATAGAACTTATATATATATACTATAAGTTCTATGGTTCCGCGCCACTACCGCCACCGTCAGACGTCGCTGGCAGTCGCTTGGTCGCTGGTCACCGACGTCGCCGCTGCCGCCGCCGCCGCCGCCGTCCGCCACTGCTGCTGTCGTCGCCGTCGCGCCGCCGTCGTCGCCGCTGTCGCACGCGCGAAGGATGCCGATGACTGTCAACGCGGAAATCGGCAACCACGTATCGCCATTTTGTTCGCGCGTGCATTGTTGGCGTATCAGTGCCGATAATCTCGCGGTACGACGAGCATCGAAGTGTGCATCGCGCCAGGAAGTGTCGACGAAAGGTAAATACGCCGGAACCCCCTTCGTGCCATCGTCGCGAGCGACAAGAAGACATCACGAGCGGAGTGTGACGTGACGCGTGACTACGACCACGACCACGACCACGACAACGACAACGACGACGACGACGACGACGTCACCGTTCCCTTTTACACGTAACGCCCACGCACACCCGAGAGCGATCGCGAGCGAAACGGCGAGACAGGAGCGATTCGAGGCGTGTTCGCGCCCCGGAGAATCGATCGCCGCGTCGTCGTCGTCTCGCCGTCTCTCCCGCGCCTTACCGACCTTACGTTGGAATTCGGAGCGGAGCGTGTATGTACGTTCCCGGAGGGGTGACGTCACCGCGTCGGCACCACCGTCGGGATGACCCGCTCAAACGGGCGCGCGCGCGTCTCGCGCCCTTCCCCGTACCCTCTTCTTCTTCTCCCCGTCCGACCTCGAGACGATGTGTGCCAGTCTCGCCACTCCGATCCGCGTCCCGAGTCGCTCGTCATCAGCCGCGCTCCGCCTCCCGGCAGTACGTTTCTTTTCCATTTTTTTTTCCGCCTTCTTTTCCGTTGGCCTCCCGTTCCTCCCGCTTTCTCGCTGGAGTCGTGCGCTCACTCGCGACGAACATGAGCGAAATAACGCGACGAGCGGTTGCTAGGAGTCACGGTCACGGGTGGTGGTGAGACTGGTGAGAACCGCGACAGAGCCGGCCTTATCGCGCGAATCTTCTTCCCCTCCCGCCAGGCTGCCGAGAGGAACTCGCCGCACCTTCCCCTTCGTCGTCGCTCTACGTCACCGCCGGCCTCGTCGTGAGTATCTCCCCGTCGAATTACCCTCCTTCTACTCCCCCTCCCCCGTCTCTCCCTTTATCTTCGACCTCTTCGACTGATTGACTTTTGCCGCATAGGTGCTCGCGCCTTGCGAGGAACATCGGTAGCGAGGGTTAGCGAGACAATTCGCGCGATGTATATGTGTTTGTATGTAAATCGCATGATTTTCACGTTTGCTCTTGCTCTCCTCTTTTTTTTTTTGACCCCGTGGAGGCGAGCTACATCGCTCTCCTCGACCCCGACGGAGGGTTAGGTTACCCAGGCGTTCGTCGGTGCGTTCGATAAAAATATTCATGGATATCGATACGCGCGCGCGACGGCCACCTCGCCCTCCCCCTCTCATCCCTAAAGTGCGTCCGAAACGAATTAGTTATAAAAAAAAAGGGAAGTGAATACTCGTCGTCGAGAACACTCGACGTGATTTCGCACGTCAGAAAGGAGAAAGGGAAGAGACGGGAGAACCCATCATCGGACTTTACACAATTAATTATCACGCTGCGTAAGAGGGAAGAGGATAACGAGATCACGGAAGCAAGGTTCGCACGCCCGCGAGGGTAATCGGCCCGATGTCAACGTGACGCCGCGTGCATACACTGGAAAGAATCTGGATGCATAAATTGGAGTTCTGGTAGATTCAACCTGAAAGGTACAAATCAGACCTAGGCCCGATTTTTCATTATCCGGTTAACTTGTGGTTAAACTTAACCCGATGTTTTATCCAATGAGCTTCACTCATGATGATGCCATAAGTGAAGCTCATTGGTTGAAACACCGGGTTAAGTTTAACTACAAGTTAACCAGATAATGAAAAACCGGGCCTTAGTGTTAAATTTATTAAACAATCTAGCTGAAATATCGAAATAACCAGAGAGATTCAATTTCAATAACGAAAAATTCTAATCGGTATGATTAGAGACGCAGAACGCATTTTGTATGTACACCCAAGGACTTTGATTCTGTCCATGGGGAAATTTTCCAAACTGAGAAGTCGCTATCTTTCTACATACTTACAGTTCTTGATTAACGTAACGACCAATAAGCTCTAGTCATTTTATTAATCATGAACTGCAAGTATGTAGAAAGTGGTGACTTCTCAGTTTGGAAAATTTCCCCATGGACAGAATCAAAGTCCTTGGGTGTACCTACTGTTGGAACGTTTGTGAAAACTGTCAATAGACTTTCGTACACTTGCATATAAGTCATTCCTTTAAACAATGCAGTGCTTTCTCCGAAAACTATGTAATTTGCAGGAATGAGTAAGTTAATATATATATTTTTTAGTAAATTAAGTTGACGTTAATAAAATAAATATTAGAAAATTAATTTAGTTACGTGTAAAAATTATATGAACAAATAATTAAATTAAAAATTAACGTTAAGATTAAATTAATTTAATAAGAGTTAAATTAGAAATTAATTTTATTAGTTTTAAAAAAACTTGTCATTTCTGTCAAATGTATCTCATTTCAGTGATCTTTTTTCAATATATTAGTACGAGCAGTGCAAACAAATGTTTTTTTTTTATTTACATGTATTTTGCAGAGGCGATTAAATTTTTTATTATATATAACAAAATATTTAGTTACTGTTAAAAAAATCCTTAAGCAGCTGTCTTATCAAAGACAGTAAATTTATTTTTCTAATGCGCGCTGAATAACATGTTTTGATTACACCAAGCACAACACACACAAAAATTCCAATCATACCATTCAGAATTTTTTGTTACTGTAATCGGTTCTTCAGCTAGTACGTTCGATAATAAATTTAACAATGAACGATAAAACAATAAGTATCTGATTTGTTTTCCTTCTACAATAGTTGGATCTACCAGAATTTCAATTTACAAAACCAGAGTGTTTTTCGCGCAGGCGTGCGGAATTCCTGGCGCCAGAGATGAGAGGAACTCTTCCCCATGTAGCCAGGAGGGATTCCCAGGAAGAGAAAGCAGATCGGAAAAATCTCTCAGGGATTCGCGATCGTGACGCGCAGCAAATCGCCGGACTGCCTTCTCGCCGCGACGATCCGCACCGCACGGGCTTCGGCGAGGCCGAAGGCCGGATCGTGACCGCGCGATTTCTTGTTATGCAGCGACGTACGTGCACGAGAATTCTCATCAAGGCGAAATAATGTCCAAACAACGACGACGACGACGACGACGATGATGACGATGGCCAAAAATTTTCATAGTTCCTGCGCACTATTAATACACCCTTTCCGAGATCGCAGGAGGAGATATAAAAAGAAAGCGGAGAGAGGTGTACACGTGGGAGAGACGCGTGTTGCCGTAAAGTTATTTACGTATCGCGGGCCGGCGCGCTGGACCGCGTACTTAAATTTTAACGCATTGTACGACTCGCGACCTCGAGGGCCACGGGGGAAAACGGAAACGCCGTTTGTGCGTGCATTTGTCGGCTTTGTTTGCCTTTTCAATACGACCGTTGCGCAAGACTATCGATCCGCATAGCATCGCTCTTTCTCGAAAAAAAAGAGAAAAGAAAAAAAAGAAAAGAACTCTTCCGAGTTTGCTTGTACCAGACTCATGTAGACTAACTTTAATCTTCAACAGTAATTAATGTAAGATCTGTATAATGCAATTTTAAAGTTGGAGGAAGGCTAACGAATGATCAGCAAGATCTTATTGCAACAATGATATTTGTAATTTTGTACATAGTTCTTCAAACACAACACCATTACTTTTTAGAAATGCCATTCTTGAATTAAATCAGAATGGTTATAAAGTAATTAAATTAATATTGCTGCTAATAAGCATCTGTAATTGTACTGACGTTGATAAATAGCTTAAGAAATTACAAAGAACTTGTTGCGAAAAATCCTGACTGAAGTATACCTTTTACGAATATTTGTCAGAATAAGTTCTCTGCACAGTATTTTAAGATACTTATTAATATAATTAGAGATGCCTATGAACTTCAGCATTATTAAATGAATTATTAATTTAATATTGTGATATTACTGTTCTGATTCAGTTCAAGAATTACGTTTCAAGAAAATAACGACAAGCAGTTTAAAGAACTAGAAAATTCACATAAAATCACATCAGAAATATTATTGAATACCAAAATACTATTAGAATCTTTTCTTTCGATTTAATCTTTAATTTATTCTTCATCTTTCTCTACTCGTAAGAGTTAGAGTAAGATAAAAAACAAGTTAGGTCGAGATTCAAGTTAATCTACTTTGGCAAAAATAGATAGCAGTAATGGATACGCGAGCGAAGGTTTTTCCGTTTTTTTTTTTTATGCCCTCGGAGGATGGATATCGATTAGCTGTGTCTACGTACACTCTCTCGATGAAACCTTAAGGTCATCAATACGCACATCACGTGCGCGCGCGAATCTATCTTGTAAAACGTAAATCGAGTTTCGGTCTTCGGCGTTATCGTTCTCGTATCGGAGCGAGTCGTTTTTTTTTTTTTCCTTATGAGATTTTTTTATAGCTCTCGATAGCTATCTTCCAGATAAAGATATTTGTCGATTAACTAAAAATTCGTTTTTTCACTGGAATCTCTGGTTACGTGTCTGATAGATGACTATTCTTCGCGCGTACTACTAACATAAGTATTATAATATTGGGTCATTAAATATGAAACTTTACACATGTGAATATCTTGATATTCACATGTGTAAAGTTTCATACTTAATGGCCCAATAATATAATACTGTATTGAGTTCTTTGCAGTATTTTAAGATATTTATTAGCATTAATATAATTAGATAATATAATTTAATTCAAGAATAGCGTTCCAAAGAAGTAATAGGCGCATAGTTCAAAAAAACCCAGAAAATGTATACAAAATCACAAATATTGTTGTTGCACGAGGTACTAGAGTTTTACTAGAAATTGTATTCCGTGGGAGATATCTCGTGGAAAAGGTTATCTAGAGGTGAAGAAATTGGGCATTAAAGATATATTGAACCTTGGACGGTACGTGTGAGCCTTCGTGCGTCATACGGTTTTCGATAATTCGCGTGACATTGCTCGGCATCTGCGCGAGAGCAAAGCTAAATCCTTGGAGATACGTATCGAAAGAACGTATCTAAATACGAAGGTACACACGTCGCGATCGCGCCGCTCTTTCCCATCAGCGATTTTCCTCGCGGTAAACGGACGCGCGGCTGACCAGCGGCTCTTCGTCCGGTCGCGGTGGCTCGCCGTTGAAATTAATTAATAATGCGCCGACGTACTCCGCCCCGAGTTATGTCACGACCCGCGTGCCGCGTCTTACGTAAGCTAATTGAATCGTAATCCATCCGAGGCGTGGAATCCGCTCGCGCGGATTCGCCGCTCCCCCTGCACCGCGCCGCTTCCATCCTTCGTTAATATCCCGTTTAATCCTCGGATGACACAATTTACACGGAAGAAGAAGGCCACGGTCTGTTCGGGTCTCGTTGCGAAACACATTAACGCGATTCCCGTAATTGTTGTGTAGTCACCCAAGAGATATTAATCTTTCGAGGCTTTGGAGTGTTCATCGCTCATGATACATGGATTCAAACGATTACCGCTTATAAGTTCAGCGTCTATCTTGTAATTTAAAATCACGATTCTTTACAGATACTATTATTTTATTGAAAATATCAATTTTCATTTTTGTGCACAGTAGTTGGAACAAAGAGAACGTTTATGCCCGGGGAAAATCGAGGAAGCCTGGAATTTTCAGAAGATTATTTTTTAATATACCTGACAAAATTGTATGGATTTTCATGGGATTTTATTAGTACTCGGGTAATTTTTTAGAATTTCACTTTTATATTTAAATTTTATATCTCTCCCTCTCTCTTTGTCTGAAAAAATTGCCTCTTGCTCATTTGTTATTTAATAATGCAAAATGTCGATAATCGATTGGCAGTCAATATGACGTACACATCCACGTCCATTACATTCTCTACGACTTGTGAGTTTTTATAAAAAAATGAGTGGCGATAGAAGACGATGCATCGTTCTAAATTGACATTGTGTGTTTAACTGCCTTTCGATTTTTGTACTTTCGATGAGTTATTGTTAACAGATTGTTACGTGCTCATATTTTTTTCTAGGATCTTCTCAAATTTAATATTTAAAGCTTAAACGATTGTTCTTTACGATCGTATGTGCAAGTAGCATTAAAAAGTGCTTGGAATAAAATAAATTTATTTCAAGGCTGCGTTAAAAAATTCTGCATTCTTATCTGGAATAAAATTCCTGGAAAATCCGACAATTCTTTCCCAAAATTTTTGAGTAAATATGAATAAAACTTATGATTGGAACAACATTAAATTTCACACATTTGCAATATCAGTACATAAACTTCTTTTAAAAGTTTCTAAAATGCTGCAAACTTATAAGCGGTAGCGTATACAGAGAGAAAAAAAAATTAGTATCAAATGAACAATTCATCGTTTCGTATATAAGCAAGAATATAAGTATATCAACTTTGTTGAATCATACTTCACGTGACACGTACGTGACACTATATAGAACAAGTAATATAAAACGGAATAAGTGTAAATGGAAAGGAGATTGTAACCGGGAATCATCTTAAGTCGCGAAGCACATGGATTAAGAATAAAATACAATAATAATAAATATTAATATTAATAATAAATATAAGCAAGAATATGAAATCTGCTTGAAAAAATTTGAACAAAATTTCTTTGTGTAAGCAAATTATGTCTGTTTAAGATGATCAAATCCTTTCAAGATTTTATATTCTTGCTCATATTTATTATTATTATTATTTTTATTTTATTCTTAATCCAAATTGTTTCAAGATTTTATATTCTTGCTTATATATGAAACAATGAATTGTTCTGTGTATCAATACATCTCTCTCCTCCTCCCCTCGACATCGAATTCACTTCTCGATACCCCATGCGCGATATCTCACGTCATACCATACCCTGCACGTGCTGCGATAGTTCTCCGTCGCTCCGGAGTCGCGGAGCGGACGCGCGTTGGCGCTTCGCAACGAAATCCGAAACTACGCGGTTTATATTGGATTCTCCGGCGTTCTAAATTGCGCGTCGGACTCCGGCGGAAAAGCGGGACGGTTGCCAGATCGCGAGGAGAAAAATCGTCCCGGGCGTCAGATCCGCGTCCTATCGACGCCGTCGTTTGGCGAGGATTTCGCGAGAGAGCGCGTCTCTTGCGTTTGCAATGTCAAAAAACGCTTCCTCGTCCCCTCCAACTACGATTACTCACGAAGACGACGTATGATCGGTGAACCGCGGTCATAAACGCAGACGTCTTTTTATTAAGAAACAATTTACCGGCTGTTTTCCAGCTTACATTCAAAAAATGGTCTTGCGAGTACAGCAATATCTGCCGCAGCGGATCTACTAAATACAAGCATGTTTAACGTTGAACGCGGGCGCAACTCCTATTCTTTAAAACTTTAAATAAAGTAAAATTTGTTTTCAATAAGAATATCTTTTCACCTTGACTTAAGAATAATTTATTCTTTATCGGAAATTATTTATTCTTGGCGCTATTCTAAGCATAAAATATATTCTCGAATTAAAGAATGCATTTCTTTAAGAATTTATATTTTATTCGTAGATTTTCCAGAATCACAATAGAAGCAAAATAGTTTTTTTGAATATGTGATACACTGATCCTACACTGACCGTGTTCCGTTGTGTAAGGTTTCTATTGTAATACAATTAGAACCTTTAGACTTAATTTCTGATACGCCAATGACTATACAATAATCTTCATCCTTTAAACAACTTGAATCACGTTTATATTATAAATGAACGTAATTACACTAAGAAAAAAGTTTGTTGAAAAACTAAAATATTTAGTTCGATACGTGCAATTAAACATTCAGTTGATTTAATTGATTATTGGTTAAAAAAATTTGAATAGTTGACATAAACAATAGTGTATCTTTTTTGTGCAACTAAATAATTGTTGAATCAATCCAATGTTTAGTTTATCGTATCGGACTAAATATTTTAATTTTTTAAATAAATTTGTTTTCTCAGTGTACCGCGAGTGAAACGAAATATCTTGAGAAGTTGATGACACTGGCATATTTTAGACGCTCGTGGTTAGCTTTTTACAGTGTCGCGCAATGTAACACTGTGTCACCTGCGTATCTCGTGTTGGAAAACAGCCACCGAGAGGAGGACGCGATTAGCTCTCGATGGACCGTTCGTCGAGGCTCTCCTTGCTGGATACAGCAATCTCCGGAGAAATCCGGAGAAGTGGAAAAGGAGGGCAAGGTAACGCGATAGGGACGAGGTCGGAGGTGAAGCCCGAATTAAGCCCGCCGCGCGTCGCACCGAGAGCGATACTCTTGTTCGTTACACGGACACGCATGATTTTCAATCGCGCCACGAAGGTCACGTTATATCACCGCGCGTGGCAATTATCGATAATGGCACTCGTTACGTTAACGCACGTACTCGCTGACTGATAATGAGTCTCCTGACCCGCGCGAAACGATGCGCGCAAGTTCCAGTGATTTAATCAGAATCGCATTGGCGAGAAAACGTCGCACGTGCTCCGTTCATCGAGTTCATCTTGTCGTTCTTTGAGAAGTCGTCGATCTTCGAGGATGTCGCTTCTTCGACGTACACACAAGAAAAATATCATTTTCCTGCAAAGAAAAGTGTTTACTCAATTTTTAGTTTCATTCTTTTAAATTATCTTTGCAAAGATTATTCTTTTTACTACTAATAATAATCTTGAAATACACTTGTCAGTTTCTTAAAGGAAGTAATATTTATTTAAAATAGATTTTGGTGTACATATAGAAAAATATATATTTGAATTAAGTAAATATTAGATATTTATTTCGAATACTTCATAAATTCATCATAATCATCAAAATTCAGAGTATATTCTGAATCTTAATAATTTATTACTTCAATTAAGAATATTAGTTGAAATAAAAATTCGATTTGCTTGTTATTCCGACTTTTCTTCGATATAATTTTATAATATTCTTTAAAACAGTATAAATTCTTTTTAATATATAATGAATTTTTTCAAATTTATGATGAGTATATTTCGAGAAATTGTCAAGAAAATATTCTTCGTTAAAAATAATCGTTGCTTACACTTGAAAAGAAATAAATTGAGTAAATACTTTTCTTAGCAATAGAATTGAGGAGTATAAATGGTTTGTCATGATTATCTTCGTTTCGTTTCTCGAGAAAGGTCTATTATGCGCACCGCAGTCCGGGGGCTTCTGTGACCGACTTGAGAGAAAAATTCTAATATTTATGTTTACAATATTTACCTCCGAAATTTCTTTAGGTTCTCTAATTGTAACTCTAAGAGAATTGATGACAAAGACTTGGTGACAATCCTATTAAAAGTCACCTTTTAATCAATTACGATTTATTTTTATGTCTTTTTGACGTTATTGTGACTTTTTAATTAAATAACATATATTTTTAACTTTTATGTGTGTCGAAATTTGTTGTTTTAACACAAAACGTGTAATAAATAATTCTGAATTTAGTTAACAAACTGGCAAATTGTTTATTGATAAAACTTTGATACAAAACATGTAATTAAAAGGACAAGTTAATTGTTTCTATGATTAAATTATTTGGTTTTGAAACAAACAATATTCATATTAATGTATGCATCTAGTAAATAACAAATTAAATTTGAATCAAATTTAATATGTTTGTTATTAAATTATTTAATTTTATTGTTTTAGTTAAATTGGTGAAATGTCGATAGGAGTAATGGCAATCTATAGAAATGATTAAAAATAATTTGAGTTAGATATATAATTCAACACTACGAATTTAACAGTGTTAGATCCGAGTTCCTCTTCAAAGTCGAATTAACATTATTAACGAAGTTCTCGTCTCTGTCTCTTTCTCTCTCTTTTTTTTCTTTCTCTCGCTCTTTTTATACGCAAATATCCATTTTTACTTTTATATTTATTCTTTTTTTTTAGAGTTCGCGTGAGAGAATAGTGCAGTAAAATGACTTTCAGGCACTCGACGGAGAAGCTCGAGGAGATCGACGACCCGCAGCGCAGCATGTCGTATCATCGTAGCGGACAGGCGGGCGCCGTAGCGGTCTCGTACAGCACCAGCCCGATGGCACCGCACTCGCCCAGCCGGAGGTACTCGAGCGGCACCAGCAGCGGTAGCACCACCACCTCTGGGATCGGCAGCACGACATCCAAGTTCAACGCCTACCGTTCCACCGGCACGTCCTCGCTCCTGGACCGGCCCACCAGCTTCTACACGTCGTCCACGAGCTCGGGCTTGCGCTCCAACTACATCTCCTCGGAGTACAGGCGGTCCTATTGCGCGCCAGGAAGGTTAATATCGATACACAAGAGGAAACATTAACGAGATGGTTAGAGAACACTATCTCGTTAATATTTTCTCGTGCGTATTGACAATTATCGGTGAAATCTCAGAGACGGCTCGACAGTAAAGAGAGGTGTGCGCGAGTCAGCGAGTCAGTTTGCCACCTTTATATATCGCGACTTGAACGTACAAAATTGTTTGCAGAGCAACGTGCAACATGTAACTTTGATAGAATCTAATGTAGACATGAAACTGATTATATTCGAGATTACAATGTGCACACGTGATTCTTGTTTTGACGTCTAAAATTAAACTTTCGTATTCTCATGCTGATCGGGAAGAGAGTGCATCTCTCGTTTAGCTGTATAATCGTTTGCAGTATTTATCGCGCGAGTTAACAGCAAGTAGAGAAAGTAGACACGCTTGAACGGCAGGTTCCGCCGAGCCGAGGAGCGTACCTTGCAATCACGCTAAATGCTTTTTCCTCCCTACCGTGATCTACATGAAATCCCAGTGATTAAAGTCTTCAATTAGATACGCAAGAGATGAAGCATCACGCGAGCGTTGTCGTAATGCTCTCCTTCTCGGCTCGACGGATCTCGTTGGACTTGAACGTCGCAGTGAAAAGTTAAATGCAGGAGGCTGAAACGTTTGTTCTTTTTTTCGGTACAGTAGCTCTGATAGACAAATGTAGACTAGAATCGAGTTAAACTAGAATTTATCAAGGTGTTTTATACATTCAATCGGCCCCGCAGCTACTACTCGTCGGCCTCTACCGGCACGAGCGTCCGCAGGAACTACTCATCGGAGTACAGTCGATCCAACTGCTCACCCGCAAGGTGAGCGATCTTAGGAGTAGGATGTAGACCTTAGAGGGAGATAGCGACATCGTCCCACGTACGGACAACGGGCACGTCGAACATTCACAATAGCCGCGTGACGTTAATCGATATCGAACCGCTCGTATCCTTGAGATAACTTTCTAATTGCGTAAAGTGAATATGTCGTTTCATTTTTTATTCCCTTAATGATGGTGCGTGGTAATGCATTCTACCGTATCTTTTCTAAACGACGGACGTCGCACCTGTTTGCTGCTGCGTACCTACGTCCGAAAGTTTCGCGCGTTACTTACCCTCATGTTCACGTCACTATAATTCAATTACGAAGGCAGACGCGATATGTACATCCCCCTGGCTCGTACGTGACCTGGGTAACTGGTATTAGTCCGACGTTAAAGGTCGAGGTCGCGCGTAAACTGGTCGCGCTAGGTCTGGCTACCTGTTATTCCGGCTCGGATAGCTCTGTCCCTATCTCGGTGTCGTTAATCAAAGCGTCTTGCCGCGTCGTTCCGATTTCCCGTCGAAGCGGCGTGGGGTATAAAGCATCATTGAAATTCGCGCGTGTTATGTCAAGGGGGAGAGAAAGAGAGAGAGCACATAGCCGCATTTATCGATTTTAAATAAGCACGCTCGCGCTACGGAATGTAGTCGTGGACCTTGACCTCGCGAGATTATCCAACTTGTGTGTGCGCGCGCGTTCGCGTTTCGGATATCCTTGCTGCAGAATTTCTCTCTTCTCTCAGGCTCCGACGACGACGACGACACTTATCACTCCCACCATAGATTTTCGCTCTCGCGGCCGCGTTTATGTATATTTAAATATCTGGTACGAGCGCGTCGGCGGCGTTTCGAGGCTGCTGTCACGCGCGCCTTCGCGAACGGTGTCCGATTTAGTGACCTCCAAACCTCGAAGTAGAAGTAGTTACTCGCCCGGTTGCTAGCGACGGAAACGCTTGTGGGCGTGCAACCTCAGCAGCACGCGCGCGCGAATCCCTCCGCCAGATACGTAGCGAGGAACGGTTGTTGTTGCGTAACGCGATCGCGCGGTAGGGGAGCAGAGGACCTTGGCCACAGGCCCGGTCCGGCGAAACGCGATGACCGCAATATTCTCATGTCGGGCGAATTTTGCAGGTCAGTCTCGTCGTCGTCGTACGGCGAAACGGGCGGCAGCAGCAGCAGCAGCAGCGGCGTTGCATTAGCGACAACGATCGTTAACGGCACCAGCGGCAGCGGTAGTGGCAGATACGTTTCGCCGACGTCGAGCGCCACGGTCAGCTCCACGTCCTCGAGGGAACGCGGCAGCGTCCCCGACGCGTCCGCCGCGGCCGCCGACATTATCAGCAAGTACTCGCCAGCCGGCTACGTGCCCAGTATTCAACGTCAACAACAGGCAGCGAGCGGTGGCAGCGCGCATCACTGGAGGCACCGTTCGTCGACGTCGTCCGTGAGCGAGTTGTTCGGCGGTGACGAGCGCGAGGTCGAGCGCAAGGATCTCCGTCTGGAGTCCTCGCTATCCTCGCCCTCCTCCTCCTCTTCCTCGTCCGCGCCCACCGCGGCCGGTCTATGGTCCAAGTCCGGCAAGAGAAGACCACCTACGAACAGCACGACGGTGCTCACCACCGTCGGACATGCGCGCACGCCGGAGTCTCTCGTCGAGGTAACATCCATCGTCGACGATCACGTTATCCGTAAACTGAACAACGACGACGGCGACGACGACGACGAAAACGACGACATCAGGGACAACGACGACGACGACGACGTCGACGATCGGCATAACAACAACGGCAACAATACGAGGCGTGACGGCAACGACGAGGATATTGTTTGTGGATACGGTGTTAACAACAACGACGACGAGCGCGACGACGACAACGACGTGGACGAAAACGGCGACGGGGACGAGGACAGAAACGGCGACGACGCGAACGACGACGATAATCTCAACAATTGTCATCACCGCTTCCACCAGCAGCGTCGCCACCGGCCAGACAAGGTCTCGCCCGCTAAGCATAAAGTTCTCTCACCCGTTGCTACCGCTGGTGGTGGTAGTGGTTTGATCGGTGTTAGTAGCCTTGACCTGTTGACTAACCTCGCTACTAATCCTCGTAACACCGAGCTGCTGATCAATAACAACGCTCAGAACAAGGTGACAGGTGGGAAGGAAGAGGCCGACATTGCGACGAGCGACGACGAGGTAACGCGCGGCACCGACAATGTCACGTCGATTGTCACATTTCTGCAACGCGATCGCATCAACGATCGCGACATTCCCGAAGATGGCGAGGAAGAGAACCACGTGTCTAGCAGCACACCGGACGAGAGCGGCTTTGGCGGAACGATTGACAGCGTTGCGGGTAGGCCATCCATCACGCACGGCGACGACCCGTCCGTCCCGTCGACGTCGAGGAGAATGGATCAGCCCGGTATCTTCTCTTCGAGTACCGCGAGCGGCAATCTGACTTCGTCGCCGACGAATCCATCCACGGCGCATCAAAGTATCTATCGCGGAGTCAACGAGCAATACGTGAGTGCGCTTACAAAGAAAGTAATATGCTCTGACGCGGAGCAGCATAGACTGCGTTTACCTCTCGGTGTTTATTAATCGATCGTTAGTTAACAAACGTCCCCGTAATCTCTACGTCTACGACAATTTCTCTCTCTTTCTCTTTCTCTGTCTCTCTGTTTCTTTGCCGTCAGTTATTTTCGTAATTGTTCAATCATTGCTGTGCCGTGACTACATTTTTGAAAGGATTTTCTAAATTGACTACCACTTTACGAAGGTAGTATCAAGACGTGAGTATAACATTCGCATGGATCAACATATACTATCAAATTACTTGAGAAGTAAACACTGTCGAATATAGTTAGAGTGAACAGGGCACGTTCTTCTACGCGTTCCTCTACGTATGTACGTGTGAGCTTATACATTTGTAATTGCAATGTCGCGTGAAAAGAGATCCTCATAAGAAGCGCACATGTTTCGATCGAATCGGCGTACAAAGTGCTTACGTTACGGTAAAAGAAGAGTGATCTTCGGTAGAAGGAAGAGATTCTACAAGGATGTTCATTGTACATTTATTGATGCACAGAGCGTACGTCATGAGAGAAGAGGATCTGTGCCGTTGCCCCACGCGATTCGTTTACTTCCCACCCAGTCTCATTGCGAAATCTTCTCTTTGCCCTCTCGTCGTCTCCAACTAGAGCCACTTTGGAGTCGGTCGCGCTTGCATTTTATTAATAGTTCAGAGCTCTTTCTCTCTCTCTCTCTCTCTTTCTCCTTCTCGAACTTTCCGGGAGATAGAGGCACACGTTGTCGACTCGCGCCACAGTGTGCCGTGGTGATTTACGGTAACCGACCGACTTTGCCCGCTTCTTCTTCGCGCGAAAATTCTCCGATGACTTCGTCAGGAATGCATCGATTCGGACGAATATTCGCGTTCTCCTTGTAAACTGTATACTCGAATTATCTCTGATAGAATGGAGCTTGCAAGTTTATCTCCGCATTTTGGAGGAAAAGAATCGAAATTTCTCACGTCATATCTTGACGACAAGAAACACTTCTCTAAGAATCCTCTACTTTTGGCGTTCGGCCGAAAATGATATCGCAAGATATCACGGTCGTTGTATAATTAACATGCACGTTGACGAGCGTGACGTAGATAAATGACGTTGCTTTTTTTTCACTTGAACGTGTTGCGCAAGCGATAGATTGTATGCATAACGCACACAAGTTTTAATTCAGCGTCGTATCACTCGCGAATTCCGTTAAGACAAAAGTCGTGTGTAAACTGGCTCACGCTCAAGCGATAGGATGGGCTTTGTGGTGTCTGTGGACGGTGACAGCCCTCGTGCTCGCTTACGCCTTCTTCCTCGGTATCGCGGCACCCTTGACATCTCCCAAACGTATCTCCTCGAGAATCAGTTCGATACGCGTCAATAATTCGGCGTCAATCACACCCGCCGTGCCACGTGTCGTCCGTTCCTCGTTTACCTATTCACAGGTGAGTACCCGTGCAATTGCGATGCTTTCCTGCAGATTCTCGATTGTCGATCACAGTCAGTTTTGTCCTCGTCAATCGCCTAAATTAAGCACCGCAGCATTTATCTATCCACTTAAATGTGTGTATTTTAATAAACACATCCTGACGAAAACCGTGTTTATTAAATCTACATGTGTGCCTAACAATTAAGTACAAAGTGTCACTAAATCTAACGCGTTATTAGTTTGCATAGTTTGTATAACGCAAGTTTGTTTGCTATCGCGAGACGCTTAAGTCCTCCACTCCCCCCTCCCCCTCTCATCGAGCGACTTGCGATACCTTCGCCGATCAGAATGAATGAATGTATGCTCGGAATACTTTAACAGACAAAGACGACACAGTATTTGCAACGATGTTACAAACTCTAAGCAAAACCATTTAATTAATAATAGCTATTTATCTATGTAGAAATTTAATTTAATATGTCTAATGATTTTCAGGAAGGGAGCCCGACTAACAGGTCGGCGCGTAGCCGTCTGCAAGCTTTACGCGATGAACGATGTGGTCTGAACGGCTTACGGAATATTGGAAATACAGTGAGTACATCTTTAAGACACTTGTTCCTCAGAAATTTTTACGTATGGCCTCACATTAATTTTGCGCGACTTTTAGTGTTTTATGAACAGCGTGATTCAATGCTTGAGCAACACGAGACCTCTGTTAGAGTATCTGCTGAACGAACAATATTTAGCCGACATAAATACTACGACATCCAGCATGAAAGGCGCCCTGATCAAAGCGTTCAGCCAAGTGATTCACGAATTGTGGGAGGTGGGCGGTGATCATGTGGTGAACACGACCGCACTCAAGTCTCAGATACAGAGATTCGCGCCGCGTTTCATGGGCTACAGTCAACAGGACGCTCAAGAGTTTCTCAGATACTTACTGGAGGGTTTGCACGAGGATGTCAACAGAGTCACCACAAAGCTACCACCCATACATGGTGACATACCTGACAGTTACACGTGAGGAAGCTGTTCAAAAGATAAACGCGCATTTAGTTTGCAACACATATATTTATATTATTACTTCATACAGGGATATGCAAAAAGCGGTGGAGAGTTGGAAACGGTATCTTCGCAGCGAAGACAGTACGATAGTCGATGTTTTCGTCGGACAGTTACGTTCGTCTTTACGTTGCACTTCCTGCGACCACGTGTCGGTCACCCTCGATCCGTTCTGGGATCTGAGCTTGCCAATACCAGCTAGAAGTGGCACGGTAAAGCTGAGCCAATGCTTGGAGCACTTCACTCGAGAGGAGGTGTTGGACGGCGACGAAAAACCAACATGTTCCAAATGTCAGATGAGAAGAAAGTGCACCAAAAGCTTCAGCATACAGAAATTTCCGAAAATTTTGGTTATTCGTATCCTTTTTTTCATCAATCTAGCGCGTACATTTACATATAAAACTAGCCAAGAGTTACATCGCTATGTGGTACTTCCAACGAATCTTATTGGTATAACTCAAAATATTATTAATTAGTACATAAATGTAGTTAGAATTAGAAGAAAAGGGATATTTTTCTTAATACCATCCGCTAGATTTGAAACGTTTCTCTCCAATGGAGCGCTTTCGCGGCAAGCTTAACGTGATGGTGGACTTTCCATTGACGGGTTTGGATCTCAGTGCCTTTGCCGCCCCGAGAGTTCCGGGCTGCACGTACAATCTATACGGGGTCGCCAATCACTCGGGCACCACGTATTCCGGTCACTACACCGCATATTGCAAGCATCCGTACTCGGGGGAATGGCATGAGTATAACGACAGCCGAGTGTCAGTCGTGTCATCACGATCGGTCGTTTCCAGTGAAGCCTACGTACTGTTTTACGAACAACAGTCTCATAGTTCTCACTTGTAACCTTACGCCATACCTAGAGAGTAAACAACCATCTTGCCTCTCTCGATACCTCAGCTCAGCCTAGTAAAACTCTGTCTTCTGATGTATTGAAAAGCGACTAAACACTGAAAGAAACTAGAGGAGGGGATCGTTTCATGACCCATCCTCCTAGGTGAGTCCAATGTGACCTTATTGGCGATAATCGTGTCTCTTCCCGCAAAATACGCGTCTTGACATAGCGTGGCATATGCCCCTTCATAAAGAGATTACGCATACGTAAATCGACATAATTGATTAAACGTAATTAATATGTACACGTGCTTTCAGAGTGGAAAATTATTTCCGCGAATCATGTTTGATCTATATGAAAATTATTTTTTTACGTAATGTTTTTGCGAGACCTAATTTTTATATGTTGTAATCGTATTTAAAATAGAAGACGATCTATTTCTTTATTATTTGAAATGTACATTGGGAATGTTTTTATCTAGAAGAGAATACGAAGGTACGGGGTCGCCAAAGATCACACACACGCAATTGCTTCAGATGTCTAGTTACTTTTGAATAGACAAGTAGTAACACATCTCTCTGTCTCTTTCTCTCACACTTCATTGAACACATGGCGACATACAGCTATTTACTTTTGTAAAATATTTTGTTTAATATATATAATCACAGTCAAGAGTTATTTATTATAATTTATGAAAAGAGAAAATAAAATAATATATTCGATATTGACACAGATATAATATATATATTATTATACATATATATTATATTCCAATAAAAATAGACGACAAAAATACATCAAATGAACGAAATATTGTATGAGCTTTCCTGGTAAAAACTTTTTTTTGGAACCATCATATAAATTGGAACACTTTAGAAATACTAAGAAAGTCTGCATCTTTCTTTTTTTTTGAAATTTTCCATATATCTGAATTCTGAAACATTACAAGGTTTTTTATCCTAAAATAAAAAAAAAATTTTTTTTAAACCTATTAGAAATCATAAGGATGAAAAAGTTGAAAATGTTGCAGAATTCACATGCAAAGAAATCTAGAAAAGATACAAGCGTTCTCGGCTTCTGAATACTTATGAGAAATTTTCTAAAAGGTTATCCAGAAATTGAAAAAAAAATGTTAAGAAAAATTTTCACCGGGGTTTACGATAAAGTAAAGAAAGATTTTATATTCTTGCACGAGATAAAATTTCGCGCAAAAATACCACAAAATCTGAGAGGAAACTAGAATCCTCCGTCCTTCGATTCGCTATGCCACGCACGCGCCGTCGCGGTTCAATCGATTCGCGAAACCGCGTTCTCGCGCGATCGTACAGATGGCGGCAGCCGGCCGCGCACACAAGTCGCGAATCGTTCGCTGTCGTTCGAACATCCTTGCGAATTTCGGGCTGCCGCGAAGGTAGGCTTATGCAGCATGCACACATATGCGCGTATATACGTATGTATGTGCGTGCATACGCGGTTCGAGTTCCGACATAACTTCTGTTTTCCTTCGTTCCATCTTCTTTCCTTCTCCTCGCTCCACCGGAGAAATCCGGAGTAACGCGAACGAGTCGTGAATCGGCCTACCGGCGAATTCGCAACGGCACACACGCGCGCGGTGCACTTACGAACACACGTGCCGAGAATCGTTGGGAGGGGATCGGGAGGAGGAGGAGGAGGAGGAGGTGGAAGAGGAGACGGACGGGAATGGACGGCCAGCAAAGCCGAGTCGGTCGGAGTCGGCCTGAGTCGACGTGCTGCCGCCGCCACCGCCGCCGTCGTCGTCGCCGTCACCGTCGCTGTCGCCGTCGTCGTCGTCGTCGTCGTCGTCATCGCTGTCGTCGTCGTTGTCGTCGTCGTCGTCGTCGTCGTCGTCGTCGTCGTCGACGACGTCGTGTTTCGTGCGTCTCTTTTCTCGCGTGTTAAGAGCGTCGCGAGATATATTCGCGTAAAACATTTCCAGTGCGTGGTCGCCGGCGGCCATCGGTGAGGGCGACCACCCGCGGAAGAACGTCGCCGCCGTTGCCGAGTAGTAGTAGTAATAGTAGTAGTAGTAGTCGCGACTGCCCCTGTGTCCGGTCTCCATGCATGCGAATCGCGCACGTTACACGCCGCCGGAAATCCCGTGTGACAACGCGGTACGCCAAAAGGGTTCGCAAAAAGAAATTCGTCGGACGGAGGAGGCTGCCGTCGCTGTGCGCGACTACTTTTCCCGGACGCTGCGTCGCGCGCGTTTCTCTCCTCTCTCTCTCTCTCTCTCTCTTTCCCCCTTCCATCCCCCTGTCTCCTCCTCCACTACGTCGTCGTTCTCCCTCGTTCTCCCTCGTTCTTTGCCCGACGTCTCCGTTCAACCCGTTCAACACGATCTCGTCCATTGCTCCGAGTTCTCTTTCTCTCTCCCCCCACTCTTTCTCTCTCTCTCGCTCTCTCTCTCTTTTTTCCTTTCTCTGTTGCCGAGCGCGAGACTCGCGGTAGACCGGAAATCGCGCGTACGGCCGCACGGACTGTCATCTTCGGCCGGCGAACTGATTACGTGTGCCGTCTCGTCGCCGCTGTCGTCGTCGTCGTCAAGCGCACGAATCGGTTAGTGGTTCGGTCGTTTCGCGATACGTTACTGGCCCCCGGCGGTCTGGCACGGAGGAACGAGAGAAAGCCTCGTCGGGTGTGCGTGAGGGCAGTGATCTCTCTCGGAGAGCGGCGACCTGACGACGGTACGAGTGGAACCGACGGTGCCCGATAGAAATATATATATATATATATGTACGTGTATACACATATTATATATATATATATATATATATATCATATTATATATATATATATGGATATATATATACGTCGACGACGCTGTCTTCCCTCGGCCTTGTGTCCGCTCGCGGATTTGCCCTGCGGATTTGGAGCGACGTAGGTGCCATCGTCGAGGCGGAACGTTCCATCCCGAGGACGGTGGACGCGTGCCGAGGTAAAGGAAATTACTCACAATCTGTCTCTCCGCGAGACCCAAGCGCTCGCGCGATTTACAGCGTGAAATCCGGGGTGAAATTTGCGAAATTACGCGAACCCGCGAGATCAGCGGGGTGAAGAGCGCCAAGGTGACAAGCTCGGATCTCCGGTAGTCCGGAAATCCGAGTTAAGCCCGATTCGAGTTACCGATTTCGTTGATGCGATCCTCGACTCACGCGATCTCTCCGGCACTTACTCGCTTTAATTCAAATTAATCGTCCGCTCGTTCGGAGAGCCACCTGCGAAGCAGAGGGAAATGCGGGTCCATTTATTTCCAGTCACAGGAAAGTGCGACCTGAAATCTTGGCGCGAGCCTGATTAAGATGAGAAAAATAATGATATTGAAAACATTAGAAAAAAAAAGTATTGTGTCGATGAGCAACTCGAGTCAGAATATTTTGTCGTCGTAAGGGAAACCCGCCATCAGTGCATCAACGATTTTGATCAAATTTTATGGATGTGTAGTGTTCACTCAAACGTTCATTACAGCAAAGCCGTAAGTTGCGATAATTAGGCATTTTCAAGAAATGATAAATATTTTCAGCGTACGTCTATAATACCGTTACGGAAAAACGGTATACTATAAGACTTTACCGTTAAGTAAAAATAAGTGCTTCTATAAATCGTTATATCTGCAATGATCTCCAAGTAAAACGGTTTTATTGGTTTTTTTCTATAAGACTTTATTGTTAGCTTATACTGTACACGAAACTCCTTGTCTAACGGAGAAATCGATAATAACGATACAGTCTCGACACAGTCGTCGTTCGAGTTAGACGTGTTTCCACGAACGTGTATTTTGCAAAAGATATCATTGTTCAGTTATTGATAACATGGATATTCCGTCAATGAGCACTAGTGCGAATGAAGAAGAGGAACGAGCATTTCTTCTGTAACGGTACTTAGGGGAGTGCTGAAAATATTTAATCGTCATTTTCTCAAAAATGCCTAAATATCGCAACTTACGGCATATTGTAGTAAATGTTCGAGTGAATACTACGCGTCCATAAAATTTTATTAAAATCGGTGATGTACCGGCGGGTTCCCCTTGTAAGTATAGGATACTGTCGTCTGGATCCTATTTAGAGACTAGAGAAATTCGAAGAGCAGGATCCTGCGTGTTTTAGGTCTAACCAGATCTTAAATATCATCTTGCTAATATTAGCGATCTCGGTCTGCCTCCGAGCCTTCTCTTAAGTCCGATTTTTCATCATCTGGTTAACTTAGATAATTAAATAGCGTCATCCCAGGTGAAGCCCATTGAAGTTCGGTTTTTCATTACCTAATTAACTTACGATTAAGTTTAATTACAGGTTAACCAAGTGATGAAAAATCGGACAGTTCACTCGGCGAATTGCCGTTCGCAACGTCAGCGTCAATCAGTGATTCCCGAATTAATCTGACTGCGTTCCATCGTAACCCCTCCCTCGCGTGCCCTTGCATTCCGCGGGGTGGAGCTCCGGCAGTCGAGAGCCGGGAAGAATATCAGTCAATCCCGTTCCCCAGTTTCTATTGTAAACAGCTCGCGCGGGTTTATGCTGGGACGACCTCGCGATTGCACTAATTGAGACGTAATATTTATCGCCGCGATAATGGAGCCCTCGTACTTCAATTTCCATGAACCGCACGAATCCTTCATTCAATCCTTCATCTTCCTTTTACTACCGTCTTGAGCGAGCATCAGCCTCTCATCGCGTTTCCAAGCTGATCGTCGAGGCGGAGCCTCGATGAACAGGCGACCACAGGCAACTTTTCCGGAAAGAAGGGTCTCCCTTCCTCTCTCTCTCTCTCTCTCTCTCTCTCTCTTCCAAATCTAACAGCCGGCGTGATGCATCGGATGCAACCACGTCCCGTCTCTTCGACACGAGTCCTCTTACCCTCGTTCGACCCTTGCCCCGAGTGTCCCACCATTGGTCGGGACCCAAATGAGAATTTTTCCGACCCGACCGTTTGGCCCTGCCCCCTTCGAGCCAACAGCGTTTCCTTTCCAAATGGCGGCACCGATGCACCGATGCACCGATGGTGCCGCAACGTCCGCCGAAACGCGGTGCAACAAGCACTTTTCGCTTTGATCTCCCCCGGTCCACCGTCTTTCTTTCTTTTCCCTTGTCTCCCTTTCCCGCCACGCTCGGCAATCATCTGGAGTATGTGGCTGCACTCCCGAAAGAAAATGACTAAGTAACTTTATGTGTATGCTTGTGACTTTATTTTAAAAGAGTGAATACAATACTTGGAATTATTAAGGGATATCTATGTAAAAATTATATCTAGAAATATCATATTACTAACTTATATATTTCTTATAATACATTCGTACAATTATATCATATTATAAATTTATTTCTTATAGTAATATAATATTATAAGTATTCTGTTATATTTTATATTATAGAGTACTTATAAGAAATATTAACGCAATCTAAAAATATAAATAAGTAAAAAATATCTATAAATAATGAATTTATCAAATACATTCATTGTCAGAAAAAAATTTGTTGAAAAATTAAAATATTTAGGTTGCACCAACGTTACTTTCGCTTTAAGCAAAATTTAAACATGTATATCTGTCTTTATCTTTCTTTATAAATAAGTAAAGACAGACGTATTTAAGTCTCGGTTATATAGAGTCAAAATAACATCGATGCATCTAGGTCCGATACATTCAATTAAACACTGGCTTAATTCAACAATTAAAAAAGTAAAATAAAGGTATATCTCCTGTCAACCATTAAATTAAACACTGGCTTAATTCAACAATTAAAAAAGTAAAATAAAGGTATATCTCACTCCTGTCAACCATTAAATTTAATTTTTTGACAAATTTATAGACATATATGTTGAGTAAATGTCGAATTCTTCCAATATTTCTTAAGACATTGACATATATGTCAATAGAATTGAACATTGCATAGGATACAATACGTAATAATATTCTGAAATTAACGTTCATCTTTTTTCACAATTTACACAAATGACGATTCTCAAATATTTCTTACAAGAAATGCTCTAAAAAGATTTAAAGACTCCAATTTTTAATTAATATAAAAAATATCACAAAGAAAACTTAATCGTCAGATCGCTCATTTGCAACAACGGCATAATGCCAAAAAATAATTTTCTAGTTTAAATGTTTTAAATCAGCAAAATTTTATAATATTATTTTTAAATGCAACTTTGGTGTAACAATTTCATTTACTAGTTATAGATTAATAAAAATATCACTAGCTCTTTATTCAGTATATTGAATTCTCACACGGAAAGAGAAATTTTATTGCAGTAGTTAAAAATTTAACTACTTGTATACAGATCAGTAAATAATTTTATGTTGTGTGGATAATTTTATGTTATATCAAAATTAAGATGTTCAAACGTGATGACACAACTACAGAAAGTTTTAATATTCTAACAACCTGTTCTTAAACGTTCAATATAATTTTTTTAATGGTTCAACATAATTATTTTTAGATCTGCATTTCACCAAACTGTTCTTACTATGTATCAGAATTCTTTTTTTTTGCAGATAACTCAGAAATGATAAGTTGAGTTATGTCGTTGTTGTAACAGATATGTATCAATTTTCAATTTCTATCATATTTACACTAATAGAAATGGTTTTGCTGAAGCATCTAAAAATTAGCTGGTTGCAAATCTGAAAATAATTGTGCCGGATCATCAAAATGTTGAACGCTCAAACTGATTACTAATGAATCAGTATCAAATTGTTTCGCAACATTACTCATCATGCTTAATCTTTTTCATAATTATTTTGATGGTCCAACAAAATTATTTTCAGATCTGTATTCAACTAAATTTTTAAATACTTTAACATTACAAAAAAAACGTTCTTCCATACATATGAATTTCACATTGAAATTACGTTAAAGCGAAGTTCCCTAAAATCGGCTGAAAACTGTGTGATTCTTCTTGTATACACTGTTCAAAATTCAGTAAATTTACATATAATAGATGTAGGAATTACACGATTAGTCTCGTAAATATAAAAAAAATCATGTAATTTTATAGAAATTATGTAATTTCACAAAAATATGTAATTTGCTTTTATTCAGTAAATATATCTTATTTTATACAGAAAATTACATATACAATAGGATATTTAAATGTAATTATCTAAATTTTTGTAACATTACGTACTACAACAATATTCCTATATATCACTGTGCGGGCATAGTAAATAGTCATTCTATTGTTTACAACATGTATGATAGAGAAACAATATTTGAATGTATAATATGTAACATAATTGCAATACGTATTGATCTTATCATTTTTACAACTTTCCATACACGTTGTAAATTTATTTCTGCTTAATTACAAATTACAAAATCAATCTTATCCTGTATATTGCAAATTTACAAATGGAAATTTATGCGTGGAAATTTACAACTGTTTAGTGTAACTTTACATCTATTATAGTGGGTAATTTTCAGAAAATTTTTTTACAGTGTACCCATTTTAATCTCTGATATTTAATTTACTAAAAATTCTTTACTACCATTCATCTTGGAAATTAGCGGCGTTTCATTTCCGCCGAGGAGAAATTCGAACTCGCCAAGATTTGTCGCCGAAGGGATATTCGGTCGTTCGGACTTCCGATAACACACTCCGGAGGATGATCGCGATCTTTCATATCACCCGAGAACGACGCTTCTCGCCACTTGATCGGCGCGCTCTTTCAGAGTCCCCCGTTTTCCTATTCCGCGCACCGTGCGCTCAAACCGATCGCGATCATGATCTTTTCATATCGCTCGAGAATGACGTCTCTCGTTACCTTACCTCACCGGCGCGGCGCGGTCGGAATCCAAGGCGCGAAAGTCGACGCGAAAGCCATTCTCCGTCTATGGGCTGTCTAGCCGAGGACGAGACAGACCAGGGACGCACGGAATATCCCGTGTCCCCGCGTGCCACGGCGCGATCCTTTCCGCACAAGCGGTGCGCGCACGCATGCACGCTCGGACGCACGCGTGCGTGAGTTAGGTACGCGTCGCGGCGGCGACAACGACGATGACAACGACGACACGATGCGTGCACATCTGCGCGTGTTCACCCGTACGTGAGAGTGCGTGTGAGATTGGTCGGCCGATCGCGTGTGCAGGTGTGCGCGATTCTTCTTCCCATACGCACGTTGCATACAAATCGTTCGTTTGTCCGTCCGTACGTCCGTCCATCCGTCTTCCGCGCTTAAAGCGTGCGCCTTCGCCGCCAAGAACAAGAGCGGTAGTATTCCGATCACTGGTAACTTTGCGTATACGCACTTTCGCAAATTATTAAAAATCTACACTATTGAATATTAAAGAATCAAATTCAAACCAATTCCTCGAGTTAAATAATATTTTTAACTTTTATATGTGTCGAAATCTATCATTTTTACACAAAACGTGTAATTAAAAGAACAATTTTATAATATAATCAATTTGTTGTTGAGCTGCTTAGTTTCAAAGTATAATAAGCGGTATCCATAATTAACGTATCTATACAGAAAGACCAATTTTGCTAAAATACAGATCTGAAAACAATTAAATTGAACCATTTAAAACATTGTATCGGATGTTTAACTTATAGTTACTAAAATATCAATTTGCCAGCAACATTATCATGCTTGGATGTCCTATACATTATACATCATTCAGAGAAAACTTTCTTCGAATCAAAAAATATTTGTTTGAATCAAAGAAACTTGTGCATTGTTATATATACGGTTAAAGAAAAGTTTCTTTGATTTGAAGACATTTTTTGGTTTTCCTTTTATTAGAATTAAGGAAATAGTTTGGTTATATAACGCAAATCTTTTCTTTAAATGAAAAAATATACTTTCAAAATCAAAACAATTCTAAATTATTTCTTACATTTCTGTCAGTATATTCTCTTTAAATAATTAAAAAAATTATTTGTTTAAATTAAACAAATAATTTATTTATTTTAAAAAGACTAATAACGTCATTTCTGGAAATTAAATAAATTTTTATTTTCTACAAAATATTTTCACTTCAACTTAAAAAACGAAGTTAAAGAAACAATTTCTTCAGTTTAAACGCAACTTTACTCGAAGTACTCGTCTGAGTAATTATTTTGGCCCAATATAAAATTATTTTTTAATTTGAATTTAGCTAAATGTTTAGATACTGCAGTAAAATTGTTCTTTTAAATTAAATTTTAAAGAGTCAAATTAACTTTTTTTTTTTAGTTAAATTAACGACTTGTTGAATACTTGGAATGATGACCTATAGAAATAATTAAAAATAACTCGATATGGATGCAATGTGATACAATGTGATGAATTTAACAGTGTAGGAACTCTCCCTGTGTGCAATTACTAGAGTTCAAAAAGCCTGCGTGTGTAACGCATTGCACGCACATATTTCATCTCTCTCTTTCTCTCTCTCTCTCTTTCTCTTTTTCTTTTCTCTAAGATTGGATAAAACTTGGATAAGATTACTTTCTTTATGCACTTGCGGTACATTGTATAATATCCGATTTATCAGCGTCTGCACACAGACACGTACACACGCGCGGGCACTCTGCCGTTAATGACGAGATATTTCAAGTCAAAGTTGAAATAATTGCGGGGATGACTTACGCGTATCCTTAGCTCGCTAAGAGGAGGATCTTAATAAACAAGCGAGAAGAGGTTATCGTGTAGCGTGGGAGTATGTGCGCGGGCTATCCGTTCGATCGCAGAAAGGATGCGCACGTATATGTGCATACGCATGTGCACGATGTGAACGCACGTATGTGTGCGTGCGTGTGCGTGCGTGCGTGCGTGTGCGTGCGTGCGTGCGTGCGTGCGTGCGTGCGTGCGTGCGTGCGTGCGTGCGTGCGTGTGTGTGTGTGTGTGTGTGTGTGTGTGTGTGTGTGTGTGTGTGTGTGTGTGTGTGCCGCCTGCTCGATGCGCGCGCACGTGTGCAATCATCGGAGTAAGATCACCGGAGGCTGCTTCTTGTTGTCTGCGCCTCGTCTACGCAACGCGTGTCCTGTCTCGCCCTGCATTCCGCGCTGCAGAATGCACGACGTTTCGTGTAATGGCCGTATCACACTAGCGACTTGCGGCTGCGATTGCGATTCCTTCTCGGCCAATCAGAAAACGGCGACTTGCGACTGCTATATTTGGCCGACCATTCATTTTTCCGAGTCGCGCAATCGCAGCCAATTATATTGGTCATGCGGTGTTTGGAAGTAGCGATTGAAATAAATATACAAAATGAATCGAAACATTTTTTACTAAAGAAATTGATTTCGTGGAATCCAAACCCTTTCTTTGGAATTGTACGAGTAAAATTTATAGATGAAATGATTTAAAGAAAGATTGCAGCATGGGACGAAATAGCGAAGCAGTTGTGCCCAAATTTTATAGGTATATCTCACTTGATGATAAATGGCTTTAATTCATATCTAGTACAATTAATTCTTTATAACACAGGATAAAATAAAATGTACGATACTATGATATACTAATTTTTCAATTTTATTATATTTAAAAAAGTAAAGTATATAGAAAGTAATATTTCTGAATTGTTAGGATTAGTATAATCTAGTAAGTATAAAGTTAAAGAGTTTGTTCTGTATGAATTGAGGAAAATGTGTCGTTGCTATGTTTAAAAACAATACGTTTCGTAATTATCTTTTTATATCTCTGCCTAACTGACAATGAGCTCTATACGTTACGTGCTGATCTTTAATTTAAATTATTTTGATGTATCCTAATTTTCTAAAATTTCTTAATAAAGTAAATCGAGAATTCCATTATGAATAATTATAAAGCCAAAGTACAAATATTTTCTTTTGATTTCTCAATCGTTGGAAATTTGTATCCATATTAATATTTAAATAACTGTTTGAATTAACGTCAAATCGATATCGAAATCATTGAATCAACATTGATTCGATATCGATTTGATTTACCATTTTTCACTGGGTTATTACAACTTTCCTCAGCTCTGTTACATTTTATCCCAAATCGGAACAAGAATAATTCGGAAATCGAAAGCGTGATTGGGAAACAGCCAGTCGCGATCGCAGTCGCAGTCGCAGCCGCGAGTCGCTTGTGTGATACGGCCATAACGTGACAGACGTAAAACGATCGTCATTCGTGATCGCAATTGCATATCTCGAATTATTGAATTGATCAAGTAATCGTGTGAAACTAAAAGGGTAGATTTGCGATCTTTAACAAATATCGTTTGCGCATCCCGCTGGAGAATGCGAAAATTCATACGCTGCGTGCGTCTTTTCTATTCTCTCCCTTTCTCTATTCTCTCTCTCTCTCTCTCTCTCTCTCTCTCTCTCTCTCTCTCTCTCTCCAATCGTCAACTTGCGCGCGCACCGTACGCGCTTTTACGAATATATGCGCCTCCGAGGGGCAGAGAAAGAGAGCGAAAGAGAAAGAAAGGGAGAAAGAGAACGAACGAACGAGAGAGAGAGAGAGAGAAAGAGAGAGAGTCCCTTGCGTCCGCGGGGCTTCGGTGTCAACAGGTTTTATTTTTGCCCCGCGAAAAGGCCAAGGTCCTCTCTTGCCCCTAC
The DNA here is from genome assembly GCF_016802725.1 of Solenopsis invicta. Classification (NCBI taxonomy): domain Eukaryota; kingdom Metazoa; phylum Arthropoda; class Insecta; order Hymenoptera; family Formicidae; genus Solenopsis; species Solenopsis invicta. Next base: position 28,192,942 of record NC_052666.1, on the reverse strand, counting down.
CGTGCGTACTCAAGGGGGGCCCCTCCCTGCTCCCTGTTCCCAGCCTCTCTCAGTCTCGCAGTCTCTCAGCCTTTCAGCCTTCCGTCGCGCCGGCGAGTAGTAGTAGCCCCCTTCGGTCGCGCTCACGGCGCCCCAACGACGACGACGTCGACGACGACGACGACGACGACGACGGCGACGGCGACGGCGACAGTCCCACGAGTTGGATCCCGAGGGATGTTACGGGGACGCTTCTGGATTAATGTCCCCGCGCCTAGCGAGAGAGAGAGAAGAGTACGTACGTTTCGATCGGATCCCGGAGAAGATCCCGCGGTCCCCCGGGGAGCATCGCGTGACAGAGCGACCGTGGCTCTGTGTGTGTCTCTCGTCGTCGCTGCCATTTATCACAGCGGAGATTTACTCCCGGCGACGGCGAAACCAGACGAACGGCTTTCTTACGAGCGCGACGAGACTCGCGATTTAAGATCCCGATTACGAAGGGGACAAGGGGGGGACCTCTCGCTCAGTCGCGTCGACGTTCCGTTCTGTAATGGGGATGTTTCCGGACTGGGGATACGTACCTATTTCTTTTCGGTGCCTACCACGCGTTATTGCATATGCATCTCAAAGCATCGGTACCTTATCCTACACGCGAAACATCCCTCGCTATTTTCCGGTAAATCGACTACATTCTGCGTGCCGCGATAAATAGAAGAGAAGGAGACGAAGAAGAAGAGGAGTAGCGGATGCAGCCGCAGCATCCCACGACGTTGGCGGGGGTGGCATCGGTTGCGGAGGAAGCAGCTCGCAGCCGTCGGAGCGAGAGAGAAAGAGAGAAGGGGAGGGGGGGACTTCCGAAGGAAGAGAGGGAGCTCGGCGGGGAGGGAGGCCGGAGGGAAGGGGGGGAGGGAGAGCGAGTGCAGCGGCCTGGCCGTCTATATTCCGCGTGACTATAGGCGGTCCGGCTAGAGGCTAGAGTCCGCGTATAATGTATTCTCGAATATCGTACACTCTCTCGTGATCGATATAAGCCCCGACGCGAGCCGGAGATGCACGAAGACCCACCACCTCCTCATCCTCATCCTCCTCTTCTTCCTCCTCCTCTTCCTTCCTTCTCGGAGCAGCCGCCCGCTCCTCTCTACCGGTGCTTTTTTCACGAGGAGTGCAACGCACGCCGGATCGCAACGCACGAGAAAACCGCATCTCCCTCTTTCTCTCTCTCTCTCTTCTCTTCCCCCCTCTCTCTCAAATTCTCCCTCGATTATCCATGACAATGAAAGCCGGGAGGGAGAGTGAATCCGCTGTAAAGCGCAGGGAGCTGGGAGGAATGAATGCATAATCTGTCGAGGATCGTCTAAACGGTATTAAGGATCGCGCCACTGTCCTCGCTCGATCCGCACTCGATCGACGGCGGCGGACGTAACAATCTTCGTTCGAACCCTACTACACGTAAAGGTTCGCGAGACACTCGAGCTGGGCTTTGAAATTCCTCGACGCGCGCGTTAGCGAATCCTCGCCTCTCGCATACCTAAACGAAATTTCATTCATCACGATAAAAGCGTGAGATCTTATTTTGCTCTCCCAACCTGAAATTACATTATACATAAAACGGAGGATAAAGGATGCAACTGTAATTTCATTTCTGCGAAGTTAGACCTGCCCCTTAACCCCCACCTTCCACCCCCCCCCCTCCTCCCGCGCGGAGGGATGTTTCAGCGTACACGCTATTTGCGTAGAAATCCGCGAAAGAAATTAAACGATGACACGCGTGCTGTACATCTCTTTCTCTTACTCTCACGCGAATAAGTACAAAGTGCTACCAAACCGAGTTCAATATTTACACTCTGATTATTTCTGTCGAAACTCGGAACGCGCGTCATGTCCGATTAATCTGATATCGACACGAGCACGATTAAAAATGAAGCGAAACGCAAGCGATTTAATTTCTCTGCCCGCACTAATAAACGAAATATGTATTTATCTCTTTCATTCATTCGATGTGTCTCTGTTGCTCTCTTTTTACACGTGTAGGTACTTGGAAAAAAAATATTTTTGTTAACAAAATAAATATATTTACTGTACCATCATTTTCTAAATTTTAGTAGCAGGTATAACATAATTTATTTACAAATTTATAAATATTTTATTAAAAAATTAAAGAAATGAAATACTAGAAAATAAAAATATTTATTTGATAATACAATGAAATAATTTTTTTCAGTATATTATTCGTGATACTTTGTAAAAAATGTGAGCCAATTCAATGTCGATTCGAGATCAAAATAGTTATTGGCAATTTTGATTTTCTCAATTTCTCTGTAGCTCTGTAGAAACATCGTGATATCGAAACCCCGCGAATGCAATTGCGACGACGATATATTCAATCGCTGCGGCAAGAAAGTGGGCAGAGGAAGAACTGAGAACGGGTTTATTAATTGTTTATTAATCGAGTTTAATTGTATAATTTCGGAACAATGACGATTTTGACTCACCACTCTTGCGCGCGACCTCGAGCGTTTCCCTTTTTCTTTCGAAGACCAAGGAAGACGGGTGGGACGAAGGAGAAAGAGGAAGTGAAGTGCGCGAGGAAGACGCGCGCAGCGGAGAGGAGAAAACCGATGGGGAGGGAGGTTGCCGGTGCACGTTCCAGAAAACTGGTCGCCATGTCGACTCCCGTCTCTCTTCCTCTCCCTCTCCATCCCTCTCTCCCTGCTCCCTTTTCTCCGTCAATGCCACCGACTGTATGCACCGCGCCATCACGAGATATCGTCCGTTGCACTTTTCAAGCTCGCGCACGAGTGCGTAGAAGGAGGAAGGAGCGAAGAGAGAATTGGCGAGAGGTGCAACGAAAGAAGGAGAAAGAGAGGAAAGGGAGGATAGAAAGCCATGGTCCGTCCGGCGCGCGAGGGAAAACAAAATCGTTAAGCGACGCTCATCCCGTTGTGCGATGTTGTCGCGAACGAGGGCTACGAGACGACCGACCGAAAGAGAGAGAGAGAGAGAGAGAGAGAGAGAGAGACGCGGCCTTCGCACCACTCGCTCTCGTTCGCGACCTTTGATCGACGACGACGACGAGACGACGATGGAGCAGCGCAGTAGCGCGGATTTGATTCGATCAGCTGGGCTCAGCTTCGAGCGGTCGCTGCAAATTACAGCGGGGTTATAATCGGATCCGCGGAAGTGCGAGTTGAGAAACGCGAGTATCGCGATTAACGTTAACGATCGGAGGGTCCGATCGACGCGAACGGGTCGGCGCGAGACGCGCGGCAGGACGCGCGACTGCGACCCCGAAATCGCATCAATGACGCCTGCTGCCTCGACATGTACCAGCGACGTACGTCGTCGCCTACGACGACAGGGATTTTCGATCACCGTAACGCGCCGGTCGATTTTCGAAGAGCGAAAGACCTTAGGCGGGATAACGGGCTATCCTCTCTCCCACTCGTTGCAACGGAGCTGGCAACGCCATTGGCAAACGGCAACGCTGGCCGTTCGATCGTAGGAGGGATAAACGGGGAAGGTACACGGCGCGCGCGGCGGAGTGGGGAATCGTCTCGTTCCGTTCGGTACCTCGCCTGCCTAGGGTCCCTCGTTCCCTACGCCGCTGGCACTGAATTTCGCACCGTCGAAAAAGGGCTATGCGGAGAGGTAGGGTCGAAGGAAGCGAAAGCAGCGGGATCGGCAGAGGGGAGGAGGAGCGAGGGGCGGAAGGCAGGCCATGTGCGCGAAACTACTCCGAATGCGTTCTCTTCGGCTCGCCTTCACGCGGAATTCGTTGCGATCGTCCTCTCTTTCCCTCCCTCCCTTTCTCTCTCTCTCTCTCTCTCTCTCTTCCTCTGTTTCTCTTTCGCTCCTTCAAGTCCGCGGAAAAGCAAATTCTCTTCCGTGTCACTGAACTCGCTGGTCGTCTGACCCCGTCGTTTTTCCGCACAAGGTGCGCGCCTCGACCTCGTCCCTCCTCGACGAATGTGGTGGAATGGAGTTGCCTTTCTTTCTCTCTCTTTCTCTTCCACTCTTTCGACCTCGTGCCACGTATCGCTGTGCCGATAAATCGAATTGAGTCGTCGCGAAGAGCAAAGGTGCGAACGTTTCTTCCGTGAGGCCATTAGGCTATATTATGTATGTATTATGTAGTGTATCTCTGACGTGACGCGTCCAAACTTCTGCAACGCAATACTGTTAACGTCGCGGCTTTCAAGTCGCGTGACATGCGAAAGACATGCGAGCTAGATGACGATGTTCCCCCCTTCCCCCACCCCCCGCACACTTGGCGATCGTTTCCTCGAGTCCACTCGAGAAACTTGGGAACTTGAATAGCGACATCTTCGCCGTCGACGTCCCACTGTACAGATCACTCGCGTTCTCGTCGATCGCTCGTACCTATGGGTTGACTCTGGACCGTCGGTGCTCCACAAAAGGCCACCCTCGAACGGTCGACGGTCGGCCCTTCGCCGACCGTTCGAGATTATCGGCGCTCTCTCGTTTGGCCGTCGCGCACCTCGCGACCGCGAGGAAGGCCTCGCGGGACATTGGCCTCGGCGGGAGCCAATAAAATCCCTCTCTCTATCGGGTAAGCGACACTCTCCCGCTCTTTCCGCTTTCGCTTACCCCCTCTCGCGCGTCTCGCGCCACCCCTACTCTCCCCCCGCGAGGAAAACCCTCGAGAAGGCACGGCGCGGCGATGAACGGACGGACGGACGGATCCTCGTCCGTGACACCGAGGCACACAGATGCGTCGAATGCGAGCGAGCGGCCGTGCGGCGCGTCGCCACGGACAAGGTGACCATCGAGGAGAGAGCTCCACTCCGCTCGCGTATTAAGCTAGACGAGCGAAGGATAGAACGGCGCGGCGAGAAACGCAACGCGCCGCGACAGTTTTGCCAGTTCCTCCGTTCCCCTCAGTCGTCGCGTTCCTCCCGTCCATCGCAGTGCAGCGCAGCGGCGGCGTCTGTGTCCGTCCGTTCGTTCGTTCGTTCGTTCGTTCGTTCATTCGTTCGTTCGTCCGCGAGTGGTGCGCCCGGGCGCGCACAGTCCGTCGCTGTCACCGCCGAAGGCTGCTTCCTCTCTCTTTCTTCCACCGATTTTCCGTTCTCCTCCCCCGTCTAAATAAAATTGCGTCGTGCGTTTCCGCGAGAGAGAAAGAGAGAGAGAGAGAGAGAGAGAAAGATGCGGAGATTTCGCGACGCAAAGTGTGCCGACGTCGTCCGCCCAATCGATGCTCCTCCACCGCGCGCGCGGTTCCACTCCCCCCCAGATGATACGTGTGCACCGTGCGACGACCGAGCGACATATGCATCCGCGCGGCGGAGAACGCGAGGGAGAACGAGAGTCATACGTCTTACTCAGTGGCTGGCTGGCTGGCTGGCTGGCTGAATGGCCGCGGCGGCGATGACGATGACGACGACGACGACGTCGCGTTGTGTGCATCAAACGACGTACGACGCATCGATGCGACGGACGGCGGATGCGTCGTCTTACGCGTCATCGCATTATGAACGGACGAGGAGCCCCGCCGTGCGAGCCGTGTGAAACGAGAAAAGAGTGTTCTTTTCCTCTCAAGTGCGAGTGCGCGAGTGCATCTTTCTTCCTCCCCCGCGCGCTCGCGCGCCGGGCGGGGGGCCTCCGTTTCCGCGAAGTGCGTGAACCAGTGGGAATGTGCGCACTTTGGGAGTTACGCGCGTCGATACGTGGGATCGTGTTGTGTTGAACTCGACTCGGCGAGAGAGGAACGAAAATGCGAGTAAAACGAGAAGAAAGAGAAATACAGGAAGAGAGAGAGAGAGAGAGAGGTCTCGGTGACCGCGCGCTGCATTATCGATGATGCTTGCGCTTCTCTTTATCTATCTATCTCCCTCTCGCTCTCTATCTCTCTCTTGTCTGGCTAGCTCTACTCACCGAGCGATCGAACCCACCCTCCTCCCCCTTTTCGACGTTTCTCGCATATGGCTGGCGTGCGTTTTCCGCGGTCACCCGCGTCGATGTTTCGCGAAAATCATTTTTCGCATTCCGCGGTCGCGCCCGACTACAGCACTCTCTCTCTCTCTCTCTCTCTCTCTTTACTCCCCCTCCCCCTCCTACTTCTCCTTCTCCTGCTCCTCCTCCTCCGCCTCCTCCTCTCTCCTCTCTCCTACTCCTTCGCCTCCCGGCGATCGACGATCGCAATTTAATTTGGCCGGTCGACGAAAATTAGATTAGTGCTTCTCGCGCTTCTATTCTCAGAGCTCCGCGACGCACGTGGTGCGAGGTGACGATGACTCGGCGTGGACGGCAGAGTTCGATAGTGAAGAAGGAAAAGACAGGCGTCAGATACGTTCGCGCTCGAACGTCTCGCAAACGTATCGCGTTGCCCGTACGGTCGATTGAGTTCCGCTATACGAGACGAGACGTCGTTTGACTCGCGAATTTGAGGAATCTTCTCCGAGCCGATCCTGCCTGATAGAATCCGACGCTACGCCGGGGAAATATCGAGTGTCGCGCCGCGAGGCGATCGCGTCCAGACGAGAACGGATCTCGCTCGTCGACCGAAGGTAGGCGAGAACGCATTTTTCGAATGTGCATTGGGTTTAAGGCTCACGCAGCGACGTTGCAGTTTACGCCGTCTCGCGTCGTCGGAGAGCGATCGTAAAAAATATCGCGGGACGATATTTTTTTTTCTTCTTCCTTTTTTATTTTACTTTGGACGATTTGGAGCTCGCGTTCGATCCGCCACGTTATCGCGTCGTTCTCGCATCACGCTCTATCCCATTCAGTTCGAGTTAACGAGCGGCATATACGCGCTACTGGCTCGAGCTTTCTGCGCGTCCGTCTTCGCGATTTATCTCGCGATCATATTTGCCAGCTGTGTTGCGATCAGACATGCATGGAAATCGGGCTGTCCGCGGGGAGAACATTTAGTTAGGGACGTGTCTATTCCGAGAGTTGTCGACTTTGACCTGGGAGCGCGTATATCCGAAACGATATTTTCCTATTTTCTCTACGGTATGGCGAAATGTATCGACGGATTGTAGTCGAAGGTGACTTCAATCGAAGCCTTTGTCTCGAGGAGAGCACGAAAGGAAGGAAGGATTTTTCGCTGCTAGGAGAAAGAGAGAGAGAGAGAGACGGACGATAAAATTACCCTTAACCTCGGTGAATACATACGTCCGGGGTCAATGACACCCTGTTGTCTCGTTTCCCCTCTCGCGCATGCGCATGGTTTTGACAGTTTCGCGGAGCGAAAGGAGGATTCTAGGAGCATAGGACACGCTCGCCGACGCGACGATGCTGTTTTGCTCGTTAATACGGAACAATGATCGGTTTCCGGTGTGCGCGGCTCCGGAGTGCGGGAGAGTGCGAGAGAGACGTTACGTTCAGTGAGACATTCCCCGAGGAGGATGAGGGGAAAGAAGACAGGAACGAGAGACGTTGACGTTGCTGGATTTTAGTTTAGCATCCCTGTGTGCTCTTCGTATCGTCGTACGTGGACCTGATCCAAGGTACGATTAGGCAAAGGGAAAGAGAGAGAGAGAGAGAGAGACGGAGAACGGTAAAATTATACGGACGAATGTATTAAAACGGAAGAAAGACGAATAGCCGTGAGCAGATCGATCGAGCTGGTCATTCGAAGAGATACGTGAATGACAGTTTAGGCAAAATTACATCTCGATAACATTCGCCGAAGGTGTCGAGCCGACCGATCGTTTATCGTGATCTTGAAAACGTATGTGGAGTAAACTACCTCGATTTAGACTTGTCGATATCGAGCAAAATAGTATATCGAGTATGAATACGTTCATCAATTAAAAAACGATTTATATTTACCTTGAATGAATAGGCATTAATTATATCGAATGTATATGGAACAGTAAAGTTTTAAAAAACTAAAATTATAATAAAGTAGCAAATCTTTTACGTTTGATTCTCTAACTGAATAAGACACTGTTTTACAATATATATTTGCAACAGTTTAAATACGGCCATTAATTAAAAAATCTAAAATAATAGTAAAACTTCAAAATGTAATTATTTATTATTGAAAATAAAATTAATTAAATTAAAAATTATAAAGTGTTTATCATACATTGAGGGAAAAATTACTGAATTTTAAAAAATATTTATTCGAATAGTACTAATAAAATATTTACACTAAATATAAACATGTATTTATTTAGTACAAGAACTACTGGTTTTAAGTACCATTTTTTCTTATAGAGTAAACGCTTTATATATCGTAAGTAAATATTTTATTAATACTAATATTCGAATAAATATTTATTATAATTTAGAATTTTTTTCTCTCAGTGTATAATATACATTACATATTGTATATATAAAATTTACAAAACAACAACTTATAATCATCACTTATTTGTAATCTAATAAAATAAGCATTTATTAAAAATATTCATCAAAATTGAAAATGAGCATGATTAGTCGCAAAATATCTATTTGATTTTCTATCAAAGCTTTTTTGTTCTCTATCTTTTATATCGATCAAGAAAAAATTTCAAACATTCGATATTATCGAATAGCGATAAATGTGCCTATCGTGATTCATAGCGGTTGCCGTGTCGTTAATCGGGAAATTCTTTTATACGTTCCACAATACTGCGCAGATCTTTGTACGCAAATTAACACGCACATTCTTTTCTTTCTCCGGCTCGATAACGCATGCGTAAATAATCATTGAACTTGGACCGCGCGCGCCTTGCCGAGCAGCGGCACTCTACCACTGTTTTGTTCGACATTTCACCCAATGAAAAGCATAATGCTCTCGGCAACATATCGCGGAGAATGAGAAAAGAGAAAAGAAAGAAAGAAAGAAAGACCAGGAGAGCGGAGAAGAGGAAGAGGCGAAAGATAATGGGTGATATATTACGTGGTACAGCGAGATGTTCCTTAAGAGTCACATGTCATTTATCATGTAAATTAGGAGAAAAATAATCGCACGTAAGGCAGGAGGGGGAAGGAGGTGACGAGAATCCTCAGTATTTTATCGGAAACGCGCGAGAGAGTAGCGCGTAGGACGCGCGGTTGGATCGATCGATCGTAAGCGAGAAAAGTGCGAGGAGGGGACGAGAAGACCCGTGTAATTCGACTGTGAATTCGCAGAAAGAGAGGAACGTTCGAAAATTCGGGATTTATCACCGGGGCTCTCGCACAGAACGTACTGCGCGTCGCACACATTGTCACTAACTGTGCACGTCGATAAGCTATCGGTGGCGATTGCGAGGAGCGAAAAGGACAAACACCCGCAATAAATTGCAAGCCAGCTCTAAATATAGAGGTTTCGCCTTTTTCGTTCTTTTATCGCGCGTGAACCCTCCCCGTCGTCGCCACCCCCTCCTCCCCGTCGCCGCTCCCTCTCTCGCTTCGCTCGCTCGAAGGTCTCACCGAGGACGATATTGTAAAAGGTCGAAGATTCAACTTGGCTTAGGATAAATGGCAGATAAGGAAAAATTATCACGCATCCAGAAGATCTCTCCTCCCCGCGTCGCCCCGAAATTGGATTCGTGATTCGCGCGAATTGTCCCTCTCGCTCTCTCGCTGCATTCCGCTGACGTTTCTCTTTAAATAGGGCGAGGCGGCAAAGGGGTGTAAGAGAAGGAGGAGGAGGAGACGCGAGGCCGCCACGCGCTTATTTGCGAAATTCGATCGCGAAAACAGAGAGTGGCAGGCGGTTCGCGGGGAAGGAGTTAGGCGCGCGGGAGGGACGAGGACGGAGACGGAAACTAGTTCCGCGCGCTCGCTTAAGATCAATACTCAAGTTGTGCAAACAAGACCGGGGCACCGCGGCGGCCGGCGCGAGACGAATCGCTCGCGTGTGCGATCGTAGGTATACCCACCGCGCTCGGTGCAACGACTCCGCGCAACGCAACGTGCAATGCCACCGATATCGCCCTGTGTCACGGGCACGGCGCATGACGCTCGGCCGCGCGATTCGCCTCGCGCCGCGCCGCGCCATGCCGCGCCGGCCGGCCGGCGTGGCCGCGACCGACCGACCGGTCGGTCGATCGACCGACCGACCGACCGACCGACCGACCGACCGACCGTGCTCGCGTTGCCTAGGTCAGTGAGATCGGTACAACGCGTATGTATGTACGTGCCGGCGCGGTCTTCCCGCTTCGCATCGTCTCGGATATCGCACTATCGCGCTCGTTATCGTCGAGCCCGGGTCCGAGACATTGGCATTTCGTATGCGCGATCGCATTTGCATAACTTGTCGTCGAGTGTCATCGGGTCGCGCCCGCTAATGATCCCCCTGCGTATCGCAGATATTTCGTGGTCGTTCCTCATCGTCGTCGCGCGATAAAGGAGGGCCCACGGATAACGATGTACGTATCTGGACGGACGGACGGACGGGCGGGCGGGCGACAGTCCTCCGGAGGAGAACCGTCGACGTTTCGTCTGATTGTGAGTCATCCCGCGAATTTGTAAACGTGAACGCGAACGTCACATGGAAGTCGCGGTGACGCGGTCGCTTTTCCGGCGATTGTTTCTCTTTCGATGAAGCTTCGATCGCTTTCGATCACCCGCAGATCGCGCGATCGTGATCGTTTAGGAACGATAGGTACAATGAAATATTCGTTTACATGTATAATATATTTATAAGATTCGAAAGGCTGTTCGTTTACATGTATAATATATTTATAAGATACGGTAAAAATATGTATTTGGAACAGGATTTATTTCTACGAAAGTCGGGCTGGTGGCACGCCGACGAAAAGTTTCGTGACTTTTGCTGCGAATTATAGTTGTTATTTCTCTGAGGCTTTCGTGAAAAGTTACGGATTATAAATATACATACGATACGATACGATACGAAAACTTGGTGCGCGTTTCTTCTATGTGAAAAAACGGCTGTTGCTAAAGTATCTAAGAACTTACGTAGATACAAATGTAAAAATAATTATGTCAAACGCTTAAGCTCAGAAAACATTCACTTTTAAATAGACATATTAGCTTAAATATATAATTGTATATCTTTACATTTTTTTTATACTTAAATAATGTTTTTATACTTAAATAAATAAGCTAATAATATTAAATTCTTTTTTTATTGTTAGATAAATCTTAGCTTGAATACTCGAGAAATGTTTTGCTGGTGTAGATAGATTTCTGTATTACAACAAAAAATGTATCGCTACTTTTTGTATCTGCTAAAATATTTGTTACATATAGAATTTATTATAGCAATCCTATATAGAAAATGTAGTAGGTCTTATTGTCAATTACATAATCAAATTTTATATCAAATATGCTTGACCTTAATACGAACAGGTGCCACAGAAAAATTTCCTTTCTAAATTCCACAAACAGATATAAACTCTATCTCTTACTTATTGTTAGATTGGTCAAGTATCAAACATATGCGACATCACAATATTTGTTTATCATTTATCTACCTTAATTAATTTCTTGCAGCCAAAAAATTGCGCCTGTGCTTGAAAGAACATTTTTTTGAGTGTCGAATGTCAAAACTTTTTGTTGACATTACTCATCATTGCTTGAGTTTTCCACATAATTATTTCGATAGACCAGTAAAATAATTTTCTTTCTCTTTTACAGTTTTATATGTACATTGAGAGAAAAATATCCTAAAACAAAATAATTTTACTTAACAGGAGAAATTGTTTACTCGAGCCCTAATAACTTATTTACTTGCAGTCAAGTTACAAATTTCTTAACTAAAGTATTTATGTGACTAAAATGAAGAATTTTTAATCAAGTAATTTTTTTTTGTAGTTCTAGAAAATATTTACTATTATTAGTTTATTTGTAAAATCATTATTTAAAAAATAAAAAATACAAAATTATATACTTGAGGATATGTCTATTTACTTAAAGGTAAATATTTTTACTTAAACAGAAAAAACAGATGCTTGCATCAAATTGTATAATTTGAAGAAACTAATAGTTTTTCAACTAAAGAAATTTTTTCTCAGTGCAGTTAAATTTTTAGATACTTTCGAAAAATCGTTCTTTCCAAGTATGTTTCATATCGCTGATTTATCAGAACGCTATTTATAGCGGTCAAATGTAAATAATAAAATGCTAGAAGGCGCAGCTTGCGATTTTACTTTCCGTTGACGTCGCCGTCATCCGATACTCGACAGAATATTTGCAGGAATATAATTCAGAATTGCGGTAACGCGTCTGACTGTTAACTCAAGTCGAGAATGCGCCTTCTCCCGCGGTCGTAAATCGCAAAGTCTTAAGACTTCTATTTCCTCGCTGCAGTCGCATTGAATTATGACGTTGGAAACGAGAAAGGTGAACTTTTCCCTTGCAATACACGTCGAAATAAATTAATTCGCATGTCGGTACACGCACCTCCGACCGTGTAAATTACTGAAATATATCGGTGACGCTTTTTTCTCGGTATGCGATTGAATAAAAAGATCTCAGTCAAATGGTTATAAAGCTAATTTTAAAACTCCAGATTCGAACCTTGAATAAAATAATATTACTCGCAATAGATTCTTCTCGCGTTTTTCTCGCGTTTCAAAATGTTCATTAGAATCATTATTATTAAATTATCAATTTCATTAGTGGTATTGCTATTCCAGCTACAATTTAGGAGCTGACTGCCTTTCAAGATCGGTTATGTTCGGCACGCAGTTCGCAAAAATGGGAAATGAATATATAAAATTTACATAGAAATATTATTACACACTAATAATTCATAATATAATGGAATTAGATACTAAAATTCAACTCTGATCGTGTACAACTTATGTTATTCACATATCGATCTAGTTTCACTTATTATTATTTACTATAAAGCCTATTTTTCGAAATTCAAAGTTCATTAGGTGCTAATCATTTAGCAGTTCATAGCCCCTGTCAAACGGAGTTGACTGTTCTCTCGATTTTCAATTGTCTCGGTGCTCCCTCTTAGGAACCACTCATCTTTGACAAACTTATGAGACAGAGAAACGATGACGATCAATAACTCTCGCTTGTAAAATCTCTGCATGTCGGCACTGAACATCTGTGGCTATTATTGTGACCATCAAAACGCGCCGAGCATTGACACCGTGGTCGCGAAGCGTTCTCGAACTTCCGAGAAGAGCGTGATAATAAAACAATTGGGATCTCGCGTCCTCGGAACCATTCCAGCTATCAGTTCCATCGTGCGCATTTATTTATTTTTTGTTTTGTTTTATTAACGGTCGTTTCATCGTACACCAATTACCTCTTTTGTTTGCGCAACTCCAATCTTAGAACTGTTCTTTACAGCTGAACTTTTTGCATTTTTTACCGCTCTTCTCATTTTCTCTCCAACGGCTAATTGTACGACTATTTCATTTTTAATGCGAGAACAGCAACGTAATGCGGCTATAAAGAACAGACCTTTTGTATAAAGTTAGCACCACACACACGTCAGTTGAAAAAAAAAAGAACGTTAACTTGCAGTCTTAAATATTCTTGTGCGTTTTGTTTAGCACGGGAAAAAAGATTTGTTACGCGTATCATTAAATAAACATTTACTCTATGTGTCACCAGCAACGAGAACAAAATATATTCCGAAACTCTTTGTAATGGAAAAAAGTCAGCTTCTTCCCATGTATAAAATACTCCGAGGAAAGCGGAGCCTTTGTACGGAGATAATTTTTTTCAGCCAGAGTGGCTTGTCCGAATATATTCCTTCGCATTGAAAGTTTGGCGATTCCGTCTCGCGCGCTCTCGCACTGTCCGCGTTATCAAGCTTACGAATACTATTTCCGTTACACATGGAACTCGCGCAGATCGAATTACGTACGTGCATCCGTTAACATAGAAGACAATTAAAGAAGGGAGTCGCCGGTGCATTTTAGCGATACAAGTACGCTGAGAAAAAAATTGCGAAATTTAAATAAATATTTATTCGAATAGTATTAATGAAATATTTATTAAATGTAAATATATATTTATTTAGTACAAGAATCACTGGTTTAAGTATCATTTTTTTCTTATAGAATTAATATTTATGTACTGTATAATAAATAAATATTTTATTAGTATTATTCAAATAAATATTAAAATTTAAGATTTTTTTTCTCAGTGTATTAAACATGAATTGACATTGCATAAAGCAATTCACTTCGACGTGCTGGAGAAAAAGTTCACATTCTAATGCCATGAGAGCGCGGTGAGGAGACGAGAGTTAATCCCAAGATGCCTTCGGGATACGTATTATGAGATTGTTCGGAATGAATTTCGATCGAAATTATTCAATTATTCCCTGACTATCTATTGTGTCTTCTAAGGGAAACGAAATAATTCTTATCGGAATCCATTCCAAAGAATTCCACAATACGTGCCCTGACCTGGCTTCGATATCGACGAAATCGTAGAAGCCCGAGCTATCGGTATTTAGCAGTAGATGCATCATGCAGCTGGCGCAGGGCCGAGCAACGCAGATCGGCCCTGCGAGCAGCTCGTTCGAGCAAGGACCGAGGGAATTATACGTGGCGATCTAGCAGGCAAGGGCAGGTTAAATCGGCGGTCGCGAGCTGGTAAATCGTAGATCGCGGCGCGAATCATCGGGACGGCAGAGGGAAGAACGCGTGCCGCCGGTGCGTGTGCGTGCGTGCGTGCGTGCGTATGTGCCGGCTGCCGGGCCTAGGCCGTGCCTACGACCTCTCTAATAGAACGAGCGCATGCCAGTCATTGGCCGGTATGGTCTAGGCGATGGGCGGGGATAGGCTTCATGGGTGTGTAGTGCGTGAATCGCAGGGTATAGTGTCCCTTTTCCCCCCCTTCGTCTCTCTCCCTCGCTCTCCTTCATTCTCTCTCTCTCTCTCTCTCTCTGTCTCTCTCTGTGGCTCCCGCATGCCGATTGCTCGCCAACGTGTCGCCCCTCCTGCCGCTGCATTGCGCTGCACTGCGCTGCGCTGCACTACGAGGTGCAACTGCATCATGCGGCGCTGCGCGGCGCAGCGCAGCGCGGCTCGATACTCGCCTCGAACGAAGGTCCTTCGTCCTTCGTCCTCCCGGTGTTTCGCCCCGCAAGACAGGATTGACCAGTTCCGTCCGGACGGAGGCTGGAGGAATATATTCAGATATACAGTGGCTGGAAAAAAGTATCTCCGCACAAAAGCTTTCTTGGAGTAATTTTACGCGGGAAGGAGATGCGTTCTCATTTTTTTTTTTTTTTGTTCTTTTTTGTCGTAAAATGTATCGTTCTTGTTTCGGAATACATTTTGTTCTCGCTGCTGGATGCATCGAACAGATGTATATATTCAATGTTGCGTGCAACAATGTCTTTTTTTGTGCGGAATCACCCTGAGAATTGCAGTCTTTACAAGCGCTTACTGTAATCACTACAACTAGATTTGTAAATTGGTGAACGATGCCTCTATCTTCAACGTATTTTTCACGTAGAGCTTAAATATGATGGCTACTAATAATTCAACGTCTCTTACTTTTTTATCTTATCTCGCGCTTTATCTTAATTGTAAACGCTCAAAAAAGAATTTGTTGAGAGAAATGACAAAATATTTTGTTTGATGCGTTCAATTACACATTAGATTGATTTAACAATTGTTGCACAAAAAAGTATAGTTTATTTATGTCAACTATTAATTATTTTTTAATCAAGAATTAACTAAACTAACTCAATATTTAATTGAATGTATCGAACTAAATTTTTTCAGTTTTTCGACCAATTTTTTTCAATGTACATGGAAAGAATTTTCTTTCAGAAATTATCTTCAAAATTATGGTAGTCATGGAGCAACGTGACCTTTGAAGAATTTTATAATTTTAGTGAAATTTTACCAAACTAGTTAATATTATAAATTGAATTTAGTTAAATTTTACCTTAAGTATAACAAAATTTTTCGAAATTTAAATTGTCCCAATACTATCATGAGGGTACATTCTCTTTGTGTAACAAATATCAAATCTGCACTTTAATATTTTATTTTGTCGCTCAGTAATTATTAAAAATGTTGACGTACTTGGCAGATCTTTTGTTTCGGTCATTATTAAATGAACATAT